>NC_133409.1:41550000-42217500 GCF_049350105.2 Macaca mulatta | reverse complement strand
TTTAATTGAATTAGTTTAAATATTTAAGAACTTGATATATTTTTTACCCTTTTTGAATACTTCAATTGTACAACAAAAAAGTTGTCAAGAACTGTGAGATATCTGAGCCTTTACCCTATTTGGAAACTAACTAATTGACTTGTCAGTGTTTCTTAGATGCTGGCAGAAGACATGAGACTCTTGGATCAGAGACAAAGGGCTTTAATACTCACAGCAATAGCTTTAACCAGGGTGTAATTCTTTTGCATCAGTTCACTTTTTATTAGGTCTGGAATAGAACCCAAATACAACGTGATGATTAAATTTAATGTGGTACCGTAAATGGGATCCAGGTACAGAAAAAAAAAAGGACATTAAGTAAAAACTAAATAAAGCACAGACTTTAGTTAACAATAATGTATCAATTAATTTAGTTCATTATTTGTGACAAGTGTACCATACTAATATAAGATTTTAACAATAGGGGAAACCAGGTGTGGGGTATATATATGAGAACTCTCTGTACTATCTTCACAATCATTTTGAAAATTTGAAAATATTCTTAGTTTTTTTAAGTTGAGCAAATTAAAAATATTAGATAAAATGACAATACATATTGTACTTGAATTTAGAAACATTGTGAAAATTATAGCCAAATGACTGAAGTTTGGGAACACTGATTTTAAGAATAACAGGGATGGCTGAACTATGCTGAACCCTTGATCCTTCCCACCAGTGTGACAGGAAGATGTGTGATTACACCACAGTACTATCTACCCACAGCTTGCAATTCAGATGGTTCTTCCATAGCATTAAGTAGAAGAGTCTTTCATGAACCATCCTGAGAATGAGCAGGCAGTAACCACCAAAAGCAGAGCTGAAACTTCTCTAAGAGTGAGACACGTCTTTCTCTAGAGGAACTGGGGCTTCTTGGTGGCTGGGTTCTCAGGGGATTTCTTAGTGGAGAGTTACTATAAACATCTAAGCTCTGGTTTTCCACCAAGGTTTGGCCCTTCAGACACCTGGTGTCTTTTAGCAGCACCCTCAGCAAACATGAGTCCTTATCTACAGATAAGACCTCCTGCTCAGGGAATAGGAATTGAAAGTTGAGGATGACGCCACTGATGCCCATTCTCAGGAGCCCTCTACCATCTCTCTTCTCACAGTCACCTAGGGATTGTAGCACTTGTCCCACTCCCCAACCTCAGCACCCAAGGTCCCAAAGTGATAGACAGAGTGCCAACATTCCTTATCTGTAAAATAGAGGACAACAGGAGAGGGCTGGTCTACATCAGTAAGTCTGGAGTTTTAGCCTATGCAAGAATTGTCTGGAAGGCTTGTGAAAACACGGGGAACTGAGCCCCACCTTCAGAGTTCCTGCTTCACAGAGTCAGTAATTTGCATTTCTAACAAATCCCAGGTGACACTGATGCTCTGGTTGGGAGCTGCACTTTGAGAACCACTGGTTTAAATGATCTCAGGGGCATCTTTCAACTTTCATAGTCATTAAATACATGTGTCTCAGACTCATGTGATCATGAGAGTCACCCGGAATCTTGGTTAAATGCACAGATCAGCAGGACCCACCCCAAACTTTCTGACTCAGAATTACAAGGTGAGCAGCCCAAGTGATTCTTACGATCAGAGGAGTTTGGGAATCTTTATAATACCAAAAGCCAGTGAACCATCAGTGAATACGGTCTTTGAGCAGGACATGGTGAGAAATTGAGGGCATTCAAAGATGGCACACAGGCCCATGAGAAATGGGTAAAGCTGAAGGAGGGTGTGAGAAGGGATCAACAGGGTCAAAGTTTTGCCCTGACCCTTGCCCATGGCACACATAGCACTGCAAAAATCATCTCAACCACTTGACATGAGCCTTTGCTACTCCACTGTCCATTGGATGGGGAGGGCAGGAGGCTCAAGGGAATACAAATGGCCAAGGTGATGCTGGGTCAAAGGGAAACTTCAGAAGGTCATAAATGTAACTTTCGTTGAGTGTTTTGGCCATAAACACTTTGGGGTAAATTCATTTATATGATGAATTCCAATATGACAGCAACCTAAGCTTGTCTATGAGTTTTATGGTATCCTTGACAGTGGCTTTTGTACACAAACAGGTCAACCCACTAGCACAGTGTACTGGGAGGGCTGGAAGAGCTAGAATGGCAGTGCCAATCAAAATACAGCTCAAAGACCCCAGTCATTTTCCCAACAGAAAACAATACCCAATTCAGCTGGAAGCAAGAAAGGCCGTAGTGTCTGTAATTAAGGGGCTGCTTGCCCATGGACTTCTAAAATCCTGTAATTCTCCCTGTAATACTCTCATTTTACCCATTTTAAAGATTTTGGGGGAATACCATCCTACAGGATCTCGGGGCAATGAATGAGGTCGTGATCCCAGTCCACTCGTTAGTGGCAGATCCATGTGCTCTTCTGATTCGAGTGCCAGGAATGCAAAATGGTTTTAAGCTTTTTTGGTCAGATGCCTCCTGGGTTGGACTACACACAAGAAGGTTATCTACATGTTGGAGTATACTCCCACTTTCTAATTGAAGGTTCCTCAGATCCCTTTCTAGGGCTCGGCAAAAAAAAAAAAAAAAAAAAAAAAAAAAAAATTAGGGCTGTCCCAAATGCCTCAAGGGAGTAATGTCCAAGTGTATTGTTTTGCTTTTCTCTGCCATTCAAAAGGAAAAAGGTATTAAGACTCCAGGCTCAGACAGATTAAGTGGTGTGACCAATGTCAGAGGCTATAATAGTGGCAGAATAAGGACTAAAACCTCTTCTAATCCTTAGACCAATGAGTTTCTTTCAGAGAGTGTTATTCAAAGGTAATGTCGTCCATTTCTTTAAACTATTTTACCTATGAGTCCCAGAAAATGAAATTCCATCATTAAGATATTCATTCCTTTGAGCCTTCTAACATCAGTGTCAGATGTCTCTTTTAAAATCAAAATATTTTAAGCCTCTATCAACTAATACATCAGTGGGGCTAAACGGAGATGTAGCAGAAAGCTGAGCCTAATGTAGTAGGTAATGAAAGGCACACCACCACCATAACCCCAACCTGCCTGGCAGGAAGTCGCAAGAGAAAGAGTAAGAGGAGAAAGAACCATGAGTAGGGAGACAGGCCTTCTCAACGGGTGTTTGGGAAGTTTCAGGGCCAGGAGGGCGTCTAACTCCTGCTTCTCAATTTTGCCTGTGTAGTCCCCAGAAAATACTAGTTGATTTGAATTAAATAGAAACAATATTATCTCTAACTGAAAGCTTTAGTTTGGCCTAAATTCTCCTCTCATAGACTTGTTTTTTTCTCTTAAAGACAGAGTCTCGCTCTGTCACCCAGGCTGGCGTGTAGTGGCATGATCTCAGCTTACTGCAGCCTCGACCTCCCGAGATGAAGTGATTGTCCTGCCTCAGCCTCCCGAGTAGCTAGGATTACAGGCATGAGCCACCACGCTTGGCTAATTTTTCTACCTTTATTAGAGACAGGGTTTCACCATGTTGGCCAGGCTGGTCTTGAACTCCTGAACTCGTGACCCACTCACCTCGGCCTCCCAAAGTGCTGGAATTACAGGCATAAGCCATAGTGCCCGGCCTCCTCTAATAGATTAAGGAGCAGAAAGATGCTTTCTTCTTGTAGAGAAAGACACTATCCAGTGATGGCAACCCAAGATGCCCTATTTAAAAAAATGATTTCAAAATGACACTATCCAAAAAAGAAGGTTTAGTCAGGATAAGACCAAGTATCAAGGACTTTCTCTCTTTTTCCTCTGAAAGGCAGGATTCTGGATGGTGTCATTTTTCCCTGGTGATAACCCTCCTTTCTTTCCTGCCACATCATGGGGCTGCTCTATTACCCCAGAGACCCGAGGATAAGGTTGTTAGAAAATTGGAGAGTGGCAGCGAAAGAGCAGATGCTCCCGCCTTATAAATTAGCAGAAGATTATGCATGGCCAGCTGTACCATGGAACTACCCGGGTTTTATACCACACCGTGATCCTCTGTGCTTATCATATGGTCCGGCATCTGGTCAGTTCTGTCCCCAGCTCCCATATATCTATTCAAATCAAGCACTGGCTAGGGGTTTATTTATGTATATGCTTCAGTCTCAATCAGGATCCCTCCTGAGGTCTTAACTTGCAACATGGCAGGGAATTAACCCAGCAAGTCCTTTGTATCACAACTCTAAGTTACTCATTCACCTGAAGGTAACCCTTTTTTTTTCCTATCAGGTTTAGGAAGTGAGGGGGTGGTCAAATGAGGAAGATATGGATGTGTGACAAGAGACAGTCAGAGAGAGAGAGAGAGAGAGAGACAAGCCTCAAAGTGTTTATACATCAACAAAACCAGACATGAATACTCTGAAATAAGGTAAAAGTAATGTACTGTATGCCTTGAATAACTAAGAAAAAAAGAAAAGAGATTTTCCTGTGTTTAAAAAATCTTGGGCTAAACCTGAAGCTATATAAAAGTTTCCTAAGCTTTTTTCCTTTGTAACAAGATAGTATTTCCAAGAAGAAAATCTATTAATCGATTTCTTGGCATTGAGTATTTGCCTTGGATGTCTTTTTTCATTTATTTTAACAGGTAGATATAAGGGCCTGTCATTGTGGTTAGGCCAAAAGAAAGTTCTCACTCTCCTCTCACACCGTGCAGCAAAACAAATTGTAGATTAACCAAAGAATTAAATTGAAAAACAAAAATAAACTTAGAAGAAAGCACTTTACCATCTTTCTGATCTCTGGAAGGTAGATAGCTTTTAGAATATAAAAACAATGGAAGAAGTCATAATGAAAAAAGACTAATAGACTTTATAACCCCATAAAGCTATAAATTTTATGAACCTTAAAATTTACCATAAACCAAATTAAAAGACAAAAAGAGAGGTGTAAATTTTTGCAACAGTTAATGAATAAAAAGTTAATATACTTAGCATATGAAGAACTCTTATAGATCAATAAGAAAAACATGAAGACAATAAATAAATAGGAAAAAGGCATAAGCAGTTTTATAAAAGGAAATACAAATTTTGGTAAGTTTTTATGATTCAATTAATTAGTAATTTTAAAACTTTAAGCAAAATACTATTCACACCTATCAACAGAAAAGGGATTAAATTATACTCATTTTGCAACACAAACAAAAAGTAGAAAAAAATCTTAAGGCACTTCAACTATGGGGAAATGGTAAGGTACATAGCTGTGTCCTTTAAGCTGTTAGATGATCATTAAAAATCATTCTTGGTGGCCGGGTACAGTGGCTCACACCTGTAATCCCAGCACTTTGGAGGCCGAGGTGGGTAGATCACCTGAGGTCTGGAATTTGAGACTAGCCTGGCCAACATGGTGAAACCCTGTTTCTACTAAAAATACAAAAAAGTAGCTGGGCGTAGTGGTACGCGCCTGTAGTCCCAGCTACTCGGGAGGCTGAGGCAGGAGAATCCCTTGAACCCAGGAGGCAGAGGTTGCAGTGAGCCAAGATGACGCCACTGCACTCCAGCCTGGGTGACAAAGCGAGACTGTATCTCAAAAAAAAAAAAAAAAAAAAAAAGGCCGTGCGCGGTGGCTCACGCCTGTAATCCCGGCACTTTGGGAGGCCGAGGCGGGCGGATCATGAGGTCAGGAGATCGAGACCACGGTGAAACCCCGTCTCTACTAAAAATACAAAAAAATTAGCCGGGCGCGGTTGTGGGCGCCTGTAGTCCCAGCTACTCGGGAGGCTGAGGCAGGAGAATGGCGTGAACCCGGGAGGCGGAGCTTGCAGTGAGCCGAGATCGCGCCACTGCACTCCAGCCTGGGCGACAGAGCGAGACTCCGTCGAGGCGGGCGGATCACAAGGTCAGGAGATCGAGACCACGGTGAAACCCCGTCTCTACTAAAAATACAAAAAATTAGCCGGGCGCGGTTGTGGGCGCCTGTAGTCCCAGCTACTCGGGAGGCTGAGGCAGGAGAATGGCGTGAACCCGGGAGGCGGAGCTTGCAGTGAGCCGAGATCGCGCCACTGCACTCCAGCCTGGGCTGGGCGACAGAGCGAGACTCCGTCTCAAAAAAAAAAAAAGATCATTCTTGGTCAGGTGCAGTGGCTCAGGCCTGTAATCCTAGCATTTTGGGAGGCCAAGGCAGGAGGATAGCTTGAAGCCAGGAGTCTCTGACCACCCTAGGAGACATAGCAAGACCCCTACAAAAAATTGTTTTAAATAGCTAAGCATGATGGCACACACCTGTAGTCCTAGCTACTCAGTAGGCTGAGACAGGAGGATCACTTGAGCCTAGAAGTTGGAGGAGGTTGCATGAAGCTATGATCATGCCATTATACTCCAGCCTGGGCAACAGAGTGAGACCCCATCTCAAAAAAAAAAAAAAACAGAGTCCCTTTTATGAGAATTTAAAATGACAGAGGAAGGAGGAATAAATTCACATTTCTGTGGCCTAATTCATGAAGTGCCTTTTCCATATAGACTTGATCTGTGTGAAATGACAAATCTATATCAAGCTTTCTAGTCAGTGTCTGGCAAATGGAAATTTTTTCAAGAATCTTAGCTATTATTGTAATTCTCATATAGTCTTTGAAACAACTCTGTGAAGTTGCCATTGTTTTTCCCATTTCATCAGAGTGAGCCAAAGTTCAGAAAGTTCAAGCCCCAGGACATGTACTGAGCTGCTGTGGTGAAGCCACATGGTCCACGTTCTTCCCAGCCACATTTTGCTGCCAAAGGCTGAAGAATTCAGCAAGATTCATCACAAAATTCAACAATATGCCCCATGAAAAATCTATCTTCAACTGTTTGGAGGGTGGGCATTTTGTCCTTTAGGACAGACATGGAAAGAGGCTTCTAGATATGACTCTGATATGAAAGGATATTTTAGGATATTTTAGGATTTTAGGATGATTTCTTATATTTTAGGATTTTAGGATGATTTCTTATAAGAAAGAACTGGTATACTATCAGTAATTAATCTTTTACTTGCCAGAGGGAAAAAAATACTTTATAACATCTTCACTATTATTTTTTCTATTTCAGAGTTTTCCAATGTCTGAAGGCAAGTATGCCTATCAATTGCAAATGACAAATTCTCAACCCGGACTCTGAGGCATGGTATTGAGTGGAATGCTATAAATGTAACCCAGCTGTTAACTTTGCATGCTACAAACAGAGATGTTTCATAATGGCTCATCAAGTGACTTGTAAACATCAATGATGCAAGAAAGAATAACTTGGTTTCTTCTACTATACTATGATGTCAAATGCATCTTCTGTATTAGATTTTGTTACCTACATTCTCCCTTTGCTTATTTTGAAAAATAAAATCCTTTTTATGGTACTCCAGATGTATGTTTGCATATTGGAGAGTTGGTAAAAAGAAAAAAAGAGAGAGTTATTTGGTATTAAAAGGAGTCATTAAAGACTTTAACGTCAATGTGGAAAATTTAAGAATTAAAGGGGAAGACAATCATGCAATAAGCATTAAGTTGAAAGTAAGAGTTTAAAAAGCAAAGGAAATTGTAGGAAATGAGCTGCCACCTTTTTTTCCCCAGATTTTTGTCTCATTTTAACTTTCTTTTAGGTACAATGGATGCAGACATGTCTGTAAACATTACTAATATGAAATTACACCTCTTGAATTTGAAGCATGTTATTCGATAGAAAACTGTAAATGTGCGCACAGATGTTTCCTCACATGCTTCAAAACATAGGTGTCCCAACATGGTCAGCCAAGTGGCTTTTAAATATTGATGATGCAAGAAAAATTACCTGGGTTTAATATAATTGGGCACCATTGAGGTTTTGCAAGGCTTCAGATTTTACTGGTAGTAAAAGCCATAAATTAAGTCTTCCCTGACTACCAATCTCTTCATCTCAGACCTGCTGCAAAACCCTACTTGTCTGACCTAATAAACAGTTGAACCCCAGCATAATTAACCAATTTTATAAGATGGTTTTATGATCAACCTAGAATATAGATGATACAAATGTCTTCCCATATTACAGAGTGGCAAGCCCATTTTCATCAAACATTTATGAGGAGATCATTTTCTCTGACCACTTCATTCCTAAAGCCAGGGCTGATGGGAGGTAGGGTAGTGGGTGAGGGAGACAGTGAGGAAATGGAGGTTCTGTCACCAAGAAAATTGTCCTGGTGAGTGTGATGTCAGGCAGTGAGAGAGTTTGAGAAGCAAAGAGCAGTGGTTTGCTTTTATTTTTTGGTTTTTGTTTTTGTGGTGGTGGTGTGGGGTTTGTTTTTAGTTACAGGCTTTAAATCACAATGAAACATTTCAAAAGTAGATGACATTTAGGTTGAATAACTGAACAAATGATTATTCTAACATCATCTGAAGTGAAGCTATTTACCTTCTGATGCACTGGTGAGGGGCCACATGGTATTGTTATGCAATTTATTCACAGGAATTTCTGTTTTGATACTGAAGTATGTACACACACACATATATACAGTGTCAGTTCTACTGCTCTCTCATCAGTGGATTTCGGAGGTATTTCCATTTAGTCTCATTGAAGGTCTGGTGTGTTGGACGGGGGTGCGGTATGAGAGAGGAAGTCACTGGGCCCATGGGAAACCAAGCTTGGGTGCAACCTCTGAAGCCAGAAGAAGGGGAAGCCACCCGGAACCTAGTTATCTCATCCAGGCAACAGCTATGATTTACATACACAGCGTCCTCAGACAGCCCTGCTGCATGGCTGACAATTACAGGATGGTTGAAACCCTGCTCTGTGTGTCTAGTAAATATTATTTCTATTGTCATGTCAAAACACTAGGCCTTTTTCCAATTATTCAGCTTTTCTTTCACAATCATCGATTGTACTGTGGAAAAAAAACTCAGGAGAAACTCTGTTATCCACCAGCCAGAATCCTTTAACCAGTACTTTTGCACTTAAACTTGAAGCTTGCACTCTTCAGTGTTTTGGGTTGCAAACAACAGTAGATTTTCTGGCTAACCTAAATTTGTTAGAAGGATATAAATTAGCTCCCAGCGTTGTTGGGAAAACTCCTCATGCTTAGGCAGAAACGAAGGTAGGCGAAGCCCCACCAACATCCTGCCGGGCCCTGCTGATCCCAGGTACTTGCTATTATGCCATCACAAATAATATGCAAGTGGCTGAGCCTTTGAGATGCCCAGTCACGCTTTGGTCACATGACCATGCTCCAGCAGCCAGGGGTCAAAGAGTTGAAGAAACATTGTCCCACTTTGACTTCCACTGCGGTAGAGGCAAGCCCTGTCCCTCACGCATCTTCAGATTCTCCCCAGATAGGAAGGATACTGGGCATACAGAAGCACAAAATGTTTAGGGCTTGGTGATCGGCACTTGAACTACATTTCCTCACTTAATTATGACAACAGCCGCATCATTCCTGTTTTAAAGATGAGAAATCAAAGCTTGAAAAAGACAAGCAATCGCCCATCGTGATGAGATCTAAGATACTGAAGCCCCATTGCAAACATCAGAGAAATCTTACGTTATGATTAATCTCATTCTAATGTTAGATGTCTTTGAGTGTATTTCCTTAGGAAAGTTATGATCTGGATGTGGTAACACTCTTGACCAAAACATAGGTTTCATTAAAACAACAACAACAACTACAAAAATTTCTTCAGACACAGCAGTGTCATAATACGAGTCTTTAAAAATAAGTTAATGCCTGCCTATTCCATCTTACAAGCTGAAAGCATACTTCCTTCCTGGTAACCTGTCAATTTTTCTGAAAATATGGAAGAAATAACATATTCTTAGTTTACAACAAGGAATTTATGGCTTAAAGATGCTGAGAGGGGAACTCAGTTTTTTGCTTCTGTGTAGAACCACAGCACGCTACTGACCTCCTGTGGCCATATTTCAAGGTACTGTCTCTTCAAAGAGAACAGCAATTGCAGGAGAGGTCCCTGGGGTGTTTGATCCTGATGTGTCATCATTGAGAAACTAGTTGTCGTTGAACTCAAATGTGGAATTACTGAGCCAGTAAGTCCAACTGTGCTCTGCCCAAAAGCCACAGTCTCGTTCCTAAAAATTTTCCCAAGTCTGCCCACAACACAACTTCAATATTTTTTTAAAAAATTCACTGAACACCTATTGTGTTTGGGGCATCTGACAAACACTTTATCTTGTCTCATGTAATCATTGCAACAACTATATTATTGCCATTTTATAGAGAAATTGAAGTTCAAGGAAGATCACTGATTTTTCCCAAAATCAGAGGCACAAAATAGGATTTTGAAAAAAGGATTCAATCCCCTTCCCCATCTTCAAGGTCTGTAATATGGTTTGGATACATGTCTCCACCCAAATCCCATGTCAAATTGTAGTCAGTGCTGGGAGTGGGGCCTGGTGGGAGATGATGAGATCATTGGAGCGATTTCTTGTCAATGGTTTCGCACCATCCCCTTGGTGCTGTTCTCGTGATAGTGAATGAGTTCTCACGAGATTTGGTCTTTTAAAAGTGTGCAGCACCTTCCCACTTCCTTTCTCTTGCTCCTGCTCCAGCCATGTAAGACTCCTGCTCTCCCTTTGCCTTTCACCATGATTGGAAGCTTCCTGAGGTCTCCCCAGAAGCAGAAGCCACCACGCTTTCTGCACAGCCTTGCAGAACCATGAGCCAATTAAACCTCTTTTCTTTATAAATTGTCCAGTTTCAGGTATTTCTTGATAGCAGTGCAAGCACAGACTAATACAGTCTGCTAACATCTCCCATGAAGGCTTCCATGACTGCTTGGCACACAGAAATATCACCTCCTCAGGACTTTAGTACTTGGCTCATACTCCTTTATATTATTATTTTTATATGTGTAGTAAAAACCTTGGTCAAAGGTCAGATGGGAGGGGTAGGGGCGTTAGTTTGTAAATCTAGAACAAAAAATCCTCCCAGGGTCAAAATCTGCACTTGCAGTTGTGAACAATTATGATGGCTCACATTTACCAACTGCTGGCTGTGAGCCAGAGGTGTCTCGATGTGCTTAACATGTTCCAGATGACTGAGCATGAGGCTTCGAGGCTTAGCTGGTTACAGCAACTGTCTAGTAAATGACTGAATCTTTTTTATACCAACTCTGCAATGTGGATATTACTAACATCTCTGGTTGATAGATAAGAAGACTGAGACGTTAAATCTGTTGTTCTCATGGGTTGAATTGTGTCTCCACAAAATTCATACGTTGAAGTTCTAACTCCCAGTACCCCAAATGCGGCCTTATTCAAAAATATGATGGTTGCAGATGTCATTGGTTAAGATGTGGTCTTATTGGAGTAGAGTGGGCCCTTAATCCCATATGACTGGCGTCCTTCAAAAAGAATGCTATGTGAAAACACAGACACACATACATAGTGATTATACCATGTAATGGCCAGACACGGTGGCTCACGCCTGTAATCCCAGCACACTTGAGGTCAGGAGCTCGAGACTAGCCTGACTAACGTGGTGTAATGCTGTCTCTACTAAAAACACAAAAATTAGCCGGGCATGGTGATGGGTGCCTATAATTCCAGCTACTCAGGAGGCTGAGGCAGGAGAATCACTTGTACCCGGGAGGCCGAAATTGCAGTGAGCTGAGATTGCACCACTGCACTCCAGCCTGGGCGACAGAGACACACTCTGTTACACACAAAAAAAAGGCTGGAATTATGGTGCCACAAGCCAAAGAATGCCAAAGATTGCTGGCAAACCACCAGAAGCTGGGAGTAAGGCCTGGAACAGTCTCCTTGGTGGCTCTCAGAAGGAATCAATCCTATTGACACATGTGACGTGCAGCCTGCAGACATATATTCCTGCTGTTCTGAGCCGCCCGGCTTGTGGTGCTTTGTTACAGCAGCCCCAGGAAGACAGAGTGCTTGGCTAATGTCTCAGAGCCACAAGGTGGGGAAGCACAAAAGCAGACCCCAGCAGTGTGGCATGAGAGCCGGTGCTCTTCCCCGCACTGCACAGGCTGGAGAGAAACAGGAGGAGGAAGGAGGTTGCAGAAGTACCTCACATTCCTTGGGAGGGTGGCCAGTACCTAGAGCCAGGGGGAAGGCATTTTATACAGAATCCCCACACTGCAGAAGCAGTCACTGTGTGTGTCGCAGTCTCCCGTTTGTACTTCTTATCACCCAGGATTCTGGGTAGTCATACTGATATGATATTGAGCAACATACCGTAATCTGCAGCAACAACAGGGGCAAGGGGAATGGGTGCACATGCCTCCTTTGACCTTTCCATGAGCCCTGTCTACCAGCTGTCACACACCCACAGCAATAAACAGCGTGCTCCAAAAAGGTTAGTGAGGTTTTTTAAGGTTCATTATTTTAGTGGCATTTAATTGCTGTGTTAGTGTATTTGCATTGCTCTAAAGGAATACCCAAGGCTGGGTAATTTACAAAGAAAAAAAGGTTTATTCTGTTCACAGTTCTGCAGGCTATACAAGCATGGCACCCGTATCTGCTCCTGGTGAGGCCTCGGGGAGGTTCCAATCATTACAGAAGGCAAAGGGGGAGCATGCATGTCACATGGCAAGAGGGGGAGCAGGAGAGACAGGGAGGAGGTGCCAGGCTGTTTTTAAACAACCAGATCTCATGTGAACTCATAGAGAACAGACACATCACCACGAGGATGGCACCAAGCCATTCATGAGGGATCCACCCCCATGATCCAAACGCCTCCCACCAGGCCCCACCTCCAACATCAGGGATCACATTTCAACATGAGAGGAAAAACATTCGGAGGAGGAAAGCATCCAAATTACATCCATTGCCATAAAACAAATTGTACATATTTACAGTGCACAATTTGATAAGTTATGACATCGGTACACATCCATGAAACCATCACCACAACTAAGATACTGAATGTATCCATCATCCACAGAAGTCTCACCACACCCCTGTATACTCTGTCCCGCCTCACCATCCTACCCACCTCTCTGTCCACAGGCAATCCTTCACTTGTCTGCTTTCTTTCACTACGGATAGCTTGCATTTTATAGAATCTCATATCAAGAGAATCACATAGTATATTCTATTTTTGTCTGGCTCCTTTGATTTGGCATAATTATCTTGAGATTCATCCGTGTGTGTTGTGTGATATCAGTAGTTCATTCCTTTTTATTTCTGAGTAGAATGCCACCATATGAGTGTATCACAATGTGTTTATCCATTCACCTGTTGATAGGTACTTGGATTGTTTCCACTTCAGAGATATTACAAATAGTCTCGTCCATACAATGTGACAGAGTCTTTGTATGGACGGATGCTTTTATTTTTCTTGGGTAAATACTTAGGAGTGAAAGGCTGGGACCTATGATAAGTGTATTTTCACTTTTTAAGCAACTGTCAAATGATTTTCTGTTGTGATCGTACTGTTGTACGTTCCAACCAAGAGTATGACAGCATTCTGGCTGCTCCATCTCCTCTTCACCAATATTTGATATTGTCCATTTTTCTTAGATTTGTGCCACTGTAATAGAGGTGTATCTCATTGTGGTTTTAATCTCCATCACCCTAATGACTAATGGTATTCGTGGAGCATCTTTTGGCTTGCCTATTTGCTATATCTTCTTCAGTATATATAACTCTGTCATCTATGAGACGTTTAATTTTGGTGACTCTCTGAACATTTCTTCTTAGTTTTTGCTCTCCCCCACCCCCAATTCTTGACTTCTATGCAGATTTAAGCTCTACTTATTACCTTGATGTTTTCCATCCTATATAATATTGAGATGAAGATGCCTCCTTGGTGGAGGTAGTGAGACCAGGAGAGATATTTGAGGTTCTTTCTTGCTTTCCCCACATTGTCCCATGACAATCCCTGCCTGGCCTAGAGTCCAGGGGTGTCTTAGTCTGTTTGGGCATCCATAACAAAGTACTACAAACTGCTTATAAACAACAGCAATTTATTTCTCCAAGCTCTAGAGGCCAGGAAGTTCAAGATCAAGGCATTGGCAGATTCAGTATGTGGTGAACACCCTTTTCCTGGTTCACAGATGGCACCTTCTTGCTATGTCTTCACATAGCAGAAGGGGGAGGGAGCTTTCTGGGGTCCCTTTTATAAGGGCACTAATCTCATTCATAAGGACTTCACCCTCATATTTCATCACCCCCTCCAAAGGCCCTGTCTCCTAATGACATCACACTGGTGACTAGGTTTGAACATGTGAATTTGGGGCTGGCACAAACAAATATTCATTCCATAGCAAACAGTTTCCATGCGAACAGCACAAAAGTACAGCTCAGGTGAAAAGTTGATGAAAACAGGTGCAGACTGCTCCCCTGTCTAAACCACGAGGTTGCTGAGGAGTCCAGAGGAGCTTGTCTCCCTCCAAGGCACCTGCCCACTAAGGGTTAGAGATGGAGACCTGGCCTGGCCTAGAGCCACCTGGTACACAGGCAGCAGTTGAGAGTGGACTACACTGTGCCCTTCTGCCTGAGCCTGAGGTCTCCTGCATCTCATCTGGTCCCTTCTCCTTAAACTCACAAGGTGCCCACCCTAGGCCTGGCTTTTTACCCTTCCCCAATCCACAGCATCAAATCATGATTCAAACTTTCAGGGAGCACTCTAGAATAAAAGAAGAAAGGTATTTATAGGAAGCCAAAAAAAAAAAATGAGTAAATAACTCTTTCAAAAGAAATTTCCATCACTGACATTAACGGGAACCGCCTCTTGGGTCCTCGAGATGTTTACTTTTGCAAGGTATCAGAACTCTTGGCCGCCCTCTAGCCCTTTCATTACCTGATTGGTCAATTTATGAAGACTAACGAGGCATTCTCAGCTGTGCTTGGCCTTTCCTCCTCTTGGGAGTGAGCCGGCCTGAGGGTGCAGGAGCTCTCCTCAGCTTTCCTGGAGCAGGGGTCTGTCTGCCGCAGGCAGTGTTGCTCGGGCAGAGTGAGTAAACGGGCCCGGCTGCCAGTCAGAGAGTAAGCCCCTTTGACTCTCATGCTAAGCTGCATCCTCCACCTCAGACTCCCATTAGTAATAAAGGTGAGACTTTAGCTTCAATATTTACCTTTTTCTTTCATTTTTCAACTAGTTTAGAACTTATGCAAAAAAAAAAAAAAAAAGCAGGGGAGGTGGCATTATCTCTTGAAGACCTCAGCAACTGGCAGCCAGAATACAATTTTCGGTCAGTCAGCAGAGGCTCAAAAAATCCTTTTTCTTCTGCTAACTGTTGCATAGCCTCCACTGGCTACTCAAAATCCTTTTTTTCCTGCTAACTGTTGCATAGCCTCCACTGGCTACTCAAAATCCTTTTTTTCCCTCCTAACTGTTGCACAGCCTCCATCTGCTACTCAAAGTGTGGTCTGCAGAAGAGCAGCGTGGGTTTTACCTGGGTGCTTGGGGGAAATGCACAGTATCAGGCCCCACCTCACATAACAATGGAATCTGCATTCAAACTACATGCCAAGGGGATTCATATGCACAAGAGAACTAGTAGCAAACATTAACAAGAAGGTAAGTGTTGCTCTCTCTCAGCTCACTCTTTTTTTTTTTTTTTTTTTTTTTTTTTTTTGGCAGAGCTAGCTGAGGTTTTATTTTGGACCAAAAAAAGAAGCAATTGAATTGTTTTATAGCTGGAGGCATGGGCAAGGGGGGTCCCCACGCAGTAAACTCCCCTGTGGGTGGGCTGAGGGCCCTCAGGTGGGTCTCCTGCTCCCAGTGGTACCCTACATAGCGGTCTCCCTCCCAGGCTCTGGGGCAGCACAAGAGGGGTAGGCTGGGAGGGGGTGCCGCAGCTGTTCACTTGGGCAGGACGTCAGAGGACTCGGACACCAGCTTCCCATCGCGTGTCTCGATCTTCTTCACAACCACGGCCCTGGAGGAGCTGGTGCGGCTGAAGGAGCTGGAGCCCGCGCCAGAGCCAAAGCTGGAACCCAGGCCGTAGCTGAGGCCGGGGCTTGTGAGGCCCCCATAGGCCGAGCTCAGACCACCTCCATAGCCGCTGGTGGTCTTCGTATGAATACTCATGTTCTGCATCCCGGACTCCAGCCGGCTCTCCTCGCCCTCCAGCAGCTTCCTGTAGGTGGCGATCTCAATGTCCAGGGCCAGCTTGACGTTCATCAGCTCCTGGTACTCACGCAGCTGCCGCGCCATGTCTTGCTTGGCCTGCTGCAGGGCGGCCTCCAGCTCGGACAACTTGGCATTGGCATCCTTAATGGCCAGCTCTCCACGCTGCTCGGCATCTGCAATGGCGGCCTCCAGGGAAGCCCTCTGGCCTTTGAGGCCCTCAATCTCAGCCTGAAGCCGGCTGATGTTCCGGTTCATCTCGGAGATCTCAGTCTTGGTGCGCCGCAGGTCATCCCCGTGCTTCCCAGCCAGGCTCTGCAGCTCCTCATACTTGATCTGGTACATGCTCTCAGCCTCAGCCCTGCTGCGGTTGGCGATCTCCTCGTACTGTGCCTTGACCTCAGCGATGATGCCGTCCATGTCCAGGGAGCGGCTGTTGTCCATGGACAGCACCACAGATGTGTCCGAGATCTGGGACTGCAGCTCCCGGATCTCCTCTTCATACAGCTGCCTGAGGAAGTTGATCTCATCAGTCAGCCCTTCCAGGCGAGACTCCAGCTCTACCTTGTTCATGTAAGCTTCATCCACATCCTTCTTGATGAGGACAAATTCATTCTCCATCTCTGTACGTTTATTGATCTCATCCTCATACTTGTTCTAGAAGTCCTCCACCAGCCCCTGCATGTTGCCAAGCTCTGCCTCCAGCTTCAGCTTCTCCTGGCCCAGAGTCTCCAGCTGCCGCCTAAGGTTGTTGATGTAACTCTCGAACATGTTGTCCATGTTGCTCCGAGCCGTCTTCTGCTGCTGCAGGAGGCTCCACTTGGTCTCCAGCATCTTGTTCTGCTGCTCCAGGAACCGTACCTTGTCTATGAAGGAGGCAAACTTGTTGTTGAGGGTCTTGATCTGCTCCTTCTCCTGGGTGCACACGGCCTGGATGTTGGGGTCCACCTCCAGGTTAAGGGGGCTCAGCAGGCTCTGGTTGACCGTGACTGCGGTGATGCCTCCCATGCGGCTGGCCCCACCATAGCGGCCGCCCAGGCCACCCCGAAAGCTGCTGCTTCCCACTCGGGAGAAGCTCGAGGAGCTGATGCGGGCACCGGGCCCACTCGTGTAGGAGCGGCTGCTGAAGGCCCGGGGGCCAGAGGTGGACACCTTGTAGGACTTCTGGGTCACTCTGATGGACATGGTGGAGGCAGGAGTGGAGGCAGGCGGGCCGAACCAGGAGGAGATCCTAGAAGGAGCGGAGATCTCTCAGCTCACTCTTAACAGTTATTTTATTAAACATTTATCATTTTATTTAGCTTTTTATTTTTAGATAGTATTTTACAACAAATTTCTTCACAAACTTGTGCAATAGTGATAAAATGTATCAATATAAAACCAATTTTGCAAATGCATAGCACAAGTTATATTTTTAAAAAGAAGGTAAAATACTTTTTAAATAAAAATTGTATTTTATATAATAGAAAAATAGATAAGGTATATTGAGCACCTTTGTGTTCATTTTTTTCTATTTTCTTTTTCTTTTTTTTCTGAGATAAAGTCTTGCTTTGTTTCCCAGTCTGGAGTGCAGTGGCATGATCTTGGATCGGCTCACTTCAACGTCCACTTCCCAGGCTCAAGCAATCCTCCCACCTCAGCCTCCTCAGTAGCCAGGACTACAGGCATGCACCACCATGCCCAGCTAATTTTTGTTTTGTTTTGTTGAGATGGGGTTTCGCTATGTTGCCCAAGCTGGTCTCAAACTCTTGACCTCAAGCAATCCATCTGCCTTGGCCTCTCAAAGTGCTGGGATTACAAGCATGAGCCACCACACCCAGCCTCATGTTAGTTTCTATAGTAGTTGAGTTCAGTATATTGGTTTCCAGTCAATACCTTCAGAGTTTATTTAAGTAGAATAAAACTTTCATATGAGCCTTTCTGACAACCTTGTTTTCATTTTTGGTCAATGATTCACTGCTTTTGACAGAAAAGGGTGAGAGGCAAAGGAAGATGTGACTCATTTATTTCTTCTTTTCAACAGAATGTCAGCCTGAGTCTTACTGCACACATTTCAAGATCATATTGTTGTGAGATAATAATACCTTAGGCTTATGTGGTATGCTGCCATTAGCAAAGCGCCTTCCCAGGTATTATCTTGTCTATCCTCCCACTAACTGGCAAGATGGGTGACATTAAGCTTTGCCTACTGATGAAAAGAGTCAGGCATACTGAGGTTGACTTACTTGAGAATACATGGTTGGAAATGGCGAATCAAAGATAGACAAACCGTTCTGCCAACTCCAAGCCCAGGGTCAGCTCCAGACTCAGCCTAGATGGCATTAGTCTAAATGTGCTGTGTTTCATAGAACTAGAGTCTGGATATGGAAATACTAGAAGCTAATATTGGCGCTGCTTTAAATGCTTTACCTTTGAAAATTTACATCTACTAACACACTTAATTCTCATAATGACCCAATAATCTAGTTACTTTTATTATTCTCCTTATATAGATCACATATAACTATATATGCCCTCAGTTTCAGCTTCTAAGAAAATTTATCAATTATCAGGTAAAAAAAATGGCTTTTATTAAATTTCAAAACACAAGTCTCCTTATTGCTAGGATAAATACATGAGTCTGGGTTATAAATGACTTCAGACATCAAATGACATACATTTAGTAGCATAATGGTAAACATCTCAAAACCAGATTTCTGAGGAGAAAAGTCCCCAGTTTGTAGATTTTGCCAATTTCTGAAGTATAAATATTTATATTTTGGTTGATTCTAAGCTATCCACTTGACATCGCTGTACCTGGAGATGGGAAGAGATGCGTCCATTCTGCTCTCACAAGCTGGTACTGACACATCACTGGCGCAGAGCCACGGACAGTCTACTTTCGGCTGGTGTTCTTCACACTCTTCAGTAAAGCCAAACAGGTTTGCCTTTGCCTTTTAAAATATTTTTGCAAGAATTTTGAACACTTTTTTGAGTTACTGTTAATTTTTCCAAATGTTTTTCTAGACTGGATTATGCTAATAGTCCCTACACAGCAGGAAGACCTGTATGTAAGCCTGTAAGCCAAGGGTTGGCAAACTCTTATAACGTGCCACACACAAATATTTCAGACTTAGCGGGCCACATGCTGTCTCTGTCACATATTCTTTGTTTTTATAATCCTGTTAAAATACAAGATTTGTTCTTAGGCCAGGGGCTGTTGAAAACCAGTTGGGTTTGTCCCACAGGCTGCAGTTTACTGATCCCTGATCTAAGCCCTGGGAACACAGATCAGGGAGACAAATGAGAGTGGTCATGTGGTCAGACACTCCTGATTTTACTGTTTTTGTGATATTGGCAGGTCAAAGCCTTCTAACTTACAGAACTATAAGGGTTAAAGTAATTAATTCCTATGAAAGTTCTTTCTAAAGTATAATGTTTCAAGGACCATGGGGTATCATTGTTAGCATTATCCTGAATTGCTCACTAACTACTGCAGTTACAATCCCAGTTTAATTAAAACCTTTACTCAGAGCAGAAAGTACCAGCTCTTTAAATATCTGGAAGCCCCAACAGCACGGGAGGACTGAAACAAACTCAGATCATTATTATAAATCCCTCTATCTGTTCTAAGCCACTCCTGGGAAATATCCAGGCCTTCTGGCAACGGATAACAATTTCAACCTTAGCTCTATTTCACGTTGTTTAGGTCTCTGACCCTGCAAAGATATTGTCTGACATAAAGTAGGTGCTCAATCTATACTGAATGAATGATTATTTTCAATTACCTAAGTGCTCACCTTCTGTGAACCATAGCTCCCCCAAGCCATAGTCCCAAACCATATGCTCAGTCAGCCACCTGCCCAACCCAACACCAAGAGGACACCCTCTCCACGTATGGAGATGTTTTCCTCACTTAGTGGACAGGAAAGAAATGAAGAGAATACTATGTGGGTACCTAATCTACCCCTCCATAATTATTGAATAGATGTCTGAATTTCTTTACATCTGAAAAATCAATATATTGGGATCAGAATTACATCCTAATGAAATTTAAAAAGAAAAGGAAGAAATTCCAGTTTTGCACTGACTGAGAAACCTAATCTGACAATTAAAGGAGTATTCCAAGAGCTGGGTTGATAGGAAGACACCCCAGGAAGAGGTGAGCTTCACTTCCATCCCATTCTTATAATACGTAATGTTTAGACAAGGCCTCCTTACTCACAAATGCTTTACAATAATTTATTAATCTGGTAGACCTTATGACCTAGCATTTTAGAGTACTTTAAAAACAAAGACTAATTGCGCTAGGGCTTAGCAAAAAGGTGGAGGAGCAATAAATGATTCATTAAACTTTGTGGGGTTGAGGAAGGCTCTATCCATTTCACAGAAAGAATATTTCCTATGTCCGGGCAGCACAGAGGGACCCAGGAAAGGTCACATAAGAATTCAAAAGCAGAACTGAATTAGAACAAATGCATTTTCGTTTCTTTATAAAAATATTGTAATGTGAAGTTCCCTTTTACTCTTATAGCTTTTAAACATGATTTCTATTTGAACACACTTGGTAGAATTTTGAATTCTAATGTCAAAATCAAAACCCATTTCTCTCAATTCTACTTACTCATTCATCTCTCACCTTCAATCTGCAATATGAGCTGGGACCCCCTTTTTAACTTCAAGTGGGGACAGTTCCATCTATCTGAAATGTGTTTATACTTTGTGTTTTAAGTAAATTTTCTAACTATAAGGCCAATGTGTTAAAGGATGATAAAGAAAGGTAGATTTAAGAATCTAGTTTCAGAAAGAGAACGCAAACTTTATTTTCAGATGCCAGAGAGGAAAAAAGTACAACTACACCTTTTACTTCTATCAGTACATTAGGAAAAAGAACTTGGCAATGAATTACAACATTTGTTGAATCCAAAGAGACGTCATAAAGTCCCACTGAACACAGAAGTGAGAGTAATCAGGAAAGCTGGTATCGAAATAAACAGAAAGAGATCTTCATAGAGCAATTCAAATTGGTCGATATGTTTTTACAGAGTTATGAAATCATGCAGCATTTAGTTGTATTTCACTTTTATTCATCTCTAGTGAGGCCATATCCTAACCAGGACATTCATTTCCAGTAAAAGAAGGATGGAAATACTACAAATCTGTGATATTTAAACCAAACGAGTGAAAAAAGAATTTTTTAAAAATCAACTCTGGTGGATTAAAAGAATTAATCCAAAAAGATTCTAACTTTACATAATGGATCCTAGCAATGAATTGCTATCACCAAATCTCACAGTATATATAAAAACTACACTGGTGTGCATCTTCACCATGCCGTTGTGAAATTAAATGATAGTAACTGTCAACTCTTTCAATGACTTTGTTCCCTGTGAATTCGCCATTTTGTGGATTATCTGTAACAACACTTTCATCCCAGACCCATTTTATTCCCTGCTATGCTACATGTTATGAAGCATCTTCCCTGACATCCATTGCTATCTTCAAAAGAATAAATTTATTTAGAAAATAATCTAAGCCTAATGTTTTCCAAACTTCATTGCACGCAATGCTAGTCCTAGGAGATGTTCTATAAAAAAGAGGGTCATCACCAAATAGATTTGAGCATAACTGCTTAGGATTCCTCTCTTGATGATTCACAACGCATTTTGGATTTTAAATTTTCTGAAAAGTCTTGCAGTAAAGAAACTCGAGCTTAGCCTGGGGGCCCGTGCCTATAGGCCCAGCTATCTGAGAGACTGAACTGGGAGGACTGCTCCAGCCCTGGCAGCCTGGGCAGGACCCCATCTTAAAAAAAGGAAAGGAAACTTATTTGACCATAGATAATTTCATTTTTTCTTTTTTTCATCTAACACTTGTTAACATTCCACAGAATTACTGTTTCCAGGCATACTTTGGAAGACCTTCTATAATTAAACAAAGAGGAAGTGAAGCCAGCTGAAAAAAAATTAATAGCTATACCTACTTTCAAAGACTTACTATGAAAAAATAATGCAAAATATCTCATTAGTATTTTTTTATTTTGCTTACATATTGAAATGATAATGTTTTTTGATATATTGGATTAAATAAAATATTAAAATTTTTTTAAAAGGTTATAGCCACATTTCAAAGCCAAACCTTTGAGTACCAGAATCACCCACACAATGCTAGGCCCTGGGATTTGCACCAACTCATTCTCTGCTTTCCCATGCCTTGTCCCAGCACCAGAATGCCTGAATCCCTCTTCATTTCCTCCCTGTGGCCTGCCCTAGTTACCTGCTAAGATCAGCATTGTTTTTTAGGATAAAACTCTTTGAAGTTCTTTGAGCTTAGGTGGAAATTAGACTTCTGTCTTTAGTTGAAAGCCAGCAGTATCTGAAAAATACATGCACCTAAACAAGACAATATTAGGAGTGTGTCTAAGAAAAATAGAATAAAAACATAAAAACTAATTTTTAAAATGTCAGCTTCGGGGGATCGGGGTGCATAGTGGTTTTTAGACTAAGTAAAGGCATTGGAACTCTAACTACTTCCCCATAAAATTGCATTTGCTCAAAACACCCGCAGGCAATTGCTGAGAATGACCAAGAAGCCGAGAGGAAAGTAGAAAAGAAAGCCATGAGAAATGGCCTGTTGAATTCTGTAATGTTTCTTTCTGACAGCAAAATAACAAGAAAAATAATCTCACTTAAGGAAATGCTAATAAGTTATTCTTCCTATTTCCTCTCCATTGTTCTCACAGCATCCAGAAATTTTCAAACATAGCGAGCACAACAAGTGTAATCCCAAGGTTCTCAGCGAAATTGTGTTTCATGTCTGTCTCACCCACTAGAGTGTGATGCTTATAAGGGCAAGTGCTGTGACTGCTTGTTCGCTTCTGTGTCCTGCAGACCAGCACAGTGCCAGCACTTAACAGCTGTCAATACAATATCTGTGGAGAACGAAGGGAGGGAGGGAGGAAGGGAGGGAGGGAGGGAGGAAGGGATGGATTGGTTGTTTTTTTGAGACAGAGTCTCACTCTGTTGCTCAGGCTGGAGTGTAGTGGCATGATTACGGCTGACTGCAACCTTGACCTCGTGGGCTCAAGCAATCCTCCCACCTCAGCCTCCCAAGGAGCTGGGACTACAGGTGCATGCCACCATGTCCAGCTAATTTTTTAGTTTTTTGTTATGACGGGTCATCAGTATGTTGTCCAGGCTGTCTCAAACTCCTAGGCTCAAGCAATCCTCCCGCCTCAGCCTCTCAAAGTGTTGCAATTACAGGTGGAAGCCACCATATCTGGCTTTTTTATTTTGTGAGGTTTGATTGCTTTCCCAGAGTAATGATGAATTTACACTCTCTTGCCTGGTCTTCCAGTAGCCCAGGGCTTAAGGGTATATCTATGGCCATCAAATATGAGATAACTAACCAAATAAGCCTTAAATTGTGACATTACTTTCATTTATAACCAGTCTTTACAATAAAACACTTTTATTTTCAGAGAAGAAAAAAAAAAACAGTAGTTTTTGTACTGTGGAATCTATTTGGGTTTTATACCTGGATAAAGTCAATATGGTCAAATGAAGTCATGTGAAGAATGCAATGGGATGAGAAAAGGTTAAGTGTGGTATTTTTATATTGTTTACATGCCGCTAAGAAATTCATACTCCATTATCAGGAGAGGAGGAACATCATGGGAATCTGGTCATTCTGCCTCACACTTTCCCTTACTTTTTCCATTAAAACCCTGACCAGATGACCTACCAGAGCTGCTGTATATTTTTCACTGTGATTTTGCTAATTCTGCAAAGTGAAATTAAGTAGACGCCGTGACAGGATACAAGGCAGCAAGTACTTAAATACCATTAACTGACTTGCATGCTGCATGAGATGATCAATATATTCTCATGGAACAACAAGAGCAAAAAGTATACAACTAAGTATTTTCCTATTCTGATCAATTTGAAGCAAGAAAAGTCACAAATTAACACATTTTTCATTATTATGCTGAGCAGGGTGTAAAAAAATAGTGCTGTTTCGACAAAACAGAAAAGGACTCAGGTATTCTCATATTTCTTTTCTGAGCCTAGGTTTGAGCAGAGCCATTACATGTGATTGTAATTCCTGTAGGTAAGCAGATGGTCAGGCAGCACACCAAGAATTATAATAATCTATCTGGGATGTTTCTAAGACATGAGTTAATGCTTTCAAACCCATAAAGCTTGGGATTTTATGGAGATGAACCACATTATAGACCCACATGCAAGCATGTGCTCATCAAAATGATCTCAACTGAATCAACAGCTCAGCTCATTTGCACCTCCCGACCTTCTGGAACTGACCTGAAAGATGCATCCTCAAACCCATTTCTTCTTACTAACGCTTGCAATTAGACATAGAAAAATACATGTAACTAGCAGTGCTGGCATGTATTTGAGGGTTCAGATCCCTTGATCCAGAACAAATATGGGCAACAAGGTAAACTGTGCTGCTATAAGCAAGAATTCTTAAATTACAATCCACCGTCTCGCTAAGATTTCAAGGAACATACCAGAGGTGATTTTGAAAGCAATGGGAGGGGGCGTAAATGGAAAGATTCCCAAGAGTAAACTGATTTCCACTGATTATCCACAATTAATTGAGAGTCACTTTTGGTGCAGTGGAAAGAAGGCAAGACTCGGAATCCAAAGAGCTAGATGTGAATTGGGACTCAGACACTATTACCAATCAATGGCATCAAGTAGTTATTAAGACTCTCTCAGCCTCAGCATTCTCATCCATAAAATGGGGATAAACAATACCTGCCTCGCAGCATGGCTGTGAAATAATCTGTGTGAAGTGCCTGCAACACAGGCCCCTGCCAGTGAACAGATTTTACTTTTCTTTCTTCTTATATTTTTCTATTTTAGTAATAATACTTTCATTTTTTACCACATCTTGCTGTTTTCAAAGCTCTTCTCCATGGTTTTTCTTAACTGATCTCATTGCAACATATGATATGAACATCAATTCTGTTTCACATGTGAGAAAACCAAGGCTCATTCTAAAACCCAGGCTATTTTACTTCTAGTACTGTGCTAATTTCACTAGACTGAATATTGAGATACCTAAAACCGTATGAGGAAATAGATCAAAACAGTGAGCAGATTCTAAGATAAAAATATAATAATCCAAGTTTTTAAAAAATGATACTAGGTCACATAGACAAAATGATATGGCAATCCAGGTGATATCATTTCATTTTTACTACCTGGCTGGGGCAACAAAAGACTAGAAATAAATATCTCATTAAGAATTATAGAGTGCATGATACAGGATTTAGTAGGCTTATGGAGAGCTGTGAAATGATTCATTTAAAAATTTATTCTTGGCCGGGCGCGGTGGCTCAAACCTGTAATCCCAGCACTTTGGGAGGCCGAGACGGGCGGATCATGAGGTCAGGAGATCGAGACCATCCTGGCTAACACGGTGAAACCCCCGTCTCTACTAAAAATACAAAAAATTAGCTGGGCGTGGTGGCGGGCGCCTGTAGTCCCAGCTACTCGGGAGGCTGAGGCAGGAGAATGGCGTGAACCTGGGAGGCGGAGCTTGCAGTGAGCTGAGATCTGGCCACTGCGCCCAGCCCAGGCGACAGAGCGAGACTCCATCTCAAAAACAAAAAAACAAACAAACAAACAAAATTTATTCTTATTGCAATTATTGTTTGCAGAAATCTAATAATATACACATATATAAATATATGACCTTTATTAACAGTTCTTGCCATTGCAAAGTTATAGTTAAATAGGAAGTATGTATCAATTTTAGTAACAATAAAATAATGAAGTAATTCATAATATGGTTAATTGCTATTGGGGAAATATCTTTTTGGTTCTTTTCTATTTTCATTTCATTCCTGAAATGAGTGTACATGCCATCACCAGATGTCTTCATTTAAAAATGAAGTTTAGAACAACTTTATGAAATAAAATCTCAGAAATAAAAAGATGATGGAACAGAGGTAAAATAAAGAGTTTTAGCAAATTTTGGAAGACAAAAGGAATAAATGTTAGTATTTGGAAAGAGGGCATATGTGAAGTTCCCAGCATACTGCCTGCTAGATAGTAGACATTTTAGTCCAATTTTTCTTTTCTGCCAGGTGAAGATATTTAGAAGAATAAAGGTAGAGATGATGAGTCAACAAAGATTGTATCTGAGAGCAGAGACAGAAGCAAAGAAGGGTCAAGATAGTGAGAAAGCCAGGTGGGAGGGGGTCCCTGGAAAAACTCCAGCTGGCCTGTGCGCTGGGAGGAATGCGCGCTGGGAGGAATGCGCGCTGGGAGGAATGCGCGCTGGGAGGAATGCGCGCTGGGAGGAATGCGCGCTGGGAGGAATGCGCGCTGGGGTGGAGCCACCTTGGTTCGCTCTGTCTGCAGCAGGGAGGATCCTGGCCCCTCCTCTTCCTGTGTGGAACCTGGGGTTCAAACAGCGGGGTGGGAAGTTCCCCAGTAGGAACTCTGGCCTTGCGGAAAGTCCCTGTTCCCTCCTTTTTTTCCTTTTTGCCCAATAAATTCCATAATTCTCACCCTTCAATCGTCTGTGAGCCTACATTTTCCTGGCCGTGTGATAAGAATTATTTAGCTGAACTAGGGAAAAAGTCCCGCAATAGTAGTAACAGGCTCATGTTTGATAGAACTAAAATAACCCAGCAATAATTTCTTGAAAACCCACTGTGTGAAGTCTGGCAGGATTTCTGTAGTGGGGGTTCAGCTGTACCACCAAGATCCCAACCTCAGACTGAAGTATTGGCTGCTCACAGTTGTGTCTCTCTGATGGAACTGCCCTTGGCTGAAGAAAGCTGCTTTACTCAAAGTATACTGCCCTCTTCAGAAGCAACCAGCACCCAGGGGCTAATGGCTGCAGGTTCCAAGGCCCAGCAGTCCCTTGCTATAAATGGAACAATTCTGAAGGGCCATCCCAGCTCCAGGGCCCCTTCTGGGCTTGGCCAAAGCTTCTGTTGAAACTACATCGCAGTTCTGCCTCTCTAGGAATATCGCTTCCCTTGCACCTTCCCCGTGTTGATCCTCGGTGCACTCAGCAATAAACTGCTGCCCACACATCTCCATGTCAGAGCTGTTTTCAGGGAACCCAACCGAAGACAGTTGGTTACAGAGCACAAAAATTCTAGAAGATAACATCGGAAAAACCCGGAAAAACCCTTCTAGACCTTGGCTTAGGCAAAGATTTCAGAAACCCAAAAGCAAATGTAACAAAAACAAAGATCTATAGATGGGGCTGAAACCAAAAAGCTGCTGCACAGCAAAAGAAATCATCATCAGAGTAAACAGACAACCCACAGAGTGGGAGAAAATCTTCCCAGTCTACACATCCGACAAAGGACTAATATCCAGAATCTACAAGGAACTCAAACAAATCAGTAAGAAAAAAATAAACAGTCCCATCAAAAAGTGGACTAAGGACATGAATAGACAATTCTCAAAAGAAGACATGCAAATGAACAACAAGGATGAAAAAATGCTCAACATCACTAATGATCAGGGAAATACAAATCAAAACCACTAAGTGATACCACCTCACTCCTGCAAGAATGGCCATAATCAAAAAATCAAAAAATAATAGATGTTGGCATGGATGTGGTAAAAAGGAAAGACTTTTACACTGCTGGTGGGAATGTAAACCAGTACAAACACTCTGGAAAATAGTGTGGAGATCCACAAGGAACTAAAAGTAGATCTACCATTTGATCCAGCAATCCCACTCCTGGGTATCTACCCAGAGGAAAAGAAGTCATTACACGAAAAAGATACTTACACACACGTTTATAGCAGCATAATTCACAATTGCAAAAATATGGAATCAGCCCAAATGCCCATCAATCAATGACTGGATAAAGAAATTATGAGATATATATATAATTATATATATCTCTCTCATAATTTTATATATGTACACACACACAACATGGAATACTACTCGACCATAAAAAGGAATAAAATAATGGCATTCACAGCAACGTGGATGAAATTGGAGACCATTATTCTAAGTGAAGTAACTCAGGAATGGAAAGCCAAACATCATGTGTCCTCATTCATAAGCGGGAGCTAAGCTATGAGGATGCAAAGGCATAAGAATGATACAGTGGACTTTGAGGACTCGGGGGAAAGTGTAGGAGGTGGGTAAGGGATAAAAGACTATACATTGGGTACAGAGTACACTGCTCGGGTGATGGGTGCACCAAAATCTCAGAAATCACCACTAAAGAACTTAACCAAACACCACCTGTTCCCCCAAAACCGATAGATAGATAGATAGATAGATAGATAGATAGATAGATAGATACATACATACATACATACATACATACATACATACATAAACAGTTGGTTACAGCAGTGGTCCCGGGAGGCAGACTCCATTATGAGATTTGGGAAACAGATTACCCGTTTGACCAGCTTGCGGTAAGGACCCCCCACCCGAAGTGTGGCAGGTACAGAACCGATACCTTGACACATTGTAGAGGTCAATTGCCAAACTGTTCAGCGACTGGAATGAGATAGCACTGGGGAACAATGTGCTGGCTCAGGTGTTTGAGAGGGTATGATGGGCATCAATGTTAGAAGGGCTATGGACTTTGGGAGGCCGAGGTGGGTGGATCACGTGGTCAGGAGATCGAGACCATCCTGGCTTACACAGTGAAACCCCATCTCTACTAAAAATACAGAAAAAAAAATTAGCTGGGCGTGGTGACGGGCGCCTGTAGTTCCAGCTACTAGGGAGGCTGAAGCAGGAGAATGGCCTGAACCCGGGAGGTGGAGCTTGCAGTGAGCCGAGATTGCGCCACTGCACTCCAGCCTGGGCGACAAGTGAGACTCCGTGTCGAAACAAAAAAAAAAAAAAGAAGAAGGGCTATGGAACTAGGGAAACCTGATTGACCTAGGGGGACTGGCTTCCCTGCAGAAGTGGCTGCAGTTCAAGCTGACACTAAAGGGTGAGTTTGCATGTGAGGGGAGGGAGGGATGATCGGAAAAGAGCTTTCCAGTCAAAGGAAACAGCATATACAGAAGTTCTGATGCAGAAAAGTGCCTGGCAATTAGAGGAAGGGCAAAATGGCCAGTGAATCTCTACAGTGGAAGCATGACTGTCAGCGGAGGCTGGGGAAATAGGCAGGTGCCAACTCACAGCCATGGCAGGAATTGTCTTGTCATTTTAGGAGGAGTGATAAACCATTGAAGGACTTGAAGCAAAGAAGCTACAAAATGAGATTTGACTTTGAAGAATCTCTTTGGCTATTTGTGAACTGACTGGAGGGAGCAAAAATGAAAATGAAGAAAATGGCTGCTCAAGGCTGTTGCCAGTTCCTATACTGGGATGTGATGGCTCTCACTAAAGCCTTATCTACTCATTGAGCTACTAAACCACCTTCTTGGTGATGGAAGGCCAGATCTGCCTCCTGACACCTACAGAAATGATCTGGGCAGTTTTCCTTTGGTTTAATCTCTACCAAACACTAGAATGTGGGCTGCGCAGTAATAGAGACTTTGTTTGTTGTATCACGGCTGTATCTCCAGCCCCTAAAACAGTGCATGGGGCTTAGAGATGACACTCAACAAATGTCTGGTAAGTCATTGAATAAATACATTTTATTTTATTTTATTTTAATATATATATTTAATAATATACAGAGAGAGACAGGGTCTCACCCTGTGGCCCAGGCTGGAGTGCAGTGGTAAAATCACGACTCCTTGCAGCCTCAAACTCCTGGGCTCAATCAATCCTTGTGAGCCATAGGGTATGAGCCATAGGGTCTGGCCTGAATAAATGAATTTTAAAGGAAATACTCCTAATGGGAGTGGAGCAAGTTTCTGAGGATTATTCATGCCTTGAAATCAATAAATGTGAGCAAAGGCTCCAACGGGAGACAGCAGGCCACAATTAAGCAATCCATAGCAACTCGCCTATTTATTATATTTATATGGTGGGTAAGTAATGGAGACAAACAGGTGTTGCCTGCAGGTTGGGAGATCTTAATGAGACTGGCTGAAGATAAGCTTCCCAGGTGAGCTGTAACCTTGTGTTGCAGATAACTTCATTCAAATAAGAGCAGCTGACATGTTTCGACACAAACTATTCACTGACCCTTGTTCTTCAATTCCTATTTTTTTGTTTTGTTCTTTAATGGAAGAATTTCGGTGTTATTTTTGAATATCATCTAAACCAGCTGTGAAACCCAAATGATTTCCAGTCCTTGCCTGTAGGTCTTGACCTGAAGAAAAGCCTATCAGCTCTTGAGTGACAGGGAGCTGTCCTGGCAGCTGTGTTCCTACTCCTGAGCGCCATTTTAGGGCTGACACTAAAGCTGAGAGCCGCACTTGAGACTACTCATGTCTTCAAACCTTTCTGTGCTGCTCAGAACCGGAAATCAATTTTATGTAGGAACAGTATGTGATTCCATATTGAGAAGGCCTGTACAGGTGAGTCTGTGCCCTCTGTCACGGCTGTAAACCAGGACATTGCATATTCATGCGTAAAGAGACCTGACAGGACACCCAGACTGAGGAGCATGAGAGAACAGTGACATCCAGTGGTTAGCAGGCTGCATCTCCAATGTGCTGGGCACAGAGATGGCTGAGGGTGGAGCCCACTCTGCTCCAGATCCCAACTTCTGCTTTTTGTCCTTTCAAGCTGGAGAACCCTGTGAAACTCCAGGAAAATTCCAATTGCACACCAGGTCCTACCAATAATATTTATCCTTCCATATTCTCTGCTACACTTTTTACTTTCGGGATAAGCACCTATCTCTTGCTAGAGTTACTATGTTTTAAATTGCACCATAAAATTTGATAAATGTTCATGTTCAACAGTTGATAAAATGTAAAATTCCAAAATTACATTTTTTTCTAGTTTTTCAAAATAAGGTTTGTTATTCAGTCAACAAATGTTTATTGTGTACCTACTAGGTGCTAAGCAGATAATAAAACAGAAATTCTTTTTTTAATTATCATACTTTAAGTTCTGGGGTACATGTGCAGAACATGCAGGTTTGTTACAAAGGTATACACATGCCATGGTGGTTTGCAGCACCTATCAACCCGTCATCTACATTAGGTATTTCTCCTAATGCTATCCTTCCTCTAGTCCCCCAACCCCAACAGGCCCCGGTGTGTGATGTTCCCCTCCCTGTGTCTATGTGTTCTCATTGTTCAACTCCCACTTATGAGTGAGAACAGTGTTTGGTTCTCTGTTCCTTTGTTAGTTTGCTGAGAATGATGGTTTCCAGCTTCATCCATGTCCCTGGAAAGGACATTAACTCATCCTTTTTTATGGCTTCCTGTATAGTATTCCATGGCATATATGTGCCACATTTTCTTTATCCAGTCTGTCATTGATGGGCATTTGGGTTGGTTCCAAGTCTTTGCTATTGTGAACAGTGCTGCAGTAAACATACGTGTGCATGTGTCTTTATAGTAGAATGATTTATAATCCTTTGGGTATATATCCAGTAACAGGATTGCTGGGTCAAATGGTATTTCTGGTTCTAGATCCTTGAGGAATCACCACACTGTCTTCCACAATGGTTGAACTAATTTACACTCCCACCAACAGCGTAAAAGCGTTCCTATTTCTCCACATCCTCTCCAGCATCTGTTGTTTCCTGACTTTTTAATGATCCCCATTCTAACTGGCATGAGATGATATCTCATTGTAGTTTTGATTTGCATTTCTCTAATGACCGGTGATGATGAGGGTTTTTTTCATATTTCTTGGCCATATAAATGTCTTCTTTTGAGAAGTGCCTGTTCATATCCTTTGCCCACTTTTTGATTGGGTTGTTTTTTTCTTGAAAATTTGTTTAAGTTCCTTGTTGATTCTGGATATCAGCCCTTTGTGAGATGGATAGATTGCAAAAATTTTCTCCCATTCTGTATGTTGCCTATTCACTCTGATGATAGTTTGTTTTGCTGTACAGAAGCTCTTTAGTTTAATTAGATCCCATTTGTCAATTTTGGCTTTTGTTGCCATTGCTTTTGGTGTTTTAGTCATGAAGTCTTTGCCCACGCCTATGTTCTGAATGGTATTAGCTAGGTTTTCTTCTAGAGTTTTTATGGCTTTAGGTCTTATGTATAAGTCTTTAATCCATCTTGAGTTAATTTTTGTATAAAGTGTAAGGAAGGAGTCCAGTTTCAGTTTTCTGCATATGGCTAGCCAGTTTTCCCAACAACATTTATTAAATTGAGAATCCTTTCCCTATTACTCGTTTTTCTCAGGTTTGTCAAAGATCAGATGGTTGTAGATGTGTGGCGTTATTTCTGAGGCCTCTGTTCTGCTCCATTGGTCTATATATCTGTTTTGGTACCAGTACCATGTTGTTTTGGTTACTGTAGCCTTGTAGTATAGTTTAAAGTCAGGTAGTGTGATGCCTCCAGCTTTGTTCTTTTTGCTGAGGATCGTCTTGGCTATAGGGGCTCTTTTTTGGTTCCATATGAAATTTAAAGTAGTTTTTTCTAATCCTGTGAAGAAAGTCAGTGGTAGCTTGATGTGGATAGCATTGAATCTATAAATTACTTTGGGCAGTATGGCCATTTTCATGATATTGATTCTTCCTATCCATGAGCATGGAATGTTTTTCCATTTGTTTGTGTCCTCTCTTATTTCCTTGAGCAGTGGTTTGCAGTTCTCCTTGAAGAGGTCTTTCACATCCCTTGTAAGTTGATTCCTAGGTATTTTATTCTTTTTGTAGCAATTGTGAATGGGAGTTCACTCATGATTTGGCTCTCTGTTTTTTTATTATTGGTGTATAGGAATGCTTGTGAGTTTTGCACATTGCTTTTGTATCCTGAGACTTTGCTGAAGTTGCTTACCAGCTTACAGAGATTTTGGGCTGAGATGATGGGGTTTTCTAAATATGCAATTATGTCATCTGGAAACAGAGACAGTTTGACTTCCTGTCTTCCTATTTGAATACCTGTTATTTCTTTCTCTTGCCTCATTTCCCTGGCCAGAACTTCCAATACTATGTTGAATAGGAGTGGTGAGTTTTGTCTTGTGCCAGTTTTCAAAGGGAATGCTTCCAGCTTTTGCCCATTCAGTATGATATTGGCTGTGGGTTTGTCATAAATAGCTCTTATTATTTTGAGATACATTCCATCAATACCTAGTTTATTGAGAATGTTTAGTATGAAGGGGTGTTGAATTTTATCGAAGGCCTTTTCTGAATCTATTGAGATAATCATGTGGTTTTTGTTATTGGTTCTGTTTATGTGATGGACTACCTTTATTGATTTGTGTATGTTGAACCAGCCTTGCATCCCAGGGATGAAGCCAACTGATCGTGAATGATAAGCTTTTGGATGTGCTGCTTGATTCAGTTTACTAGTATTTTATTAAGGATTTTGGCATCGATGTTCATCAGGGATATTGGCCTGAAATTTTCCTTTTTTGTTGTGTCTCTGTCAGATTTTGGTATCAGGATGATGCTGGCCTCATAAAATGAGTTAGGGAGAATTCTCTATTTTTCTATTGTTTGGAATAGTTTCAGAAGGAATGGTACCAACTTCTCTTTGCACCTCTGGTAGAATTCGGCTGTGAATCCATCTGGTCCTAGGCTTTTTTTTGGTTTGTAGGCTGTTAATTGCTGCCTCACTTTCAGAACTTGTTATTGATCTATTCAGGGATTCTACTTCTTCCTGGTTTAGTCTTGGGAGGCTGTGTGTGTCCAGGAATTTATCCATTTCTTCTAAATTTTCTAGTTTATTTGTGTAGAGGTGTTTATAGTATTCTCTGATGGAAATTTGTATTTCTGTTGGATCAGCGGTGATATCTCCTTTATAATTTTTTATTGTGTCTATTTGTTTCTTCTCTCTTTTCTTCTTTATTAGTCTGACTAGCATTCTATCTATTTTGTTAATCTTTTCAAAAAAGCATCTCCTGGATTTACTGATTTTTTGAAGAGTTTTTCATGTCTCTATATCCTTCAGTTCTGTGCTAATCTTAGTTATTTCTTGTCTTCTGCTAGAGGTTGAATATGTTTGCTCTTGCTTCTCTAGTTCTTTTCATTGTGATGTTAGGGTGTCAATTTTAGATCTTTCCTGCTTTCTCCTGCGGGCATTTAGTGCTATAAATTTCCCTCTAAACACTGCTTTAGCTGTGTCCCAGAGATTCTGTAGGTTGTGTCTTTGTTCTCATTGGTTTCAAAGAACTTATTTATTTCTGTCTTAATTTTGTTATTTACTCAGTAGTCATTCAGGAGTAGGTTGTTCAGTTTCCATGTAGTTGTGTGGTTTTGAGTGAGTTTCTTAATCCTGAGTTCTAATTTGATTGCACTGTGGACTGACAGATTCCATTCTGTTGCATTTGCTAAGGAGTGTTTTACTTCCAATTATGTGGTTGATTTTTTTTTTTTTTTTTTTTTTTTTTTTTTTGAGATGGAGTCTCACTCTGTCACCCAGGCTGGAGTGCAGTGGCGCAATCTTGGCTCACTGCAAGCTCTGCCTCCTGGGTTCAAGCCATTCTCCTTCCTCAGCCTCCCAAGTAGCTGGGACTACAGACACTCACCACCACGCCTGGCTAATTTTTTTGTATTTTTAGTAGAGACGGTGTTTCACCATGTTAGCCAGGATGGTCTCGATCTCCTGACCTCATGATCTGCCCACCTTGGCCTCCCAAAGTGCTGGGATAACAGGCGTGAGCCACTGCGCCTGGCCTATGTAGTTGATTTTAGAATAAGTGCGATGTGGTGCTGAGAAGAATGTATATTCTGTTGATTTGGAGTAGAGAGTTCTGTAGATGTCTATTAGATCTGCTTGGTCCAGAGCTCAGTTCAAGTCCTGAATATCCCTGTTAATTTTCAGTCTCATTGATCTGTCTACTATTGACAGTGGGGTGTTAAAAGTCTCCCACTATTATTGTGTGGGAGTCTAAGTCTCTTTGTAGGTCTCTAAGAACTTGCTTTGTGAATCTGGGTGCTACTGTGTTGGGTACATATATACTTAGAATAGTTAGCTCTTCTTGTTGCATTGATCCCTTTACCATTATGTAATGCACTTCTGTGTCTTCTTTGATCTTTGTTGGTTTAAAGTCTGTTTTATGAGAGACTAGGATTGCAACCCCTGCTCTTTTTTTTTTTTTTAATTTTATTTATTTATTTATTTATTTTGCTTTCTATTTGCTGGTAAATATTCCTCCATCCCTTTATTTTGAGCCTATGTGTGTCTTTGCATGTTTGATGAGTTTCCTGAATACAGCACACCGATGGGTCTTGACTCTTCATCCAATTTGCCACTCTATGTCTTTTAATTCTGGCATTTAGCCCATTTACATTTAAAGTTAATACTGTTATGTGTGAATCTGATCTTGCCATTATGATGCTAGCTGGTTATTTTGCCCATTAGCTAATGCAGTTTCTTCATAGTGTCAATGGTCTTTACAATTTGGTATGTTTTTGCAGTGGCTGGTACTGGTTTTTCCTTCCCATACTTAGTGCTTCCTTCAGGCTCTTGTAAGGCAGACCTGTTGGTGACAAAATCTCTCAGCATTTGCTTGTCTGTAAAAGATTTTATTTCTCCTTCGTTTATGTAGCTTAGTTTGGCTGGATATGAAATTCTGGATTGAAAATTATTTTCTTTAAGAATGTTGAATATTGGCCCCCACTGTCTTCTGGCTTGTAGGGTTTCTGCACAGAGATCCGCTGTTAGTCTGATGGGCTTCCCTTTGTGGTTACCTGACCTTTCTCTCTGGCTGCCCTTAACACTTTTTCCTTCATTTCAATCTTGATGAATCTGAGGATTATGTGTCTTGGGGTTGCTCTTCTTGTGGAGTATCTTTGTGATGTTCTCTGTATTTCTTGAATTTCAATATTGGCCTGTCTTGCTAGGTTGGGGAAGTTCTGCTGGATAATATCTGGAAGAGTGTTTTCCCACTTGGTTCCATTCTCCCCGTCACTTTCAGGTACACCAATCAAACGTAGGTTTGGACTTTTCACATAGTCCCATATTTCTTGGAGGCTTTGTTCCTTCCTGTTTATTCTTTTCTCTCTAATCTTGTCTTCACGCTTCATTTCATTAAGTTGATCTTCAATCTCGGATATCCTTTCTTCTGCTTGATTGATTCGGCTTTTGATACTTGTGTATGCTTCACGAAGTTCTCGTGCTGTGTTTTTCAGCTCCATCAGGTCATTTATGTTCTTCTCTAAACTGGTTATTCTAGTTTGCAATTCCTGTAACCTTTATTCAAGGTTCTTAGCTTCCTTGCATTGTGTTAGAATATGCTCCTTTAGCTCAGAGGAGTTTGTTATTACCCACCTTCTGAATCCTACTTCTGTCAATTCTTCAAACTCATTCTCCATCTAGCTTTGTTCCCTTGCTGGCATGGAGTTGTGATCCTTTGGAGGAGAAGAGGCATTCTGGTTTTTGGAATTTTCAACCCTTTTGCACTGTTTTTTTCCTCATCTTCGTGGATTTATCTACCTTTGGTCTTTGATGTTGGTGACCTTCAGATGGGGTTTTCGTGTGGACATCCTTTTTGTTGATGTTGATGCTATTCCTTTCTGTTTGTTAGTTTTCCTTCTAACAGTCAGGTCCCTCTGCTGCAGGTCTGCTGGAGCTTGTTGGAGGTCCACTCCAGACCTGTTTGCCTGGGTATCACCAGCAGAGGCTGCAGAAGAGCAAAGATTGCTGACTGTTCCTTCCTCTGGAAGCTTTGTCCCAGAGGGGCACCTGCCAGATGCCAGCCAGAGCTCTCCTGTATGAGGGGTCTATTGACCCCTGCTGGGAGGTGTCTCCCAGTCAGGAGGCACAGGGTCAGGGACCCACTTGAGGAGGCAGTCTGTCCCTTAGCAGAGCTCAAACACTTTGCTGGGAGATCCACTGCTCTCTTCAGAGCTGGCAGGCAGGAATGTTTAAGTCTCCTGAAGCTGCACCCACAGCCACCCCTTCCCTCAGGTGCTCTGTCCCAGGAGATGGGAGTTTTATCTATAAGCCCCTTACTGGGATGGCTGCCTTTCTTTTAGAGATGCCCTGCCCAGAGAGAAGGAATCTAAAGAGGTGGTCTGGCTACAGAGGCTTTGCCAAGCTGAGCTCTGCCCAGTTCAAATTTCCTGGTGGCTTTGTTTACACTGTGAGGGGAAAATCGCATACTCAAGCCTCAGTAATGGTGGACACTCCTCCCCTCACCAAGCTGGAGCATCCCAGGTTGACTTCAGACTGCTTAGCTGGCAGCGAGGATTTCAAGCCAGTGAATCTTAGCTTGCTGGGCTCTGTGGGGGTGGGATCCACTGAGTCAGACCACTTGGCTCTCTGGCTTAAGCCTCTTTTCCAGGGGAGTGAACAGTTCTGTCTCACTGGAGTTCCAGGCGCCACTGGGGTATGAGAAAAAACTCCTGCAGCTAACTCAGTGTCTGCCCAAACGGCTGCCCAGTTTTGTCCTTGAAACCCAGGGCCCTAGTGGTATAGGCACCCAAGGGAATCTCCTGGTCTGCAGGTCGTGAAGACCATGGGAAAAGCATAGTATCTGGGCTGGATAGCACCGTCCCTCACAACACAGTCCCTCGTGGCTTCCCTTGGCTAGGGGAGGGAGTTCCCCAACCCCCTGTGCTTCCCAGGTGAGGCGACACCCCACCCTGCTTCTGCTCGCCCTCCGTGAGCTGTGCCCACTGTCTAACCAGTCCCAATGAGATGAGCCGGGTACCTCAGCTGGAAATGCAGAAATCACCCGCCTTCTGCATTGATCTCACTGGGAGCTGCAGACCGGAGCTGCTCCTATTTGGCCATCTTGCCAGTTACTAAAACAGAAATTCTTACTCTCTTGGAAGTTGCATTCTTATTGGGGAAGACAGACAATAACACATGCAAATATATACGCACATGCACATATGCATACACAGACATACCATAATGGCAGGTCAAGGTAAAGGCTAAGAAGAAAAATGAAACGAATTAAGGCATAGAATTTGACAGAGGGATTGGTGTTATTTTGGAGGGTGGTCATACAAAGTCTCTCTGAAAACATTTGAGCAGAAACTGGAATTAAGCGAAAGATCAGATCATAATCATATCAGGGAAGAACTTCCACACAACTAGAAAGGCAAATGATTAAGATAACTTTCATGCAGAACCAACGTTCTAGAGAAAATTTTAAATTGAGATCATCAGTGTTAAAAGGAAAATAATTATGCCTGAAAGCAATTTTAATTCTATTTTTAGTTAAAGAAGAAAAGAAGCTCTGAGCCTAAGCTCAACTTTCATATTTTAGACAGAAGGCACAAAGGTTAATTATGGTCAATCTAGCTGGGCTCAGTGGTTCACGCCTGTAATCCCAACACTTTGGGAGGCTGATGTGGGTAGATTGTTCGAGCTCATGAGTTTGAGACCAGCCTGGGCAACACAATGAGACCTCCACCTCTACAAAAAATACCCCCAAAAAATTAGCCAGGCATGATGACACGTATCTGTAGTCCCAGCTGCTTGGGAAGCTGAGGTGGGAGGATCAATCGCTTGAGTCTGGCAGGCAGAGGTTGCAGTGAGCCAAGATCGTGCCACTGCACTCCAGCCTAAGCGACAAAGTGAGACCCTGTCTCAAAAAAAAAAAAATAATAAAGTTAATTGTGGTCAATCTTTGAATTAGAAACATAGATTCAAAATAGTGTAGTAAAATAACAAAACGCCACTATTTATAAACAATTTATTTTCATGAAAAGGCAAAGAGACCATCAGTCAGGAGTGAGAATAGCCACTCAGGGCCTCACTCTAAGAACATTCAACAGGAACAATGCAACTACAAGCATCCCATTGGTGGTAAGGGCATTTTACACACACGCACACACACACAGACACACACACACACACACAGAAAGTTTTACATTCATTAAAGTGTTTGATAATAGAAAAGGGGAAGATATGCCTTTTTTCCTTGTATTTCCTCCTTATTGAAGTATAGCTTACATTCTTATTTCTGCTCATCAAGAAGCACCAAAGGACTAAAAGAAAAAAGAACTCTGGGGTTGCCCTGTCTTTCTTTTTCCGTCTCTATTGCCATTTCTAGCACATGTGGCTGATTAACACAGGAAAGAAACAGGAGTAAGAAAGGCTATGATAACTGATATGCAATAATGTACACATCTCTTAAGAGTATGCTTGTTTAATTTCTAACATGTATATGTTTAACCAGCACCCAGATCAAGATAAAGAAAATCCAACCCCAGCTTCTCAGAAGTCTCCTTCATTCCCCCAGCTACCTAAATTTAACCACTATTCTGACTTCTATCAGGATACATTTATTTAGCCTGTGTATTGGACTTCCTACAGATGAAATTACAATAGCATATATTCTTTTTGTGTCTGAGTTCTTTTGCTCGGCGGTCTGTGAAATTCAGTCATCTTGCTCTATGTAGCAGTAATCATTTATTTACATGGCTGTTTAGTATTCCATTACATGAATATACTACAGTTTATACTTTTGATGAACTTTTGGGTTATTTCTTGTTTGGGGTTATTATGAATCAGTCTTGGGGTTATTAACATTTTCGTGCATGTCTTTTGGTGAAAATAAGTGTTTATTTTTGTTGAGTGCATATCTAGGATTAAAATTACTGATTCATAAACTGGACCAATTATCTAATTTGCAAAGCTTAGTGCAAAATGAAAATGTAAGGTCACTCATTTAAAAAGTGGGGGGAAAAGTGTCATTAAAGGTATGAAAACGTAAAGCTTTTTCCTTTTTTCCACTTTCTTTCTCTCTCAACTTGTCATGATATTCTTTTATCTGCAATTTCAAGTCATTCTAAGTAGAAAAAAATTAAAATATTTAAACATTAGCTTGAATTTTACCATTCATTTTGTATTGTACCCAGTGGCAGTTTTAAATGCAGATATGAGAGGATTTAACCTGTATGCAGAATCACTAAATTATGTAATTTGTATTTATTAGTTTGTACATGCATCGGCATTTCATTCTTAAAAATGCTACACAGAACTAAGTTAAATATTTTTCTTTCACTTCTTTAAACATGCACATTATGCTAATACTTTCTACATTCAGTTTATTAGTGAAAAAGAAACACTGAAAGAAAAAAGAACTCTAGGCTGCCCTATCTTTCCTTTTCCATCTCTATTGCCATTTCTAGCCATGTGGCTAATACAGGAAAGTAACAGGAGTAAGAAAGGCTGTGATAGGATTGTTTGTGTGTGTGTGTGTTTCTTAAAATGGCATTGCCCTCTCTCTGCATTCAAAGCAAATTCTGGTTCAAATGGAAATGAGGCCTCTCCTGGTTTTCAGAGTCCCCCACTTACCATGTACTCCTTTGAGTCTTATTGAACTCCCAGATACTTGGCTCCAACTAAAATTCGAGACTCACGGAGCATGGTGAATGCTAGACCTGAATGTAGCAAGGAACAGCAGCAGACACGCAAATTGACCTTACCTCCTCTGGGCATGCTCCACATTCTCATAATACTTCACTTACAAAAACAAGTTTAAAAACAAAATTATTAAGAGTTTCAAGACATGGATAGGCAAGCATTAAACCGCACACAAAGCTCTTTGGAGTTTGGGACCCTGAGCGACTACACAGATTGCCTGTCCATGATGCTGGCTCCATCTGGAAAATCATTTGTTTTCTGATTTAACCAGTTTAACCAATTTAACACCAGCAATGTAAGAATGTTCTAGATGTTCCAATGTCTCACCAGCACTTGGTATTGTTTAACCATCAAAACGGGAGTGTACTAGTATCTCACTGTGGTTTTACTTTACATTTCCCTGATGACCAGTGATGTTGAGAGGACTGTTTTCTATTTTGATATCTTCTTTTGTAAAGTATCTGTTCAAAGTTTTGCCCATTTTTATACTGGGTTGGTCTGTCTTTTTCCTGCTGATTTGTAAGAGGTATATTATCTGCTTTCTTTTGATATACATATGTATTTCAAGTATCTTCTGACCTCTACTTTTTCACTCTCTTAATGGTGTATTTTGGTAATCAACAGTTGTTAATGCTAATGAAATCTAATTTACTAATGTGTAGCTTTATAGTAAATTTTGATATCTTGATGTAAGTTGCCCAATCTTTTTTTTTTTTTTTTTTTTTGATACGGGGTCTCGCTCTGTCACCCAGGCTGGAGTGCAGTGGCACGATCTTGGCTCACTGCAACCTCTAAACCTCTACCTCCTGGGCTCAGGTGATTCTCCCACCTCAGCCTCCTGAGTAGCTGAGATTACAGGCACATGCCAGCACGCCCAGGTAATTTTTATATTTTTAGTAGAGACAGGTTTTTGCCGTATTGCCCAAGCTGGTCCAAACTTACTTTTCTTCATCAAGATTATCTTGGTTCTTCTAGGCCCTATTTTAAAATTAAAAGCCCCCAAATAATCCGTGTGCTAACCCAGCATTTTCAAAACTCTTCAGATACTAACTCCCTAGATCTCCCAGAAAAGAGAACTATGCTACATCTGAGGTGAAACCAGACTACCTCTGAATTAGAATTAAAGCAAACTATTAATATTTTGCTTTGTTTTTCCATGCCACAAAAGAGGAATCTTTAGTTTCTTTTCACATACTCTAGCTAATTAGCATCCCTGGCAGGTAAAACCATCAGCTGAATTATTGTCAACAGTTGTTGCATTGAGAATTTTTTCAGTAATCATGAATGCCAAGGCCATCCAACACTTGCAAGGATTTTCATCTTCTTTATGACCATCATTTTTTTATGATACTGACTAAAGTAACTTCTGCAACTATTTACAAACCCTTCTAGAAACCATTGTTTCTGTCATCAGCAGTAATGTTTCCATAGTAGCTCTCAGCCTCAAAATAGAAAAGACGAAACAACATTACAAATCCTTGAGTTAAAAAAACTTCTTTGAAATTAAGTGAAAATTACCTAACATCCAGAACATATGTATATATAAAACATAGTGTTCTGCATAATATATGTTATATATGATGCATATATATTCTTCCAGTTTGCAGTTTGTCTCTTAACTCCCTTTTAGTGTCTTTTTTTTTTTTTTTTTTTTTTTTTTTTTTTTGAGACGGAGTCTCGCTCTGTCGCCCAGGCTGGAGTGCAGTGGCGCGATCTCGGCTCACTGCAAGCTCCGCCTCCCGGGTTCACGCCATTCTCCTGCCTCAGCCTCCCGAGTAGCTGGGACTACAGGCGCCCACAACCGCGCCCGGCTAATTTTTTGTATTTTTAGTAGAGACGGGGTTTCACCGTGGTCTCGATCTCCTGACCTTGTGATCCGCCCGCCTCGGCCTCCCAAAGTGCTGGGATTACAGGCGTGAGCCACCGCGCCCGGCTAGTGTCTTTTCATGGCAGAAATTCTTTCTGTTAATGTAGTCAGACCGTCAATCTTCTGATTTATGGCTAGTCTTTTTACGTCTAAGAAACGCTCTCTAACCCCAGGGTCCTACAGATGTTCTACTAGCTAGTCTTCAAAAATCTTCCTTCACATTTAGCTCTTATATTGGCTTGTTAGGGCTGCAATAACGAAGTACCACAAACTGAGTGACTTAAGTAACAGAAAGTGTCTGACATTTTGAGGGACTAGAAGTCTGAAATCAAGGTGTTGGCAGGATTGGTTCCTTCTGAGGCCTATGAGGAAAAATCTGTTCCACGTCTCTCTCGCTCCTGGCTTCTGGTGGTTTACCAGGAGTCTCTGGTGTTCCTTAGCTTACAGACACATCACCCCATCTCTGCTTTTATGTTCATGTGACATTGTCCCTGTGCATGTGTCTGTGTCCAAATTTCTCCTGATGATAAGGACACAGTCATTTGGATGAAGGGCCCACCCTACTCCAGTATGAACTCATCCTAACTTAATTGATTACATCTGCAATAACCTTATTTCTGAATAAGGTCATATTCTGAGGTGCTGGGGGTTAGGACTTCAACATCTGAATATGCAGGGACATCATTCAACCCATAACAGCTCTTTAATTTACCTAAATTATTTTGTAGGTGATGTAAAATAAAGTACATACCCAGTTTTCCCAGAACCACTCCCTGAAAATCCCATCCTTTCCCCACTAATCTGAAATGTCCCTTTCACTTATCAAATGTCACTAAATGTGGGACTCTATATACTGTTTCACAGATCTTTGTGTCTACCACAATGTCTGAAGGTAATTTTATGAGTCTTGTTATGTGTAAGGGAAAGTCTCCCTCTCTAAACTTTTTCAAAAATATCTTGATTATTTTTAGACCTTTGCAATTCCACTCAAATTTTATAATCACTTTGTCAAGTTTCATAAAAATCTGTTACAATGTTGTTGGAATTGTATTACATCTGTAACCTAATTTTGAGAGATACTGAGTCCTCAGTCCATAACCACAGTCATATCCCTCCATTTAAAAAGGTCTTCTTCAAAGTCACTCAATGAAATTTCATACATTTTCCTATAAAGATCTTGTATGTCTTAGATATCTTTCATGTTATTACAAAATAGCACTTTAATTTCATTTTAAATATGTATTATTGGCACGCAATTGCTTTGAGAATATTGAATGCATGAATAGAAACCTATAAACTCTCACATTCATATTTGTAAATTACCCAGAGATACTTTTCCACTGTCTGTGCATATAATCATATTATCTATGAAAAACAACAATTTTATCATCATTTCTAATTCTTGTAACTTTCCTTCTTTTTCTGCCCTGCCATAATAGCTAGGACATCCAGCATAATATTGAATTCAGAAGGAATGACAGAAGACATACTTGCTTTATTCCTGACCTTAAAGGATACTTTCAGTATGTCATCATTAAGTATATGCTCATGAAGCACTAAGATCTTCATTATTAGATGAAGGAAGTTGACTTCTATTCAGAAGTTGCCAGATTTTTTTTTGTTTTGTCCTATTTAAATAGACATCTGATTTTTCTCCTTTATTTGTATTTGTAGTGAATTACAACTACTGATTGTTCTGATATTAAAACAACTTTACATTTTGTGAATAAATGCTGCTTTGTTATGATGGATCCTCATGCATTTTCTCAGTGTGATTTTTTGGCAATAGCTTTATGGAGCTGTAATTCACATTCCATGCAGTATATTCATGTGAAGTGTGTAACTCAATGGTTTTTAGCATGTTTGCAAAATTAGCTACCATCATCACAATCAGTTTGGGAATATTTTCATTACCCCAGGAAAAAAAATCTGTACTGTTTAGCCATCACCCCCAAACCACTCTCAACCATCACCTGCCCCAGCGCCTAAAACAACTAATCTATTTTCTGTCTCTATAAATTTGCCTATTATGGACATTCCATATAAATAGAATTTATTCCATATAAATAGAATGTGTGGCCTTTTGTGACTGGCCTCTTTCACTTAGCATATGTTTTCAAGGCTAATCCATCCATGTATCCATACTCCATTCTTTTTGACAAATAATGTTTTATTGTGTGGATATGCCTCATTTTATTTATCCATTCATCAGTTTATGGACATTTGGGTTGTTTCCAATTTGGGGCTATTATAAATAATATTGCTACGAATATTTGTGTACAAGTGTTTGTGTGGACATATATTTTCATTTCTCTTTGTTGGATACCTAGGATTGAAAGTGGTGGGTCATATCATAGCTCTTTGTTTAACCATTTGAGTAACTGACACACTGTTTTCCAAAGTGGCTGACTCATTTTATAGGCTCACGAGCAGTGTATGAAGGCTTTTATTTCTCTACATCCTTGACAATATCGTTGTCTTTGTTATTATAATATGGCACTTATACCCTAGTGGGTATGAAGTGTGGGTTTCACTGTGGTTTTAAACTGCATTTTCCTGATGAGTAATGATGCCAAGCTTCTTCTCCTGTGCTTATTAGCCATTTGTAGATCCTCTTTGGAGAAATCTCTTGTCAAGCCCTATGCCCTTTTTTTACTTGAGTTGTCTTTTTATTATCAAGCTATAAGGGTTATTTATATATTTTAGAATCAAGTCTTATTAGACATACAATTTCCAAATATTTTCTGTCATTCATTTGGTGTCTTTTCACTGTTTTAGTGGTGTTCTTTGAAGTGTGATAATTTTTAATTTTGATAAGTATAATTTACCTATCTTTTAAATTTTGATAAGTACAATTTACCTATGTTTTCTTTAGTTGCTTGTGTTTTTTCTGTCATATTTAAGAAACCATTTTCTCACTCAAGGTCATGAAGTTTACCTTATATTTTCTTCTAGGGGTTTTATAACTTCAGCTCTTACACTAGATCTTTGATCTATTTTGAGTTAATTTTTGCATATAGTATGAGACAAAGTTCAAAGAATTTTATTCTTTGGCTATGGATATACAGTGTTCTGCGTCATTTGTTGAAAAGACTACTCTTTTTCCATTGAATTGTGTTGGCACCCTTGTCAAAAGTCAATTGACCATATATTATTATTATTTTGAAACTCTCATTATATGTTATTGATGTATATGCCTGTCCTTACGTCACTGCAACATTAGCTTTGTAGTAAGTTTTGAATCAGGAAATTTGAGTCCTCCAACTTTGCTTTTTAAGATTATTTTGACTATTCTGGCTCCCTTAAATTTCTATATGAACTTTAAGATTAACTTGTCAATATCTGCAAAGAAACCAGCTGGTATTTTATTAATGATTGCATTGAATCTGTAGATCAGTTTGGGGAGTATTACCATATTATCAATATTAAATCTTCCAACTTATAAGCATTGAATTATTTCCATTTATTTAGATCTTTAATTTCCTTCAGCAATGTTTTTTAGTTTTTGTAGTATAAGTTTGTACTTCTTTTACTAAATTTATTCCTCAGCATTTTATAGCTTTTTATACTATATTTTAAGTAGAATTGCATTCATTTTCTGATTGTTTGTTGCAACCATGTAAAATAACACAATTGATTTTTGTATAATGATCTTGTATCTTTCAACTTTGCTGAACTCATTCATTAGTTCTAATAGTTTTTTAATGGGTCCCTCCGGGTTTTCCATATACATGATCTATATCTAAGGGTATGTCATCTGTGAATAGAGATAGTTTTGCTGCTTCTTTTCCATGTCTTTTATTTCTTTCTTGCTGAATTGCCCTGTCTGAAACCTCCAGTTCAATACTAAACAGAAGAGGTGAGTGTGGACATCTCATCTTGATCCTCATTTTATAGGGAAAACATTCAGTCTTTCACTATTAATTGTGATCTTAGCTGTTTATTCATACATGCCATTTATCAGGTTGAAGAATCCATTTTATTTTTAGTTTCTTGAGTATTATGAAGGGGTGCTAGACTTTTTCAAATGCTTTTTCTGACTCTATGGAGACAATCATGTCCGTGGTTTTTGTCTTTTGTTCTGTTGATATGGTATATTACATTAATTGATTTTTGGATATTAAACTAACTTTGCATTCCTCAGCTAAATCCCACTTAGTCATGATATATAATCTTTTCTATATGTTGGTGGATTCAGTTTGCTAGTATTTTGTTGAGGATGTTTGTGTCTATATTCATAAGGAATACTGATGTGTAGTTTCATTTTATTATTATATCTGTGTCTGATTTTGGTATTAGAGTAACACTGGCCACTTAGAATGAGTTAAGAAGTGTTCTCTTCATTTTTGGAAGTGTCTATGACAGACTGATAGTCATTCCTCTTTAAATGTTTGGCAGAATTCACCAGTGAAGCCATCTGGACCCAGGACATTTTTAAGATGCCTTTCCACATACATTTTATGAATAAATTCATCTATATCTAAAAGATAATCTTGCTAGTATTTTGATAGGAATGGAATTAAACCTATTCTTTCTTTGGAAAGAATTGACAGCCTTACAAAACTTTTTTTAAAAATTAAAAAGAAAACAAAGAATTTACAGCCTTGATTTTTAAATGTATTAGTTCATTGAGTACTTACATTACTGTGCAGTGGTATACATGATTGATATATTTGAATATATACAAGATTGATATATTTGAATATTTGAATAACCATGTCTTGGAATACTAAGTAAATAAAGAAGTACTTAACTGAATTATCAAAACTAACACCAAAACTTTACATTCCACTTTAAATGTATAAATCCTTTCTGTGCAAATCTCTCTTAGGTTTACCTCATATTAATTCAATACACAGAATAAGAAAACAACTGATGAAAGAAGAAAAAAAGTCAGAATATATGGATGATAAACAAGATATGATTCTGACTTTCAAATAATAGCTAATTTGTCCAAGTTACTTCATATCGTGTACAGGATAGTTGAACACTGAAATGGAGATGTGAGGATTTCAGAAAGGGAGTGTGTCTGCACATAGACATGTGTGTATTTTCTGTGTGGGTGCATATACATGCTGGTTAAGAAACAGACCCTTTGGATTTGCAGCTTAAAATACACAGAAAAAAACTTCAGAGAGGTTTTATTTGTTTTAACAAAATTCATTAGGAATGTACTACATTCCCAACATTATACTAGACACTGGAAATATAAAAGAGAACAAGGCTGGGTGCCATGGCTCACGCCTGTAATCCCAGCACTTTGGGAGGCTGAGAAGGACAGATCACCTAAGATCAGGAGTTCAAGACCAGCCTGGCCAACATGGTGAAACCCTGTTTCTACTAAAAATACAAAAAAAATTAGCCAGGTGTAGGCGCGGGCACCTGTAATCCCAGTTACTCTGGAGGCTGAGTCAGGAGAATCACTTGAACCCGGGAGGTGGAGGTTGCAGTGAGCCAATATCATGCCATCGCACTCCAGCCTGGGCAACAACAGCAAGACTCCATCTCAAATAATAAAAATAAAAATAAAAATAAAAAAGAAGAAAGAACAAGGTACAGTTCTTGCCCTCAAGAAGTTCACAGTCTAATAGCCATATACGTAACCACTTCAATGTACTGTTATAAATACATATATAATTGATACATATTTTTGACATTATCCGAACTGTGCGATATATATGGAATACATATAACAGTGGCACAAAGGAGCCATAAGAAACACTGGAAGTAATGCAAGAAATATACTGAAGACGAAGATGGAAGGATATGATGATTGAGTAGAGCCACAGAAGTCTAAGAGAACTCCCAGACTTCTCACTTGGGTAACAGAAGATATAGACACTGTACAGATGAGTTCAGCTTGGGACAAGTTGAAATTGAGGTACATGGGACTTACAAGTAGAGATGGGGAATTAAGAGAGGGATTTCTAGAGCTCAGCAAAGAGGTCTAGATTGGAGATTGAAAATTGAAATTGGTCTGCTGCAGTGCCTCACACCTTCAGGAGCCGAGGCAGGAGGGCCAACACTTCGGGAACCGAGGCAGGAGGACCACTTGAGGCCAGGAGTTCAAGATCAGCCTGGGCAACATGGCAAAACTCATCTCTACAAACATAAAAATAAAATTTAAAAGTTAACCAGGCATGGTGGCACGGACCTGTAGTCCTGGCTACTTGGGAGGTTGAGGTGGGAGGACTGCATGAGCCCAGGAGTTCAACACTGCAGTGAGATATGATTGTGCCACTGCACTCCAGCCTGTGCCACAGACATTGTCCCCCCTGCCAAAAAAAAAAAAAAGGAAATCACCCATGGAAATATTGTAGAGTTAGAAGAAAAGTGAATAAAAAGACAAAACTGAAGAACTCTAGTGTGTAGGTGATTGTTAGAGAAAGAGGAACATAGGGATAAAATCCAGATGCCACTGATTGTATATTATAAAGGTAGCCTGTGGTTGCCTGGGAACACGGCTGGGGGTGGAGGTGGATATATATATATATATCTGTCTATATAAAAATGACCCATCTTTTAAAAAATTGTTTCTCCTTGGTTTCCTCCAGATTAAAGCGCACACAAACTTTCTCTCTCTCTCTCTCTCTCTCTCTCACACACACACACACACACACACACACAGAGTACCTTTATATTCTGCAATTTCCAAACAATGGAATACCATTCTCCAATAAAATAAACCAGGGTTCCATGGAAAAATAGCTGGTTTTAGGGCTAGCAGAGATAAATCCAAGACGAGGCTGGAGTCTCTTACATTACCAGAAAGCAAGGAAGTGCTCAGGACAAATCAAAACAGTATGGGGGTGTATCAAGGCGACACAGGAGTCAACCTGAAAGAGCTCACAATGGCAAAAGCTGGAACAATTTGAGCAAGAAAATAAAGAATGTAGCATTGGACTATAACCCAAAGTATAAAATAAATACATCTGAATCCATATTAATTTAAATAAGTGATTTAAATAAATCAATAAGTAAATAGGGAGAAGGGACAGATCTTCCTTGTAGAAGATTCCCAAATAACATACAAAGATACTTCCTCCCGTCAGAAGGGGGAGCTTAATTTTGGCCACCACCACTGTCCCTCCCCAAGGGTAGGTTAGACTTAATGATTGTCTTCTAAAATATAGAGTAGGAAAATGTAAAACAATACCTTTACAGTAGAGAAACCTGGCAAACACTTCCTTAAGCAAGTGATGAAGGTTAACATCATTATCAATGTCATGTAATGTCATATACTCTTGATATAAAGAGTAGCCCTTCATAAAAAGAGCCCTTCACCTCTGTGGTACTTTTTCAAGAAACCATTAACTCCAGTCTAATCATAAAAAAAAACCATAAACCCAGACTTGGACACATTCTATAGGATACCTGGCCAATATTCCTTAAGACTGTCAAAAAAAAAAAAAAAGGAAAAACTGAGAAACTATCAGACTAAAGTCTGAGGAGACATGGGGACTAAATGTAGCAATGATACCCTGGATTGGACCCTGGAACAGCAATAGAAAAGCTAGAGAAATCCTGGCCATGTGTGGTGGTTCACACCTGTAATCTCAGAACTTTGGGAGGCCGAGGCAGGTGGATCACTTGAGGTCAGGAGTTCAAGACCAGCCTGGCCAACATGGTGAAACCCCATCTCTACTAAAATACAAAAATTAGCTGGGCGTGGTGGTGGGCGCCTGTAATCCCAGCTACTCGGAAGGCTGAGGCAAGAGAATCACTTGAACCCTGGAGACAGAGGTTGCAGTCAGCAAGAGATCATGTCACTGCACTCCAGCCTGGATGACAGAGTGAGACAAAAAGACAAAAAAAAAAAAGGAAAGAAAGAAAGAGAGAGAGAGAAAGAGAGAGAGAGAGAGAAAGAAAAAGAAAGAAAGAAAAGAAAGAAAGAAAGAAAGAAAGAAAGAAAGAAAGAAAGAAAGAAAGAAAAAAGAAACAAAGAAACAAAGAAAGAAAGACAGACAGACAGACTAGAGAAATCCAAATAAAATCTAAGTTTGCTTAATAGTAATGTGCCAATGGAAATGGAAGTTTCTTAGTTTTAGAAATGAACAATGGTGATGCAACTGTGTGAGGATTGTACAGAAACTCTGCACTACTGCCTTTGAAACTTTTCAGTATACAAGTACAAAAATAAAAACTAAAAAGTTCCTTTTGTTAAAACATGGTATTGGTGCAAAATGGACAAAGAGACCAAAGAGTAGACATCTAAAAAAGATCCAATACATATATCTTCAATTGACTTTCAACAATAATGGCTAAAGCAATTTAATGTGGAATGAGTCTTTTTAACAAATAGTACAAAAACAGTAAGACATCTATTTGGAAAGAAAATAATCTCTAATCTTTTCTCATACTATATACAAAAATTAGCTCAATGTATTGTAGACCTAATTATAAAAGCTAAAACTACATTTCTAGGAAAAACTATCTTTCAACCTTCGGATACACAAAGACTTCTTACATGAGACGCCACAATCATAAAGAAAAAAATGAAAAACTTGATTATATCAATATTAAAAACTTTTGTTCTTGCAGACATCATTGTAAAAATGAAAAGGCAAGTGATGAAGTGGGCAAAAATATTCGCAACACACATATCTGACAAAGAACTTGTACCCAGAATACGTAAAGGACACCTACAACTCAATAATGAAACAACCCAAATGTCTATCAACTGGAGAATGGGCAATCAAATGGAGTATATTCAAATAATGAGACAGCAGGGAAACACAGATATGTTCACGTTTCTGGATGGCTTATGCCATAGACTGTCTCCTCTTCCACAGGGTCATTTGCTCCTCACATTGCAAGGGTGTTAGACCTGGAGCCATCTAGTCTCATTGAAAGAGTAATAAAATTTATCTCCCCACCATAGCCAAATGTTTATATTCCAGGGTAGGTACTTTCTCCTTTGCCTTCCTGAGAGAATTAATTTACTTTCCAAGAAATGTGTTGACATTAGGGAGCTAGGGTTTTTCTTCCTCTCTCAGAAGAAGACAGTGGCAACTAACTGGTATGTAACCTATATAAACTCAATATTAGATTGTCTTTTTATTTTGTTTTTAATTTGTTTGAAGCAATTCATTACATACGCTGGATATCAGGCCTTTGGCAATTATATTCATGCTGTTTTACAGTTCAGACCTCAAAAAACAGTAAGATATCTATATGAAAAAAATCAGTCTTGACTCTTTTCTCATACACAAAAATTAGCTCAATGTATTATAGACCTAATTATAAAAGCTAAATCATAACATTTTCTCTAGTGTAAGAGGCATATAAGGAAATTATTAAAAGCACAAACTTTGAAAATAGATGAACCAGCATTCAGTTTCCAGTTTCTGTTGCTTATTAAAGGAATGACCTGTCCAAGTCTGTCTCCTTGTTTTGAAACTTGGGGTAATGTGACTAATTCTCAGAATTGTTGTCAGGATTGAAGGAGGTAGTTAGTAAATTTAAATTTCTTAGGTAGGATCTGACTCAAAGAAAGAATTCAATAACTTCATATTATTAGTATGTGTTATCCTTGGAAACCATTTAGGAATTAAACTAGGATAGAAAAAAATTATTTTTTGTCTATGGTATTAGTGTTTGGGGTGGGAGGTAAGGAGTAGTGGTTTATGGCCTTTTTGATCAGGAAGCTTGGAAATCCTATACATCAGGTTCCACAAAATTAAGATCTCAATGTGGTAAATCATGACAAGAGGAGTTGTAAAGTTGAGAAGTAGAAGAAAACCTCAATTCAAAAACATCATTTCAAAAATCTCTGAAGGACACACTAAAGATTACATTGCCTGGGAAGGCTTAGATGGGGAGGAACCAGGCCAGCTAATTCCCAAAGTTAACAGAGGTGGGTAAGAGGTCAGATGCAAAGGTACTAAGGAAACCCGCTAAGGTGAGTTCTGGGTCACAGATGCAAACAAAAGAAAAACTATTACTCCATTCTTTATTTCAATCCATGGGAAACATCAACTGCATACATGGCAAGTTCTCAGGTCACACTCATCCTGCAGAACCCTTAGGCATTCTGAGGACAGAGTGGTGAGTCTGTGAATATGTAAAAGACAAGCCTTAGAGGTCAAATTTTGACTGCCTCTGACAAGTGCCAAGGGGAACTTGAAGAGGAAAGGAGAGAGGGGACGAGAGGCATGCAGAAAACTGTTGGTTATCAAACAAGTGACAGCCCACTCATGAGGGGAGAAACTCCAATTCGCAGTTACCCCATGGCCTACCCCATTCCCACTTCCTGGCTGGACGAAAAACTTGGTGGAATAGTGAAACGTCACTGTGCAAGTTCAGAACGCTTAGGAGGTAAGGGAAGGCTTTGTACAAGTCTGCTTTAGCCTCTTGAAGGATCTGATCGATTCATATTTGAACAGAAATGTATAAAAAAGTTTAGATATCTAAAAATGATTGGCCCCAAACACTTTTGTAGCAAACATTTACCCTATTTAACCCACAAGACTTAAGATAATAATGATGAAACTAAACTAATACAATGTATAATTAAAAAGTAAGAACAACAGCAACTCAAGATAATATTGATAATGTACTGATCACACAGAGTCCTTCCTAAAATGTTCTGGGATTACAATGGAATCAGTAAGAGTCCAGTTGGGAAGACAGAAACCACACTAGTCATTTCAACAGAAAGAATCTGCTGTAAGGAATTGGTTAAACAAATGTTGGAGTACTAAAAAAGTAAAAAGGGGATACTGAGATTGAAAGAGAGAGAGTGACCACTAGAAGCAACTACCACCATGGGGTTTAGATCCTAGAAGCAGACATGGGATTTAGATCCTAGAAGCAAAGCCTCCACGAAACTGGGACTCAGACCTTTGAGAATGGGGCACAGCCTACTCAGTGCTGTTATTTCTCAGGAGATGCAGTGAAGCTGATTCTGGGAGTACAGGAAGGAGCTGGGAACTAGAAACAATTGCTCCTGGAACTAGCTGTCCTTGCCAGGGTAAAGAGGCACTGTGGGGCCTTAGTGACAAGAACAGCAAATAAATAGGAAGCAAGTTCCTTCTTTCCTCGTCCACCTTTCAGGATTCCTTCAGGGCCCCTTTTGGTGGAAAGGAAAAGAACCAGCTAACAAACAAGAAAAGTAGTTTGAAGAGGCCTCACGTCTCAGCACCACGAAGCTAACATCTCAGCCTAAGGGGCCCTCTGACCCAGATTCCTCCTCTGTTTCTAAGTCTTTCAGGGAGGAGAAAGTAGCATATTTAGGCAACTCAGAAAATCGTGCCCCATCCTCTATCTCCTTATTCCCTCCTCACCAAAAAAGATCTTTTTTTAATACTAAAGACCACTTTAAAAAAAAAAAGAAAAAAGAAAAAAAGAAAAGAAAAAGGAAACAATAGTTGCTCTAATTGGAGTATCATTGGAGCATTTGAAAACAGGCATTTAAGGGCAAAAGAGATGGAACACATCCGAGGTAAATTGTGTATCTCTCTACGGCTGCACCCAACCTTTAGAACCACCTAGAAAGGTGCAAAGCTGCAAGCCTCTCTCGGATGTTTCATATAGTATTTCAAGACTTACCTCTTAATTGCACTCTTCCCTGCTCCCATTATGAAGAGCATGGAACCTAGAACACACCGCCTTGTGTGGTAGTCCACACACCACTGGTCACAGGCCACTCACAGGTTTGGGGGACTTCACGCTGATTCCTAGACTTTCTGAGTTTCCCTTGCCTCATCTGAAAACTGGGCCAGGACCTAATTTTAGGTTGTGAGAGTTGAATGAAATCAAATTAGGTCAATGACAGACTGCATATACAAAAGTGGTCCCATAAGATTATAATGGAGCTGAAACATTCTTATTGTCTCTAAAGACCTTCCAGGAGGACAGGATGTGGAGGTGGCATCAGTAGCACTGACAGTCCTGACCCTGTGCAGGCCTAGGCTAATATGTGTGGTTGTGCCTTAGTTTATAACAAAAAAAAGAAAAAGAAAAATAGAAAAAGCTTATAGAAAGAACACAAAGAGGCCGGGCGTGGTGGCTCAAGCCTGTAATCCCAGCACTTTGGGAGGCCGAGACGGGCGGATCACGAGTTCAGGAGTTCAAGACCATCCTGGCTAACACGGTGAAACCCCGTCTCTACTAAAATACAAAAAAAATTAGCCGGGCGAGGTGGCGGGCGCCTGTACTCCCAGCTACTCGGGAGGCTGAGGCAGGAGAATGGCGTGAACCCGGGAGGCGGGGCTTGCAGTGAGCTGAGATCCGGCCACTGCACTCCAGCCTGGGCAACAGAGCTAGACTCCGTCTCAAAAAAAAAAAAAAAAAAAGTAAAAGAAAAAAAAAGAAAGAACACAAAGAAAAAATATTTTCATACTGCTGCACAATGTGTTTGGGTTTTAAGTTAAACGTTATTACAGGTCAAAAAGTTTAGGTCGGGTGTGGTGGTTCACATCTGTAATGCCAGCACTTTGGGAGGCCAAGTTGGGTAGATCACCTGAGGTCAGGAGCTCGAGACCAGCCTGGCCAACATGGCGAAACCCAGTCTCTACTAAAAATACAAAAAAAAAAAAAAAAAAAAAAAAAAAAGCCAGGCGTGGGGGCACACACACGTAATCGCAGCTACTCTGGAGGCTGAGGCAGGAGAATCATCAGAATCGGAAGGTAGAGGTTGCAGTGAGCCGAGATCCCCGCACTGCACTCCGGCCTGGGCTACAGAGCAAGGCTCCGTCTCAAAAATAAATAAATAAATAAATAAATAAATAAATAAATAAAGTTTAAAAGATTTAAAAGTAGAAAGTAAAAAATTATAGTAAGCTAAGGTTAATTTATGATTATTGAAGGAATAATTTTTAATAAATTTAGCGTAGCCTAAGTGTAATACAGTGTTTATACAGCCTATAGTACTACACAGCGATGTCCTAGGCGTTCACATTCACTCACCGCTCACCGACTCAGCCAGAACGACTTCCAGTCCTGCAAGCTCCATTCATGGAAAGTGCCCTATACTGTACTTTTGCTGTACCTTTTCTACGTTCAGACATGTTTAGATACACAAATATTACCATTGTGTTACAACTGCCTGCAGTATTCAGCATAGTCACTTGCTGTACAGGTTTGTAGCCTAGGAGCAACAACAGCCTATACCATAGAGCCTAGGCGTGTAAGAGGCTATACCATATAGGTGTGTGTAAGTACACTCTAAGATGTTCACACAAGAAACTCGCCTAAGACGCATTTCTCAGGAGGTAATCCTGTCATCTTAAATGATGCATGACTGTAAGATCTACGGCTGAGTGCCTAACTGTATATTGAGAAATAACTCTCCATTTCATCCGTCTTCCGGTATTGAACTTTAAGTGACCATCAGACCGGCCTAAATACCAGAATCTCTTTGCAATGCGCTCACCTCGCTCATTACCAGAAGGTTTTACCTGCCTAGTGACTCGGTTGGTCTGGGCATGAGCCCGGAGAGGTGGAAACTTTCAGTGTCTCAGGACTGACAGTCGAGTGGCTGGGGACTATAAATCCCTGAGAACTGCCCTCGCGCTGCCATCCAGCTGGGTAGTCGGGGTCGCGCGCGTGGGGGCTGCGCGAGTCGCTCGCCCCTGGTTCCTGCGGAAGCCCGGGGAATGCGGACGCGGCCGCGGCGCCTCGGTCCTGGGCCTCGGGTCGCCTGAAGCGTCGCGCGCAGAGCTTCGGGAGAGAAGGAGGCGCCGCGCCGACGCGCTTGGCTCCAGCGGGCATGGGACGGAGCAGTCTGCTGCCCCCCGACATGTGACCCAGCCCAGCCGCCCATGCGGGCTCCCAGCAGCCCGGCCCTGCGGCCGCTGCTGCCGCCGCTGCTGCTGCTGCTTCTGGCGGCGCCGTGGGGACTGGCAGGTAGGTGGGTCGCGCCGCCAGGTGCGGGTCGGGGATGTCTCCCGGCCGGGGCCCCACCGGGCAGAGCGCGCGACCGAGTTCTTCCCTCCCGCTCGCCGGCCGGGTTTCGCTTTCCTGCAGGCGGAGTACGAGGTGCGCGGGGGCCGGCGCTTCCAGCCCGGGGGTGCGGGAAGCCCGGGGGACACTCGCCGCCGCCGCGCGCACCCTGGCTCGGGGTCAAGTTTGCAGGACCCCGCGTTCCGCACTTTCGGTCTGGTGGATTGAGGTGGGGTGGGGGGAGTTCGTTCGGGGGCGCTCTGCGCAGTGCCCACAGCCTTTAACTTGCCGTCGGGGACGGTTACCATGCGGGGCCCCTAGCCCGCACGTCCCAGGCTCCCGCCACCACCGCCGCGGCCGCGCCGAGGCGCCCCTGTGAATTCCGCGTCTCGGCCGCCGGGCCCCGCGGTCCTGCAAGCCGCGCGTCGCGAGATCCGCGCTTTAAAAACCAAACTCCCTGAAAGGGTCAGCCCCGAAGGAACGGGATCCAGAAAGACGCAGCTTCTTAAAGTAAGCTCCCCCTGCCCTGGGTACGTCGTTGTTTCCTTTGCAGTTATGACCATGTACAGACAGTGCTCTTTGATTTTTCAGAAATAACAAAAGTTTTAACTCGTTTACGACGTAAGGTAACTGAAGAGCTCTTTCGTTTTGTTTGGTTTTTAAGTTTAAACTCTCTACCAGTTGGAATCCAGTAAACCAAAATGATTCACCTGATTGCTTTTTTTCCTGTATTTCTCATATATGAGAAAAAGATTTTTTTAAAAAAAAAACAGAAAAACAAAAAACAAGATATCTGGGATCCTTTTTTTAAAAAGTTATTTTAAAAAACAACAACAAAGTTTCTCCAGATACTGTGCTTTGTAGACACTTGGTTCAGGCCCCGCTGTCTTTTAACCCAGAACTGAACAGTAAGAGTGAATGCGGGAAGAAAGTTGACGGTGAATCTGGAGTCCTTGGTAGTTAAAGAAGAAGTTAAGTTCAATATAGTTACAACGGTAAGAAAAGTATGCACACAGATCTTGAAGAGATTTTCAGTGATAGCTATTATACATAAAATATTTTATCTTCTAAATTTATCAGAAGTTATAGTTATTTTGCCTTTTAATATTCGTGGGTAAGCTGAATGGGAAGAAACGACTGACGGGCAAATATTGAGCCTTCAACTAACAGAAATTTGTTTTTATTTTTAATCGAAGAGAGAAGGCTGGGCGCCGTGGCTCACACCTGTAATCCTAATACTTTGGGAGACAGAGGCATAGGTGGGAGGATTGCTTGAGGCCAGGAGTTTCAGACCAGCCTGGGCAACATAGGGAGACCCCTGTCTATACTAAAAATTAAAAAAATAAAAATAAAAAACTAGCCAGACATGGTGGCAAACACCTGTAGTCCTAGCTACTCCGTGTGCCCAGGAGTTCCAAACTGAAGTGAGTTATGATCACACCACTGCAGTCCAGTCTGGGCAAGGGTGAGACCCTGTCTTTGTTGGGGGGACGGGGGAACAAAGAAAGAGAGAAAGAGAAATAAAATCGTTGGGTGCTGACATTACCAGGTAGTAATATTCTTGACTTCAAAACAAAATTCGCAAAAGAAACAATAAGAACGCTTTTCTGACCCAAGAGACCTGGATACTTTCTTAGCTCTTCTTAGGGTGTTCCTGTCCTCTCCTGGGTCTTCGGGCTAAGGTCTAAGGACTGCTGGGAAGACCTCCTTAGAAGCTGTATGTAGTTACTTGGATACTACCTGCTCTTAATTGAAGGTTTAACTACAATGTCTTCTGTACAACATGGGCTTACTAAGAGTTCTATGAATTTACTACTCTCAGGTAGATTAATGCTTTAATGCTCTCATTTTTTGAACTTTTAAAAAATTTCATCTCGCACCTCAGTGCCAGATCAGGCTGTAAAATACCAAAACATCCAAAGAGGAAAAAAAAAAAAATTCATCATGTCATGAACCTTGTAGGGAAATCGTGGTATTTCATTTCAGATAAAGTTGTAACGGAATTCAGAATGTCTATGCGGCCCCCTCAAGGCAGGTGCGAGACACTGTCATTCACTCTTGGACCCCTCCAGGGACAGAATTTCACAGGGAAGTTTATCCTTATGGCTTATCAAACTCTGCCCTGTTGGCCTATCCCATATCCTGTCCTCAGGAAAGATAAAGAACCATGGTTAGCATAATATACACAGGCATTTAAAGTCACTAAGATAGAGTGGGAGACGGTGACTTCTCAGGTCATGTGTCTCCTCTGCTCAAAGCCCTTCAGAGGCTTCTACTGTTCCTGGAATCATTCTCAATTCTTCTATAAGATCCTGTGTGGCCAATTCCTGTCTGTCTCTCCAGCATTATCTCACACCACCTAGTTCCTGCTATCCTGGCGTTTTTCTACTTCCCAGAGCAAGCCAAAGTGTTTCCCATCTCACTCATAGTGGCAGTTCCTCTGGAAGTTCCTACTGGAGATTCATACTGGCAGCCCCTCTGCTAGAATGCCACTGTCCCACTCTATCTGCAGCTAACTCCTGCTCAGACTTTGGCCTCTCACTGCCAATGGGCTTCCCTCAGGAAGGTCTTCCCTAGGGAGTTGAACAATGAAAACACATGGACACAGGGAGGGGAACATCACCCACCGGGGCCTGTCGGGGGTGGGGGCTAGGGGAGGGATAGCATTGGGAGAAACACCCAATGTAGATGACAGATTGGTGGGTGCAACAAACCACCATGGCACATGTATACCTATGTAAGAAACCTGCATGTTCTGCACATGTATTCCAGAACTTAAAGTATATATATATCAAACAACCAAAAACAACAGGGTCTTCCCTAAATCTCCAAAGAGGAAAAAAGTACATCTTATGATGTCTATTAACAAATAAACCTAACTTTAGTTTTGGAGCTTTAGATTGCAGTCTAGATATTAAAACAACTATGCTTATTAGAATGAATTAATGGAGTGAGAGTATTTGTCAGAATGTCTCTTCTTTGATACAAACATAGCAGCATTCAGTATTTTATTTCACTGAGAAGTTATTCCTGGAAATACTTCACTCACACACACACACAGAGACATAAATGATTCTAGTGAACTAATTAAACTTGCAGAATTATTTTCTTTTTTTAACTTTTAATTTTGAACTAATTTGGGACTTGCAGAAAAGTTTCAGAAACAGCACAGGGGGATAAAGAGTTCCCATATCCCCCTCACCTAGTTTCCCCCAGTTAGAACATCTTATATAACCATTGTACAATGTTCAGAACCAGGAAATTAACACTGGTATAACACTACTTACTAAATGATAGACCTTGTTGGAGTTTCACCCGTTTTTCCAATAATGCCCTTTTTCTGTTTCAGGATCCAATCCAGGATCTCCCATTACGTTTAGTGATCATGTCCCCTTAGTCTCCTCCAATTGGTGACAGTTCCTCAGCCTTTCTTTACTTCATGACCTTGATCCTTTTGAAGAGTCCCGGTTACCTCTTCCTTAGAATATCCCTCAGTTTGGGTTCATGTAAAGTTTCCTCAAGCTTAGAATGAGGTTATTCCATTTTGGCAAAAATGCCACGTAAATTGTCACTTCAAAGAATTTGTAATATCAACATGTCTTCTTAATGGTGATGTTAACCTTCATCGCTTGGTTAAGGTGGTCTCTTCAGAGTTTACTATAAAGTTACCATTTTTCACTTTGGGACTAATAAATATTTTGCAGACAGATACTTTGAGATTATGCAAAAATCCTGCTTCTCCCCAAACTCACACCCAACTATTTTTAGTATCCATCAGTGGATTTTGACTGCAACAACTACTATGTCTAGTAGTGATTTTTTATTTCACTCTTTTCTTCCACGTTTATTCATTGGAATTCTGTTGCAAGGAAGGGCCATCTTTTTTGCTTTTTTAGTTATTTATTCAATTGGTTAAGTATATCAGTATGGACTCGTGGATGTGCCTTATTCTTTCATTTATAATCCAATACTATCATTATCAGTTTTATTGCTCATGCTGTTCCAGCTTTGGCCACTAAGAGTTCCTTCAGTTTGGCTTCTGTGTCCCTCAGAGGAACCCCATCTTTTTTGAGCGCTTCATTAACTTTCTAGCACCAACAGCATTCCAGACTCATCTGTGTTTTCCCTGCCCCAGGCCTGGAATTAATGACTTCCTTAGGAAGCTCTGGTTCCTTCTATTGGAGAAAAGTGTTTAGAAACTAAGATTTGGGTGTGAGGCATGCTTATTGCTACTGGAATGTTGTTTCTAGGTGCTCTCGGTGGACAGAGCTGAGAAATATGTGTGTGTAGACTAACCTAATTATACACGCACATCTATATTTCTGTATCTATCTCTGGGTGTGTATATATATTTAAGACCGTGAGTTTATAATGGTGCCACCAATTTCAACCTAACAGTCAAGGTTCATTCTAGCCCTCCTGTTTCATTTATAGCTTCTTTGTCTAACAGTGAGAAACCCAGATGTCATTATCTACAATAGACGTATTTACCTAATTCTAATATAGTTTCAGGATTGCTAACTCATGCTCCTATGAGAAAAACATGTACTTACTAAATTATAGCCTTTATGTACAGTTTTCTTGTCTTAATCTTTATAATATCCAGTGAAGATACTGTTGACCAAAGTTACCTGGGTTAGTCCTTTCTTTTTCTTTACTCCTTTTGGTGTGGTTATTCTATCCATTTGGGAGAAGTTCAGTTCATTTGTTAAAGTACTTGTATTACAATTTGGGTTCCCCCCGTGCTAGTCGTTTTGTTTGTGGCGTTTGGGGTATTAGGCAGCTAGGTGAAATAATTACTGTGCTTATAAAAGTCAGAACTATACAAAACGGTTTTCTCAGAGAACTGTGGCTCCCTCCTGAGCCCTACTACTCCCTTTCCATTCCTCACCATACCACCACCTCTTTCCCATTACACTATAAATGTGATTACGACGTTGTACTTACGCTGTCATTGTGATATTCTGACAGCATTTCTACTTTGTTCTTGGTCCACATTCCATGCCATCTCCTTCATTTCTTGTTTATTTTTTCTGAATTTCTTTTGCACCGATGAGCAAATATGTGTATGTTTTAAGATCCAGGTCTAAATCTGATTTCTGTACCACACCTCATGGAAGATTTGTTCGCTCAAGTGTTCTTTTTATCGAAAAAGAATGTCTTCTTTTTCAACCTCTCTCCTATTGCCTTTCAAGCAGATTTGGGGTGATTTCTTATCTATAGATTTGCAGGCCTCGCCATCTATCAGCTTGAGGCCCAGCCCCAGCCTCCCCAGAGAGTATCATGTACCCAACATCCAAGTGTATGGCTATAGGTATATCCAGCCTCACTCCTCACAATGTGTACTCCTCCTGCCTGGAACTACTCAGCTTCCTATAGAATGAATTCAGGAAAGGCAGTATTCGCCACCTGGAGAGCAGTCAAGGAGATTGGTTTCCCATGGGAAGCGGCGAGGAATAGGAACGAGGTAGTAGGGCTGAGGAGGAAGCACCACTTCCCTGATTATACCTTTTCGTTTAGCTCTGACTCTTAGAACCATGACGTAGGACGTATATATTTCATTTACTTATAAACTGTGGGTAAAGACAATAGGCAAGTGGGATTACTGCTGTAAAATTAAGATTTCAGTATAAACATTTCAACATAAAGCATTTGCTGTTTTTATAATTTTTTAATACTGCATGTCTCTATGTTGCCTTTTTTAGTGCTTGGCATAGTATTTTTCACAAAATGGTTGTTCACTAAAGTTGTATGGTTTGCTTAAAATCAACTTTCATTATATGCATTGACATTTTAAAAATGACTTTCTATTGCACCATTTTCTTCAAAGTACAGTTTTACCAGGTGTCATTGACATGTTGACTTCCATATTGATTTTAAAAAAATGATCATCTGAGGCTTAAGGCAGCATATATTTTATGGAGTAAAACCACGTTATCCATCTTAATTATAACATTATACTTTTGCTATCATCGTGATGTTCTGACAGCATTTTTACATGTTCTTAGTCTACAGTTTATGCTACATGACACAAAATACAGAAACATGAATTAAATCACTTTAATCAATTCCAAGATCTATCAATTACATATAAAACTGGAGAACAAGGCCGAGGGTAATGGCTCATGCCTGTAATCCCAGACCTTTGGGAGGTTGAGGCAGGAGGGTCACTTGAGGCCAGGAATTTGAGAGCAGCCTGGGAGAGACCCCATCTCTACAAAAAAAAATTTTTTTAATAGCCAGCCTTGGTAATGCCAGGCTACTTGGGAAGCTGAGGCAGAAGGATCACTTGAGCCTAGGAGTTTGAGGCTGCAGTGAGCTATGATCTCCCCACTGCAACTCCAGCCTGGGCAACAGAGCAAGGCTCTGTCTCAAAAAAAAAAAAAAAAAGGAGAACGAAAGAACTATAGAAAGAAAGCATGCTGGTCAGAGACATTAAAATTAAATACTTCTTCTGCTTTATCTTTCAGAATTCCTTTTGATGTAGAAACCCAGAGTTGACAGGACCTTAAAGGTCACCTCACCCAGCTGCCACTCTCTTGATTGTCCTCTGCAGCATCACTTCCAAGTAATGACCTGTCTGCTATGTGAGCACCTCTCATCACAGGATACTCACTACCCTGCACCCAGGCAGGCAGGATGTCCTGTCACTGCAGATTTCAACTATTAAAAAGTTCTTTCATAAAATGAGCTGAGCCTTGATCCTTCAATTTTCACTTGTTGTTAGTCCTCATTCTAAGCTGATGAAGTCATACTGGACAAGTTGTTCAGATCATTGAATGCAACCATCACATTTCCTCTGTGTCTTCTTTCCTCTCCAGAAAACCACTTCCCCAGAAAACTGCCAGGTGCCTTCTTTCTCCCAGTATTTCCAGTGTATGTTCCAGTTTGTTTGCAGCCTCTCGGGCTGACTTCCTATAGATCATGATGAGACTGCACAATGTTTGTTAGAAGGTCTACGACATTCTAAACACTGAACCTTGGAAGGTTCATTTACCCTCCAGTGATTCAGCATCAGGTTCTTGATGAACACAGGCCTCTGATGTCTAAAAGGCGCCCTCCTTCCTTATCTTTGTTGTCATCTGTGAGACACAGACCCTCATTCAAACGCAGAATTTCATATTGCTCTGGAGGTGATTTTGTTTCTGTTTGCTTCTTACAGTATAGAGAATGAAAGTATGGCATAGTGTTTTATCTAGAATTTATGACAATGGTCTTAAATGCAACTGAGGCTACTCTTTTCTGAAAGGACAATTTTTATTGACTATAAATATCTATACGAAATTGGGTCTGTTTTTTGAGGGTAGCGATCCCTGCATTACACTTTGCACCACCAAAATGGATACCTCAATTACTATCCACTGTTCAAGCAAATGCCAGCTCTACCCACAACACAGAGAAAAGGCATACTTTGTCCTGTACAGACTTGTGGGGAAGCTTTGTTTGTACTTCTTGATTTCAACATATATACCATGTCTACTTTTCACCGAGCTTCCTCTCGGCTGGATAATCCAAAGTTCCATTCCATACAGCTACATTTGCATTTTGATGACGTGGGATATTTTGGCAGCTATATGCTCCTAGTTAAACCATTTGTTTATATTATCAACCCTATTTAAATGTCCTCCTTACCAACTTTGCAGGATTTTCTTTGTTTTTGTTTTTTTGCTCAACATCAATCCCCTCATCTTCACTTTCAGGAGACTCCAGCAGCTCTTAGAGCATTCATTTTTCTTTTCAATAAACATTGTGCTCATTGTTGAGGAAAGATACGAGAAAGCAACAGACACCTAGTCTATTGGCTTCTCAAGGCTGCCATGGCAAAATGCCACAAACTGGGTGACTTAAAATAACGCAACTTGATTGCCTCACAGTCCTGGAGCCGGGAAGTCTGAAACCAAGGTGTCAGCAGGGTGGATTCGTTCTGAAGGCTGTGAGGGAGAATCCATTCTGTGCCTCTTCGAGCTTCTGGTGGTGCTGGCAATCTTAGGCACCCCTTGGCTTGTAGACACGACACCCTGATCTCTCCCCGATCTTCACATGGCGTTCTTCCTGTTTGCCTTCACGTAGTCTTCCAGAAGACTCTGCATGTCCGTCTGTGTTCAGATTTCCCTTTTTATGAGGACACCAGTCATACTGCATTTCAGCCCACCCTAATGACCTCATTGTAACTTGCTCATCTCTCTAAAGACCTTATTTCTGAGTGAGATCACTTTCTGAAGTACTGAAGTTAGGATGTCAACGTATTTCTTTTGGGCAAGACAGTCCAACTCATCACATCTACCACCCTCAAAGACTTACAGAGTAGCAAGCAGGATCTGTGGGCATCCTGGTGGAAAAGAATCTGTTTTCTCAGCCACATGCAGTGGTTCCTCCTCTCCAACATGTTTTGGAGTCTGTGTCCAGTGAAGGAAAACTTTTGCAGAAGGGTCAGAGCTGAAAGCCTCTACTGAGAATGTTGAGGGCCCGGACAAGGTCTCTTCTCTTGTGCTTTCCATAACTTGACCATAAGGCAGAGCTGTCAGTGGTTACTTGATATCAAGAATAAAGACCTTTATATCCAGCAGAGAAGCTCACTCTTCTGAGACCTCTGCCTCCCATCTTGCCTGCTTTAGGGAGCAGTTGCCCTGAGAAATCCTCTGCCTTGTTCCAACAAAGACCGTTTTCATATGTAAGGCATAACTACCCATAGTCTTCCAGCCCAGCATCCCTCTCCATTTCCAACGAACCTATCTATGTTGCAGAATGTCTATGAATTATCTACTAAATGCTCAACTTGTTATTTTTTTAAATTAGCGTATCAATTTTAAGTGCAAAGTAGAATATCACATGCAGCCCATAATTTAGGGGAATGAGGTATTTGAAGTGATCAGATTTAACAAAATAGGATTACCTTAATACCCCATGCCTCCATTTTGAGTTTTCAAAAAGTTTAACTATATCCCGACTCAATATAATTTCTAAATAATCCTTCGAGTGCTTTTTGTTCACTCATTCATTCAGTGTCATCCTTTTACACATATGAAGAGCTGCTCTAGGCTTCAGGGTAAACAAGAAAGCAAGGTCCCTTTCTTCATTTAGTCTTCAGAGAAATATAGACAAGTAAGTGATTGCATTAAAATATAAATGCCAGAATTGAGGACAACAGTTTCTTTAGAGGCATAGGATAACACAGCTGATCTAATAATAGTGTCAGGCAGGGCTTCCTACAGGAAGGTCCTTTCAACTGAGACTTATAAGAGTTGTTGGTTAATTAATATACATGTATGTATATGTATATATCACATCACATTCTTCTTACTCAAGGATAAAAGGTGAATCAGAAAAGAAACTTGATATCCCAGTAAATGCCTTTCTATGAATAAATGCCTTAAATACTTTTAGGAAAAACCATAGTAATTCAATCAGTAGTCATAAGTAGGTTGTCATCTGTATTATATAAAATATTTATAATTCAATATAAATTTAGGTCTTTTTAAAAATGTGGTACATATACACCATGGAATACTATGCAGCCATAAAAACAAATGGGATCATGTCCTTTTGCAGGGACATGGATGAAGCTGGAATTCATTATCCTAAGCAAACTAACACAGGAACAGAAAACCAAATACCACATGCTCTCACTCCTTTTTTTTTTTTTTTTTTTTTTTTGAGATAGAGTCTCGCTCTGTCGCCCAGGCTGGAGTGCAGTGGTGCGATCTCAGCTCACTGCAACCTCCACCTCCCAGGTTCTCGCCATTCTCCTGCTTCAGCCTCCCCAATAGCTGGGACTACAGCCGCCCCCCCACGATGCCCAGCCAATTTTTTTTTTGTATTTTTAAAATATAAAACAAGTCCCTTGTATTAGTTTCCTATATTTTTTAAATATAACATGGGGTTTCACCATGTTAGCCAGGATGGTCTCGATCTCCTGACCTTGTGATCTGCCCGCCTCCACCTCCCAAAGTGCTGGGATTACAGGCGTGAGCCACAGCACCCGGCCCACATGTTCCTACTCTTAAGTGGGAGCTGAGCAATGAGAACACATGGACACAGGAAGGGGAACAACACTCATCAGGGCCTGTGAGGGGTGCTGGGGGAGGGAGAGCATCAGGATAAATAATGCATGCGGGGCTTATTACCTAGGTGATGGGTTGATAGGTGCAGCAAACCACTGTGGCACACGTTTACCTAGGTAACAAACCTGCACATTCTGCACATGTATCCTGAAACTTAAAATTAAATATAAAAAATAAAATAAATTCAGGTCTTTTAAATTTAAATATTAGCAAACAAATAAAGCTAAGTCCTGCTATCAGCATATTCCATGTATAAATTACCAAGTAGTTAATATTCCTTTTCACATTCTTTCTTATAACACTAAAAATGAACAAACAAACAAAAAGCCAGTAATAGCAAAATCCCATGGAAAGGATGATTTTTCTGAGTGGTAGTCATCTAGTGGGTAGGAGTCAGGAGCTTTGTGACTGTAGGACACTGACCTCAAGATCATTGGCAGCCTCAGCAAGCCACTGTGGTCTGCGGCTCCTTGCAATACTCACTCAAACCACAGTAATCAAAAGGCACACATTATGCTGTGGCTTCTGACATAGGTACTATTTACCACTTCCTGAGTCAACTCAGTCCTTTAAGGACTCTGTTATGAACAAGATCAAAGGGACTGTCTCACCGGGTCCAGTATCCAAGTTGTTTCGGGAGGTGTTCCAGTGAAACAGTGAATTGAATAGTGTCCCCTCAAAAGTAATTTCCACCTACAACCTCAGAATGTGACCTTATTTGGAAGTAGAATTTTTTCAGATGTAATTAGTTCAGAATTTTGTATTGGTCCATTCTCGCCTTGCTACAAAGAAATACCTGTGACTGGGAAATTTATAAAGAGAAGAAGTTTAATTGGCACTTGGTTCTGCCGGCCACACTGGAAGCATGGTGCTGGCATCTGCTTGGCTTTTAGGGAGGCCTTAGGAAACTTACAATCACGGCAGAAGGCAGAAAGGGAGCAAGCATGTCACATGGCCTGAGCAGAAACAGGAGAGAGCAATGGTGGGGAGGCGCTGCACACTTTAAACAACCAGATCTTGTGAGAACTCACTCAGTCTCAGGAGAACAGCACCAAGTGGGTGGTGCTAAACCACTATTGCCCACTTTGTGGGCATTCCATTCGTGAGAAATCCACCCCCATGGTCGAATCACCTCCCACCAGGCCCTACCTCTAACATTGGGAATTTTTAATACTTCAACATGAGATTTGGGTGAGGACACATAACCAAACTATATTCGATTTCACAATGAAATCATCCCAGAATTAGGGTGGACTGGTGTCCTTGTAAGAAGAGGATGGGACTCAGAAAAGCCACATGAAGGCAGAGGTGGGCAGAGACTTGAGTGATGTTGCCATGAACACCTGGGGCCACCAGGAGCTGAAAGAGGCAAGGAAGGATTGTTCCCTAGAACCATCTGAGGGAGTGTGGCCTTGCTGACACGTTGATACCAGACATCCAGCTTCCAGAGCTGTGAGATAATGAATGTCCATTGTTTTAAGCCACCTAGTTTGTGGTACTGTTTTGGCAGCCCTAGGAAACTAATACAAGGGACTTGGACTCTTCTTTGTGGACATCTCTTCATTATTGCCCTGCTTTTATCCTGACTACTCTTCTTTTATATCTTGTGGCAAAATAATGCAGGTACCTTAAAGAGTCAGTCTACTGCTGCAAGGTCTGTTCAGCGTGTGGAAACTGTTCATTTTACTGCATTTAGTTACATAACTTTATCAAGGCATAATTCAGCCTTAAAGAGGTCTGATCCTAGTCTGGGTCACCTTCAGAACAATTCACCATTCTGATAGTGTTTTTGATGGCTACTGAACACTTCCATCTTCCTAGTGTGTAATTGGAAAGTCTGAGATTCCAGTTGAGATCACACCATCAATCTCATTTGCCTCCAAATTCCAAGCAACAATCAGCAGAAGTAAATACTGTTCATTATTTTCTTGAAAGTTAAAAGAAATGCAACATTGAAATTACTGTACACAAATGCTTCCACCAAAACAGAAAGTGAGAACTTGGAGCCAGGATCTCAGGGCCATGTGGAAAGAATAGCAATCGGGAAATCAGAGGATGGAAGTTCAGCCCCTCCTCATCCACTGCCCTCTGTGGGCAAGTCACTTACCTTGAATGGGCTTTGGTTTTCTCATCTATGAAAGAGTAGGTTCCATGATTTCTGAGGCCCAGAGATGACCACTGCCTGGGCAGTACCAGGCCATCACTTCACCTGCCTTGTGCCCTCCACCTGCCTGAGGGAACCTGCCCTGTCACTCTGTCCTTGGGGCTGGCCTCTGTACCCTGGTTCCCACTAGCTCTCTCCTGCCACTGAGACTAGCCCCTGCCTAACACTCCACATTTCTTACGTTTCGCCCAGGAGGCTCCCCACATTACCACCTATGCAACAACACAACAATCTTTTTTCTCTCCACAGAGCTTATTCTAATTCATTCCTAGTGGATACCATACTGGATTTCTTTCCTTTTTTTGAGACAGAATCTTGCTCTGTTGCCCAGGCTGGAGTGCAGTGGCACGATCTTGGCTCACTACAACCTCTGCCTTCCAGGTTCAAGTGATTCTCATGACTCAGCCTCCCAAGTAGCTGGGATTACAGGTGCATGCACTGCCACGCCCGGATAATTTTTGTATTTTTAGTAGAGGTGGGGTTTTGCCATGTTGGCCAGGCTGGTCTAGAACTCTCAGCCTTAAGTGATCTTCCCACCTCTGCCTCCCAAAATGTTGTGACTACAGGCATGAGCCAACACACCCAGCCTCATACTGGATAACCATCCTCTTTCATTTTCTTGATCACAACCTGATACAGGATTATACGAAGGACATAGTTCTAGACAGTGAAGCATCACTTGATGATGGGAATACCTTCTCAGAAGTGTGCCCTTAAGTGATTTCATCCTTGTGCAAACATCATAGAATGTACTTACCCAAACCTAAATGAAATAGCCTATCACTACACACCTAGGATATATGGCATAGCCAATTGCTCCTAGGTTACCAAGCTGTACTGCATGCTACTGTACCGAATACTGTAGGCATTTGTAACACAATGGTAAGTATTTGTGTATCTAAAAATACATACACATCTTATATATACATAATCTTATGGGACCAGCATCACCAAACGTCGTTATGCAGCGCATGACATATTTCTGAAGTGTGCACCAGTGGTTTAAGTTGATCTTTGAGCTAGCAGTGCAGTTAACCAGCTATACCCAGCTGTACATTGCATCATCCAGAGCCCCAGCAACAGCACTGTTTGTTAATTTATTGTGGCTGTTATGGGATGAAAGGTAACTTGTGCAGGAAGGGTATCCAGCATTAGGCGAGTGAATTGGATGCACCTGCAGGAAATGGGCTGTTTTAAGTCTTTTGATGTCCACTGCCATTGGCCTGCCATTTGCCTGCTTTCCACAGATAAGTAATTTGTGGCAATGTTTATTACTGATAATAATGGCAGTTATTCATATAATAACAATAGTTATTGTTAATGGTAAAGAACAGTAAATATTTACAATGAATAGTAACTGTTGAGATGCGTGGCTGGAAGTAAGTATAAAAGGTGAGAATGGGTACATAATAGTGGAGGAGGTGAAGGGGAGATGATGCTGAAAGCATACTCCAGAGATGTCCAAGGAGTGTTTGAATCATCCCTGTACTCATCCACTGGGCAAATTGAAAAGTTACTACACCTGAGTATTGGGAAACCTTTTTTTTTTTTTTTTCATTTTTTCCCTTTCAAAAAGGAAAAGAACCAACTCTTGGGGTTAATCAATAAACTAACATTATTTTCACCACCTTTCTCAAATGATTGGTTAAGATTAAATCATTTGAGAAAGGCAACAAAAATAATGTTAGTTATTGTCTTGTCCCACTGTTCCTTTTTCTTTACTCTTTCTGTCCTTCCTAAGGACAATGTCACATGTAAAAGTATAAATTAGATACATAAATACAAAACTTTGGGAAAGCTGATGATAGGGACATGTGGTCTTTATGAGTAAAGGAGGCACCCAGAAGTGTGTGTCATGAGGGAAAAGAGTTACACTGTATTTCATCCCATCAATCTTATTTATTCTTTGCCAAATAGCCTTACTGTTGCTTTTCAGCTTACTGAAGTACTTACTGATACATGCATTGAAAACTGGTGGCTGAGCATGGTGGCTCACGCCTGTCATCCCAACACTTTGGGTGGCTGAGGTAAGAGGATCGCTTGAGCCCAAAAGTTTGAGACTAGCTTGGGCAACATTAGTGAGACCCCATCTCTACAAAACAGTGTTTTAAAACTTAGCCAGGCATGGTGGCATGCAGCTGTAGTCCCAGCTACTCAGGAGACTGAGGAGGGAGGATCACTTCAGCCCAGGATTTTGAGGCTGCAGTGAGCTATGATCACGCCACTGCACTCCGGCCTGGGTGATAGAGTCAGACCCTGTCTCAAAAAAAAAAAAAAAAAAATCACAAACTGCTGACATTTTCCACCATAATTCTTTAATGAAAACGAAAGAATCTCTATTTTCCTCCCTTTCTCTAATGTTCTTTCGTCCATCATTTACCATTTAATCATTTCTGCCTCTTTTTTTTTTTTTTACCCTTTCTATTATTTTTTTCTTCCACTTTTATCTTGTTGACTTTCCTCCTGAAAATTTCAAGTCATGAAGGTATTAATGGAAGAATTGCATTACCTCTAGGAGGATAAAAAGAAGTACGAGTGTTAAAAATGAGTTGAGGAATAAACTGTCGATATTTAAGAAATAGTTATTGATTGAACTTGGAGTTTCCAACAGCTATTCTTTTCAGTACTTTAGTGGTCCTGAACAGTTTGTCTTTGACCTTGTTCTTTCTTTTATATTTTCCCTTCTGAGGCATATTACCAAGTAGTAAAGATTTCAACCCACATTCGAATCTACTTTTCCAGTTACTATGATGATCATTACTACCAACTGAGATGCTTTGGAGATTATAACATGTGAAGAACATTAGGTACTCACTCTCAAAAAGTTTATTTTATTTATTTATTTTATTTTATTTTATTTTGAGACGGATTCTTGCTCTGTTGCCCAGGCAGGAGTGCAGTGGAGTGAACTCAGCTCTGTACAACCTTCACCTCCCAGGTTCAGGCAATTCTCCTGTCTCAGACTCTCAAGTAGCTGAGACTACAGTTGCACACCACCATGCCCGGCTAATTTTGTATTATTAGTAGAGACGGAGTTCCACCACATAGGTCAGGCTGATCTCGAACTCCTGACCTCAGGTGATCCACCCACCTTGGCCTCCCAAAGCGCTGGGATTACAGGTGCAAGCCACCGTGCCTGGCCCAAAAAGTTTATTTTCTAAAAGGTAAGGGAAGAGCTTTATATAATCTAAGAGATGACATAAAGTAGTGGGACTGGTTTTCTAACAATGGGGCTGGCTTATACAAATTAATAATAGTCATTATGGGAGGCTACACACAAAAATCTCACAACAATGAATTTCATAAGCTCCCTTTTCTCAGTTGCAGGTACAGCCTGGCACACACTGATCAGAATATTCCATTGAGTGGCAAACTTTCAACTTGGGGGAATGAATTTTATTTTTGAAAGCATTCAAAGCCACTTTCCACAAGTTTGGGTGATCAAGCTGGGTAATGCTATATTGAGCAAAAGCAAGATGTAACTATTAAAAAAATGAGATTGAATTTTTTTGCGTGTTTCTAAGCTACCTCTAAAGATAATTGTAGCTGATAGGAAGCATCCCTCAAATGCCATGACCTAAGAAGTATCATGAGAATAATCATAAACCCTCCCAAGTAAATGACTTTGAAGGTACACACTCTCTTTAATGGGTAAACTTCAATAGATTTATTTTTTAAAATAGTCTCTATGTTAAAGTCTTACTTGCTGTGAAGCACCAACAGCAAAATACTAAAAAAACATGTTTAAGCACATCATAGATTTACTTATGGAGGTGTGGCCATAAAGAAATGACACCAATTTTTCTGTATGACTTATGTATTGCTCATCCATATAAATGTGCAGGTACCTGGCAGAGAAAGTATATATTGATGGTTGTGCCCCAGACTCAGAAAATATCTCCTCCATGAGAGCAAGGCCTTCTGTCAATTTCTTTTTTCTTTTTTTCTTTGAGATGGAGTCTCACTGTCACCCAGGCTGGAGTGCAGTGGCGCGATCTCAGCCCACTGCAACCTATGTCTCCCGGGTTCAAGCAATTCGCCTACCTCAGCCTCCCAAGTAACTGGGACTACAGGGGCACGCCACCATGCCCAGCTAATTTTTGTAATTTTAATAGGGACGGGGTTTTACCATGCTGGCCAGGCTGGTCTTAAACTCCTGACCTCAGGTGATCCAATCACCTCAGCCTCCCAGAGTGCTAGGATTACAGGTGTGAACACTGCGCCCAGCCCTTCTGTCTATTTCTGTCCTCAACTGTAACCCCGTGCCTATCATAGATTCTACTTCTAGCCCATAGTAGGTGCCAGTAACTATTTGTCACATGAATATAACTGAACAGTTCCACCAGGAAAAGCTTAAAAGAATAATACTTGAGTTTACCTCATTGACTTTCTTATATCTTTCCTTAGAAGCTACAGTCTAATATGCCGAATTGATCATGGTCATATAATCTTTTCTTCCCACAACACTGTACTTGGGAGCATTTCCCACTCACCTAGAGGTAAGTATCCCAGGGGAGAGCCCTGTCTTGGCCAGCACACTTGGGCCTGAGCATCCACCAAATGGCTGAAAAACCATGGGCAGTCATTCAACCTCCCTGGGCCTCTCTCCACTAAGCTGTAAAATGAGGATAGTAACTTTGGAGGACAATACTGAGCGAATAATTATTGAGCTCTTTCTTTGTGCCAGACACTGTTCCAGGAACTCTATGTGAAGAATCTTAATCACTGCAACAAGCCTAACAGGCAGATAGTACTGTTCCATTTTCCAAATGGAGAAATAGAGGCACAGAGGTTAAGTAACTGGCTTGAGGGCACAAAGCTGGTAAGACGTAGAGCATGGAGTAGGCTCCAGTGTGACTCTAGAACTTTTGTTCTGGAATCTCTCCCTGAGCTACTCACATAAACAATGACTAGAAACCACTGGGTTAGGGCAGTTGGCAGTACCCTGTAAGAATGGACAGTATTATTACAGAGAAAACTGAGGCAGCGCACTGTTCCAGCAATTAGTCAGAGAAATAATAGTGAGGTGATGGTTAGGGAAAGAAAATCAAGTGCAAAGGAACTAATCCTGCTCTGTCCTTTATAGAAGACAGTTGTGCAGCTTTTTTCTCAGGTAGGTACTCATTGAATCATATTTTAAGTGCTGTTTAGAAGACTTTTCAGCTGGGCGCCGTGGCTCATGCCTGTAATCCCAGCACTTTGGGAGGCCAAGGCGGGTGGACCACCTGAGATCAGGAGTTTGAGGCCAGCCTGGCCAACATGGTGAAACCCCATCTATACTAAAAATACAAAAATTAACTGGTCATGGTGGCAGGCGCTTGTAATCCCAGCTACTTAGGAGGCTGAGCCAGGAGAATCACTTGAACCTGGGAGGCGGAGGTTGCAGTGAGCCAAAATCACGCCACTACACTCCAGCCTGGGCAACAAGAATGACACTCCATCTCAGAAAAAAAAGAAGACTTACTTTTTGTGGGAACTTGATATATAATTAGGAAGAAGAAGGGAGATCAATTAATATTTTTCAAGAGAAAGAGTTTGTAACTTGGGACAGAAGAAAACATGCCTTTCCTTTCAGCATGATGAAATTAAAACAATGCTTAAGGTAATCTATGTGAAGGCAGTCATACCTGTTTTGCTCTTTGGTGGTTAGAATGTCATTGTTTACAACATCCGCTTCCTGAAATTAGTCAATCATCCTCTGGTGTTTTTGTACTGCCTTTTAACCTTGTTCCCACAGTAGAAAACTCACTTTGGGTGGAAATTTTTTTCCCCAACAAGCCTATGAAGCTATTTTCCTATTTAAAAATACACATAAAATATGTAGCAACCACTTGCCATACCATGGGTTCCTGTGTCTTCATTAAAACGCAGCTGTTGGGTATCTTCTGACTGTGCAGTCCTGTGTGTAATGTAAGCTTACCGAGGTGATTTCAAGCTACACAGATTTGGTGGTTCAAGCTGTTCCACTTCAATTCAATGCTCATGTGAATCTAGGATCTGCCATGATTTGCGTCAGCCCCAAGGGTTCCTGGTCAGTTCATTTCCAAAGCATTTATTTGCCAGACATCGAGAATACCAAGACCTTATAAGACCTGGTGTCCTGTGTCCAACAGATCAGAGCCTCTGATTCCTTCACAACTTCAGCCTTAGAAGGGTAAAGGGGGTCGGACATCTGGGGACCTTCTCTGAGCAAGGTTGAGCAGGGCTTCTGCAATGCTAGGGCTGCCCCAGTTGGTCATAAGCTTCAGAAACTTGAATGGTCGCCAAGGGGAGTCTCCAGAAGTGATCACATTTGGCTGTCCAGTGTCTTGCGATTTGTTTGCTTTCTGTACTGGTTAATGAAGGTGATGGCCATAATGGGAAAGTCTAAATGCCTCAGCCACAAAAGAGAGAGGTTGGGTTAACCACAGAGGCTGATTACCCTGGCTCTTTGTGAGTTCGCCCTGAGAGCCTTACCACTTCTAACTGGTGTTCATCAGGCACTCATCTATGCATAGGCTTTTCCTTGAGTACAACAAAAAAGAAGTAACTTTTACTGTGAGACACATAATTAAAACTGTAACATACTTAGATGGCAACCCTGGTATTCACTTTGAGGCCATTAGGAAAAGGTCACAAACCATTTTGCTATATTTACAGACCTGTATTCAAGGTAATTCTTAGAACCAATGTAGCAGCCACATTTTATAAAACTCCACTAATGATAAATTTACCCATTTAGATCTATCTTAGTAATCCATTATCTTCCTACTGGAAGGACCTAAGAGCAAACAGAGGACTTTTTCCTTTGGTGCTAGAGCATAAATGAAGCTGGGCTACAAGAATTTCCCAAAGGCCAAATGCATTAGTTCATTCCAGCTGCTAGAACAGAATGTGATAGATTAAGTGACTTATAAACAACAGTTTATTTCTCACACTTCTGAGGCTGGGAAGTTCAAGATCAAGGCAGATTTGGTGGACGGGGAGGGCCCACTTCCTGGTTTATAGATGGTCGTCTTCTCACTATGTCCTCACATGTTGGAGGGGAGAGGGACCTCTCTGGGGTCTCTTTTATAAGGGCACTAATCCCACTCATGAGGGCTCTGCCTTTACGACCTAATCAACTCCCGAAGGCCCCACCTCCAAACACCATACATTGGGTGTTAGGATTTAACCTGTGAATTTTTTGGTGGGGAGGAGGAACACACACATTCCATTTATGGTGCCAAGGCATAATATAATAAAAGGGAAATAAACACTGAGAGGGGACACAAATCTCGATGTGGCTTACAAGCTACAGGAAATCAATCATTACCTCGAAGTTCATTAAGTGGATAGTTCCTTGCCAACTCCTCACAGCTTTGTGAAAGCAGAGGCCATCTTTACACCCTCACATATCCTTCCATCGTTCAAAGCTCAAAGGGAGTCCAGAGTTGATGCCCCTTCCCTCAGTCTTCTGAGTTCTGCTTCCCCTGGAAAGATCAGTCTCCTGCCCAGATGTCTGTAGTCAGGATTGCTCACTTTAGCGGAGACCACACATACCCTACACATCACAGCACAATCATGTCATTAAAATAGCACAAGCCAATATTTATTCAATGATGCACACATGGAAGACCAAGGGGTCTCTTATTTCCAAAAGAATACTGGAGGCAGAAGGGACCTAAACTGTAAAGGTGTGAATAAACAGGGTAGGTTCGGGTATTGAAGGTATTTTCATGTGGCTGGTGAACACGGTGCATTTGGCAGAATTGCAAAAGGAGACATTGGACCTGCCCATCTGAAGAATCTGTGTACCAAACCAAAGTCATGACGGTCTGGCACTCCCCAAACATAAAAACTATGTGCACCGATCCAGTGGCTTTATAATTTGGGATGTGAAATCTCAGATATCTCAGAGAATCAGAGCCGTGCTTCCAGACCATAAATCTATTTGTTAAAGTGCATTTGTTACCCATAAATTGGCACACATTTCCTAATAGCAATGTGGGTGTGATATGTTTTCACTTTGGTGTTGATTCAGTGATCTTATCAGTACTAGCAGGTTAGAAAATTGATTTATCTCCATTGAAATGTTTATTCAGGAATGTCTTTCATCATGCTTTTCAAACTTGAAAAAAACACAGTGCCTAAAAACTTTGCAAATTTTTTTTAAACAAAAGAGAATACTAGTTATCAAATTTATTTCTTTTTTAAATGTACTATTTCTTTACCTTTAAAAAAAAGTGCCAACTCTGTTTTGTTTTGTTTTTAGACAGAGTCTCACTCTGTCACCCAAGCTGGAGTACAGTGATGGGATCTTAGCTTACTGCAACCTCCACCTCCTGTGTTCAAGCAATTCTCCTGCGTTAGCCTCCCAAGTAGCTGGGATTACAGGTGCCTGCCACCGTATCTTGCTAATTTTTGTATTTTTAGTAGAGACAGTGTTTCACCATGTTGGCCAGACTGGTCTCGAACTCCTGACCTCAAGTGATCTGCCTGCCTTGGCTTTCCTAAGTGCTGGGATTAGAGGTGTGAGCCCGTGCACCCGGTGAGCGCACGCACTTGCCTAATTCTGTTTTTTATGACTCCTTTGCATCACCAAAATAGATAAAAGCATGAGTATTCCTTGCTAGATCTTCATCTGTTAATTTTACTTTCACAGCACAGCCACTCTCTTCCTAATGGGACCCATGCAGTTCTGCGTCATCAGCAGGTCCCACTTCTAGTTTGAAACTTGAGCTCCAAGCTTCCCACGCATCTCCCTCTCCACAGCCTGCATCTTGGTGCACACTAGGGCTACGGCAGTTATGGTCTCACTAGCTTCTCCCTTCCTCTCTTGTTCCATCCAGTCTTTTCTCCCTTCAGGAGTGTAGTGATCCATTTGAAATATAAATAGATTTATATTTTCCCCTGCTGCCAAGGATTCAATACTTTCCCATGAATTTCAAATATAATCCAGACTTTTTCCCAGGGTTTAGAGAGATGAGGGATCTAGCTCTTTTGTACTCAGATTTCATCTTGGCCATTGTCCTCTTCGTCAGCTTTCCAAATTGATCTTTTGACAGTTCCAAAGACACTGTCTTTTTGGATAGGCCCTTTCCCATCTCAGGGGTCTCTGCCTAGAACACTGCCCTCTCATCCCACAGCTGACTCCTAAGGCCTTGTTTAAATAGGTTCTGTGACCCACCACTCCAGCCTTATTCCCTTTCTTAGTCTGATCACCAATTTATTATGTATATATTTGTTTTTGTTTTTTACTTTTTAATGGTGTCTGTCTTCCTACTGCCCTGGAAGCTCTACAAGGGCAGGAACTTACCTGTCTATTCACCATAAGATATCCATATGGTAGGCACTGTGTTAGTATTCAAGGGCTGCCATGGCAAAGTAGCACCAGGTTGCTTAAAACAACATAATTCATTCTCTCACAGTTTTGGAAGCTAGAAGTCAAAATCACGGTATTGGTAGCACCACACTCCTTCTGAAGACTAGAGGAGCCTCCTTCCTTGCTTCTTCCAACTCCTGGTGGTCCCAGGCATTTCTTGGCTTGTAGGTACATCATTCCAGTCCTTCAACTTCACATGGCATTCTCCTTGTGTCTCTGTGTCTTCCCATGGCTGTCTTCTTATAAGGATATCTGTTATAGTGGATGAGGAGCCCACCTGACTTCAGTGTGATCTCATGTTAACTATATCTGCAACAACTCTATTTACAAATAGGTCACATTCTGAAGTACTCAGAGGTTAGAACTTTAATATATCTTTTATTTGTATTTATTTGTTTTTGCAAGAGAGGGACACAATTCAACCCGTAAGAGTACCCAATAAATATGAGTTGAATGAGTGAATAAGATGAGTCTCAAACTGGTGTTTCTCATCAATACAGATAGGATTGACTATAGTATGATTTATATGGGAGACAAATGGCTAACGTCCAAGGCCAAGGTGAAATATATGTATCCACAACTATAAATTTGACTGTGGTTTCAAATGAATAGAAATCCTGTTCTCGGCAACTAAACATAAACCAGAGTAGAGTCCAACACAGTTTTGTAGGAATCCCTACCTTTGTGGTCACCATATCATCTGAAGAATGTGTCAAAAAAGGAGTTTCTGCTTGCATTCCCTAGGACCAGATAAGGGAGTACATGTTCTGGCAGGAAAAGGAAAGGACCTCCTACAACAAAATGTGGTGGGATCCCAAAAAACTTTGCTGAACAGATTAGTATCTAACATTTTTAAATTCCCAAATTATTTGATGTGTTAATATCATAGATTAATACATGTTTTCTCATCAGCCTTTTCTTGTCTTTAAATTCTGTTTAAATTCTACTTGGTTTACAACGCTGGCATGTGAGTGAGGAGGTTAAGAGTGTGGGTTCTGAACCCAGCTCCTGCACTTACTAGCTGTGTGAATTTGTGGCAACTTACTAAACTCTGTGCCTCAGTTTCCTCATCTGTATAATAGAGATGATAACAATAGTACGTACCATAGAGGAGTTATGGAAACCGAATGAGTTGGTTTGTATAAAGCACATAAACCATGCTGGCTGTGTGGTAAGGATTTAGTAAGTGTTAGCGACTATTTCTATTATATGCTAACCAACTTGCTCGTGTCGACTAAATACGTTATAACATATAAAGGCTTTCACGATATTTATTATTATTATTATTATTAAAACAGAGCCTCTTAGCCTGTTATAAGTGGATCCCACTTTCAACATTTTATTTTTTGAGACAGAGTCTCACTCTGTTGCCCAGGCTGGAGTGCAGTGGCTCACTGCAACCTCTGCCTTCCTGGTTCAAGTGATTCTTCTGCCTCAACCTTCCAAGTAGCTGGGACTACAGGTGCCCACCACCATGCCGGCTAATTTTTGTTTCTTGTTTTCTTTGGTAGAAACAGGGTTTCACCATGTTGCCGAGGCTGGTCTCGAACTCCTGACCTCAAGTGATCTACCTGCCTTGGCCTCCCAAAGTGCTGGGGTTACAGGCGTGAGATACCACACCTGGCCACAACATTATTTTTAATAATACTCAAATGTATGATACCATTTCCAGGTGAAACCAGAACTAATCCAAAGGAACAAGCAGTCCATGTGAGAGAATTCTTTTAACTCCTCTTTGCAGAAAAGTCAAACCTCTCTGTAGTAAGAACCATCTATTTCCATTGATCAAAGACAAACTATTAAAAGTCCATAATTAACAAAATACTACCAATCCACAGCAATTTATAAACATCCATTTCTGAAAATAAAATGTCGACAAGCAGGGAGACAAGATGCGCTTTGCCTGATAAGGAAAGGTGACTAACATGGCTTAATGTGCTCTGATATAAGGGGAAAAAAAAGGTTTCAAAACCAGCAGACCATGTCATAACAAGGAATATTTTGTGTCCTGGAGAGATTTAGAGATGGGCTGATATCAAGACGTGACCTACTTTTCTCATGATAGGTCTGCCCCTGAATAATAGTTTGATTTATTGACAAGAGGATGATCCAAAACTGATAACATTTTCTGCCTCTGCCATCGGAAAGATAATGTCAATCCAGAGGAAGAACCTGCAGGACTAAAAGCTGTAGTATTTTCCCCCAGATACAATGTATAAAATATAACATTCATTTTTAAGTGGATTTCTGTTAAAGGTGTTTGTTACTCTGAAACCTTGTCAGTGTATTTGCAATGACCTTAACTAAGCATTTGGGTTTTTAAAAAAATTTCAAAAAGTTTTTACTGTCATCTTCACTTGCTATTAAAAAGATAGTAAGTTTCTGGTCTTCTCCTTGGGTAGTTTTTAATTTTCTTCATAAACATAAAATCGAACTATTAGAAAGAATATTTCTCAAAATTGTTAAGGCAAGAGTCATTTATTAAATTATTGGGAATGGAGGGGGTGGTTTTCAGTGATTTGTCTGTCTTAGATGCTTTCACTTTTAGAATCGTTGTTGTATTCCTTCTCTACTGTTAGGTAACAAATTACCTTACACTTAATAGCTTTAAGCAACAAATACTATCTCACGTATTTTTTGAGGGTCAGGATTCCAGAAATGGCTTAGCCAAGTGGTGCTGGCTGAAGGTCTTTCACAAGAGTGTAGTCAAGAGGCAAGCTGGGGCTGCAGGCATCTGAAGGCTGGACTGGGGTCAGAGGATCCACTGCTGAGATCACTAAGGTTCCTTTTGGCAGGAGGCATCACTCAGTTCTTCAGCAGCTTTGGGAAGCCTCAGTTACTTTGCCACATGGGCCTCCACGGGGCCACTCACAACAAGGCAGCTGGTGTTGCCCATGCAAACGATCCAAGGCAAAGGAAACAAGATAGAAGCTACAGTGTCTTTTATCACCTAATCTCAGAAGTGTCTTTTGTCCTGGCTTTTGTCATATTTTATTGGACACACAGACCAACCCAGGCACAATGTGAGAGAGAACAATACAGCCTGTGAATGCCAGGAGGAAGGGATTATTGGAGGCCAGCTACCACAGTCATGGTGATAGAAATGATTTACTCATAATGTAGACGTGCAGAGGAGGCGTACATAGTCCACAGCATTTATAATGAAATATATTCTCAAAGAATAGAATGGCATAAGAACATTATTTTTTAATGTTATTATTGTCACATTATTGATTCTGTTGGTTTAATATCATTACCAGAGTTTGCTAACATTTCAATGATTGGCATAGCATTTGTGAAGGACCATTTAGACAATTACAAAGCATTAATCAAAATGTCTACTGAATCAATGAACATTAATTATTGACAGCACATTCCAGAGTATAGTTTATTTCAGAAGAGAAAAATTGCTTTGTTTCCTTATGACAGCAACCAAAAAAACTAAAGTAAAATAAAATTGCCTATTCCTTTTACTCCAAGTTATTTCTCAAAACTTTTTTGGGTATGTTTTAGGCATCTTGAGAGTTCTGTCATTTGTTCACTCACATTAAAAAACAAATAGGGCCAGGCGCGGTGGCTCACATCTGTAATCCCAGCACTTTGGGAGGCCGAGATGGCAGGATCACCTGAGGTCAGGAGCTGGAGACCAGCCTGGCCAACATGGCAAAACCCCAACTCTACTATAAATACAAAAAAAAATTAGCCAGGCATGGTTGTGGGTGCCTGTAATTCCAACTACTTGGGAGGCTGAGGCAAGAGAATCATTTGAACCTGGGAAGTGGAGGTTGCAGTGAGCTGAGATCATGCCACTGCACTCTAGCATGGGTGACAGAGTGAGACTCTGTCTCAAAAAAAAAAAAAAAAAAAAAAAAAAGACAAGTAGAATACAGTGTTGAAGAAGATAAAGATTTGTATAGATTGAAACTTGAGACGATATGCCTGGACTATACTATCTAAGATAACTTCTGTGTTCTATCTCCAAACTCATATTGCCACAAACCAAAATATTTGATTTCCCTGTCAGCTCTATAAAGCCATGTTTTGACAATGTCTTTCACCACTGATATTATAATACACAGTCTATTTTATTTTGTATAAAGACATGGTAACCACTCTTCATGTGTTAGGGCCATCTAAAAATGCAGGCCACAGCATTTTAGATCTGGAAAGATCCTTGGAAATTTTTATGTTAAATGGGTTCTGCATTTTTGAAGAGCTGAGAAGTATTATACTCAGTGTGCTGCCTCCCCATGTTCTGTTTTGTCTTCAAAAATCTGATTAAAATTGAGAACCTGGTAAACCTAGTAGTACCATAAAGCAGTATTAAATCATTGATAAATATTCACTCTATGCAATCTCCAGAAAATACCAACACCACTTGCTACACAATGGTTCCAAATAATTACAAGAAGATGTTAGGCAGGCTATGTCCTTTTGAGATTCCCCTACCCCTACCACACACACACACACACACACACACACACACACACACACACACACACACACGGCAGTGGTCAATTGATTGTGCTTCTCTGTGAGTAACTTTTTTCTTAAAAATAAAACTAAAAATTTTTTTTATGAGCAAGGTTAAAAGTAGGAGTCATTACAATTATAGCACAAGCATACCTACACTCAGCCATCTTTACACTAAAGAGCTAATTTTGCTTAGAATCAGGGTGATCCTACAAAATTTAATTCTAAAGTAAATAATTTTTTTTTCATTTGGCTTGCAAAATAACAGTACATTGTATAGAACTAATCTTAACCAAGGATTACCTCACACATAATTCCTTTCTCTGACGTTAGTCCCAGCTACTTTACTCAAGAATTATGATACTTAGCCAAGATTGGACCTACCATCAGTGACTGAACTAAATTTTATTTCCTAAGTTTGATTTGCAGTGTTAATATTTTGTATTTTTCAAGTTCATTGATTGACTAGAATGTGCATATTTGTGACAGGATTAGTTCTTCATAAAACCTGATTGATTATCACTCTGTGCTTTGTGATCTTTCCAATATTTTGAATTAATATTTTGAATCCTACATATTACCACTGAATTTTTTCATTTACTTTAATTCAAGGATTATCTTTGCTTTATTTTACAAGAAAGTAGCCTCTCCTTTCCTTTTCCAAGTTTTTAGTAGTTTCTCAATTCTTTACCATTTCTCCACAAGGATTTCTATAAATTAATCCTGTAGGATACAGTTTTTCTTAGAGTGCACCTATGTGAACATATCAGTGTTTATTTAAATAAATTGTCTTATTTCATTGGTTCCTTTTCTAATTATTGCTTTACTATGTTCTTTAGTAAAGGCAGTCCCAATTCTAACCTTTGAAACTCTGGCCTCTCGGGGTCACCTACTCTAAATTTTATTTTAACATTTAATAAAGAGATTGTTTTAGTTCTCTGCAGTGCACAACAAACTATCCCCAAAACTTAGTGGTTTAAAACAATCATTTTATTATTTCTTAAAATTCTGGGGATTAACTGGGGCTCTGCCAGATGATTCTTCTGCTGGTCTCATGCGAGGTCTCTCATGCAGCTTCAGTCTGTGACAGAAGGGGCTAGAATGACCACAGTGACTTCATTGTGGCCTCTTAATTGGAAGGCTGGGCTCAGCTGGGACACCAGGACAACTGAGCCTCTCTTTGTGCAATCTCTCAGCATGGTCTCTCTAGTAAGTTAGCTGTCATTTTACATAGCAACTCGGGAATTTTTTTTGGAAAGCAAAAGTCCTGGCTTAGTCCCAGAGCCACCTCTGCCACATTCTCTTTTGCATTTGAGAGATGTTACACAGGGCATGCGTACTGGAAGGCCATATCGGGGGCCATCTCTGGAGACTAGCTACTACAGGAATCATGTTTTCCTTTTCTGCCACTAAGACTTCAATTCCTTTCTGCTCCTTTTTCAGTTCCCTGTGTCTCTGGTGGTTTGCCTAAACCTGCAAACATCACCTTCTTATCCATCAACATGAAGAATGTCCTACAATGGAATCCACCAGAGTGTCTTCAAGGAGTTAAAGTTACTTACACTGTCCAGTATTTCATGTAAGTTTCTTCTTTTCCTTTTGGCTAGCTTACAAACACAAGACTCTGACTCCTGTGAATTGTGCAAAGATAAACTCTCTGCGGTATTAAATGTGTTTGAAAAAGAGAAAAGTTTTAGATATTTCAGGTTACGTTTTCTTGATGTTTTGTAAGATTAAATTAGAAAACAGTTTCTTCATGGAGACAGAGGCATTGGGAGGCTCAGGCAAGGCGAGGTTATTTAGACAGAAAAGTTGGTCAAAACATTATTAGGTGGCTGAGCAAACAAGGCAATCCATCATGTCTGAATTTTCTAAGCTGTTTGGAATTACAGGCATCCTTAGACTCCTTGAAACCACATGCACATTTTGTGCGATCAGCTGTTGCACTTAAAGATAGCAGTGAACAGACATTTCATCTGGCCCTCAAAACTCGTTGCAAGCAGGAAAGAATGCAAAACAGGCAGTCAATGTCCATCTTCAGAGAAACAAAGGAAATGGCCACAACCCTAACCACAAACTAGGAACCATCCAAGCCAAATCCTGTGGTATCTGAAGAAAAACAGCTACAGAAACTGAAAGCAAATCTATACCTTCACACCTCCAATCACAGGAAATGATTTCACAAAATAAGTGTCACAGTACCAAGAGCCCACCTAACAATCTGAGAGCATGGAAATCTAAGGATCGCCACCACCAGAAATTAAGGAAATGTCCCCGTGGAGCCCCAGTTGGGTGCCACAGAATGTCACAGATGGAGGAGCTAAAATAGAAATCAGGCACACAGGACATGTCCATTGTGGAGGCCCTGTCACAGCCCAGGGAGAAGCTGGGAGTGAGCCAGGGGCAGGAGGAAAGGGAGGTAGCACTGGCTGGGAGGCAGCCCAGGAAGGCTACAACATCAGCCTCCTGCAGCCCCAAACCTGAGGGCAGGCAGGTTTCCCAGGGAGCAAAGGGAATAATAGATTTGGTGAGAGGGTGTTTAATGGAAACAGAAGTTTAAAATTATGGAGAGAATTGGCCGGATGCAGTGGCTCTCACCTGTAACCCCAGCACCTTAGGAGGCTGAAAATGGTGGATCCCATGAGCTCGCAAGTTCAAAACCAACCTGGGAAACATGACAAAACCCCGTCTCTACAAAAAATACAAAAATCAGCCAGTCATGATGGTGCGTGCTTGTAGTCCCATCTACTTGGGAGACTGGGGTGGCAGGATGGCTTGAGCTGGGAGGTGGAGGTTCCAGTGAGCTGAGATCATGCCACTGCTCTCCAGCCTGGGCAATAAAGCCAGGTCTTGTCTCAAACAAACAAACAAAAATTATGGAGAGCAAAAGCTCATTATCTGAGCCCTATTCTTATGTCCATTTGCGTGTTCAACAAACAGCTGGCCCCATTCAAACAGTAAAAGTCCCAAAGGAACTAGCATAGCACCTATTCATAATTACTGGAAGAGGGAAAGAGGAAAAAAGAATACAAGTTTCCAGAAAGCTTTGCTATGGAAGTAAGGAAGAATTAAAACACATAACAGTCCATAATTTTGTTAGAGTGCATAAACAACAGGATCTGTAAAGGTAAAACTCAAAGAAGAGAAAACAGTGAAAGAAGAGATTCAAAGACAACAGGAAGAACATGTCTTTTTAGGAAGTGTGCAGAGCTTAGGAAAATGCTGGAATATAAAAATACTATATCAAGATGAAAAACCTGTTAGAGCTAAGTGATAGTAATGGTTGAACAGGGTAATAAAGACTGTTTGGAACTGTGTGTCATAAATGTGTGGTATGTCTAGAAAAAAATTGGTAAGAACAATAGCAAGACACATCCTGGGAAGTTATTGGACTTTAAGATAATTAAATGATTCATGGCCATTTTAGCAAAAGCAGAACTCAAGTTGGGAGAAAGGGAGAATTTCAATCTGGCAACACTCAATAGAATACATTTTCTGAGGAAAAGACAAGTGTGACCTAAGACTCTTACTAAGTTCAGTAGACTGGTGTTTGGAAGCAGGTGGGAACCCAGGAGATCACTTTTCTGAGACCTTCCTGGGGGATGAGGTGGAGCACTAACTAAAGATGACCTCCAGCTAACAGAGAGATAAAGACAAACCCAAAAGAAGAACTTAGTGATGACAAAAAAAGACTGGTAGCATGCATTGAATTTATCTAAATATAGAACTAAGACTAAATAGTGATGGAAATGTAATTGTAGAAGTTTCTTAGAAATAATCTGAATTTAAACAATAATATAAGATGGAAAGGTGGGGGGACTATAAGTGTACTGATTTTCATAGCCAGAAGCCATTCAATGTGATCTAAAATGACAATATTTTATTATTTTAATAATTAACCTCTCAATATTTTTCACAAATCATTTTCTTAATTTAAAAGCTCTTTTAGGAACAAATATCTCTTGTGGTGACAAACATTTGCACTTCTGCAGTTCCTTTAATTTCGCGTCAATTTCTTTTTTCTATCAAAGTTCAAGGCACATTGAATTGACTACTTTTATTAAAACCATATGTATGGTATAATCTAATTTTTGTCCATCTATTCTGCTATCATATCATCCTTCTGTTTATACAGAAGCAAAATGAGATATCCAGAATCATACACACCAAATGTTCCAGGGTAATGGGTTTTAGGATGATTTGTTTCTCTTTTGATTATACTTTCTGAATTGTTTGATTGTTTGAATTTAAAAACATTACCATATTTTCAAAAAAGAATAAAGTCAGTTTTGTCTTTGAAAAAAAAATTCAGATCACTAAAACCAGTGAAAGACTTCAGCAGCGACTCACAGTGACCTCAAATCTAGAACCTCATTCTCATCTCTAAGGAGTTTCTCAGTAGCCAGTGTTAGAGGAAAGAAACTGCTTTGCAAAGGGAAAAAGACTCACGAGCATGTCCTTGCCTCCTTATCCATTAGGTGGAGCAAAGAGCTTGCTCTGTCCTTTATGTTTTATGTGATTCAGAAAGGGATTTTTAAAAAATAGTCATCACTGCTCTGTGTGAGCAGATCACTTAGACTGTGCAACTTTTAAAAATATGTGTTTAAAAAGAAGCTTGCCATGTTGGCGTTCTTACATGCCTGTGCATGTGAGAGGGACAGGAATATAGGGCAGCATATTTCACTGCCAGAGGGCTCCAAGCTCAGCTCTGAAGTCAGACGGTCCCCAGTTCATAGCCAGGCTATGAACCTAGCTGGGAAGGTTGCAGATTATACGTTTATACTTTTGAGTGAAGTTTGTTTCCAAGATGAAAATTTAACAAAAGTTTAAATTCTATCCACCAAAACAATTAATACAAAAAATAGAATGTAGCACTAAAAACAGAAGTTTTGGCATCAGGGAAGAATGGTTCAAATCCCAGGTATGCCTTTTACTAGTCATGTGAATTTGAGTGGATCCCTTAATCTTCCTGAGCCTCAGCTTCCTCATCTGTAAAACGGGATGAAAATAAGAGTACCTACCCCCTAGGGTTATTATGATAATTAGATGAGATAAAGCTTGTAAATCAGAGACCACTGAGGGCCCCACATGGCCATTTGCCATGTGTGTGTGTCATTACTGGAGTATTTGCTGAGTGATTCTGGCATCATTCATTTATTTTGCTGAAAATCTTGTAAAGAGCCTTTTCTCCTGCATCAGCATTGTCATGGGAAGCTGCCTTGCCTTTGGCAGAGTGAGGAAGTTTGAGGAGGGAGGAGGGAGGGGTCGCATAGGCAATGGCAATAGTCTTCAAACCACAACTCAAGACTCTTTGATGATTCATGAAATGAATGTTGAGGGACATTATTTTTGATGGAAAGGAATGGAATGGTGTGGAATGGAGTGGAATGAAAAATAACTGAATGCAAGGCCTGTGGTAAAGTTTAAATATTTTCTTGCACAATTTTTGTTTTAATATGTTAGTTTTATATTTTGTGAGCTGAATCAAAATGTAAAATGTATTTTTCCCCCGTGGATCATGGTCAAAAAAAAATTGAAAGCCCCTAAGTAACAGTGATCACTTAGATGGAGAAGTTGATCAGTAAGATCTGACTATATTTCTGATGTCTTTTGGTAGGTGTGGTACTTAGGAAATGGGAAACATCTACTTTCAGAAATCTGTTGCCATATTCTGAAAAGAGAAAATATCCTTAAGCTTTGGCAATACATGGACATATCCTCTTTCTCAAGACACACTCTTCCCTTGACCTTTATGATATGTTTTTTTCTCATCCCTCTTTAGTTGCTATTTCCAGGCCTTCTTTCCGTCCAGCCTTTAAATCTTGACGCTCCTGAAATTTTATCCTAGACTTTGTTTTGTCTCCATGGATCATTCATTCATCCTTGTGCCTTCAATGAGCAGTTTGATGATACTGACTCCAAAATCCCTACCTCCCACTCACATGTCTCTCCTGAGACCCATTGCCCGCTGGGCATCTGCACTGGGATATCTGTTACATACTCAGGCTCAAGGCATCAAAAGTGAACGTGTTTTCTTTCCCTTCTGCTCTGCCTCCCCATCCATTTCCCAAATCTGCTCTGTCTCAGTGCTGTTTATCGTAGTAAATATCACCACCATTCCACCCATCTGCCCTAGACAGAAAGAGACGGCATCCTTAATACCTTCATTTCCCTAATCTGTCACATGTTTTCTATCACCAAGTCCTGTCTCCTAATATTTCCTGCTTTTGTCCTGTCCTTATTCATCCTACTGCCCCCATCATTGTCCAAGTGACCTACATCTTCCCCTGGACCACTGCAGTGTCCTCTCAGCTGTTCCCTAGGCTGCCACTTGTAACCCATCACCTTTCCCACTCTGCCTCCCCGTCCCTTTCACTGGCTTATCACATGTTACCTGAACCCTACACTTCAGTCTCTCCCACCTGAAAAGGGCTAAAAATATTGCCACCTCCCTATTTGCTATGGGGGTTGTGGTTTTAATAAAGAAAAGAAAAATCAATATGACCAACCTAGTCAATATTATCATCCTCACTATAATTATCAAAAATGCAAATTTCTGTATGCATTCCAGCCTCATGTATTTTCCCTAGAATCATTGATGCTTAGATTTTTATATGCACTGAGAACGTCGAAGTAATTTTTCTTCCAAGAAAAAAAATGACGAACTGTTCTTCAGACAATCCATCAAACTGACCTTGTGTGCACAGTAGACTAAAAACCTACATAAATAATTACTAGAAGAATTGATCACACAATATGTAAAAATTTCACTGTAGCCAAAGAATAACAATAAAATATACGCGTTCAGAATATACTATCCACATTATAATTCACAGAAAGAAAGGTGATTACAGAAACTCTGACTCATGTTCCTGACAGCTAATGAAAAAAATTGCCCGCAGCAAAAGTGGATTCTTTTTTATCTCGATGACAGGCACCTTTGTTTTTCTGAAGAGAAGGTCGTCAGTTCCATTCAGTTTTATAAAATGACTACATTTTTTATTGTAAAGTATAGAGGGCACCTCATTATTAATTCAGCTTCTTTCTTAGCAGATATGGGCAAAAGAAATGGCTGAATAAATCAGAATGCAGAAATATCAATAGAACCTACTGTGATCTTTCTGCTGAAACTTCTGACTACGAACACCAGTATTATGCCAAAGTTAAGGCCATTTGGGGAACAAACTGTTCCAAATGGGCTGAAAGTGGACGGTTCTATCCTTTTTTAGAAAGTAAGTAATGCCATTATTGCCGTGGTCAGTTAAACATGTATTAATATCAGGTTTAACAGTCTCAGCCTCATAGACAGCCTTGCCCAGAGGAAGGTGCTCTGCTTGGCTCTATTCTGGACCACTGGATTGAGTGAGCAGTACAAAGTCCTTAACCTTGCTGGCTCTGAGTCTCACCTTTATTGGTTGATTGATTGATTGATTGACTGACTGACTTTGGAGACAGGGTCTCATTATGTTGCCAGGCTGGTCTCAAACTCCTGGGCTCATGCTGTCTTCCCACCTCAGCTTCTCAAAGTGTTAGGGTTACAGGCATGGGCCACTGCACCCAGCCTGAGTCTCATCTTTAGAGTGAAAGGTTTAGCCAAGTGGTCTCTAAGATCTCTCCCAGATCCAAAATTGATACTAAATGACAATGATATTAAATTTTGACTTTGTCTTACTACTTAGTGGAAGCTACTTTAGTGGAAGTTTGTTTGAGGAACAAAATGACTTTATTTAATGTGGGTTTATGGACTATTAATGTCTCCACAAGATTGATTAAAGATTGTCCTGATTATCCAACTATGCTTCTTCTTGTATGAACTTGGTGGTGTGATGATGTAATTTCCAAGTGCAACTCAGAATTAAGGCAACTTCTTCCTGGTATTTACTTTTATAACGTTGCCATCCCCTGACCTATGGCTGACTCAGTCATGAAGGACCCACTCAGGGCTGCCATAATGAGCTCTGCAAGCGCTCTGTAAGTGCGGGAGCCCTTCCGGATCAGAGGCCAGAAAACTACCCTTGGGACAAATCCAGCAACCCCCTTTCTGTTTTTCTGCAGTCAAAGAGTTAAGAATGGTATTTACGTTTTTAAATAGTTTCTAAAAATCCAAGGAATATTTTGTGACATTGGAAAAGTAAAGGAAATTGAAATATTGATGTCTATTCATAGACATCAATTGTATTGGGACACAACCCACACTCATTTGTTTACATAGTTACCTTAGACTGCTTTTGCATTACAACAAGAATGGAATAGTGCAACAGAGATCATATGGCCTGCTATGCCTGAAATATTTACTGTCCAGACCTTTAGGATAAAAGTCGCCTGGTCTCTGTTCTAGATCATTCTAATCACATCTCTGATTTTCCACTTATCAAATCATGTTGTCATTTATCACCAACTTTTCAAGTCACATAAATGTTACAGAGTTTTGATTGTATTAACCATCTACTGTTTATGCATGTGACTAAGGAAATAGAACACTTTAATTTGCTGTTCTAACATTGGATCAGGCTTGTGAAATGGTTTCAAGATTTGGCATAACTCAGGCCCACCTTTGTACGTTCTTACCTCCTGTAAGAAGGTGTCTTTTAAGGCTGAGTGCAGTGGCTCACACCTGTAATCCCAACACTTTGGGAGGCCGAGGTGGACAGATCACAAGATCAGGAGTTTGAGACCAGCCTGGCCAACATGATGAAACTCCGTCTCTACTAAAAATATAAAAATTAGCTGGGCGTGGTGGTGGGCACCTGTAATCCCAGCTACTTGGGAGACTGAGGCAGAAGCATCACTTGAACCCAGGAGGCAGAGGTTGCAGTGAGCCAATATCACACCATTGCACTCCAGTCTGGGTGATAGGGAAAGGACTCCATCTCAAAAAAAAAAAAAAAGAAAAGAAAAAGAAAGTATTTTAGGGCCTCGATCCAAGTAGGATTATATCGTAGCTTTATCTAAGGTAATTTTTCATCTGAGCATAATACGCTCTTTCTTCCCACTTTAAGCACAAATTGGCCCACCAGAGGTGGCACTGACTACAGATGAGAAGTCCATTTCTGTTGTTCTAACAGCTCCAGAGAAGTGGAAGAGAAATCCAGAAGACCTTCCTGTTTCCATGCAACAAATATACTCCAATCTGAAGTATAACGTGTCTGTGTCGAATACTAAATCAAATAGAACGGTAAGCCTGAAATGGGATGGGGCATATGTTCATGAACCCCTCTGTAGCTAATGTGGGAACAGACAACTCTGATGCCTTGATTCTCTGCATGTGAATCTGGGAAGTCATGATATTCAAAAGACAGGCTGCACAAAATACAGTTGAAACCTTTATACAGAAATTTTACAGAACTAACTTCGGATCTTCTTGACAGAAACTCTGTTGACAGGATATGGTGTTGTTATTGGAGTGTAGAGAGATTGTACACTTGACTTTGATGGAGAGCTTTCACTTGCACAGTCTTTCTCCAAGAAGAAAAAATAATGTGAGCAGGACCCAGGACAATGAATGAGAACACTATCTGTGTGTTGTTTAGAATCCCTCCCAGCATTGGTCCAGTTCCTGACCATGCTCTGCTGCGCTGAAGGAAAAGAGTATATTGAAACTGTTGCTGAAAAAAAAAAAAAAAAAAACAGCTTATACTGATAGTAAAGGATTAAATGGTGGCTTGGTCTTTTATTTCCCTCTATAGTTATTTGTCTGGGGTGGTCCCAGAAATGTCTGGCTCTAACCAGTGTTTGCAATTCCCTATCCTAGTGGTCCCAGTGTGTGACCAACCACACACTGGTGCTCACCTGGCTGGAGCCAAACACTCTTTACTGCGTCCACGTGGAGTCCTTCGTCCCAGGTCCCCCTCGCCGTGCTCAGCCTTCTGAGAAGCAGTGTGCCAGGACTTTGAAAGGTAAGCTTTTAAAAATCTTTGCTGGTCTAGGAAGGAGATGTGCTAAAATTAGAAGTCGGTATGATGGTTTAGACAAAGTTTTGACATATCTGTGTCTAACAGAAACAGGTTGAGGCAAAGGCAGAAACAACTACCACCAGAAATGCATGGAGCAGCCTGAGGCTCTGCCTCTGAGCTTGGTCAGTGTTCAGAAGTGTTCTCACCCCCTCGGAGAACTCAAACGGGTCCCATGTCCACTGCCAGCAATCTTCCCATGGTCCCTCATCCACGTGCCTTGTGAAATAACAATGAGGCACTTTTACACATGCCTTGTTTCTTCTTTAAAATCATAATCAGGCTGGGCATGGTGGCCCACACCTGAAATCTCAGCACTTTAGGAGGCCAAGGAGGAAGGATGGCTTGAGCCCAGGAGTTTAAGACCAGCCTGGGCAACATAGTGAGATCTCATCTCTACAAAAAATAAAGTCAACCAGGCATGGTAGTGCATGCCTGTAGTCCTAGCTACTCAGGAGGCTGAGGTGGGAGGATCACCTGAGCCCAGGAGAGGCTGCAGTGAGCCATGGGTGCACCACTGCACTCCAGCTTGGGCAACAGAGTGAGATCTTGTCTCAAAAAATAAAAAATAACCACTCTGATCAATAGAAGTTCTTTGGTCTTCAAGAACATCAGATAATTTTATTGCTAGAAACAAAGTGTTATTCTGAAACCACTGTAAAGGAGAATGTATTTTTTACTTTCCCTGGGGAATACTAATTATAGGTGCTTCCAGTTGTGTTCAGGTGCCACTAATTGTCTGAGTGAGGGTCTGGGATCTGCAAATCAGTGATCACTTCCTTGTCCTTACAGTTACTTCTCTCTGTTTCCTTTTATTTATCTCCTGCTCACATTTTCTACACTGGGCTTCCAGGAAACCGTGGTTAGAGATACCCATTCCTATGCGGAGACATAGAGTTGTGAGCTTGGCATTCGTTTAATTTTTCTGCCTTCAGAGTGAGAGGAACTTGAACTCAAAACTTGAAAATTCAAAGAAAATAAATCCTAAAGTTTGCCTGCGTCGAAGGACTCGTCATCCATTGTTCCTCCACTTCTTTTCCAAACAGCTGGGCTAGAGACAGAAGCCCACGACCTCCACCCCACACCTTGGCTGTATCACCAGCCTTGAATAGGAATCCATAACCCCTGCTTTCCTCTTCCCTCACTCCTCCCACCTTTCATGATGAAACTGTCCCAGAGTAAAGAAAGGGAACTTTGTGAGTACATATGAAAAGTGCAAGGCTTTACCCTTGACTCTCTGTCTTTATCATAGCTTATCATAGCTTTTCTTTTACAACGAAGGAGTCTCTACCATATATCAAATGAAACTAAAATGCCAAGCAAAACAAAGCCTATTGAAGAAATCGTATTTGTATTTGGGAGAAGTGCTCTCTTTACTACTAACACCTTGATCAGTGCCAGCTGCTGGGAATGAATTTCCAGTGGAAATCATTAACACAATTGGAGCAAAAGCAATGAAATGCAGATTGAATTCAAAACTTCTTGGTAAGCAGATGAAGCTCACCTTCTCACTAATATGAAAAAAGTGGCCAAGTGCAGTGGTTCACGCCTATAATACCAGCACTTTGGGAGGCCGAGGCAGGAGGATTACTTGAGCCCAGGAGTTCGAGACCAGTCTGGGCAACATGGTGAAACCCCATCTCTACTAAAAATACAAAAATTAGCCAGGCATGGTGGCACACACCTTTAGTCCAAGCTACTTGGGAAGCTGAGATGGGAGGATCACTTGGGGAAGTGGAGGCTACAGTGAGCCGTGATTGTGCCACTGCACTCTAGCCTGGGCAACAGAGTGAAACCCTGTCTCAAAAATAAAAAAAAAGAAAGAAAAATTAACGGAATAACTAGGCTCTATTTCTGGTTCTGAACCCCTGCTATCCCAGCTGTTAGATCACCAGAGATATCTTTCGAACACACTGGTGTGAGGACCTGCTTTCTGAATAATCAGCATTGCCTCTATTGGAACTATTTTTTAAAATATATTTCTGCTCTCTAGTCCCCCATCCCTAAAATACAGATACAGTTTATTAGGTTTGTTGTAGTAAACATGGATTAGTGTATACTAAATGCTGTCAGTCATTGTTATGACTCTTTCCAATTAGCACAGGCTCAATCCAGGGACCAGGGATTGTATTAAGAGGGTTGGACTGAGTTATAGGCTACAAGCAGGGCAGGTGGAGTTCTGACACCCGCAGCATCCGCACTGCTGCACTGGCACGTCTCTGTGCGGAAGCTGGTGGTGAATGTGCTCCGTGGGAATTATGCAGGGTAACAGGCCCACATGCGGGACTTCTCCCACCGGCTCTTGTTGACCACCCTCATCAGCCATGACACATCTGTTTCCAGGCTTTCAACTGGACAGTTAACCAGATAGTGACTTTGCTGCTTTCTCTTGGGCCCAAGCATCAAGAGCATCCAACATTCTCCTGGATTAGGATGCTCCGGTCACACTGCTGCTGGTTTTGTTAGTGTGTAAGGAGCACGCTCGGACTTTTGTCATTTGTGCTGAAGCTGCTCTTTTTCCTACAGCTGTATCAGTCAGGATTCTCCAGAGAAACAGAACCAATAGAATACACATAGATGCATATATCGATATATTTATTTGTTTAGAAATATTGATTTATTTTAAGGCATTGACTCATACGATTGTGGAGGCTGGCAAGTCCGAATTTGTAGCATAGGCAGGCTGGAGACCCACGGAAGAGTGGATGTTTGCAGTTCGCACCCAAAGGCAGTCTGCTGGCAGAATTCCCTGTTCCTTTGGGTCGTGAAGACATTTTTTATTAAAGTCTTCAGTTGATTGGATGAGGCCCACCCACATTATAGATGGTAATCTGCTTTACTCAAAAACCTACTGATTGAAATGTTAGTCTCCCAAAAATAAAAAAAAAAGTAAAAAAAAAAAAAAAAAAACCTTCACAGAAAGCTCTAGAATAATGTTTAGCCAAATATCTGAGTACTGTGGCCTACCCAACTAGACATGTAAAATATACCATCACAACTTCCAAGTATACCACAGTGGCTTAACAAATATGAGTGAGTCACAATGAGCTCTAGTCATCAGCTATATGGCCTGATCAATGGTGTGGGCCAGCACTTTTATTAAAACTTTTATTAAAACAATTTCCCAGGTATTGTCATTCCTCTGCAGACTTTTACTCATCATGAGCCTACAGCACAGCAGGCCCAGGAAGGGAGTTAACTGCCATTCGCACTGTACCCTGTCCAGCCACCTCCCTACGCACATCCCCAGGCTCCAGCCCTACCCAGAAAGTCCAGTCAAGCAGTGCAAGAACGGTTCTGCTACTCACATAAAAGGAGGCGCCATGCATTCATGTCCTTCAGTGAACATGCAGAAAGATTGAGTCAAACATGTGGCGTGGAAAAGTGGAGCAATTCAATGGGATCTTCACTGGAGGGTTTTGTTGTTTGTTTGAAGTTCTGTGAGTTACTTGAATATCAAATACACTTACTTTCAAATATAGAAACCTGCATGAATCTCATAGCCAGATATATGATGGTGGAATATGTGCTGACTTGGATGATTGATGTATTCTTAAACACTTGAGGTGTGTTCAGATGATTCCTTCAGACCATCTCTTGTCAGGGAGAGTAAGAATTCTGAGACCGCTTATAACATTTAGCTTAAGCTTCTCAACGTAGAGGTGAGAAAACTGAGTTCCCAAATGCAAGTGATCTGCCCAGAAGCCACTTAACGATGTCAGTTTTTCCCATCACATCAAATCACAACTATCTAACCCTTCCCCCCACTTCCCACCTTTTTTTTTTTTTTTTTTTAACAGATCAATCATCAGAGTTCAAAGCTAAAATCATCTTCTGGTATGTTCTGCCCGCATCCGTTACTGTGTTTCTTTTTTCTGTGATGGGCTATTCCATCTATCGATATATCCACGTCGGCAAAGAGAAACACCCAGCAAATTTGGTGAGTGCTTAGTGTGGCAGGGATCTTTATTATAATAGTACACCTCCAGGAGGACAGAAGAGGAGGTTCTAGAGCAGATTCAGTTCCCTTTAAGGGCAGAGTGAAATTAAAGTTAAATAGCTGGTGAATTAAAAAACACTTTCTGGGCTGGGCATGGTGGCTCATGCCTGTAATCCCAGCACTATGGGAGGCTGAGGCAGTTGGATCACTTGAGGTCAGGAGTTCAAGACCAGCCTGGTCAACAGCATGAAACCCCATCTCTACTAAAAATGCAAAAATTAGCTAGGTGTAGTGATGCATGACTATAATCCCAGCTAGTCAGGAGGCTGAGACAGGAGAGTCACTTGAACCTGGGAGGCCAAGATTGCGGTGAGGCAAGAGTGCGCCACTGCACTCCAGCCTGAGTGACAATGAGACTGTCTCAAAAAAAAAAAAAAACAACAAAACCTGCTTTCTGGATTAGCTCACTGACAGAATTTTTTTCCTTAGCTTTGAAAAGATTTTCTATGTAATGACCAAATTTTATAAGGTCCCACAGATAAGTTCAGTCATGATCCCTGCCTTGCCCTTCTAGAAGTTCAAGCCTAGTTGGGGACTAGAATTTCAAAATAATACATGAAGGCTAAGATGAGAGCAGGCACTGGGAACTCGGGGGGTACAAGGAAAGCCCTGAAACCCTACACAGGGGTTCAGCTCTCATGCCAGGGCTTGGCTATGAGAGGTGAGTAGGAGTTAGGATCCGTAGTGCAGGCAGAAGAAACAGCAAGGTGGATGTGTGGAAACTGCATGACATTCGTAAACCAGGAGGCTCCAGATGAGGAGCTAGAGAAGACGACGAGACTGGAGAGCGGGCGGTGGGTCCAAGTAAGGGGAGAACTGAGGCGCTGCTCTAAGGAGCTCAGCCTCATTCTACCGGCAAAGAGAAATCTCCATAGGGTTTTAGGTTAGGAGCATCATAGTCAGTATCAAGGTTTAGATCCAACCAGATATTAGTTCCAGGACAACTTGGAGCTGAGTAAGACTAGAAACAAGAAAAGCACCTAGGGAACTAGCTTTGTCCAGGGGAGAGAAGATTCAAGTCTAACAGGCCAGAGTGGGACATCAGGTTAGCAAGAAAGACGTGGAATGGAAACACACTTAGGAGGAACATGGCCAGGACTTAATCCTTCACAGTAAGAAGCAGCAAGAAAGAAGAAAGAATTAAACCCACGGAGGTGGGACCATGTGCTGAAGGGTTCTGGAGGGCTGAGCATATTTTTAACAATCAAAACCATTTTCTTGGGAACTATTAAAAGATGTGTTCCCATGTACATGATAACATACCTTGGTTGCTGTTAGTTCCGTTTATAAGTTTTTCTATGATTCTACCTGCGTTCAGGTTTCAGAGTTGGCTTCCTAATGGCATTGGGAGACCTTTTCTGGAAGGAACATTCACAGGAGAATTGACCACCTGTGATTTTTTAGAAACTTAAAATGTTGTAAAAGAATGAGGCTGAAGGTTCTGTTTTGTAAAGTTAAATGAAATCACATGGTAGAGTGACAATGAGGATTGTAACTCATGCTCTCTTAGAAAACAGGTATCTTTCACGGTACCCACAGCAATAATTTAATCTCGTCTGAGCTTCCCTGACATGATTTGGAGTTTCTCTCTCTACCATAAACGGGCAGATGAGTTTCCTTTTTTGGCCCTATTATAGCATGATAAGAATGGTATAAGGGGTAAAAACCATCCCTGCTCATGTATTTCCCTCCCTTTCTACATCCAGTTCTCATGCCTGTCCGCATTTCAAATATATCCAAAAACAGAGCAGGTAGCCCAGGTAACCACAGCTTATTAACAAGTACATAGCAAACTATAAATAAAACAATGTCACAAACTCTGCCACATTCAGTCTTTGCTACTCTTCATGTGGCTAAGATTCTGACTTTACAGAATGTAAAAAAGGTCGAGAAATGAAGAACTCCCCTGCCGGTTACAAGAGGGGGCACCAACGCCCCAGCCCCAGCCCTGGACTGGAGAAATGCCCACCCAGTGAACCGCTTCTCACTTCCATGTATCTTCTGTGTGTCTTGGGTCTCTTGCCTCCCAGTGAGTGAGGCTTTCTGTATATTGCAAGCATAACTTTCATTTAGATGAGTTGGTAAGAGTAGGTCTTTAAAACTATCTGGTGACAAGATATTCTACCTAACAGCTGTTTCTAATGTCTCTCTAAAGTGAAAAGGTGAAAACCATTCTCTTTTCTCGTTATAGATTTTGATTTATGGAAATGAATTTGACAAAAGATTCTTTGTGCCTGCTGAAAAAATCGTGATTAACTTTATCACCCTCAATATCTCGGATGATTCTAAAATTTCTCATCAGGATATGAGTTTACTGGGAAAAAGCAGTGATGTATCCAGCCTTAATGATCCTCAGCCCAGCGGGAACCTGAAGCCCCCTCAGGAGGAAGAGGAGGTGAAACATTTAGGGTATGCCTCGCATTTGATGGAAATTGTTTGTGATTCTGAAGAAAACGCAGAAGGTACTTCCCTCACCCAGCAAGCGTCCCTCAGCAGAACAATACCGCCAGATAAAACAGTCATTGAATATGAATGTGATGTCAGAACCACTGACATTTGTGCAGGGCCTGAAGAGCAGGAGCTCAGGTTGCAGGAGGAGGTGTCCACACAAGGAACATTATTGGAGTCACAGGCAGCGTTGGCACTCTTGGGCCCGCAAACGTTACAGTACTCATACACCCCTCAGCTCCAAGACTTAGACCCCCTAACGCGGGAGCACACAGACTCAGAGGAGGGGCCAGAGGAAGAGCCGTCGACGACCCTGGTCGACTGGGACCCCCAAACTGGCAGGCTGTGTATTCCTTCGCTGTCCAGCTTCGACCAGGACTCAGAGGGCTGCGAGCCTTCTGAGGGGGATGGACTCGGGGAGGAGGGTCTTCTGTCTAGGCTCTATGAGGAGCCGGCTCCAGACCGGCCACCAGGAGAAAATGAAACCTATCTCATGCAATTCATGGAGGAATGGGGGTTATATGTGCAGATGGAAAACTGATGCCAACACTTCCTTTTGCCAGACCCCTACTGTGCAGACAAGTGATTCACCCCTTTGATCCCAGCCATAAAGTACCTGGGATAAAAGAAGTTTTTTCCAGTTTGTCAGTGTCTGTGAGAATTACTTATTTCTTTTCTCTATTCTCATAGCACGTGTCTGATTGGTTCATGCACACAGGTCTCTTAACGATGGTGGTGGGTGCCTAGAGTGCAGGGGCTGGCCGGTTGTTCTATGCAGAGAAAGCAGTCAATAAATGTTTGCCAGACTGGGTGCAGAATTTATTCAGGTGGGTATACTCTGGCCTCTTTGTTCATTATTTTCGAACAAGCACACTTGTACAGTTATTTTCTGAGTACTTCCCATGTGTACATAGCACTGTAAAAAATATTTTCCAAAGATCATTCACTTTATAAATACCACTTTTTCAGACTGGGTTTATTGCGAGCAGGAGGAGATACTTAAAACATGCACATATACCAGGCTGGTGGTAAGTTGGTCACATCTGAAAACCTCAACTATTTAATCATCATGATTCATATTTTGAGTGAATACATCAGGCACAGAGCTTCATGATGTCACACCCTCTTGGCTACTTTAAGAGGCCATCTTTAATACTTTATGAGTAGTTCTGGAGTATAAACATAAATGAGTATTCTTTGTAGTCAGAAAAGTGTCCTCTCAATAATTTAGTAGGGGCTTATTGTAAAGCACTGTGTTACTATTATAATATTAAACATTAGAGTAGGCAGTGGTTCAAAGACTCTTTGGAATATCTATGAATGAATATCCTCTATTCTTATAATACTAAAACCCATAAGTAAATATAGGACATGCAAGAGAAATAAGTTAAATGACTAGGTAAGGGAGCGTTTATTAAAATTTGACAAAATTTACTGTGGGAACTAAACTATGCCATAAAACAATAGCTTTCTAGCTCAATTCCAGTAACTGTTCCCATCTCCTTTACCACTCGTTAAGAAAATTAAATTCTTCAGTCACACTGCTTTGAAATGGGACAAAATCTATTAAGTTGAACCTTATATAATTGTTGATATTTTGCTTTTAATCTGACAAGCAGTAACTTCATATGGTTTGCCTTAATATATATTTGTTTTAAGCATGAACTCATAATCCACTGATGCTCTTTCAAGAAAACAGATATCACCCATATTTCCTTATTGATATTTTTGGTACAGGCGACAACCCTGGTAGGAGAGATGGATTCTGGGGTCATGACCTTTTGTGATTGCCCACAAATGCAAACAGTTTCAGATCTAATGGTTTAATTTAGAGAGTAATTATATTAAGCAGAGTGTTCTGTTATTCTCAATCTTTATGGAAACGATTCTGCTGGTTTTGAAGAACAGATAAGAACAGATGTATTACACTAACTGTAAAAGTAGTTCAAGAGTGAGAATGAATTGTTATTAAGAGCAAAAGAAAAATAAAGTGATTGATGATAGTTCTGCTTATTAATTCCATTCACAAAATATTTTCTAAGCACCTAATATGTCCTTCAGTGTCCTCATCTGTGCAATAGAAATAAGAGCTGCCTTAGGGCTGTTTTGAGAATGAAGAGAGTTGGACTATAGAAGGTATTTAGACCTGTGCTGGGCACATAGTGAGTGCTCCCTAAGTGTTTGCCATCATCATCATTAACTGCCAGGTCTCATTACTAACTGCCAGAAAGAAACGCCATTTAGACATACAACTATAGTGATTCAAAGGCAGACCTTGTCTAACTCTGTTTTTCTTACCGGAGAGTAAATAGTAATTTGTTTCCTACTTTGTGCCCTCAGATTGAAATCCTTCAGTGGTTCAGCCACATTATCTGGCTTTGTAAAAGGGGAATGTAATTCTGAGTTGCTTTTACATCTCTTGTTATTCCAAGCATGTCAGAAATATTGAGCATTCTCTAATTTTGCTGCTTCAGTTCTTTGCAACATATGTATATATTGAATCTATATAGATATACACACACAAACATGAGCATACAGTATATATTTCTCATGGGGGTGGTGACATCTTCTTAGATGCGGTATATCTGTGTGGGAGGCAGCTGTCATGCATCCTGTTCCTTCTGTGGCCAGGCCTCACCATCTCCAAGAAGCCACCCTCTGGTCTGCTTCAGATTCCATCTCTATGCCTGAGGTTCAGGCGGAGCTGAGAAGTTGAAGTTTCAGAGTCCAACAAGTACAGTTGGCCCTCTGTATCTATGGGTTTAGCATCCATGGATTCAACCAATAGCAAATCAAACATTCATTAAAAAAGAAATCCACAAAGTTCCAAAAAGTGAACATTGAATTTGCATCACACTGAGTGCTACATTGAATGCACTTAAATGAAGTGATGTCTAGGCCTGTTGGGCATTACAAGCAACCTAGAGATGATGGAAAGTATACGGGAGAATGTGTGTGGGTTATCTACACCATTTTATACCATGAAGTTGAGCATCTGTGGATTTTTGGTATCCTCGGGGTTCCTGGAACCAATCCCCAATGAATACCAAGGGAAAACGATACTGTTCATCCTATCCCTGTTTATTCCCAGGATTTTATATACCACTTGCACATTAGTTAAGTTTTCCTTATCTAATAGAAATAAAAAACATCTATTAGCAGCTCCATTTCCACACCCCATCAATCCTAAACAACTGGTGAACGAAAATACCACCGCTACAAAGTGAGTGAAACGTAGCGCCACGTCTTCCTCTCAAGAAGGAAGTGAGGGAAGTGAACTTGTCACTGGAGCCCATAACATGGGAAAGATCTGGTGCCCCCTGCCCCCCATGCTGAGCCCAACTGGAAGGAAGTCAGTACAGAGAAAAACTATTTGTACAGCCCAGAACACAAGACTGCCAGCTTGGTAAATCTAATGAGAACATTAAACAGAGGATTGGTTGTCATGGATGGGTACCCCTGGGTCATTAATCAAGTTATTTCTGGCCCACACATTACCACCCCCACATCTTGCAGATTAATTTTTGCTAAATTATCTTAGAAGAACGTTATTTCCTTTTTAATTCCCCACATTATATCTTCCATAAACCTTCTATCTACAGATATTTTTCAAAGATTTTTCTCAAAAGCATGTACCCATAATTTTTAAAATAAATAGTGCTGTGGTTATGGGTATTTTAATAATAGCTTTTATTTTTATTATAGAAGACATATATTACGATATATGTACACATACTCATTGTAGAATAACTAGAAATAAATGGGGGAAGAAAGAAAAATTACCCATAATACTCTCACCCAGATTTAACCACCATAAACATATTTGAATAGAGAAATGATTCTCGAGGAAGTTTTGTCCCCAAACTTTGGGGCAAGGCCAGGAATAAATACTGCTAAACATCCTACCATAACAAAGTGTCATCCAGCCCAAAATGCCAAGAGTGCCTCACTTCATAAACCTTGGTGCAGGACTTTCTGGACATTTTCATTGCATGTATGCAAATATTTTTGCCAAAAGTGGGGATTAGATTGGATTAGTTTATAACTTGTTCCTTTCACTTAAAGATATGTAACTATCTGATTTTAACTACAGATTAAGTTTATAATGCACCAACCTTATTCAAGCTAGAACATTTGAAACAACAGATTGGGAATTATTTTTTCCAAACATAATGCTTTAAAACAGTTTTAGACCAGGCATGGTGGCTTCCACCTATAATCCCGGCACTTTGGGAGGCTGAGGTGGGAGAATCACTTGAGGTCAGGAGTTTGAGGTCAGCCTGGCCAACATGGTGAAACCCCGTCTGTACTAAAAATACAAAAATTAGCCAGGCATGGTGGCATGTACCTAGAATCCCAGCTACTCAGGAGGCTGAGGCGGGAGAATCACTTGAACCTGGGAGGCAGAGGTTTCAGTGAGCCAAGATGGCACCACTGCACTCCAGCTGGGGCAACAGAGCAAGACTCCGTCTCAAATAAAATAAAATGAAAATGAAAATAAAATAGATTTAGCCAAGCAGCAACCAGAAATACTGTAAGTCCTTTAAGCATAGCTGAACCTCTCAAAAACACTATTTCCTGAAAATTACTACCTCTCCAAGCTGGCTGGATGACTATTCTGGTCATGTATCATCCCTTATTGGAGTTAGACTTTCTGTGCTTAGTTCCTACTACCACTTCTCCCAGGCCTTGGGTCCTCAGTGACATGTGCTTGAAGGCAGCCTTGGCCATGCAGGCCATTACTTTGACCATCTCAGCAGGACTGATGTTCCTCCAGCCTCCTTGGCCTGTTTGGTGGCTGCAAAACTTCAGTCCTACTAGTTTTAATCTTTAATAAATTTTCCCCTTGGTTTTCACTTCTGATTTTCATGCCAGTGAGTTTAGGTTCTTTCAGCATCGCTACATGCAAGACTCCCTTGAGGGAGGGGATGAGGGCTGCTGTGTGAGGCTGTTTGGCAGTGCTTTCTGTTGTGCTTGTGTTGATGGGTGGAGGCTCCTGTCCCAAGGAACTGAAGCTCGGGCTCTTTGCTACAACTGGAAGCAAATGAGGCATTTTCTCCCTTACTCTCCCCAACAGATCTCTTTAGATTTCTCAATCTGTCATTTTCTGGATTAGGTGGTATTCGGAGGCTTTCTACCAACTCAGAAGATAGACATATGGCTCATGTTTATGTTTTCATGCACAGGCCACTGAGACAGATGAGCACTGACGGGGATAAACACCATTGGTCATTTGCCTGTCCCTGGAACTCATTTTGAGGGGCATATGAATTAGATACTGCTCTTAAAGGTCTCATACAGTTAAAATTATTTACATATTATTCTTTCTTCTCAGGCAAGTGCATTCTTGCCCATTCTGAAATTGATTTGAAATGCAAAAACATCAGGATATTTGATATAAGAGTAAAATTTTTTAAATGATAGAGATTTTAACCCCAAGCCCCCAAAAAGGAGATGTGGCGTATTGGATCTCTATTAAATTTGTTGACTTTTTGCTTTAAAAAGAATTTGCCAGCATTTGATTAACAAAAGGATATATGGACAAATGGAAACACACCTTAGAACTTTTCAAATTGACTGCCTGAGGGATTGATAAGCCAAAGAAGAATCAGTATGGTGTATTGATTGCAAGGATAGACTCTTGAAGCCGAGATGCTTGGTCTCTGTAGCTTTCTAGGTTTGTCACCTCAGGCAACTTAACCTCTTTGGTCTAAATTCCCTCATCAGTGAAATGAGGATAATAATTTTACATACCTCAGAGGGCTGCAGGAGATTTAAATGAATCAATATATTTGAAGCACTTAAAACAGTGCCTGACACAAAATAAGTGCTCAGTAAATAAAACAATAAAAACAGCAATAAAAACACATATAAGAATGTTCATAGAAGCATCATTCATTTATTTAATATGCAAAAGAACACAAAGGCTTGGCATAAGGAAGCTTTGAAAATGAACTACAATTTCACATGGTAACATGAATGAATCTCATAAACATAATATTGAGCAAAAAGATTGATTTCTAAAAGAACACAGCAGAATTCCACTTGTATAAAATATGCAAACATAGAAAATTAAACAGTATATTGTTTAGGGATACATATATATGTGGTAAGACAAGGAAATGACTAAAAGTTTGAGATTGTGGCTCCCACTTGGGAACCAAGGACAGAGGTCACATTGGAATTAGCAATGGTCTCCTTAAATGGTGGTGAAAACAACAGTTTTCCTTTGGTTATTCCTCTTTAGACTGAGCATGTATAGTATACATGCCCTAATGTATGTATATTTAATTAAGCAAAACAACAATGGAATCCCAAAGCCCCTGAATTTTAGTGTCATACTCATGGGTTCCATAATCAGTATTAGCTTTGTGACGTTGGTCAAGGCATTTGAAATTGTGAGAGCTGTCATACATTTTCCCTTGCAATTCAGAAACAAGTATATTAGAAGTCATATTCTGTTTATAAAAACTCTTAGTTTGCAAACTTTTTACTAAGTCTAAAATTCTGAACAGGAAAGAGCCATTGACAGATTAGCTTCTATGCAGAAGGGCATGAGCTTAAAACCTTAGCTTTACTGAGATCTGTCATTATTCAAAATAAACAAATACCTGAACCCTGGTAGGAAATGAGGAGGACACATGATTCACACAAACTTCTGAAATGCAAGCACCTTTTTCTTACTCACAGGTAATAATGCATTAATAAGTAATAAGATCTCAGGCAGGCAAACAGGCTGTCCCACTGATAAAAATTACGTAGTGTAAACAAATCCCTTTTTTAAGAAGCAGCTAATAGTTTATCTGTGTTAGCTGATTTCAGCATGCAGGGAAAAAGGGCTAGGATTTCTCAAACGCTCTGCCTTTACAGTTCAGCTGATTGTTCCTTTCTGTAATAGTTTGCCTTGGTTACAATCGCTTAGTGACCATTAGCAAATAGAATGTGTTTGCTTTTCCTAAGGTCCATGTTTCCTGCCAGCTTGTAGCCACCAGCTTCCAAAATAAAATATTGTGAAATTACAGATTGAAACAACACCTTCACGTAGAAACATCTGTAGTCCAGGCATAATGAGGAACTTTAAATATTTAACCTCTGGGAGAAAAAAGAGTATAAACATATAAACAGAAGTATAGGTAAGACATTCATATAAACAGAATTATAGTTAAGTATAATTAAGGTGTTTCTTGGGTAGGCACAGTGGCTCATGCCTGTAATTCTAGCACTTTGGGAGGCCTGAGGCGGGAGGATCACTTGAGCCCAGGGGTTCGAGACCAGCCTGGGCAACTAACAAGACCCTGTCTCTACTTAAAATTCAAAAACATTAACCTGATGTGGTGACAAGTGTCTGCGGTCCCAGCTACTCAAGAGGCCAAGGCAGCAGGATGGCTTGAGCCCAGGGGTCAAGGCTGCAGGGAGCCATGATGGTGCCATTGCATTCCAACCTGGGCAGCAAAGCAAGACCCTGTCAAAAAAAAAAAAAAAAAAAAAAGTCTCTTGTTAGCAACCCACATCAACTAAACCCTTCGCTCAAATACCAGGAGTGTTGTGTTCATTTTGAGCAACACCTTTAACAAGGGCTTCAGCCAACCAGGAAACAACTTTAAAAAGTCTCGAAGCCAAAACTTAAGGGGCAGTGCAGAGAGAAAGAATCCAAGACTTAGTGAACCCCTGATAACCATATGCAAAGGACTTTCTTGCAAATGAGGACATTAGATATGTATGTCTGTTGCTTCAGAGAATAAAATTAGGACACACATTTGGGAGTCTGTGGAAGGCACAGTTCAGTTCTGAGTAAGGAAGAGTCTTCTATAATTAAGTGGCAGTTCTGAGGTACTGAGTTTCCTGTCACTGGAAAGGTTCAAGTACAGGCTGGTTACTGCTACAGCTTTTGTAGACAGATTCCTCCACAGGGCTGGGCGTTGGGATAAATGGTCTCTAAAGTCCCTTTCACTTCTCAATGCCTAATATGAAGTATGAAAAAACAATATTTGAAATGTTTTTTTTGTTTGTTTGTTTGTTTGTTTGTTTTTGAGACGGGGTCTCGCTCTGTCACCCAGGCTGGAGTGCAGTGGCCAGATCTCAGCTCACTGCAAGCTCCGCCTCCGGGGTTCACGCCATTCTCCTGCCTCAGCCTCCCGAGTAGCTGGGACTACAGGCGCCCGCCACCTCGCCCGGCTAGTTTTTTGTATTTTTTAGTAGAGACGGGGTTTCACCGGGTTAGCCAGGATGGTCTCGATCTCCTGACCTTGTGATCCACCCGTCTCGGCCTCCCAAAGTGCTGGGATTACAGGCTTGAGCCACCGCGCCCGGCCTTTTTTTTTTTTTTTTTTGAGACAGAGCCTCACTCTGTCACCCAGGCTGGAGTGCAGTGGCGCAATCTTGGCTCACTGCAACCTCCACCTCCCGGGTTCAAGCAATTCTCCTGCCTCAGCCTCCCAAGTAGCTGGGACTATAGGGGCACACCACCACGCCCGGAAAATTTTTTGTATTTTTAGTAGAGATGGGGTTTCACCATGTTAGCCAGGATAGTCTCAATCTCCTGACCTCATGATCCACCCACCTCGGCCTCCCAAAGTGCTGGGATTACAGGTGTGAGCCACTGCGCCTGCCCTGAAATCACTTTTCTTTCTTTTTTTTTTTTTTTGAGATGGAGTCTCGCTGTGTTGCCCAGGCTGGAGTGCAGTGGCCGGATCTGCAAGCTCTGCCTCCCAGGTTTTTACGCCATTCTCCTGCCTCAGCCTCCCGAGTAGCCGGGACTACAGGTGCCCGCCACCTCGCCCGGCTAGTTTTTTGTATTTTTTAGTAGAGACGGGGTTTCACCATGTTAGCCAGGATGGTCTCGAACTCCTGACCTCGTGATCCGCCCGTCTCGGCCTCCCAAAGTGCTGGGATTACAGGCTTGAGCCACCGCGCCCGGCCTTCTTTCTTTTTTATTCCATGCAATTGACTAGCTTGCAACTCATTCTCTATTTTTCATATACTGCCATAAACTTGCCCTTTGTATACAGTGAAGAGGAGCCAAGTAATACTCATCTGATATGGTTTGACTGTGTCCCCATTCAAATCTCAACTTCAGTTGTATCTCCCAAAATTCCCATGTGTTGTGGAAGGGACCTGGGGGAAGTAATTGAATTATGGGGGCTGGTCTTTTCCATGCTATTCTTGTGATAGTGAATAAGTCTCTTGAGATCTGATGGGTTTATCAGGGGTTTCCACTTTCGCTTCCTCCTCATTTTTCTCTTGCCACCACCATGTAAAAAGTGTCTTTCGGCTCCTGCCATGATTCTGAGGCCTCCCCAGCCAATTGGAACTGTAAGTCCAATTAAACCTCTTTTTGTTCTAAGTTTTGGGTATGTCTTTATCGGCAGCATAAAAACAGACAAATATACCATCCTAGAATGGGACACACAGGAGGCCAGAAGTTCCCCCCTGAGGACTCAGCACCAGAGTGACACCTCTGAGTTCTCATCCTTACAAAAAATGAGTTCCAGTCTAGAAATGTCATCTTCCCCTCCCCCTTCTTCATGGAGATGATGCTTAAGCAAGTCCTTTTTACTTCCTTCTTTTCTCCTTAATGAAGTTTTTGGGTTGCCAGAAAAGGAAACACTGTACAAATGAGACTCAAAAGCTAACTTATTTCCGTAAATCTCTTTCTGACTCCTAGACCAGGACTGAACATTACTAGAAAAACTATGCATCAGACAGGTATAAATAAATGCTAGGTTTACACTTTTAAAACATTGCCTATTATCACCTTTCAATCCAAATAAATATTATCTGGCCTTATCCCAGTTGCTCAGAAAACCCCAGAGGCAATTATCATTAGAATGGAGGTTTCTTTGCTGGAAGTATCAAAATATGTTCTCAAATGTAACTTAGCCAATATCTCATTTCTTACTGCACTTAATTTCTCAGGTATGCCTAAATCTAAGAATTATATTATTGCACTTTTTTGATAAATAGAAAAAGTGAAAGTAAAATGAAAAGAGAGAGGAGGGAAAGGAAATGTCTTCATATCCCCATCGCACAGTGTGCAGCACCCAGTGCAAAATTGTGATGAGCCAACAAGTGCATGGAAAGTGTGAGCAAAGACACTGAGGCATAGGAGTGTGTGCCGTACTTACCTGGGAAAGACACGTGAATAACTCTAAAAATATTCGCATAGTCATACATCGCTTGACTTGTAGAATGTAAACTCCAGGAAGGCAGAGATTTTGTTTTTCACTGATATGTTCCCAGTACCTAAAGCAGTACTGATCATATAGTAGTTGCTGAATGAAATATTTGCTGATAGAATGTTTGAATAAAGGAATCTTTAAATTTATATTAATTAGTCCTCAAAAATAGACCCACACAATATTTAACTGATCCTCGACAAAGGCCCAAAGGCAATTCAATGGAGAAAGGATTGAGCATTCAACAAATGGTGCTAGAACAATTGGATAGATAATGCAAAAAAAAAGAAGAAGAATCTAGACAAAGACCTACCTTTCACAAAAATTAACTCAAAATAGATCATAGACTAAATGTGAAATTCAAAACTAGAAAACTTCCAAAAGAAAAACATATAGCAGAAAATCGAAATGCTCTTGGGTTGGCAATGAGTTGTTAGTTACAATACCAAATACATAATCCAAAAAGGGGTTCTGGCCAAAGGAAGAGCAAGTGCTCAGTCTCTGAGATGCACGTCCACTTGTACTTTGAACAGAAGGTCAGAAAGCAGGCAGCTGATCATAGAAAGGCAGGAGAAGCCTGGGAGAAGATCTGGGCAGGAGACAGACAGAGGCCAGATCACAGAAGCCTGATGGTTCCTGTAAGGAGTTTGAGTTACACTTCAATGGCAATGGGAAGCCACTAGAGAGTTTTAAGCAGGAAACTAATATGATTTGATACAATCAATAAATGTCTATTCAATCTGAATCTGAATGACCCTTTGATGGTGGATCAGTGGGCACCTTCAACTTTAAAAGAGAGAATATGGAAGAAGAAAATGAGTTATTTTGTTTGGGAGGTGGGGTTGGTTTTGTTTTTTATTTTCACTTGTTTTTGTTTTGCTGGGAGTTTGGAATAAAGTATTGAGTCTGGGGAATACTAACTTTAAGATATTTGCACTATCATCATGGGAAGATACCAAGGAATATATGGGAATACAAATCAAAAAATTGGGGAAAAAGAGCTTAAGGATGAATCATTCTCATAAATAGAATCAGAGGACAAACTAGCTAAGGGAGAGCATAGACTACAAAGAAGGGAAGTCAAGAACAGAATTATGCCTAGATTTGTGGGCATTTAAAGAGAAGGCAGAGGAAGGATGTTGAAACGTAAGGGGAAATGGGGAAATTATAAAGGCCACTTTGGCCAAGCTCCATATAGTCTCTAGTAAAGGAATAGAAAACCCAAAATGAGAAATTTTCAGAGAGACTGTAACTAGAATGAAGGCTCAAGTCAGAGGAACTAATATGAAGAACTCAGTAGAGGCAATACTATCTTCTGTATCAGCAAAATCAGCTCCCATTGAAGGTGGCAGGTTATAGCCATGAGTAAAATCTCTGGTCAAAATGAAATTGGGTCCCAGAAAATTTATCTTATAAAAATAATTGGGCAAATGCACAAGAATATAAGATGTTCATTGCTGTATTTCCTATAGCAAATATTTTTCAGTAATTTGCATCTCCAACAATAATTAATTGAATTGATTTTATTACATCTGTATGGACAAATTCAGTAGCCATTAGAATAAAGGAAAGTGTTCATGCTTTATTTAGCAGAAAAATGTTTTTAAAATGGAAGGTATCACATTTTTATAAGTATGCATACATTTAACATTCATATTTATAAATATGTACATATAAGTGCATAGTTTTTATTTCTGCTTACCTACTTTCAGTTTTCATCATGAATATATATTACTTGTGACATTTAAAAAGTATTTTTAAAGGAAAAATGTGGAAATTCTATTAGGAGCACATTTACTCTGTTACTGGCACCACCCTCAGGATCAGAGAGGCCTCTAGGCTATTGTAAAGACCAAAGCCTCAAAGAAAAAGTAATTAGGATGGAATGGTGAGAATTCAATGAACAGTATCTTTCCAACAGTGCTATTAAGGACAGGCACAGCATATAAGCTCAGATGAGAACATTCAAAATGCATTTGAAATGAAGAAGTGAAACCAGATGGGTACAGCTGAAGATGAATAATTCCATGAGATGTCTATCTAGCTGAAATTAAGGACCAATAAGACTAGTGTCGATAAGGAAAGCTCTTCAACCCAGTCACAGAAAAGGGAGCTCATACAACCTGTGAACCATTATGATTTAATTTTAATTGTTTAAAAGAACCAAAGGAAACTCGGTAGTTGCAAGTGGTGTGTGAATTTTTATAACATTTTAATACTGTTAGATAGGAAACAGATGCTCACTTATGGAAGCCGTTTTTGTTTGTATAGAATCCGAAATACAAATGTGCAATAGTATAAGCAAATGTTTCAATCTTCATGTTTGCCTTTTAAGTACTATTTGAGGCCCACGGTATGTAGAATAAAAATTATTAAAGTTTCAAAGTTTACAAGGATTTTATAAAGACCCTACATATCTGATGGGAAAGGGAGCTAGTAAACAAAGATTTCTGTGTCATATCTCTATTTTCAGGGGAAGAACGGAAGGCAACGCCTCCGAATTAAATTTTGGGACCCCCAGTAAAATTTCAGAAAAGCCCAGAATTGATCTCAGAATGCACAAACTCGACATGTCTTTGGCAGAGAAGGCTCCGAGATTTCAGTGTGTTCGTTGCTCTCCACTAAGGAGCTGCTCAGGCCGCCCTTGCATCCACAGCAAAGGGGCTTCCCTCTGCTCTGCTCTGCTCTGCTCTCGGGTTCGGAATCCGGAGCGAGTTTCCAGTGAGCGGCGCCCGCTGAGCGCGTGGGAAAGCATCGCGCGTGCCCTTCCCCGCGCGCGTCTGCGGATCAGCGCAGGCGAGGTGGGTGGGTAAGTGCAGGGGAGCGGGGCGGAGGGCGGCGAAGCACAGCAGTCAAGTCTTCCTTGAAATGCTGCAGGCAAAGCCAGACATTTACATCTAAAAATGGCTGGATCTGATCCCCACAGTCTTGCCAGGAAAGTCTGTCATTTCTTCGTGACCCTCAGCTGAGGGCCAGGACCTGTTCTTAACAGGGAGCTTTACATTGGCAGCGGCCCCGCGTACGTTCAGAAACGGAGTAGGGTTACTCGCTGTGCCTGGTGCAGCCCCCTACACGTCCTCGGCCTGCCAGGCTGCAGGTCACATCTTTCCCAGGGTGGCTCTGGACTAACTGCGTCCCTTCATAGTCACCATGGCCCCTGGTTGGAGGCAGCAAGGCCGGGGAGAGGTGGTGAGAACCCCATCCCTCCAGACGGGCTCCTTCTGCATCTGCCTCCCCCTTACCAGGAGTCTTGGCCCCCATACCAGATAAATGCTTCCAAAGTGACCTCCCCATGAAGAGGTGACTGAAATGGAAACAGCTCACCTCGGGTTCAGCTTTGCAGAAAATCACAGCTGCTTCAGGAAAATTCAAAAGAATTTTCACACACACAACCATGCTTCCTCCAGCCAAGGGACATAAATCTCCACCCAGAAGGCCCACTGTCCAGTTTAGTTTTAGTTCTAGCACCCATCCCCTGCAGCACCACGTTCATCTTAGTCAGAGATTTTGTAATGAGGACATCTGCTATTCAAGCTCACAAACGTGGCAATCTGATGTAATAACATATCTTTCATATGCAAGAAGGAACATTGTTGGGAGTGTTTTTGGAAGTTAGTTTTCCTGGTGCAATTTCATTATTTTGTTTTTCTCCCCCACTTCACAACCAACTGAGATTTTAAAGCTGAGAAAAACTCAAGACATATAAACCATGACTCACAGCTATTTGTAAAAGATAAAATGCTTCTATTTCTCAGGCTTTAGCTTTGAAAATTAAATATTCAAATAAAAAATAACATTACTCCAATAGATGTCAGTGATAAAAATCATGGAAACAGTTTCTGAAAAGCTTCATAACACATCAAGACGGTTCTTTCCCCCTGTCCAATTCTGACCTAATTCTGAGCTTTTCTTTTTAAGTGCGTCATGACTTAATTGTTCACAAGTTGCCTCTCAAGCTTTTTTTCCAGGAGAAGCCCCAGAGGAATCTTCTAGGGGTCTAAAAGGTTTCAGGGGACATTTTATTCCCCAAGGTCAGCCGAATGAGGCCTCTTTTTCTTCAGGGTATGACAGTCTTTTTCCGGACCTGTCAGCATGCAGAGTGCCTGTGGGGACAGAGGGCTGCTCTGGTGCCCTGAGGTGCCACTGCTTGCCTCTCTCAACACCCCAGAGCCAGTCAGGAAGCTAATTGGTGTCTGCTACTCTCAAAGGAGCTGAAAACCTGAAGAGATGGAAAGGTTGCTTGTCAGGGTCTTAAGATCTGATTCAATAAGACAACAACGTCGACTTTTCAGTTCTCCTAAGAAAAAATTTTTTTGAAAGAGAAATATGTCTAGAGCCGACCGTTATCTGCTCAAGGACCAAAGACATCTATAAATTTCCTCAGTTTTATCTTACACCCTAAAGGGAGATGACTAGAAAAGGTCAAGATGATCTAAATTGGTTTCTATAAATCCAATAAAGATGTTGTCACCAAGCATCTACTGTATTGGGGCACTGGGGACGTAAGGATAAATGTTGGGTGTCCTGCCCTCAAGGAACTTACAAAACCTCCTCCGTAAAACAGTCATTTAAGACGAGGTGTTTTCTTCGCCAGCAGAGAAAGTCGCTACTAAATGGATTTCATACTTCTCTGACCTTTTGTCAGTGATTCCCAAGTCTTCATTTAAAATGTCAGCTGTAATGAGGTGATGCCCTCCGGAGAGACTGGAGCCTCTAACTCTTTCTTCACAAAAGTCAAAAATCTGAGTGACATCCTGGACTCTTTTTTTTCCCTTGCCCTTCACCTCAATCCATCATCCTGCAGTGCAAATTCTACCTCCATCATCGTTCAGTCTTACACATTTCTGCATCCCCACTACTCCGATCTTAATTTGGGGTTTCAGATGTCTTACCTGAAATACTTGAAATGCATTTTAGCTTATCTTCTGATTTAAGCCCGAATCAGGCACTTAATCATTCTCCACATTATATTGTAATTGCCTTTTTATTTGTCAACCTTTCTGCTAGATTAGAAGCCCCTAAGGGCAGACACTGAGTTCTTAATCTCTGTATTCTGTGCACCTAGCACAGTCATAGGCTAATAGTTGGCATTCAGCCCATGCTAATTAAATGTATGTAAGAAAGGTGCATTAAGAAAAGTACATGGATGCATGTATGCACTGAATATCTCCAAACTGGTTTGACAGTTCCTCCTTTCCCGTTTCCTCCCTGATGTCAATAATCACTCTCTATATTTTAGCAGCACCCTGCTACCCTAGTAAATTGTTGGTTTTAATCTGCTGCGGGTGGCAAACTGGATAATCAAAGTTATTTAGACAGTGAATAGTAAGGGTGAATAGGTTCTGACTGAGTCCCTCTTCTACAACTAAAACAAATGAGCTTCAGTGAACTGATTTTGTGAAAACTATTTCAGTGCCTCAGGGAATTTAGTTCCGTTGCTGTATTCCAGATGGCAGGAGTTGCCCTTAAGTCCTACTTCTAGGTAACTGAGGTGTTACTATATAAAATATTTTACTATTCAATGATTTTAATTTCTACTTTTATTTCAACAGGAATCTTTCAAATTTGCTTCCAAAAGTGTACAGCAAGGGTCTTGCTTTCACTGCTTTTTAATGATAAATCTGATTTCTTACCAAAAACATTTTCTTAAAATTTGCCTTTGTAGAAAATATGAATATTTCTATTTTTATTTATATTTTTGCTGCCTAACGTTTTTTTGAGGCATAATCTTGCTGGAGTGCAGTGGTGCAATCTTGGTTCCCTACAACCTCTGCCTCTCAGGTTCAAGCGATTCTCATGCCTCAGTCTCCATAATAGCTGGGATTGCAGGTGCATGCTACCACACCCGGCACTAATTCTTTTGCATTTTTAGAAGAGACAGGGTTTCACCATGTTGGCCAAGCTGGTCTCAAACTCCCGACCTCAGGTGATCTGCCCACTTCGAGCTCCCAAAGTGCTGCTGTTTAACTTTTTTGAAGCACGGTTTAATGTTGAGACAGGATGTCAAAAATCCATGCTAAAATGAGTTTAGAGTGCCCTTTACTAAAAACCTACGAGCATTTGCATTATGCTGTTGAAAATCTCCCCCAGTCCTGTTCTTAATGGGTTCTTTGTCAATGGAAAGCTGAGCAAGACAGCCCTGAGATACTTCTGAGGCTAGGGCATTGGTTTCTGCTTTTTAAGCTGTGATTGGTTATATTTCTCTTTTGGAGTGAAGCTGCTAAACACCTTGTAAAAGGAAGTGGAGCATCGAAGCCAGACAATCCTCTGTGAAAGCATCGTAAGTGCCTCAGTTGGAAGTACAAGTCCAGTCCATGCCATCTCCTCTGAAACTGCCTTCCACCTGAGCCCCAGCAAGTGTGGGCCTGGACAGCCAGGTGTCCTCAGCCCATTGGAACAGGACACCTGACCCTGGACTAGCAAATGCATGGGCTGGGCTAAGCCAATTAGATTCTTTCTCTCAGAAATGGAGACAGAATTAGTGGGTGGATGTTGTGTACTTGAGTCAGGGTGGAAGCAGCTGATCTAGAGAGAGAAGAAGCAGACAGAAGCAGGGAGACCATCGCTCTGAGGCCGTAGGGGAGGCACAGAGTGTGACCTCAATTCAGAGTACAGTCGCCTCTGTAATTTGTAGTTTGCCTGGTGCAAAATGAAAATGTTGAGCCCCTTGTTTAAAAGTAAGAGGAAAATGTCAGTAAAGGCACTAAAATATAAAGTTTTTTTCCTTAAAAATATTTTCTGGGCCGGGCGCGGTGGCTCACGCCTGTAATCCCAGCACTTTGGGAGGCTAAGGCGGGTGGATCACGAGGTCAGGAGTTCGAGACCAGCCTGACCAAAATGGTGAAACCCCATGTCTACCAAAAATACAAAAATTAGCTGGGCGTGTGATGCGTGCCTGTAATCCCAGCTACTCAGGAGGCTGAGGCAGGAGAATCACTTGAACCTGGGAGGCGGAGGTTGCAGTGAGCAGAGATCATGCCATTGTACTCCAGCCTGGGCAACAAGAGTGAAACTCCATCTCAAAAAAAAAAAAAAAAAAAAAAAATTCTTACTTATAAAATGTAATGGGTAAAATGTAATGGGGCATACATATGAGTTAGCTTGCATTGTCATAAAATACCACAGATGGTAGCTTAAACAACAGACATTTATTTTCTCACAGTTCTGGTGGCTCGAAGGCCAAGAGGAAGGTGCCAGGAGAGTTGGTTTCTGCTGAGGGCTCTCTTCCTGGCTTGTAGACAACCACCTTCTCACCATGTCTTCACATGGTCTTTCCTGGTGTGCTGGCTCAGTGAGCGCTGTCTCTGCTGTCTCCTCCTCTTCTTATTAGGACACCGGTGCTATTGAATTAGGACCCACCATTAAGGCCTCATTTAACCTTAATGACCTCCTTAAAGGCCCTATCTCCAAATACAGTCACATTAAGGGTTAAGGATTCAACATATGAATCTTGGGTGACCACAGTTCAGTCCACAACAAAGGGTAATCGTGATGCATAGGTAACAAAGTAGAATTACGAATTGAAGAAAATATTTTTGGTGTCCTAAGCTTATATAATATAATAATGTATTTATTATTTATCTTCTGTCTATGAGTTTCTTCTCTCATTTTTGTAACAATACCACTGCTACCACCACCGCCAATACAGTCATCCCTTGGTATCCAAGGGGAATCAGTTCCAGGAACCCCCTTGGATAACAAAATTCTCAGATGCTTAAGTCTCTTATATAAAATGGCATTGTATTTGCATATAACCTACATATGTCCTCCTGCATACTTTACTGTCTAGACTACTTATAATACCTAATACAACATAAATGCTATGTAAATAGTTGTCATATTGTATTTTTTAGTGTGTATTGTTTGTTATTGTGGTATTTTTTTTTTTATTGGTTTTTCTTTTCTGAATATTTTCCATCCTCACTTGGTTGAATCCGTCGATGCAGAACCTGAGGATGTCTGTACTTTATTAGTGTATCTTGATTGATCATGAGGTTCTTCTGGCTCACTTCTGCAAATTTGTTTACTAGGTCATCAAAATTTATACTTTTGGCAACTTCATTTTTTTTTTTTTTTTGAGACAGAGTCTTGCTCTGTGCCCCAGGCTGGAGTGCAGTGGTGCGATCTCGGCTCACTGCAAGCTCCGCCCCCCCCCGGGTTCACGCCATTCTCCTGCCTCAGCCTCCCGAGTAACTGGGACTACAGGCGCCCGCCACCTCGCCCGGCTAATTTTCTTGTATTTTTAGTAGAGACGGGGTTTCACCGTGTTAGCCAGGATGGTCTCGATCTCCTGACCTCGTGATCCGCCTGTCTCGGCCTCCCAAAGTGCTGGGATTACAGGCTTGAGCCACCGCGCCCGGCCGGCAACTTCATTTTTAATTGATATAATTGAAAGCCACATGAGTTGCTCTTGGAATATGCAAGATGGCAAATAAATTTGGTAATTTTAATTTTAAGGAAGATTTTTCTGATGATGTGAATGTTACTGGAGCTGTAAGGAGTATTTTGTAGGCAGTGATGACATTGGGATAAATGTCTGATAAATTATATATATTAGTACATCGAGAGCTGACAATTCTTTTAGAATAATTTTTCTAAAAAGACTTAACTCTTCATACAAACCAGTTTCATGTAAGTCTGAATTTTATTTTAAATGCAAATTGTACAATGGTCTTTCATTTCCTCTTACATTCTCTGTAACTTGTGGAGGTTTTACAAGAAACTGGCTTTATGATTTGTTGAAAATGCAAACACCTGTTTATGCATTCTATCACTGTATCTTCAATTACAAGAGAAAATTTAATTTTAAATGTCTTCTTCATCAATAATTGATTCATCCATTGCTTTATATGAAAATACTGTTTTTTTTTTCACCAAATGAGATTGTCTTTAAATTTAATTTCTGTTTCTAACCTTGTGAATATTTGTTTTGCAGTGTTGTGGTAGTTTCCAAAACCAGGGATTCTAAATTCTGGAGAATCTTAATAACTCCCCGACAAGTTTCATTGCAATGTCTACATGTACATTTTTATTTTTGTAATAGTTTACTGATAAAGTTTGACTGCCTGACAACCAGCAGTTTCTAGCCAAGAAGTTACGATTTGTGCAGATGCCCCAGAAATGGGCTCCAGGGATAGACCAGCAAACTGACCTCCCGACATGAATCCTAGCATTGCCTTCGTGTGGAGCTTCTCCTGTCTCCAGGGCTATGGCTGCTGTCTCCACAGTTGCTGCTTCTGCTGCTGCTATCACCATCATCGCTACCACCGATCTGGGCCCAGGTCCCATCCTGGCCTGTGCAACTAACTGCTTGGCATGCACATTGCTCATTGCACGCTGTACCATAAGCCTGAGCCAACAAGGGCGTGTGCTGCCACTTCACATATGCTCCATTGTCCCATCAGACTTAATAACACAAGTCCAAAAAACACATATGCTCCATTGTCCCATCAGACTTAATAACACAAGTCCAAAGACAGAATGTGAGTGCTCAGTGACCAAACACAGCATGAAACCAAACATAGGGCCCTTCCACATGCAGGGCCCTGTGCAACTAACTGTACAGGTCACTGCCCATAAACTAGCCCTACCTCAATTCCTCATTGGCCAGTTCTGGCACCATCCCTCAGATATCTAAGCTGTCTGTACTTAAATCTTGTCTTAGGAAGCTCCTAAAGCCTACTATTATATTTTTACCAAAAAAAAAAAAAAAAAAATCCCCTATTGGGTAGACACCACCATATTCCCAGTCATTGCCCATTCTCTCATCTCCATTAAAAAAAAAAAAAAAAAAAAAAGCAAAGAATGAAAAGTTATTCTTTTCAAGGGAACCATATGCCGCCTTCCCAGAATTCCTTACGTCTAAAGGTAATTATGTGATTCAGTTATGGCCAATAGGAAAGAAACCAGAAGTCTGCTAGAGGTTTCTGGAAAATATTTGCTTTCCTATTAGACATACAGCCTTTTCTGTTCTGGTCCTCTTCTTCCTGCCAGGAATGCAGATGTGAGGCTGGAGGCAGTAGAGCCATCTCGCAATCATGCAGCAACAAGCAAGGCGGAGCTGGCATGTTGTTGACTGATAACATCGAGAAGCTGCTATATTAATTATTAATCCTGCACTGCCAATCTCTGAACTTCTTGGTATATTGGGAACATAGACTCTTTTGGTTAGGCACTGCGTCAGATTTCTATTACATGCAGCCAAAGGCAATCTTAATTGAGATACCCCTTTACCTAAGTTAGCTTTAGCTGTTCTTGCAACTGTTTGTGCTCCACCCACGGCATATGGGATCCCTTTTGCCCACAGAACCTTCCCTCAGTGTGATGTCCCCCAACCAGTATTTGCAGCTTTTTTGTTTTGTTTTGTTTTGTTTTTTAATCACAAAACTGCTCTCAGGCTGCCAAATCTGTTGGCCCTAGAGCCAGAAGTGCTATCTCCTGGGATTTTTTTTTTTTTTTTTTTAGACAGGATCTTGCTGTCATCCAGGCTGAAGAGCAGTGGATGTAAAGGTAGTAAACTCCTGGGCTCAAGCGATCCTCCTGCTTCAGCCTTCCTAGTAGTTGGGACTATAGGTGAGTGCCACCACTCCCAGCTAATTGTTTTTATTTTTTGTAGAGATGGGGGTGGACAGGGATCTCACTTTTTGCCCAGACTGGTCTTGAACTCCTGGACTCAAGCCATCCTCCTGCTTTGATCTCCCAAAGTGCTGGGATTACAGGCATGAGCCACCACGCCCAGCCTGGGATCTATTCTTAACCCTTGCCCTAGTCAAGGTGGTCTTCTTGCAGGATTAAGAGTTAGATTCTGTGGGACTCTGATATCATACCCTGGCTTGGCCTTCCCTTCCCTGTCCTACCTCCCCACCCCACTACCAGTTTCTTCGGAGATATTACCTGATAGACTACAGTAGTCCTCCCTTATCTGAGGTTTAACTTTCTGCAGTTTCAGTTATTGGCAGTCAACTTAGGTCTGAAAATATTAAATAAAATATCCAGAAATAAAAAATTTATAAGTTTTAAATTGCATGCCGTTCTGAGTGGCATGATGAAATCTCAAGCCGTCCTGCCCTATCCCACCTGGGACATGAAACCTCCCTTTATCCGGTGTATCCATATTGTAGATGCAACCATCCATTAGCCACTTAGATGTCGACTCAGTTATCAGATCAACTCTCCCTATCGCGAGGCTTGTGTTCAAGTCATCCTTATTTTTACTTAATAATGGCCCCAAGGTGTAAAGGTAGTAACATTGGTGTGTTGTTATTTTATTATTAGTTATTGTTGTCAATCTCTTGACTGTGCCTAATTTATAAACTAAACTTTATCATAGGTACATATGCATAGCAAAAAGCATATCATATATAGGGTTCTATCTGCAGTTTTGGGCATCCTCTGGCGGGCTTAGCTACCCAAGGAAGGTAACCCCCATGGATGAGGTAGGACTACTGTACTTTCACATGAATTTTCATCTCAGGGGCCACCTCTGGAAATTCAACCTAAGACACAAAGTTTCCTGAATAGAATAGGTATTAACGGGAATTTAAAAATCATTTAAAACCCAATCCATTTTGATGTTTCTTGTACATTTGAGGCTTCAGTGGAAAAAAATGTTATGAAATCCTTGTCACTCTTCATATGTCCCAACTGATAGCCCAGGAATTTTTTGACAGTTCAATTATAATATGATAGTTCAAATAAATATACATTCATTTGTTTAAATATACCACAAATCAGGCTGGGTTCAGTGACTCGGGCCTCTAATCTTACCACTTTGGGAGGCTGAGGCGGGACGACTGCTTGAGACCAGGAATTCAAGACCAACCTGGGCAACGCAGTGAGACCCCTCTCTACAAAAAAAAGGAAACTGTTTTAATTAGCCACATATGGTGCCACACACTTGTATTCCTCCCTACTTGGAAGGCGGAGACAGGAAGATCCCTTGAGCTCAGGAGTTCAAGGCTGCAGTTAGCTGTGATCACAACGCTGCACTCCAGCCTAGGCAACAGAGTCAAAGACCTCATCTCTTTAAAATACGGCTGGATAGATAGATAGATAACTCAAATATGATTGCCATAAGAAGAGAAAAGTCACGATCTTTATACCAACAAGATGAATAAAACACACAAAAAATAGAAAATATGTATCTGTCCAACTTTTGTAGGGCTCTCGTTCACACCCGAGAGCAGCTTTAGTGGAAAAAACACCCCGGCATGGGGCTGGCTCCATGGGGACCATAGTTTGTCACTCTGAGCCTCCTCATTACCTCCTAAGACTATAGTTTCCTAATCCTAAAATCCTGCTAATCTTGCTGATCTTTTCTGTCAGTGATTTGAGAAATGCTTTTCAGAGTTTTCTTTTGCATGTAAAAGAAAGCTTTGTTTTTGTTTTTTTTTTAAGATGGGTCTTGCTCTGTCACCCAGGCTGGAGTGCAGTGGCAGGATTGCAGCTCACTGGAGCCTCCAAATCCTGTGCTCAAGCGATCCTCCTGCCTCGGCCTCCTGAGTATCTGGGACTACAGGTCTGCACCGCCACACCAGGCTATGTATTATTATTATTATTATTATTATTATTATAAAGATAGGGTCTCACCATCTTGCTCAGGCTGGTCTTAAACTCCTGGGCTCAAGCAATGCTCCCCCTGTGGCCTCCCAAAGTGCAAAGAAAACTTAACACCTTTATCCACAGTGTGATTTTCTTTTCTCTTGATGCTGTGATTTATCCCCTTGATGTCAGTGAAGCTGGGGTTGTTTTGAAAGACTTAAATCAATACTTTCATTGAGAAAATTGGACCTTGCTGGCTAAAGATGAAAAGCTGGAACCCTTTCCAACAGCTCACTTCTGTGGGCTGAGATCAGGGGCAGATGGCTCAGTGTCCCTTGAGGTGATTTGATTACCCGTCACTGCCGGACGCCTGGTCTGGGTACGTGAAGAGAAGCACAGACAGACAGCTGTAGTTATACTGTTTAAAAAAACAGAGGTACTTTTTCAATTCAATGACAGGAAAGCAAAATGCCCCTTCAGATTTGAAGGAAAAGTAATTTTTTTCAAAATGGAAAATTTATTCCTGTCTTAAAGGGTCTGTTTCAATAACACACTCCCTTCGGGCTGAATCTTGTCCTCTAGAGTTCCATCAAGCTTGGTTAAGAAAATGTCCCAATAAAAAGCTCCATTAATTCCAAAGACTCATAGAACTAGAGCGCTGAGGGAGAAACTTCAGGATCATACAATGCTGAGTTCAACTCTTTTGTTTTTCAGTAGGAAGCCAGTGACCTCCTGGCATTTTGGTAGCACATAACCACACAGTTTACCCAGCGGGGTGGATAGGAAGGTGCATGAGTGTCCCACGAAGGCTTTTTGGTTGCATAATCAGAAACCTACTCCAACTACTTTAAATAAGGAAGAAAAATCAAAAGGAAGTCATGTGATGGAAAGAATCCTGGGGGCTCTCACAGAATCCAAGGACAAAGGGTGCATCTGAAAATCACTGGAAACCTGAGAAACTCCAAAGCCTTCAGGAACCCTCTGAGCATCTTCCACCTCTCAGAAACCACAGGGCTTCTTGCATACCTGCTCCTTCATGTTGCACCCGCCCGCCCAACCTGCAACCCCATCTTTCTGGCTTCAACTCTCAGCTCCAGCACGCACCACGGACTGACTCAATGTCCCACGTCCTCAAGAGGGAAACCCATTTGGTTCTCTTTCACTGTCATGCCAGCCTGGCCACTGGTGAGTCTACCGAGGGGACCCTCAGGTCAAGTGTCCAATTGTAGTGCCCTCACCAGAGGCTTGGAGCTGGGGAGGCAGGGCCACTTATTCAGCTGTGGAAGTGACCCAGAGGCAGGAAACGATTGGCATCTTTTATAACTTGAGATGGTTTGTTCTCCAGTCATTTTCAAATGACTGTCAAATATGAACAAAATTATAGCATGTCAAAGTAGTTTATGGAATACAAGAGTAGTCTGACACGTTGTTTTATTGTTATTGCTGCAATATCCCACATCTTTAAATTTAAAAATAAGAAAACATATCAATAGGTACAAATAAGACATTTGGTAAAATTCAATAACCATTCATCATTTTTAAATGGAAAAAAAATTGTTAAAACACCATTCAAAAAGCAAATAGCAAGCTAATTAAAATATGTACTAGACGAGAGGTTAATATCTTTAGTATAGAAATATTTCTTTCCAGATTGTTTTTTAAAATTAGCTTCTCAATAGAAAAAAATGGACAAAGCAAGTGGGCAAAAGGCAATTCATACATCCAAAAATACTCAGCTTTATGAGAGATTAAAATACAAAAACAATACTAAAGTATTATTGGTACTCATCAAATAGGCAAAGATTGAGATAACGATTATACTTAAGGCTATTTAGGGTATGGTAAAATACACATGCAATGTTTTTGGAAGCACGTATTGGTAAAACTTTCTGGCTGGGTGCGGTGACTCATGCCTGTAATCCCAGCACTTTGGGAGGCCAAGGCCGGTAGCTCACTTGAGGTCAGGAGTTGGAGACCAGCCTGGCCAACACAGTGAAACCCCAACTCTACTAGAAATACAAAAATTAACCAGGTGTGGTGGTGGGCACCTGCAGTCCCAGCTGCTTTGGAGGCTGAGGCAGGAGAATCGCTTGAATCTGGGAGGTGGAGGTTGCACTGGGCAGAGATTGTGCCACTGCACTCCAGCCTGGGCAACAGAGTGAGACGCTGTCTCAAGAAAAAAAAAAAAAAACTTTTCTGGATAGCCTTTTGGTATTATTCAGCAAAAGTCTTAAAATTGATTATGTGATTTTACTAGGAATGTATCAGATGTATTCTGATACTTATGTAAGTAGATTGTACTATAGTATCCCTTAAAATAAAGGAAAATTATAAACAAAAATGCATAACAATTAGGAATTTCAATAATTTATGGTATCATAACAATAAAGAGGATATGAGAAGCTGGATAGAAATAGACATAAAATAGTTTACAGGTTTATTTTTAGGTAAACATTTTCATACTACCTATGATTTTCATTTTCTTCTTTGTGCTTTTTTATATTTTCCAAAATTTTTCTAAAGCATAGTAATCTGTCATCAAGAAAGAAAAAAAAATGCAAGCATTTACAAAGATGCAAAAGGAAAATAAAATTTTAAAATAGGGACAAATGGGGAAACACTGGAGCCAACCTCCTTGAAATCAGTACCAAGAAAAATGTTAAATGTAGCAATTATTATTTAATATTTTTATTTCCTGTCACTGTGAGAAATAAAAAGGAACAAAACAGAGATTAGTCCATGGAAAACAGTTTAGAAAAGCTAGCCAGATGCAGTAAAATAGACTCCTTGAATATATTAATCACAGGCCAGAAAATGTAAAATAGTAATGAGGAAAATATGCAAATCTGTGATTCATAAAAGATAATCATATCTCACTTACATTCCTAAAGTTGTTGTGAGGAGTAAAAAAAATAATAGATTTGAAAGCTTTTTGGCATTTTGTAAAAAGTGGTATAATGGTAGGAATAATAATTGTATGACTGTGTTATTTTTTAAAAATTATAAAAAGCATGTGATCCCTTCCAAATAATAGTCACTATTGTCCCTCTTGCCAAAAATCACACTTTGTGATATTAATATGTTCTCATTATTGATGTCCGGCAGAACAGAGCTGTAAAAACAATGGCTTATGGCAGCAAAATGGTCACTATCCCTCTGCCCCCACAACCCTACACCTTTCTGGGTTTGGCACATATAGAAGCCCAGATATGAAGAGAAATCACAGTAGCACAGTTCTAGAGAGAGCAAAGGACTTGGAGCATAAGAACCCACGGGAGATCCATTAGGGGCATATGTGCTCTGATTGTCTTGCAGATACCACACATGCAATATCCAAGGTCATTTCCACCAACCTCAGTTCAGAAAGGGTGAGGGAGTGGAATTCTTCTCTATAGGCAGCAGAGGTCACAGGGGCTAGGAAAAATAACAGGGAGGAGGCAGAAGGTTCAAGAAGAAATCAGAATGTCTAAATAGAAAGGGGTGTGCAAGAATGGGGCCCTGGCTCTAAGGGCCGAGCCTGAAGGACCAGCCCTCACTTAGGAGCTGGGAGACAAGGTGAACAGTGTATAGGAGCCACCTCTAACCACTAGCCCCCGTCTCCACTCAGCTTCCTCCTTGGGCTCTGAAATGGTTGAAAGACAAAGCTCAAACCTGCAGTTGAGAACTGTTTTGTGCCTGATTAACTCACTTCCTGAATCAAGAACAGTATCTCAAATAGAGAATAATTAATAAATTGATTAAAAAAAGAAAAAGTTGGCCGGGCGCGGTGGCTCAAGCCTGTAATCCCAGCACTTTGGGAGGCCGAGACGGGCGGATCACGAGGTCAGGAGATCGAGACCATCCTGGCTAACACGGTGAAACCCCGTCTCTACTAAAAAATACAAAAAACTAGCCGGGCGAGGTGGCGGGCGCCTGTAGTCCCAGCTACTCGGGAGGCTGAGGCAGGAGAATGGTCTAAACCCGGGAGGCGGAGCTTGCAGTGAGCTGAGATCCGGCCACTGCACCCCAGCCTGGGCGACAGAGCAAGACTCTGTCTCAAAAAAAAAAAAAAAAAAAAAAAGAAAAAGTTTCTGAGGACCTATTTCCAAATGTGTTTTACTTATCTGATACTCCCTCCTGCTTCTCCATCAGTATCAGGATCAAAATTTAATGTCCCTCATCCCTCCGTAGATGTATGTCTATGCCATACCAAAAACCCAACTACTGGGTTCAAATCCCAGCTTCACCACTTTTAGATGCATGATTTTCATTAGACTGTTTAACTTCCTTGTGACTCATTTTCTTCATCTGAATAATAGTATATAACACTTATTTTATGGGGTGCCAGAAAGGTGAGTAAGATCAGGCAAGGAAATCACTTGAGAGTGCTAAATACTGGAAATTGCACCATAAGTACTGGTCTTTAAAAGAATCAATTAACATTATTTTGTTTTTAACATGATACTTGCAAGTTTCATAACACCACTGTTAAAAATGTAATGACCTGTAATCCCAGCACTTTGAGAGGCCAAGGCGAGCAGATCTTTTGAGGCCAGGAATTCGACCAGCCTGCGAAACACCGTCTCTATTTAAAAAAAAAAAAGTACAAAAAAGTAGCCGGATGTGGTGGCGCACACCTTAATCCCAGCTACTCTGGAGGCTGAGGCAGGAGAGTCCCTTGAACCTGGGAGGTGGAGGTTGCAGTGAGCCAAGCTCATACCACTGCACTCCAGCCTGGGCAACAGAGAGAGATCCTGTGTAAAAAAAAAAAAAAAAAAAAAAAAAAAAAAAAGATGTAATGAAACAGAGAAACTTTTATTAAATGAGATTCCTCTGAGGAAGTGCTTTATTTTTATTGGGTAGAAATATTTTGATAAACTGATTAGCATTGAGGGTAAGACCTCAAGGTCATACTTCAGGTGAGAAAAATGCTAAATTGAGATTCAAGAGGCAAGATGCGGAATTCGTTCTACATCTGAGAAAGAAGGAAGAGAAGAAAAGCAAAATGGGGTGGGGGTTGGGGCAGGAGAGAGAGAGGAGAGAGAGAGAAAAAAATTCTTTAGAATTTTATGCCCAGGTTACCTAACCAGGCAGTCACAGGGAGAGAGGGTATCCAGGGCTAGGATGTCTAGGAGAAAACTATTTCCTCTTGGAATTTAAGAGGAGATTTTCATATAGTTTTGTGCAGTTCTCTCATTTTCCAGGGCATTTGTCCCTGGAGAAACAGTTCTCATCTAGACCTTGGCTAGGGCCAGATGAATTCTCATCTAGTTAGTTCTTATCTAGTTAGTTCTCATCTAGTTAGTTCTCATCTAGACCCTGGCTAACAAAGTAGATTATGTCTCCAAAACTACTAACAGGGCAACGTGAATTACGTGAGTGTAGGATGAGAAGGGGTACTAGTTTGAAATATCCGCTTTCATATAGATATGGCCAATAGATTTTTCACTCAGTGCTGCCCTTTTTTATTTTCGGTCTCCCAAAGACCTATCACTTTAGGGAATTTAAGGCATTTCACACGTCTACACACCCAGTTGGTCTAGGGTTCGCTGAGCCTGCTCCTGTGTCTTCTGGTGTCGGTTTCTCTATCCCAGCATATTTACTGGATTTCAGCAAGGGCTAAACTTTTGGCAGTTTCACTTCTCTTGCCATACAAACCAGTAGGCCCATTAAGAAAAATGAGCTTCTGTTTATCAATTTACATTTAAATGTGTATGTCTTTCTATTTCTGTTATAACTAGTATTATAGCATTCAATTTCTTCATATCATTATATATATTTTACCTATAAGATTTTAATAAATTGCATAATATTTAATCATATGTATTTATAGTAATTTATGTAACTAATCCATAATGGGTAATGATCATCCTTCTGTACAACTTTTATTCCCATCTCACTTAAAAGACTTCCCTGTGATAGATCCTAGTCACGTGCCTAGAGGACACGTACACTATTAACGTTCTTAAAATATATTTTCTAAGTGTTTTCTAGGGGGAAAATGATGTATACTAATTTATAATCTTTTTAAACTAATTTATAATTTATTATAAATTTAAACTAATTTATAATCTTACCAGATGCCGCTATCAGCCCTGAGTATTATCAAGTGTTTTAAACTTTTAAGTTTGCCAGGCCTGGCACGGTGGCTCATGCCTGTAATCCCAGCACTTTGGGAGGCCAAGGCGGGCAGATCACTTGAGGTCAGGAGTTCAAGATCAGCCTGGCCAACATGGTGAAACCCTGTCTCTACTAAAAATACAAAAGTTAGCCGGGCATGGTGGCACATATCTGTAATCTCAGCTACTTGAGAGGCTGAGGCACAAGAATCACTTGAACCTGGAAGGCAGAGGTTACAGTGAGCCAAGATTGCACCACTGCACTCTAGCCCGGGTGACAGAGTGGAAAAAAAAAAGTTTGCCAATTTCATGCGCAAAAATATCTTGTTTTCATATTTTTGTGTTCACTTTATTTTCATTATTCATTTATTCAGTTAATATTTATTGTGCCACCATATGCCAGGCACAGCTGCAGGCCTTGAACATACAGTAGCGAGCACAGTGCCTCCTTTGTGGGTCTGGGTGTGAGTGAGGGTGCCATTTTACATTAAGGAGTCAGGGAAAGTCTCTCTGATATGGTCACATATGAGCAGGAACCTCAGTGAGTCCCCTCCTATCCTCTTGGAGCCTGATGGGAACAGGCCTTCTTAAAAGGAAACATGTCTGGCCTTGGGCCTTTTGTGCCGGCTATAAGCAGGGCCTCCAGAACCAAAGGGAGCATACAGCTCTTCTTAAAATTGAAGGTGTTTATGGCCAAGATGAAACTGAATTCTATTTGGGCAAGAGATGTGCTTGTGTATACAAAGCAAAGAGCAACACGATGATTTCTGGCAGCAAACCAAAAAAAAGCAGAGTAATCTGGGGAAAGGTAACCTGGGCCCACAGGAACAGTGGCATGGTTGCTGCCAAATTCCATAGCAATCTTCCTGCTGAGGCCGGCCCAGTGAAGTGGCTCACGCCTGTAATCCCAGCACTTTGGGAGGCCAAGGTGGGTGGATCACTTAAGGTCAGGAGTTCGAGACCAGCCTGGCCAACACGGTGAAGCCCTGCCTCTGTTAAAAGATAAAAATAAAAAAATTAGCCAGGTGTGGTGGCATGCACCTGTGCTCCCAGCTACTCGGGAGGCTGAGGCAGGATAATTGCTTGAACCTGGGAGAAGAAGGTTGCAATGGGCCAAGATCGCATCACTGTACTCCAGCCTGAGTGACAGAGTGAGACTCTATCTCAAAAAATAAAAATAGAGAGAAGAAACAGACACAGAGAGGAGAACACCAGTTGAAGACAGAGACACACAGGGAGAAGATAGTCACATGAAGATGGAAGCACAGATTGGAGTTATTTGCCACAAACCAAGGAATGCTTGGGCCACCAGAAGCTAGAAGAGGCAAGGAAGGAGTTTTTCCTGTAAACTTCAGAGAGAACATAGCCCTGCCTGCACCTTCATTTCAGACTTCCAGCCTCCAGAGCTGTGAGAGAATACATTTCTATTGTTTGAAGTCACACAGTTTGTGGCACTTTATTATAACAGCCCTGGGAAACTAATGTACCCTCTTTATTATATATTAAATTATCTCATTGAGTGGGATCTGTCTCTTGATTCCCTTCATTTATCATATCAATGTAACACTATTTCATTAAAGTGTTTTGATTTAATACTTTATACTTTTCCCTCATTACTTACCTTTTCTAAATTTTCTTAGCTAATCTCACACATTATTCTTCACAAGAAACTTTATTTTTAGAATAGATGTGTCAGGCTTAACGCTGTGTCTTGCACCTGTAATCCCAGCTACACAGAAGGATCCCTTAAGGTTAGGAGTTCGAGACCAGCCTGGGCAACACAGCAAGACCCCATCTACAAAATAATAATAATAACAGTCAGCCAGCTGTGATGACAGGCACCTGTAGTCTCAGCTACTCAGGAGGCTGAGGCAGGAGGATTGCTTGAACCCAGGAGTTCAAGGCTGCAGTGAGCTGTGATCATGCCACTGCACTTCAGCCCAGATGATAGAGTGAGACCCCATCTCTAAGAGAAATTTTAAAATAAAGAACAAACATGTCAAGTCCTGTTTCCACCAAAACATAAACCTATAATTTCCATATACAAAGTGATTCATTATTTAACAAGAATAAAAATTTACAATATGATTAAATTGAATAAGAAAATTTTCTGTTTATTTTAAATTATTTCAGTTTTTAGAACTTATTTACATTTAATAATTACATTTACTCTAGATAATTGGATCAATATGTGTTTTTAAAACACTTATGTGCTGAGGTTTGGGCACAAAATAAAAAGAAAAAGTTATAGGTCTTAAAAAATAATAATAAATGCATACTGCCTATAGTTGAAGAGAACTATTTATAAATAACAATTAGATTTATAGTTGTTATTGATAATGATGCATGTCTGATTTCCACATTATTTAAAATTTTTAAAATTCTTTCCCATCACTTATTTCAAGTAAACAGTAAAACAGATATTCTGCCTCAAGGAACATTTCCACATTCACCACCCATGCAGTCCAGTGCCCCAATTCCAATCATGAATGTTTGTCCAAAACATTCTGCTTTCCCAAAATCTTCCTCTTCCCTATATCATGAATGCTTGGATCCCACCAATCCTTCAAGAACCCCTCAAGAGCTGCTTATACCATGCTAAACGCCCTGAAGCCATCTGAGTTAGAAGTAATTCTTCCCTCTGCTCAAGTTTTTACTTTTGTCTACAGCTCCTTTGGTACTTATCATTTATTGTATAATACTGTTAGTTATCTTTTATTTGTGTTTATGGTTTGGACAATGATTTATTAAGTCACATTAGTTTGACAAAATTAGTCACATTTTGTTCTATTGTGTCCTAAAACTTTTTAAAAATCAGATTGGCTGATGCTACTTACTCCCCCTAAATTTGTGCTTCCAAGTAACCTGTTCTTATATGGAGAAGATGATGAGAACTGGCCTCACCTAGGACATTTTTGTGATACGGAATTCCCAGCATTTAAAATCCATTTTTATGTAGGTCAGGGTTAGTCCCTGTGGCTATTTCTCTGCATGCCAGATGCAGACATCAGTATTACCCTGATGTTTTCCAGTGTGCTTCAAATCTAACTTTCTCAGTGTGATGAAATAAGCAGTGGGCAAAGGGGTCTGAAAGACTGGATTCAAGCTCTGGCTTCTTTTCTTTTCTTTCCTTTTTTTTGAGATGGAGTCTTGCTCTGTTGCCCAGGCTGGAACAATCTCGGCTCACTGCAACCTCTGCCTCCTAGGTTCAAGTGATTCTCTCTCTCTGCCTCCCAGGTAGCTGGGAATGCAGGCACGCACCACCATGCCCAGCTACTTTTTGTATTTTTAGCAGAGACGGGGTTTCACCATGTTGGCCGGGCTGGTCTCGAACTCCCGACCTCAAGTGATCCACCCGCCTTGGCCTCCCAAGGTGCTGGGATTACAGGCGTGAGCCACTGCACCTGGCCCAAGCTCTGGCTTTGTTCTAATCTTTTACTTCTCTGGGCCCCAGTTTCTTCATCTATATAATGATGTTATTGCACCAGATCACTAAGAGGTAGGGGTGGAATTCTTTGTTTTATTTTCATTTCAACAGCAGTGGAGACTTTTTTGAAAATTCAAATGGGAGGAAGGGCAGTGGATAACAGGGAGTTGCTCTTGTGGTAGCTGGGAGAAGGCTGGGAACCTGCCTCTCCTTCCCTCACAGCAGCCCTGGAATCTCCTCTTCAGCTGACCCCAGCATGGCTCTTAAGAACACACTTTGAAACCATTAAACTAGGTCCAAGTTTCCTAAGCTTCAGGCATTCACGTGCTACCTTGCGATTTTTGCCGGAATCAGCATATATTGTGTGCTATTTATTCATTCATTCAGCCATTCAACAAGGATTTATTGAGGACCTACTCTGGGATGGAGATCCAGCTAAACCAAAGTCCCTCTGTTGAGGGTGTGGCTACATTCTTAGAAAGCCATATCTCTCTCGGTGGTTAGGAGTCTAGGCTCTGAATTCAGACAGATCAATGTCTGGATTCAGACAGGTCTGCCCCTTAAAATTTTGTGAACTGGAGAACTTATTATGCAACTCCTCTTTGCTTCAATTCAGTTTTCTGTAAAACAAAATTTTTACTCACTAAAAATTGTGAGGATTAAATGAGGAACTACATTGAAAGCACTTAGTACAAGACTCAGCACACAGTTAGCTCTTAGTAACAGCTGTTATTTTCCTAATCTACTTACTTTTTAACTAATTTTTTAGCCTCATTCTGAGCAAATAAATTTAATATACAAGCTGTATATTTCTAACACAGTTGAAGATATATGCACAACAATTTCATTTCAAAATGTTTTTCTTAAATTAGCTGGGCATGTTGGCATGTGCCTGCCTATAGTCCCAGCTACACTGGAGGCTGAGGCAGAATGATCACTTGAGCCCAGGAGTTCATGGTTGCAGTGAACTATGATCACCACCATTGCATTCCAGCCTGGGTGGGAGAGCAGAGCCTTGTCTCTAAAAAAAAAAGAAAAGAAAAGAAAAAAGAAAATGTTTGTCTTCACACATGAAGTCGTTTCAGAATACCTATGGTACAGGTGACACATTTGGGAAGCATAATTACATCATTCCTTCTACTATGACCAGTCCATGCTTGGGCTGCATGGACTGTAAGACCTCATTTTGCTTTGTGTACTGCTATCACTCCTATTCATCTTAAGAAAACAGTCATTAGATGTGCTTAATTGCCTCAGCATTTCGTATCTAGGGAACGGCCTGCACCCACTTCTTTGTCATCCAGATAATGATCGCAGTTGCACAAGGTGTGATGAAACCAGGCCCAGATCATGCATGCAACTCAACAAAGGCAACAAGCCAATCCATGGAAAGATACTAAAACATTTATACCATACAGTGCTTAGGAAGGATTTTTCAGGGATGGAGACAAGAGCAAAGCCCTGTAAAGTTAGCGATGTTCAGCACACAAGCTCACTCATCTCCCCATAGTGCTGCTCCCGCCCCAGAGGGCCTACAGAAGCCTGCAATACTCCCTCTCCTGTCTCCCTTTTCCCCAAGATGGAGCCTGGGGACTCTGCAAGGGCAAGGACACCAGGCAATCCTGAGCCAGAGACCTTGCTAGCTTCCTATTTGCTGCCACATAAAAGCAGCCTTTTCTGAGACCAGACACCAACTCCCTCTCCCACCCCACGCGCTACATACAAACTTTCATCACCACGAATTACCTGGCAGTTATTAAGAGAGTCATATGGCACACAGAGATAGGGTATGTCAGAGGTAAACACAGACATTTTCCAGTGACGAGGCTGGGGCCAGCCCTCTGGGCAATTCAGGAACTCTCTGGACACCCAGTTTCTGCTTCAGCACTAAACAGAGGCCACCACCTTTGTTACCCTCCTTACCCACCCTATAGCTTACAACCTGATGGGTGACCATATTTGGGTGTAGTCAAAGGGCTGTGTCCTAGTCCTTTGTCTGTCTGTTACCAGCCAATGGTGTCACCCTGAACAAGTGTCACTCTCTCAGCCTTATTTTCTTCTTTTGTAAAATGAGGAGTGTGTTTGATGAGATTCCTAAAGTCCCTTCCAAAACTAGCATTCTAGTTCTAGTTCTTCCAATCTGATTCTAATGACCTCTGTTTTCCATGACAACCCTTCCAACATTTAACTGTAGTGTTCAAGTCATCCCTTCCTCTGCAAATGTTCCCTTCCCTTCCACACATCCCTGTCACTCCTGGTTTCCAGATCCCTCTCTGCTCTGGTCATTGTCCTCTGGACGGGGGCCAGCTCATCAGCTCGGTTCAGATAAGGGGCACAGCAGAGCTTGCCTGGGACTTCTTCCAGAGCACCTGCTCATTGCCAGAACCAAGGCTGACTCGATTAGAACATCTGGTCACCTTCCCTTGCCCTGGCGCCTCCTCATCCTGTGGCAAAACCACTAGTTTCACAGATATAGTTAGATTTAAATTATTAGCCATTAGGAAAAGACAGAAAAGTACCTGCTGGCTAGGCATGGTGGCCCAAGCCTATAATCCCAGCACTTTGGGAGGCTGAGGCAGGAGGATCACTTGAGCTGAGGAGGAGTTTGAGAACAGCCTGGGCAACATCATGAGAACCCCATCTCTTCAAAAAAAATAGAAAATTAGCCGATGTGGTGGTGCACACCTGTAGTCCCAGCCACTCAGGAGGCTGAGGTGGGAGGATCAAGATGCAGTCAGCCAAGATGGCGCCACCGCACTCCAGCCAGGGCGACAGAGTGAGCAAGTTTTTGTTTTGGCCACCCTGCCTCAACACAAAAACAACAGTTACCTGCTAATGCATAACCTCATATTTTCCAAGACATTCATTTAAGGAAAAAGAAAAACATGAAGAAAACTCCTTGCAATAAGTGCTGTGAGGCACCTCAGCTCCTCAAAGAGCAACTTGAAGTCCCGGAGGGAAGAAAGCCATGGCTTCTGTATAGCTAGAGAAAAAGCACCCACTAGGCTAGGTGAGCGCAGCCAAGAAGATACTGCTGCCACCGTGTGGCGACAGTTGTTATATTACCTCTGTCCAGCCCCGGAAGGACTTAGGGATGAAAGGCTGAGGAAAATACATATTGACTGGTTTCCATATTAGGAGTCCTGAGACAGAAAATTAATGAAGACAGCACACTTGACCAAAATGTCATCAGATTGGTTCTCCTGTCTGCATTCTTCTCATCTCTCAGACCACTCACCTTCCTCCCAGCCCTCTTTAACATCAGGAACTAAATGTGGACTAGACCTTGCAGCATGACAGTCATCCCTGTGGTAGCAAGGGTGGCAGCATCTGACTGCCGACCTCTGACTCCCACCAGAGTGGGGAGTGATTTCAGAACCACAGCACCCATCTCTCTCTCTCTCTCTCTCTCTCTCTCTCTCTCTCTCTCTCAATTCTTAACCTTCTGTTACGCTCCTGGGACAGATCATATGTGTGAACCTTCTCGTCTCTTTGTCCCTACATGAAGCGGGTGTAAGCAGTGGCTACCTGAAGGGGGCGTAAGCAGTGGCTACCACCCTTTCTTGGTCATTTTCCACATCCCTTCAAGCTAGTTAGCTTAACCCACTGGTCCCGTGCCCCCGTTAACACCAATGTAGAGAAAATGTCTTTATTCATAATCTAAGTGGAAGATGGAAGTCTGACTTCCATCTCTGCAGGAAGATGAACTGCCCCCTTTTCAATAGTATTATGGCCATATGATTGCTGTCCTGGGTGATCTCCACCAAAAACTCTACCTAGAGATCTCTAGGCTGGATGGTGGCTCCAAGGAGGCACAGTCATAGCATAGTGGCTCTAGGGGTGCACACCACAGCTTCCCATGGTTGGTCCCTCCAGATTCGGACTCTAAGTGCCTGTGCCTGTGTCTATGCCAGTCAGCAGCAGCATCTTCTTCCCTCACAGATGTGTCCCTTTTCCTTCTGCATGTCCCACTGCAGGGAAGTGGAAGGTTGGAGGACCAATGTACAGGAGCAGGGGTGACTATGTATATCTGGTCTAGTGTAATCCCTGGGTATGATTCTAGGAAGTTAGTCAACCTTAAAATAACTTACTTCCCCATCACTAATTCACGAGTTCTACAGACTGAACAAAAAGTGCAAAAAAGAAGGTAGTGAATTCATCAATCATAGAAAAGCGCTATATTAAGCTTACTGTACGGCTCAAACTGATATTTACCTAAGCACCTTCCCCAGACAGCTATAAAAATAACTGTTGCCATCACAAAGAGAAAGAAAAGGACCTAACTGTTCTGGCTAAAAGGTGATGAGGGGCCAGGTGTGGTGGCTCGCAACTGTAATTCCAGCACTTTGGGAGGCAGAGGTAGGCAGATCACCTGAGGTCAGGAGTTCAAGACCAGCCTAGCCAACATGGTGAAGCCCCATCTCTACTAAAAAATACAAAAATTAGTTGGGCATGGTGGCACATGACTGTCATCCCAGCTATTTGGGAGACGGAGGCAGAAGAACTGTTTGAACCTGGGAGGTGGAGGTTGCAGTGAGCTGAGATTGCGCCACTGCACTCTGGCCTGGGCAAAAGAGTGAGACTCCATCTCAAAAAAAAAAAGGAAAAGAAAAAGGAAAAAAAAAAAACAGGCGATGGGAGAAATCATCTAAAGAAGGGAAAGAGATGGAAACAAACACAATGAAACATACTAAATATTCACTACATGATCTGGAGCAGAGGATAGAATCACCTGCACATCACAAACCTGTACTTTCTGAGGAGAATGAGTTACAAACTAACCCATTCCCAAGTAGGGCTACTTAGCCACATGCAATATGTAGCCTCATAGGAATTCATCCCGATCATGGCCTCCCAGGTCTTGTGAGCACCACCATCCTGTTCTGGCCCCGCGTGTACAGTGAGACACAGATAGATATATGAAATTTCTAGAATAAAATCTGGAAAGAGCCACGTCAAACTGTGACAGTGGTTACCTTGGGGAATGGAGGTGGGGAAAACAAGAATAGAGAGAGTTGATTAATGGGAACATTAACCTATTGCATCTTTTTTTTTGTTTGCAAAGAGAATGTATTCATTTATCATTTATGTGATTTTTTAAATACATTAGAGATATTACAAAATCCAGTAGAAGGAGTATGGATGTAAGTTGCACTACTTGGCCTACCTGGGTCCTGGCTCTGTCTGTATCTTACTGGTGGGTCTAGCTTTGGACAAGACACTAAAATTCTTGAGCCTCCATTTCCTCATCTGTAAAATGCAGGCATTAATATGTAACTCACAGGGTTGCTGTGTTGATTGAGACTGTAATAGAAAGCAACAGAAATATAGTTGGTCCTCAATAAATGCTTAAGAAAAGAGAGATCGTGGCTGGACATGGTGGTTAACGCCTGTAATCCCAGCATTTTGGGAGGCCGAGGTGGGTGGATCACCTGAGGTCAGGAGTTCGAAACCAGCCTGATCAACATGGTGAAACCCTGTCTCTACTAAAAATACAAAATTAGCCAGGCGTGGTGGCGCATGCCTGTAATCCCAGCTACTTGGGAGGCTGAGGCACGAGAATCACTTGAACCCAGGAGGCGGAGGTTGCAGTGAGCCAAAATCGCACCATTGCACTCTAGCCTGGGCAACAAGAACGAAACTCCATCTCAAAAAAAAAAAAAAAGAAAAGAGAGTTCATTACCCAGATCAGAGGTGATGAAGGCTTATGAAGATGGTGGTAAAGAAGATGAAAAAGAAGATAAAGATGGGAGAGACATTTCAGAGACATGAGAGAAATGAAGGCGATTTGCCAACGAAGCCAAGGCTTAGGACCCTGCACCCCCTTGCTATCCCAAGGTGACCTCTGTGCCTCTTTTCTCCTTCCAAGCTGCTAGAATGTTGCTGTTGTGTGAGAATATGAAGGGGGATGAGAAAAAAGAATGGAATGGAATGAATTCAAGAGCAAATAAAGTCCGTGGTGAGACTTTTAAATATTTATATTCGGCAATGGCAATTTTGTAAAAGAATTTGCAATGCCCCTACTTTCTGTAAATGAGTGGGTACCCCCATCCTAGGGATATCCTCATCTTAATACCTCCCGTTAGGACAGCCTGTCTCTCCCTGTCTCTCCCTCTAAGTCGTTCTTGGTGGAGATGACATCATCTTCAAGAAGACAAACATTGTTCTGGGGAAACAAAAAACTCTTCCTATGTTAACGTGTGAGGTACAGATACAGAGAACACACGCAGATAAACAGTATGTTTGTGGTATTGAATTTTGTGGGGAGGATATCAGAAAAAAAATCCAAAAAGATTCTTTAGAGAGGTGACAAAGAAAAACAGTCAAGAAACTCTAGTCTATATACCCTAAGCACCTTTGGGGCAGGGATTCTGAATTCACATTCACTGTGGAATTCTCCATTGGGAATGTCTCCATTGTGGAAGGTCTCTATTGGGAGCATTCAGTGGGTTTAAATGATTAACAATGTGAGCTCGCTGACTTGGAAGTCAGTTAGGTAGTGAGGTGATGTGGCCAATCTCGGTCCTCACCAAGTAACCAAGTAACCTTAAAAGAGAGCACCTTCTGGAAGCTCTCCAATAGGCCTCCTCTCCACTATTGTCCCATTTGCCTGACTTGAGCGAGGTTCCTTTTCCAGAACCAATCACAAGCAAGGGATTGGAATACCCCTGAGACCTTCAGGACGTGGACCTGGAAGTGTTGGCTTCCCCTGAGGCACAGACGCCGCCCAGGGGCAGGGGAGTGGCAGGGACCCAAATAAAATGACGGTTCTATAAGGAAGGAAAAAGGAATGAATGGACGTTGGTGTTGGTGGGACAGACAATGGTGTCCATGTAATTACTGACTCAAATGTTCCCAAACAGTTTTGTTAAGAGAAACAGGCTTCTACCTTGTTACCTCCATATTTTACTAGCTTTTTACAGAGCAAACAATTTTTAAAGTTGTAATTTTGGTCACATTTATTTTGGCTAGCTATTAATTTAGACACATGAACAATAGTTGAATCTTTTCATGTCATATGCACATTTTACAGTATGTTGTGGTCTCTTATTTAAGCAATGTGAGAGATGAAAGAGAGAGCACGCGTGCGTGTGTCTTAGAATCTTTCTGGGGACAGGAAGAGTATGTTAAAAAGGGAACATGGATCTGAGAACCTGGGGACCAAGGCTATTGCCTTTGCTTTACTGAGTTAAGTGGGTGACACCAGGCAAGTTAAGTGGGTGACACTCAGTCTTCTGAGCTTTGATTTTCTCACTTCTTATGAAATAAAGAAAAGATTATCAACGTCTCTGCCATCTCCCAGATTCTATGTTTTGGAATTTGCTTTTTTTAAAACTATATTATAGATTATAGATATTTGTAAGGTTTTACCTATATTGTTGCTTTGGCCAAATATTTGGAGCTTATTAGTAATTATTTCTGATATTTTGAACAGAAGCAAGCTCTCAATTATAGTATTGTTTTGATGGAAATATATAACCTATTTAACTATAAAACCTTGCCACATCACAGTTTCCAAGAAGAAATATTTGCACCATCAAATGAAGCCTGCTGTATTCAGTTTTAAATGAAACATTCAATCTTTTGGCAGGATGGATGGATGGATGGATGGATGGATGGATGGATGGATGGACACACAGATATCTGAATGAATATGTGTTCTTGCTGTCTGATCTTAGGTATAATTCACAGGTGACACCGAGGAAATTAAGTGGCAGGTGTATGTCATTCAGCAATTAGGAATGGTTGGACATTGTCCCTGTTCTAATAATAGGCCTATGGATGGTCTGCAGCTTGAGTCCACATCAGCAGCACACTCTATTTGTCAGCTTCCCAAAGGACATTCTGGCATTTTCATCAGACTCTGCTTTCTTTCTATTAACACATCTGAACAGAATGTGCCCTTGCAAAGGGAAGCCAGTGACAGTATTTAAGTCTATAATGTCAAAGAAAATCTCCAATGGTAGATACACTTCCCTGGTCTCTTTTCCCTTAAGTATGAGATTTATATACCTAACGAGTCAGAGTGCGTTTTCTTTCTATGCAGTATCCCATATCCAAATAAATAATGAAATAAATACACAAGCACAAACACCACATGTACATTTTGCCATTTACTGAGTCAGTAAGATTTTGACATTAGTAAGAGCAGCAATGAATTATGAATGTTTCTAAGAGAAATTTTTAATCCAGGAGGACTTTTTAAAAGGTACTTTTCGATTCTGGCCTAATAGATTAGTATAATCAAATAGCTGTTGTTTAAATTATTTAGTTATTCCCTACTAATATATAAAGCCCAACTGACAAAAACCAATTCTAATATCGCAGGCTGAGAAACTCCACTGTCTGCGCTTCTCCATACTCCCCATTCAGTGGAAGATCTACACTGTCAACACCACATTGTGATTGTTGCTTTAGCGGCCACTTCCTGCAGCTGCCATCTGGCTGATTAGAAGTGGGGAAGGCCTATGGTGACAAGCCCTCGGGGCATTTTTCCAACCCTTTAGGAAACAGAAGGAAACGCTTGGGACTCTAATTACAGACTAATAAATAGTTCAAGCAGCCTTAAAAAGAAGCGGTTATGGGCCTGAAAGGAGTTGATCCCTTCGTCTACCATATTCCACACTCTCTTTTAGTGTCCCTTTTTCATTTTAGAAGGTTCCCTATTCTTTTATTTTTTGTCTATCCTTTTTTTTTTTGTTTTTTTTTTAAATGGAATCTCACTCTGTCGCCCAGGCTGGAGTACGGTGGCACAATCTCAGCTCACTGCAACCTCCACCTCCCAGGTTCAAGCGATTCTCCTGCCTCAGCCTCCTGAGAAGCTGGGATTACAGGCATGTGCTACCGTGCCCGGCTAATTTTTGTATTTTTAGTAGAGATGGGGTTTCACCATGTTGGCCAGGATGGTGTCGAATCCCTGACCTCAGGTGATCTACCTGCCTCAGCCTCCCAAAGTGCTGGGGTTGGCCCTTTCTTTCTTTCTTTTTTTAAACTACAAATCTGAATGGCCAACCCATGGCCCCATTGTTAAGAACCAAACATTTCTGCTCTGCATCATGCCTATGACCCTATCCGATGATTCAACGAGTGTCTCTATTATGCACCAGGTGTGGAACTAAATGATGGGAATTCAAAGACAAACAAAGAAAATCTTGCCTTGAAAGTACTTAAGAACATAATCAATCCAATATCCTTCACTGTCTATTTATCTGTGTCTCCCTCTCTCTCTCTCTTTCTTTCTCTGCCACTTGTTTATTTTTGCTCCATGTAGCCCAGAAGTTAAGAATACATGCTCTGCTCTCAAATGGGACTTGAATCTCAGTTTCACCTTCCATCCCCACACCTCCAGAGTTCTTGTCCTATTCATATGTTCAGTAACTTACTCATGGTCACACAGCTTTTAAGAGGTGGAACCAGAAAGGGACAGAGCCATGATCCAAAGCCAAGCAGTCTGACTTCTGATTCCGTGCACCACACCACAGTGCTTGGTAAAAATTGGGGAAAATAGTTCAACATCTGTATCAGATGAAAGGTTAATGTTAAAACCTTTTCTGCTTTTCCAAAATACACATGCTATTTTTCACATAAAAATATATAATGTAAAGTTCTTTCCAGGTTCTTACTACATATATATACACATATGTATACACACATATATATACACACACACACATATATATATGTTTATATATATGTTTTTTAAGACAGTCTCACCCAGGCTGGAACGCAGCAGTGCAATCTCAGCTCACTGCCACCTTCACCTCCCCTATTCAAGCAATTCTCATGCCTCAGCCTCCCAAGTAGCTGGGATTACAGATATGCACCACCACATCTGGCTAATTTTTGTGTTTTTAGTAGAGACAAGGTTTTGCCATGTTGACCGGGCTGGTCTCAAACTCCTGGCCTCAAGTGGTCCTCTTGCCTCAGCCTCCCAAAATGCTGAGATTACAGGTGTGAGCCACTGCGCCTAGTCTTAATATACATTTATATAATTATTTTAACAATTAAAAAATCCTATATACATGTAATTCATATAGTCCAGGTATACATATATGTATACATATATATGTATATATACAAATATATATTATATCATAGTATTTATTATTTATATGTTTATAAATATATGTTTATATATTTAACCAACCTCCATTGTTGAGCATTTAGGCGGTTAACAATTTTCACTATTATAAATCACAGTGGCCATACTCCTGATAAACACAGGTATATCTATGTCTATTTATTTCTTCAGGATAAATACCTGCAAGTAAAATGCCAAATCAAAGAATATTCACTTTCTAATATTTTTAAGAGCTGAAGCCCAAGCGCCCCTTGGGAAGCCTCAAGCCAACAGGATGTGAGAGCATCTGTTTCCACCACACCCTTGCCAACGCTGATAAAATTTTGTCAGACTGAGAAGTAAAAGCTTTTCAAATATCTGTTTCTATTGATTAATAGTTGAACATTTCTTTGCTAGGTGATAATCATTTGAATTCTTTTGCAAATTGCCTTTCCTGTTTCTTTTTCTAATGAAATTTTGAAATTTTTCTTATTGATTATAGTATTTTCCTTATGTATTTATATTAACCTTTTGTCTAATACAGATGTTGAAATATTTTCCCCCAATTTTTAATAAGCTTGGTAATGGAGAATTTTTTTGCCCTACAAAAGTTATATGTGGCCAGACATGGTGGCTCACACCTGTAATTCCAGCACTTTGGGAGGCTGGGGTGGGCAGATAGCTTGAGCTCAGGAGTTCGAGACCAGCCTCAGTCACATGGTGAAACCCAGTCTCTACAAAAAATACAAAAATCAGCTGGATGTGGTGGCCTACACCTCTGGTCCCAGCTACTCCCTCTAGGGAGGCTGAGGTGGGAGGATCACTTAAGCCTGGGAGATGGAGGTTGCAGTGAATCATGATCCACCACTGCACTACAGCCTGGGTGACAGAGTGAGACCCCGTGTAGCAGGACGAGCCGCAGACAAAACTCCTCAGACACCGGGTTAAAGAAGGAAGGAGCTTTATTTGGCTGGGTACTTCGGCAGACTTGCGTCTCTAAAGCCAAGCTCTCCGAGTGAGCAATTCCTGTCCCTTTTATGGGCTTACAACTCTAAGGGGGTCCACGTGAGGGTGTCAAGCAAGCAGGAGGTACATGACTGGGGGCTGCATGCACTGGTAATCAGAGCAGAACAGAACAGGAGGTACATGACTCGGGGCTGCATGCACCGGTAATCAGAACAGAACAGGACAGGACAGGGATTTTTCACGATGCTTTTCCATACAATGTCTGGAATCTACAGATAACATAACCAGTTAGGTCAGAGGTCAATCTTTAACTACCAGGCCCAGGGCAGCAGGCTGTCTGCCTGTGGATTTCATTTCTGCCTTTTAGTTTTTACTTCTTCTTTCTTTGGAGGCAGCAATTGGGCATAAGACAATATGAGGGGTGGTCTCCTCCCTTATCTGTACCCCTTTCAAAAAAAGAAAAAAATTATATGTGTGTGTACACAAAGCAGGATATTTCCCTGACCCTTCTGTGGGACTTGAGACAGGGGTACATCATTTACTCAGCCCACAACTCTCGACTCCTCACAGGAGGAAGTGCATGAGCAAACGAGGGAGGCGGGGACTGGAGTGCACAAGGCCTGGAACTGGCCAGCCGCTTCAGCACCAGCAGGAGGGAGCTCTGTGCGGGCCCCATGGCAGCATCCAGGTGGGGGTGCCTGACACCTGGAGCCCCAGAGGGCGTGTTACAGTGCTCTTTTAGCTCTGCTGTCCTCCGACTCCTTAAGTGTTAACAGCTCGGTGAGGCCTTTGCCTCCTCGTGTGAGACGACTGCCCTCCACCAGCGAGGGCAAAGGGCTAGTGTGACAGCCTTTTGTGTCCACACTTGTGGCTCCCAAGCTCTTGTGTGGCATCCAGGAAAAAGGAGGTCGCACGAACGAATTGAAGGATGGTAAATGTGGGGGATTTTATTGCCAAGGAAAGTGGCTCTCAGAGGAAACGGGAGCTGAAAAGGGCATGGGGGATAGGTAATCTTCCCCTGAAGTCCAGCCGTCTTTGGCGAGATTCTTCTCCAAATTATTCTCCGAAGCTCAAGCTGTCCCTCTGAAGTCAAGCTGCTTCTCTCCAACTTCCAGCCCCAGACCCCAACACCCAGCTGCTTCTCCTTTCTGCTGGCTGAGTCTGGAGTCTTCTATGCACAGGATAGGGGCAGGGTGGGCCACAGTAGTTTAGGGAAAGGCAACATTTACATGGGAAAACAGGGATAGAAGTTCTCACTTTGGACCATGGGTTTCGGGCTTTTTGGCTTGAGGGTGGGATTTCGTCAGGGACCACATTTTTCTGCCTAGAATTTCTCTGCCCCTGTCCCTATCATGCATATAAATGGCATTCTCGATGCCAAGATTATACATATAGTCACTTATATTTGGATGGTCGTACAACCACCAGAAGCATGACTAACATCAATAGAGGGAAATAAGGCATTATAACCCAACCAGATAGAAATATGACTAAGTTGAAGTATTTCCACTTTTTAAATAATAATTTTATTTAATTTTTAATAACTGAAAAGATGGGGAAAAAGCAAACTATCTGACTAATCAAGAAATGATTCCACAGATCCTTATCTGGCAGCTCAGAGTAATTGAGTGACTTGGCCAGGGTCATGATATTAATAGATGAAATGGATTTGAACCATGACCACCTGGCATCAGAGTCTAAGCTCTACATCATTTAACTTATCTGAAAAACTAAGTCCCTTATTCTATCCCCACACCTCGTAGTTCATCCTCACTCTATTCATGGCTTCTGGCTTAATCGCCTAGATGCTCTCCTTGTGGTCCCTTACTCTGGCCGGAGAAACTTTGACTTCACCTGTGAATGTCAGGCTCCTGCAGGTTCTTAGGAGCATTCTAACTGTTGGCAAGGTTGCCTTCCTTTGGGCTTTTTGAGTTGCTGTCTTTGGTGGTGAACCAGTGCATTGGCTCCTGACTGCTACCTACTTTTCAGGGCTCAGTGCAAAATGACAATGTGGGGCCCCTTTTTCGAAAACCGAGAGAAGGGATTTTTATTTCTCCCCCTCACGGTTTCTCTATTGCCCATTCCTGGTGGTTGTTATTTGCTATGTAATGCCACACGCCCATGGGCACAACAATACTGCGAGGTGAATGCAGAGCCTCAGAAGCAAGGGGTTGGCGTGTGGGGTGGGGGTGAGCATGCACATGAGACTACCATGGCCCACACTGGGGCAGGGGGCGGTTGCAGTGGGGGAACCTGGGACTGGGGGGGGGTGAGAGGGGAGCCTGGAACTGGGTGGGTGGGTGGTGGGGGAGTCTGAGACTGGGTGGGTGGGTGGGGCAGTCTGAGACTAGGTGGAAGTAAGGGAGGAGACCACCCCTCATATTGTCTTATGCCCAATTTCTGCCTCCAAAGAAAGAAGAAGTAAAAACTAAAAGGCAGAAATGAAATCCACAGGCAGACAGCCCGGTGCCACACCCTGGGCCTGGTAGTTAAAGATTGACCCCTGACCTAATTGGTTCTGTTATCTATAGATTACAGACATTGTATAGAAATGCACTGTGAAAATCCCTATCTTGTTTTGTTCCGATCTAATACCGGTGCATGCAGCCCCCAGTCACGTACCCCCTGCTTGCTCAATCAATCACGACCCTCTCACATGCACCCCCTTAGAGCTGTGAGCCCTTAAAAGGGACAGGAATTGCTCACTCGGGAAGCTCGGCTCTTGAGACAGGAGTCTTGCTGATGCCCCTGGCTGAATAAACCCCTTCCTTCTTTAACTCAGTGTCTGAGGGGTTTTGTCTGCCGCTCATCCTGCTACAGAAGTGTGATGGGGGAGTCTGGGACTGGGTTGGTGGGTGGGAGGGGAGCCCGGGACTGGGTAGGTGAATGGTGGGGGAGCCCGGGGGTGGGTAGGGAGTGAGGAGAGCCTGGGACTGGGTGGGTGGGTGGTGGGGGAGCCTGGGACTAGATGGGTGGTGGTTGGGAAGCCTGGGACTGGGTGGGTGGATAATGGGGGAGAGCCTGGGACTGGGTGGGTGGGTGGGAAGGGAGCTTGCAACCAGGGCCAGGAAAGGCAGGGAGGTGGCAGGAGGCTCCAAGCTCCCAGCTTCTGCTCCATCATCCCATTAGGACTTCACTTAAAAGATAAATCAGAATTATAAGACAGCAACTGCAGACACTGGGAGTGCGGGGCCCTCTTCTGGGCTCAGAGGCTGTGTGCCAGCACTGGTCGCAGGCCTATGCAGCCGGCCCTGCCCCAGCTCCTCTTTCTCCATTGGAGTGCCTCTTCCTTGAGCTCCAGTCTGCCTGCACTGGGCCGTAATTAACTTTTTTCTTCCTCCCCTCCTCATCACCCCAGCCCACAGCCCACAGCCCACAGCCCACTACCCACAACCACTGAGCTGGCTGAGATAAGCACAAACAGCCACAGGGAAAGCCAAGAGGCCCTTCTGTGTGAGGTGGACTAGAGTACCAGAGTGCATTCCACTTAATTACCAGGATAAATTCTCTAGAACTGCTTTGAATACTATTCCTAGAACCAATTAGCCCGAACCTTTCATTTACATGCAACTCAAAGATGCAAAAACAAATAACTGTGGTACTGTATTTTAACAGCTTAAACAGCTCTGTTTGTTTAGCTAAAACAGATGAATAGCTTTCCAAAAATACACAGAAGAGCACTTCCGGCCTGATGAATGCATAACAATGACAGCTGCGAAGTCACAAAGGAAGTACCATTTAGGTGGCATTTGCTAACAAGTTGTATTTTAGGAGAGAAAGAAGAAAGTTGTTAACATAATTAAAGTCAAAGCCAAAGTAGAAACCTTTTCCCATCTACTTGATTTTATAAATTAACAATTTGATTATCAGTTTGAAATATGATCTGGTTGCCATCAGCCAGGAACAGGGTAGAGCATTTCATAAAGGAAGGCTCCGTCTCAGAGGACTTGTTTGACTTTACATTTAAATAGAAATTATATGTACAACATTATTCTATAATTGTGTGACTGTAACATTTGCTTTTGCTTTCATAAAGATATATGTTAACAATGAGATACAGGCCGGGCATAGTGGCTCACACTTGTAATCCCAGCACTTTGGGAGGCCAAGGTGGGTGGATCACATGAGGCCGGGAGTTCAAGACCAGCCTGGACAACATGGCAAAACCCCTTCTCTATTAAAAATACGAAAAAAAAAACAAAATTAGTCGGGCGTAGTGGCGTGTGCCTGTAGTCCCAGCTGCTTGAGAGGCTGAGGCAGGAGAATTGCTTGAACCTGGAAGGCAGAGGTTGCAGTGAGCTGAGATCATATCACTGCACTCCTGACATCAATCACTTTTTTGAGTGAGACTCTGTTTAAAAAACAAACAAACAAACAAAACCTATCGGCTATATATATATGCTTAGGAGCCACATTATTTAGAAATCAGAATTTCTACAAATAGGCATGTGAGTTTCTCAATTCCAGTGAACAGTTAAAAGCTATGCTAAAAAATATAAAACCAATTTTCAAATATTTTTTAATTTTAAAATTATGTGCTCAAAATAAGTTAAGGGTTTCATGAACTTTGAATTCATGCAAAGATTTTAAAATTTTATTTTGTTGTTTTACTTCTCATGTTTCATTCAAAGATGGCTTTTAAATTTTAACTTAGTTGATTTTCCATGCAAAGAGCCTAATCTTACCAAGGATGATTTTGAATTACATTGGTAACAATGTAAACCTGATAGCAAACATTTCTTGCTATTAATACAGCTCTATCGATTTGCAAATGAAAAGACTGATCTGAGAAATGGCCTGTTTCTCAATGACGCTCGAAATGTTTACACACAAAATAAGTTTACACACACAATAAAGACCATTATCCATTTGGAAAGTGAGAGATAGTGTACTCCAGTTGAGAGAGAACTGAACTACATTATTCCAGCTCTAAGGACATTTTAATTTAATTTGGGAAGAGGAAGCAACATTTGCAGCTAAAACAATGTTAATGATGGAAACCAGGGAAACAGAATCAACCTGCCCCGGCTTTATCTTAAGTCCTCTCCCCTTTTTCCAAATTGTCCCCTTTCTATCTTCTAATCTTCACCTAAATTATAAATCTTGAATTCTAATTTTAATTCCTTTCTTGATTAAACCCCTGAATAAAAATCAGCCCCTTCAACACACTGTCTCACAACCAAACATGTATTATTATTTAGCCTGCTTTGGTGTTAATTGACAAAACAAAACCCAAGACAAAAACACTGGGTTCTAAATTTTGTGCTGGTGAGAGTGAGTCGATGGTCGATTTATAACACAGAGGGCTCAGCCACAGTCAAAACTGAATTAACTCTTTTGTGCTCTTTTAGTTATCCCTTATTTCCCTACCTGACTGGTACTCCCTTCCTCTTCCCCACAGCCCTCTCTACACCCTACTCCCATCCTTGCCCATCCTATCCTTCAAAAGAGTTCTTACCTCCTTTTTCATTAATGCATCCATCATGCCCTACGTTGGTGATCCTCAAAATAGGCACATGTCGTATTATGGAAATCACTTCCCAGATCCTCACCATCCTTAGGGGCTTCTGCCGAAAACCATTCTCCCTGAGAAAGAGCCCGTGTGGTTCAGGTGTCTTGCTGGTTCTCTGTTCCCATCTCCCCTTTCACAGGCACCCTTTCTTCACCAGAAAAAAAAGGAAGGCATCTCATCTACCGGGACTTGCCACCATGGATTGCCTCAGGGCTTAAAAGCCTCGGAGGCACCCAAGATGAAATCAATCTGAAATCCTTATGTTGGTGTTGAGACCACGAAGGATTCCAACAACTAGCTGACAAATCCTTTTCCAAGTCAAGTGGATTCTACCTATTTGGAGGAAGGGATGATAAATCATTAAAAAATTTTTCGGCTGGGTTCAGTGGCTCAAGCCTGTAATCCCAGCACTTTGGGAGGCCGAGGCGGGCGGATCACGAGGTCAGGAGAGTGAGACCATCCTGGCTAACACGGTGAAACCTCGTCTCCATTAAAAATACAAAAATTAGCCGGGCATGGTGGTGGGTGCCTGTAGTCCCAGCTACTCAAGAGGTTAAGGCAGGAGAATTGCTTGAACCCGGCAGGCTGAGGTGGCAGTGAGCCAAGAGCACCACACTGCACTCCAGCCTGGGCAACAAGAGCGAGACTCCGTCTCAAACAAACAAACAAACAAAAATTCACAATATATCACCATATGATTTTGTTAGGATGTAACTTGGAGAAGTGAATGGCTTTCCTACAACAAAACACTTCTCATTTCCAACTACTTATTTTAGTGAACAAAGTTTCTCAACACTTACATGTGTAAAAATGACAAATATGATGAGAATTGGAATGTAACCCTATGCCTTTCTGATTTTACTATCCTTTGGTCTACTAACTAATGCACTAGCAATATACCAATGGTGATGAGATGTTGTCTGAGAAAGCACATTTCAAGGCCACTGCACAGTAATTGTTCAAAAAGTCCCATGACACAGAATACTTCTTTATTGTGTCAGAAATATTATGAGAATTGGAGCTGAACCCTATCTTTTTCTAAGTAATATTCATCCATGAATATATAAAATAACTTTGTTTTTTGCTTTTTAAATCCTGCTCCTCCTGTAATGAAATAACTTTTTAAATGCCCTATCTCATTAAGAGATGTGGTTCTAATGGAATTGTATCTTTATATTTAGTAACTACTAATACTTGTAATGTAATGATGTTGAGGACTTGCGAATACTATTAATAATTGTAATGATAACTAAATACAGAAGAAAACCTTTAAATACTTGGAGTCTTACAGTTAAAGAAAATCAAACATCAATTTCAATTTATATACATATTTTTGTTTCAGAAATATATTTAACATTTTTAAGCATAGAAAACACTAGGATAAAATTCTATTGGAGAATGAAATTGAAATATGATTTCAAAGAGTTTAAGGAAAAAGGATAGGATATAAAATTTCTCTCTCATGTCTACCTATGCCTTTCTTATTATTATGCTATCTAGCCTCCATTGAATACATTAAAAATAATTTATCAATGTTATTTTAAAGCAAAAGGAGAAATTACCATCCTTTGCAATTGTGTAGATTTAAGTTGAATTTTTTAAATGTCAATTTAAAAATGTTCAAAGAATACATAGCATTTAAAAATCCTCTTTGGGGACACACAAGCAAAACAGTTTGAAGCCCACGGCTCTACTTTATTCCAGTGCACACCTCTTCCCTCCCCAGCGTTGCCATCCATAAGATTCTGCTTTCAGCTATGGTGCAGTAGTTGGGAGCACAGGCTTTTGAGTCAGGAGGACATAGAACCAGGACCAGGTGAGGCAAGCAAGGACCAAGGGTGCAAATCTTGAGACAAATCATCTCTGGTTCAATCTCACATCAACCCTGCACACACACGCACATATCAGAGAGTTTGCCTCCCTGAGTGTTGCACTCTAAGTGCCCCTCTTGCCTCACCCCTCTTGCCTCTCTTCCACTTATTACTGAGTGATCTCAGTAGAATATTTAGCTCCTGTGAGCCTCAGTGATCCCCTTAATAAAATGGAGGAAATAATACTATTGTCCAGAGTCGCAAGAGAAGATTAAAGTAGAGAGCATGCAGAGAACTTGGCCAAGTGCCCATCTGTGGTCACCAGTCAATAAGTGGTTGCACTTTATTCTGACACCACGGAAGTGTCTGATAAACAACTTGTAATGAGACAGTGATCACTGGATGACTTAATGAATTATCTTTCCCAAAAAGGTTGATTTTAGGAGACCTTTGGAGAGGCAATATCTCTCTCTCTCTCTCTCTCACACACACACACACACACACACACACACACACACACAGAACCAGAGTGGCTGACCAGTGAAGTCTGTAGGGGATAAAAGGTAATATATCTTTTCTTTACCACCGTGAGGTTTTCGACTGACATCCCCATAATGAAGGACAAATTAACGAGATAATATCATAACCAACTGTATTTAGCCTAAGTTTTATGTGACACAGGAGCCTTCAGAAATAAAGACCCAATGACCTAGGAGACACTGTGTTTTTATGCTTAGGTTTGATGAAGAATTGACAGTGTGTAGAAATGTGATTGGACAAAAGGGTGTGATCTCATGGTAATAGACTGAAGGGGGGATGCCAGTAAGGCCTGTTTGTTTAGATTTTTCTTGGGCCGGGTGTAGGGCAGGACCCTTCTGGAATGAGGGTTTTGTGGCCCACTGTCAGGCGAGGTAGGTCAGAGAATCCCTATGACCAATGCCTCTGGAGAAGGCGGGAGAAGCCAGAGTGACCTTCTTGCTTCAGTAGTTTCCTCCATCACCAAGGTGCCATATTTTGGGATATGTTCTGAGCCTTAACAGGGCTCTCCTCCTTTCCTCGTGTCTGTTTTCTGCTTACACTCCTACGTGCCCTCTCTGTGCTTGGGAACATCCCTGTCTTTCAAAGCAAACTCGAAAAGGGCAGGAACCTTGCCTTTCCTTTGCAATTAGTGTAGACATAAGCACTCAGTCTGCATAATACTTTAGTGTAACTATATACAAACAGTATGGTCTCCAAAAGGCACTATTATGGAAATAACTAACGTGCAGAAAGGGTTGGCCTCCATGTGGGTGCCTTGAATAATTCTGTAAAAAGCCTAGTGAAGATTTAATAATCTCCTTTCCTGCCCAACTGTTAACATCTGCCCATAGAACCTGGACCCACCCTCAAGCTTCCAGTTACCAAACACTGAGTGTGGATCAGGCAGGATGACCTACAGGATGCAGTGCTGAGGGAACCCAGTGCTTGCCTGCAATTACCTTATAATTAAGAGGATATATTTAATTTCTTCTCTTGGCTCTTTATTTTCGCTTTTCTAGCTTCACAACACCAAAACTGATATTCTCATTTGTTTGTTTCTTGTTTGGTTTTACATGTCCAGGGTCACAGGGATACCAAGTGTTCATTCAACCCTTCTGTGTAAGGGAATTTTACTCATTCAATATCCACTAGCAAATATTTTTGAGTGCCTAGTCTATGTCAAGCAACTGTTGTAGGTGCTAAGGACATAGCAGAAACAACAACAACAGAAAAAAAGAAAAGAAAAGAAAAGAAAAGAAAAGAAACCCTTCTGTTAAGATGGGGTGAAGGAGGTGTCTCTTTTTAATAAATTAAAACTGCAACTGGATGTGGTGGTTCATGCCAGCACTTTGGGAGGCCAAGGCGAATGGATTGCTCAAGTCCAGGAGTTGCAGACAAGCCAGGGCAACATGGTGAAACCCCATCTCCACAGAAAACACAAAAAATTAACCAAATGTGGTGGTGCACACCTACAGTCCCGGCTACTCGGGAGTCTGAGATGGGAGGATGGCCTGAGTCTGGGAGGCCGAGGCGGTAGTGAGCCATGATCATGCCACTGCACTTTAGCCTGGGTAACAGAGTGAGACCCCATCTCAAAACAAAAATAATAAATAATTAATTAATACCTAAACTCTCAAGGTTTAAGCAGACAGAGAGAGACTGGTCTCTCTCTTGAGCCACCTGCTCCTTAGGCTTCTCTCACTTCAATTACTTCTGCCATCATTTTCCTTGGGCCCCAGGGATGGGCCAGACCCCCTTTAACTATGTACTGCACATTGAGGCCAGGAGGCCAAAGCTGCTAGCTCTGTGATCTTATAAATAAAGTTTGACTGAAACCCAACAACTCTCATTCATTTATGTGTCCTCTGTGGCTGCTTTCCCACTACAACAGCAGAGTTTAATAGTGGCCACAGAGACCATATGGCCTGCAAAATCTAAAACACTGAAAATATTTACTATCTGATCCTTTAAGGAAAAATAACAAAAGACTCCTGGTCTAGAAGCCTAACTCAAGCCTGCACCTGCCCTGAGCTCCTCAGTGTATCTGAAAAAGGCTTAAATTTTCAAAAAGATCTTACTAAATATACACAGAAAACAAACATGGAAATGAATGCAGAGAAGAAAATAAGCATACAAGCATTCTGAGCCTGTGCTTTGGTATCTGACCCCGTCATGGCTGACTCAGCATGGTTCACTGCTCGTGTCTTCAGTTCCCATCTTCTAATCCAGCCCCAACGGCAAACCCAGAACTGCAGATTCCTTCTCCCGCTTCCAGCCTGTTCCGTGTGGAGATCATCATCTCACGGTCCAACACTGGGGAACTACCTCCGGGACATCTTGATACCCTCAGGTCGGAACCCTGGCACACTTCCATTCCACAGTCCTCCCGGGACTCTTTTTTAAAAAAGACTTTTTTTTTTTTTTTTTTTTTTTAAGAGCGGTTTTAAATTCACAGCAAAATTGAGAGAAATGTACAGAGATTTCCCATTTATCCACTACTCCCACACATGCATAACCTCCCCCAGTATCAACCAGAGTGGTACATTTGTTACAACTGATGAGCCTACATTGACACGTCATTATCCAAAATCCATAGTTTACATTAGGGTTCACTCTTGGTGCTGTACATTCTATGAGTATGGACAAATGTAAAATGACGTATATCCACCATTTGTTGTCTGTTGTTGTTGTTTTGAGTTGGGGTCTTGCTCTGTTCCAAGCTGGAGTGCAGTGGTGCAATCATGGCTCTCTGCAGCCTCGAACTCCTGGGCTCAAGAAGTCCTCCCACCTCAGCCTCCTGCATGGCTGGGACTACAGGCATGCAACATCGGGCCCACCTAAGTTTCTTGTTGTTTGTTTTTTGTTTTGTACAGACAAGGTCTGACTATGTTTCCCAAGCTAGTCTCTAACTCCTGGCTCCAAGCAATACTCCTGAATCAGCTTCCTGAAGTGCTAGGATTATAGGCACGAACCTGTGCCTGGCCTGTATCCACCATGATAGTATAATATAGAATCATTTCACTGCCCTTAAAATCTATGCTGCACCCATTCATCCCTCTCACCACCCAGTCCCTGGTAACCACTGATCTTTTTAGTGTCTCCATAGTTTTGCCTTTTCCAGAAGGTCATGTAGTTGGAATCACACAATATGTAGCCTTTTCAGATTGGCTTCTTTCCCTCAATAATATGCATTTAAGTTTCCTCCATGTCTTTTCATGGCTTGAGTAAAATGTTAGGCCTGAGTAAAATTCTATTGTCTGGATGGACCACAATTTGTTTATCCATTCACCTACTGACAAATGCCTTGATTGCTTCCAAATTTTGGCGATTATAAGTAAAGCTGCCATACATATCTGTGTATATGTTTCTGTATGGACATAAGAATCCAATTCATTTGGGTAAATGCCAAAGAGTACAATTTTTGGATTATATGGTAAGAGTACATTTAGTTTTGTAAGAAACTGCCAAACTGTCTTCCAAATGGCTGTATTGTTTTGCATTCTCACCAGCAATGAGTGAGAGTTCCTGTTGCTCCACATCTTCATCAGCACTTGGTGCTGTCAGTGTCCTAGACTTTGGCCATTTTCTTAGGTGTATAGTGGTCTCTCATTGTTGTGTTAATTTGCATTTTCAGAGTGACATATGATGTGGAGCATCTTTTCAAATGCTTAATTGCCATCTTTATATCTTCTTTGATGAGGTGCCTGTTAAGGTCTTTGCTTACATTTTTTAAATCAAGTTGTTTCTTTTATTGTTGAGGTTTAAGAGTTCTTTGTATATTTGGGACAACAGTCCTTTTTTAGATACTTTTTCACAAACATTTTCACCTAGTCACTGGCTTATTTTTTTTTTACTTTCGAAATGAAATTTCACTCTGTCGCTGAGCCTGGAGTGCGGTGGCGCAATCTTGACTTACTGCAATCTCTGCCTCCCAGGTGCAAGCAATTCTTGTCTCAGCACCATGAGTAGCTGGGATTACAGGCATGTGTCACCACACCTGGCTGATTTTTGTATTTTTAGTAGAGATGGGTTTTCACCATGTTGGCCAGGCTGGTCTCGAACTCCTGACCTAAAGTGATCTGCCCACCTGCTCCTCCCAAAATGCTGGCATTACACACTTAAGCACCACACCCAGGGCAGCTTTTCTTCTTATTCTCTTGACATTGTCTTTTGCAGAGCAGAAATTTTTAATTTTAATAAAGTTGAACATACTAGATTTTTTTTTTCATGGCTCATGTATTTGGTGTTACATCTAAAAAGTCATCTCGAAGATGGGCATGGTGGTTCACACCTGTAATCTCACACATTGGGAGGATCACTTTGGCCCAAGGGCTCAAGCGAGACCAGCCTGGGCAACATGGTGAAACCCCATCTCTACCAAAAAAAAAAAAAAAAAAAAAAGCTAGCCAGGCATGGTGGTGCACACCTGTAGTTTCAGCTATTTGGGAGGCTAAGGTGGGAGGATCACTTGAGCCCAGGAAGTTGAGGCTACAGTGAGCTGTAATCTCTCCACTGCGCTCTAGCCTGGGTGACAAAGCAAGACCCTGTCTCAAAAATGAAAACAAAAATAGCAAGTCATTGCCAAACCCAAGGTCAGCTAGATTTTCTTCTGTTATCTTCTAGGAGTTTTCTAGTTTTGCATTTTACATGTAGGTCTGTGATCCATTTTGAGTTAATTTTTGTGAGGAGTATAAGGTTTGTGTTTAGATTCATTTTTTTACATGAAGATGTCCAGTGTTCCAGCATCATTGCTGAAAAGATGATCTTTCTTCCATTATTTTACCTCTGCTCTTTTGTCAAAGATCAGTTGACTATATTTATGTGGGTCTATTTCTGGACTCTCTATTCTGTCCCATTGATATATTTGTTTATTCTTCTACCAATACCACATTGTCTTAATTACTGTAGCTTTACAATAAGTTTTGAAGTTGGCTAGTGTCAGTCCTCCAACTTTGTTCTTCTCCTTCAATATCGTGTTGGCTTTTCTGGGTCTTTTGCTCTCCATATAACCTTTAGAATCAATCTGTTGACATGCACGAGATAACTTGCTGAGCCTCCTGAACTCTTTCTCTCTGATATTTTTTTTTTTTTTTTTTTTTTTTTTTTGAGACGGAGTCTCGCTCTGTAGCCCAGGCTGGAGTGCAGTGGCCGGATCTCAGCTCACTGCAAGCTCCGCCTCCCGGGTTCATGCCATTCTCCGGCCTCAGCCTCCCGAGTAGCTGGGACTACAGGCGCTGCCACCTCGCCCGGCTATTTTTTGTATTTCTTAGTAGAGATGGGGTTTCACCGTGTTAGCCAGGATGGTCTCGATCTCCTGACCTCGTGATCCGCCCATCTCGGCCTCCCAAAGTGCTGGGATTACAGGCTTGAGCCACCGCGCCCGGCCCTCTCTGATATTTTTTATAAATATCAAGTGCAGCAGTTTTTTCTCCAATGACTGACCCAATCAATGATCTCACCCTCCATAAAAGGGCCATATCCAGAGTACAAAACCAATAGTATTAAAATTCCTGATAAAGATAATATCCCAGTGAAAGAGTCATTTTCATGTAGTAGCAGTTGGTTCTGTCACATTCCAGTTTCAGAAACCCCAACTCTTAGGCTAGAAATTATCTGAGGAAATCAAACCTATTGGTGGACGATAATCTGAGAACTACATGAAAAACGTCCAAACATAAGTGTAGGTATAAATGCAGTCGCCGAGGGCTCTGGAATGAAAGAATGATCAGAGGAGTGGAAAGAAGAGGCAGGGAAGGCTTCTTTGAAGGGGTGGAACTTGAACAAATGTGGGATAGGAACGGACAAGGAACGTCTGTATCACTGAGAAACTCTGCTATGACTGTGCTGCTCTCCATTTCCCCCTCTACATGATTTCTTCCCTTTTCAATTGTCTCAATAGCCATGGCCACAGCAGCAGGTGGCTAGGGGTCTGGTCACAGCAGAAGTATTAATGGCTGTGTTTACTGAAAACAAAACAACAGGCAGCACGGAGAGCATCAAGAAGAATAGCTAATGGATGCTGGGCTGAGTACCTGGGGGATGGGTTGATCTGTGCAGTAAACCACCATGGCACTTGCTTACTTACGTAACAAACCTGCATATCCTGTACCTGTACCCCAGAACTTAAAATAAAAGTTGAAGAAAACAACAACAAAAGAAGATTTTAAGAGATCGTAATGCTATGGAGATAATTAGGCCTTTGGTAATCAAAAGTAAAATGGAGTTTGCTCAAAAAAATCACCCTTTCATTCCCATTGTATTAGTAAAACACCCACTAAAAATGGAGGAAGTAACTATAAGAGGCTTTCTCTTATCTAGGCAAGATGAATTTTTATAATTGTAAGGTAGCTGCTAACAGAAACTGATTTCCGCAAAAAGTACAAAATTTCCCCAATATTGCACACTTCCCCCCACCCAATAACTGGTTTTTAATTCAATGACTTTCCTTCATCACACAGTCATGGAATAAATATTCTTTTCCTTATAAATTAAGTGGATGTAGACTTTGATGTAAGATAACAATGAGGAGAATTATTAATAAAGACAAGATTAAGCTTAATCATTTGCCTTTGGATTTTTATCTTCCACTCTATATTAGTATTTCTAAGAAGAAGCAGATGAGGTCAAAAATATGACTAACATTTACTTTACTTCAAAGGAAAGAATATTCTTTGTTTCTGTGGAATTGTTGGGCCCCTGTTCAGCATTAATTTCATTCTAATGGACACTCTTTTCTGTCTTGCAAATTACACTTGAATTCCATGTTTTACTTTGATACATTTCCAAAGGAATATTCAGACAAATTGTGTTTTCTCTTTTAAATGTAATATTAAAATCCCATCCTATGCCACTCCTCTAGGTGCCTTGTTAAAATTTTTTAAAAGTCATAAATTTTCTTCTATCTGTGGAGGTTTGTTGGGGTAGAGGAGGTTGGAACAAGATGAAGGGGCTGCGTTCACTAGAGAATTGTTCCAGGATGAAAAAGCTCCCAGGAATATATAATGTGCTTCAGAAGAATTAAGGAGGAAAAAGCAAAGGTTGGAAGGAATCTGATCTTGTGGGTGGCAGACGCACAGGAGAGACTGCTCATGCATGACATGTTTCAGATCTTTTGACACAGTCATGCAAGCAACAGAAAGTTATATGGTTTTTAGTCTTCTAGGTAGCAGTGAAATGAGAACGTGGGTGGATCCGGAAAAAAATGAACTTCTCCTTATTTTTTATTTAAATGACTTTTGAGCTAGTTCTAGACTGTGGAAGAGTTGATAAACCACCCAGTTTATATACACTCATACCACCCTACTCCTCCACACTCACATCAGAGTTGTCCACAGACTTTCCCTAGCCAAATCATCATTTGCTCAAATTGCACTGATGCAATTTGACTGGTACATGTGGTCATCATGTCTATGCCCAGGAAAAGTAGACGAAAGAACACACTATTTGCCTCTAATGAGAAAGTTGGACAGGTAGATTTAAAATGACACACAGAGCCAGAAGTCCACTGACAGGGGCAGGAAGTTAGGAACCTGGTACTTGACCCAGCTGGGGATGAGTGTGCAGGGGCTAAGGAAACCTTCCCAGGAGAGGTAACAGCTGACTGGATTTTGAAGATGGACAGGAGTTGTTCAGGAAAGGGAAGGACATTTCGGGCATTCTCAGCTATGCAATTCCCAGATGTAAGACATGGCACGGGAAAACTGTGTTTGGAAAAGAAAGTAGAGACAAACACAAAGAGTCTTGGAGGTTACAGTAATTTTGGACATCATTCTGAGGTTGATGGGAAGCAATGACTAGGATATTTAAGAAGGGAGTTATCTGATTTGCATTAACAGCATCAGTAAAGTCTGTCTTCTCCTCCCCAAATGACTTGAATCAGGGAAACCAACTAAGACAATGACAGGGCTGGAGAAGTGAGTGTGAGGACAAAGACATACACGTGATTCAAGAGATATTTATAAGAAAGGGGTGTACCGAATGGGTTGGATGTGGGTAGTGAGTGAGAGCTAAGGCAACCACATAGATGGTAGCACAATTCAGGGCTCAGGAATAGGGGGCTTCATAGAGGAGGAAGTAGGGTGGGGGACAATGGTGGGCACAGTTTAGATGAGATGAGTTCAATCAATGGAACTATCCCAGGGGCAATTGGATCTGATGCTCAGAAGACAAGAAGGGTAGAAAGATATATTTGGGTGCCATCCAGGGGATAGGAGCAGTCACTTTTGGGGATGAGACGGTCAAGGAGAGATATGGAGCCCACAACATTTACAAGGGACCCTGAGAGAGAGAGAGAGAAGACCAAGAAGGGCAGATGGGCGGAAATAAACCATGAAAGCCATGTAAAAGCCAAGGAGAGAAATGTGCTTTAGAAATAGAGTGATCTGCCATAGAAAAGTAATCAGATCAAGCTGAAAAAGGGACTTGGCTTTTGTAAGCATGACATCCTTGCAGATCTTGGCAGAGCAGTGAAGTGGTCAGGGTAGAACCCAGACCTCAAAGACCGAAGACCAAATGGAGATGGGAAAGCAGAGAAAGGAATAGCAACTGGAATCTCAAGAGGCAAAAAAGGCAAGTAGGAAGAAGGGACAAAAAACAGAAGGAGATCCAGGCCAAGGAAGGGGTAGAGTGAGGTGGAGAGAGAGATTTCAGGTTTTCTTTAACAAGATACCATCTCTTTCTCTTTCCTGCCCACTGAGAACTCCAGCACTAATCTAATCCAATTCTCAGGTAAAGTTAAAAAAAAAAAAAAGAAATAACAGTGTGTATTGTCTAGGAATCAGTACACATGGAATGCTTACTGCATGTCAAAAGCTTTATGTATTTTTTTCCTTTTGTCATCCCAGCAGCTCTACCCCATGGACATTTTTATATTGTCTCGCTTTGAACTTCTGAGGAAACTAAGTCAGGAAGGTTCACTGATTTGCCCAAAGGCCCACTGTAGGTAACGGTGGAGTGGGAATTTGGTTCCAGGTCTTCCTGAATCTAAGGCACTGATGCCTGGTAGTGACAGAGAAGGCCAGCCACTGTCTAGCAATTTCGCCCCCAGGGGTCTGTTTCCTTATATGTGAAATGAAAGCATTGGGTTGGGAGGTCACAGTGAGGTACTTGTTTACTCTCTTTGGTGCACCTTGCAGTCAAGACTCAAGAGTTCTACTGAAGAAGCAAACCATTTGGCAAACAAACCATGTGAAAATCCACGTATTTTATGTCGCCACTCCGGCTTCCATCTGCATACCTGAGCACACAATTCTATTATTTTCAAACTCTAATTTAGGTGTAGGAGGAATTGAGGTGGTTTTAGCACCGTAAGTGGCTAGCTCAGCATACCGAAGACCCATTACACTAAACACAAAAGGCTTTGTTAGGCAGTTTCAGAAGAGTTTTTCTGGGAAGAGTTTTTGTTTTGTTTTGTTTGTTTTGTTTTTTGAAACAGGGTGTCACTCTGTCACCCAGGCTGGGGTGCGTTACTGCAGCCTTGACCTCCTGGGTTCAGGTAATCCTCCCACCTAAGCCTCCGTGTAGCTGTAACCACAGGTGTGCACCATGACACCTGTGGCTAATTTTTTTTATTTTTTTGTAAAGATAGGGGGTGCATGTGTGTTGGGGTCTCACCATGTTGCCCAGGCTAATCTCAAACTCCTGGGCTCAAGCAGTCCCCCCACCTCAGTCTCCCAAAGTGCTTGGATTATAGGCATGAGCCACCATGCCTGGCTGGGAATCTTTTTTTCCTCACTTTTTATCAGGTTTCTTTATATGTATATTTAGATTTTAACTTTTCATGGATATGTGATATACATTTACAATAGTGAACACATCCTAAGCATTCAGCATGAAAGATTTTCACAAGGTGAACACACTGTTGTAACCAGCACTCAAATGGCTGACTCTTTTTGAAAATTATTTGTTCTTTGTTTCCACAGTTATAAAGCTTGCTTGATAATTCAACTCTCTACCTCACAGTGAATTTAGAAGGGCTAGCTAATTATAGCTTTAAATGTAAAACACTTTGACAAACTTGAAGTAGGTAGAGAGCTACTTAAATTGATTATAATGTCACATGGTTTCTACTTAAATTATTTCACCTGAGAGAATGTCAAACTGTCCTCATTAGCAGATCATGAAAGAAATGTGTTGGAAATTCGCTTTAATGGAGACTTGCCAATTTTTTAAACTACTGGTGGCTCATTACCTGAAATATTCCTGTTTAATTCCTCCGAGTCAGACTCCTTCTTTTCCCATGCCTTTCTCTGTATTCCCTTTTCTATAACAATGGGAAATTTGCATTTGAAAATAATAGTGGTCCCTAAAACCTCCATGTATTATGAGTTCGTCATGTATTGGCTGCCACTGATGTCCAGCCACAAGTCTTAGATTTCAGGTGTTAATCATGTTTTATGCAAAGCCACATTCAGATTCTAACCATCTCCAAGCATGGACAACCTTTCAGAGTCCGATCTTCTTATATGTAATTTCTAGTCTGGAGGAGCATGGTTTGAAACAGCTAAAGTATCCTCTTCTCAGGGTAGAGGGAAGGAAGCAGGAAAGCAACTGACGTGTTTTGAGTACTCTATTTCCACTACCTTATTGGACAATGGTGGGGACAGTGGAAGATCCCTCTGTGACAATGATTCTGATGGCGAAATCTAGAGTCTCAGAGTGAACATCAAGGTTCATTAAACTGTGCAATATTTTCATCCAAAAAAGTCAACAGCAAATCAGCCATTGTGGGAGAAAGATGTGAAATGCTGGGGTTCAGAAAAATGATACCTGAGAATATAGCGCTTTGACATGCTGAGCTAAGCAAGCAGCCCTAGCATCTCTCTGATCTTCCCACACCTCTTTGTTTATCTGATCCTCTTTCCAGAAGCATCAAGAGGCACTCTTTCTGGACATTTTCTTATCTGACTAGGAAAACTTCTTTCCAATACGAATGCCTTGTCTTAAGACCTTCTATGTAGAAATCTCATCAAATAACCAGGAAATATTAACCGCTTGAGAAGAGAAGACTCTGGGAGTCATTACCATGCTCAGACAGACTTTTCATCTAGTTTCCTGAGGGCAGCTCCCAGAGATTACCTAGGAGACTTTATCTATCTAATAAGACAGCCTTTGTTCCTATGCTGTCAGTCCTTCCCCTTCCTATAACTTGTCCATCCCATTCAGCTTCCAAAGAGAAACATTTACAAATTAATGTCTGCCTCGCATGCCCATATGACTCTCCCATGAAGAGAGTATTCAGGCATCAACCATCTGCCCCTCTTTGAGTCTCATGCTTTGTGTATGGCTCTTACGTTCATATGCGCTTTTGTAAATTTTGTGTATCTTTTCCTCCTATTAATCTGCCTATTGTAAGTTCATTTTCAGTGAAACTTTGGAGTGCAGAGGGGAAGTTTATCCTTGGCCCCTATGAATTTGAAGAAAAATAATGTTTCTTGTGGCACATAAAAAGGAGTCTCCTTAATATTATTTAGTTACGCTGTTTGTGTCCAATAATTCCAACATGACTGGGAACTGCTGGAATGATTGGTTCCTGTATTAGTCCATTCTCACACTGCTATAAAGAACTACCTGAAACTGGGTAATTTACAAAGAAAAGAGGTTTAATCGACTGACAGTTCCATGGACTGTACAGGAAGCATGGCTGGGAGGCCTCAGGAAACTTACAACCATGACAGACAGCCTAAAGGAAGTGAGCACCTTCTTCACATGGTGGCAGGAGAGACAGAAAGAGAGAGAGAAGGGGAAGGTGCTACACACTTTTAAACAACCAGATCTCAGGATAACTCACTCACTATCATGAAAACAGCAAGGGGGAAGTCAGGCCCCATGATTCAATCACCTCCCACCAGGCCACGCATAGGGATTACAATTCAACATGAGATTTCGGTGGGGACACAGAGCCAAACCATATCAGTTCACTTTCTGATAGTTATTTTGATAAATCTAGTCCTTTTACATAATCTCTAGGAAATTAATTTTACTTGCTACCTGCCTGGAAGATCTAGCTTACAATCTAGATTTGTCTTCAATGTAGACAGATAGCTTCCATTCCCAAATTATGTGCCTCCAATCTTTCAAGCTTAGAGATTTACCAGGGGAGTGAAATTTAGCCCAGCTTTGGAAGTTACTAACTTTATTCTCTGTCTTGGAGCAAGCATCTATAGTTAGCAAATTCAAGGTCTATTGTTATTTTTGTTTTGCTTTGCTTTGCCTTTGGAACTGGCTAATGTACTATCTTGGATTCTTAGGTCACTTGTTATGTATATGTCTTATCTTCTCAAAGAGAATGATAGTTCCTTGAATGTAGAAACTAAGTCTTTCTTTCTATGCCCAAAGGGCCTTACACAACATAGTGCTAGAAACTATTTGTTAATTGGATGGTTGATAAAGGGGAAAAAAAGGTTACTAGACCATATTAATATTTTTTACATTTAGGAATATGCTACCTGATTTTGAGGTTTTTCAAGCTTAAACCACTGTTGCAGACAATCAATGAATCAACATCCGATAGAGTATCAGAGATAATAGCACCTTTCCTTTTATAATTCTAATGACAGTTTCAGATGAGGACCATAACCAATTCTGATCCACCCTGGAAGAGCTAAGGCTTTTTGCCCACAAGCAGCTAACAAAGTTATCACAAACAAGCTGAGTGCCTCCCTACAAAACATTTTAGATTATATTCTTGCTCTCACTCACCTCGATCAATTTGTACAATCTCAAGAAAGCATCATTTTACATATCTGACAATGAAAATTATTCTCTCAGCAAGTGTAACACCCCTCTTAAGCAATCCACGCAAGTGACATGAATAGAAGGAAGTAAGAAAGGTACTTCTGAATGCATGTAAATGAGCAATGTAGGGGCTTCCTTGACCTTCTCAGAGAAGACAGTCTTTATAAATCCTGAAGAGTGGTATTATTAAGTATTTCAAATGCAAAATATGAATATATCTGTTTTGCTAATTAAGATGTCTGTTCAACCAAGTACTTGGCATCTCATTTAAATAATTATCTAGTAGAGTATATTGCACTTCTATTTGGTATATTAAGAGTGTTCAATCAGGAGAAACCCTAGCCTGCTTAGGAAAGTTTGTTAATTAAAAGATTTGAAGATTTAAATAGAGTACCTCCAGCTTTGGGAGAATCCTTAAAGTTAAGTCAGTAAAACTTATAGTTCTTATTGTTCATCTGGAACTAACAACAAGCTCTGGCAGGCATTTGAACACATCCTCAGACAAATAGAAGTGGCTCCACTCACTAGGCCACTTTAGAATGCCACCTTTGCTAATCTCCCAGAGCTGGAGTCTTCCTGCTTCTCCAGCTTTGCCCATCTCCCCAAGGATCTTTTTCCATTACTGAATCTGAAAACAAAGTCAAAAAAAGTTTTTTGGCCCTAGCTGTTCAGCTTATATAATAATGTCTTGCCCAGGTTTGAGGACAGCCTAATTTTCCAGTAAGAGATTAAGAGCCAACTTAATAAAAAGAAAAGAAGAAACTGGATGTCTGTGCTATAATTTGGTTTTAATATTTTGACAACAATCCAATAGTAGGAAATTCAGGAAGGATTTTCAAAGAGTTACCTGTTTTCAAGGTCTGCCATTGAAGGGTCTGTGAATCCCCTTGTAGCAAGTGTTTCATTCATTTTTATGATGAATGTTTTTTGGAAATTAAATTTAGTTTGAGGAAATAGTTTCGGGCTGGGTACAGTGGCTCATGCCTGTAATCCCAGCACTTTGGGAGGACAAGGCAGGAGGATCACTTGAAGCCAGGAGCTTGAGACCAGCCTGGGAAAGATAGCAAGACCTTAACTCTACAGAATTTTAAAAAATAGATGGGCATAGTGGCACACACCTGTAGTCTCAGCTACTGAAGAGGCTGAGGCAGAAGGATTGCTTAAGCCCAGGAATTGGAGGCTACAGTGAGCTATGATGGTGCCTCTACACTCTAGACTGGATGACAGAGCAAGACACTGTCTCTTAAAAAAAAAATAAAAATAAAAAGAAGAAGAAGAAAGAAAGAAAAATTATTTCAAGAAATCAAAACATGTTTTCAGTGCACCAGAAGGAATTCATGCATTGAGTAAGCACTCACTAAATGCCTACTCCCAAGGAACGCAGAGATGAACAAATCCAAGTCCCGCTCCTTGGGAGCTCAGTCTAATGGGACCACAAGCACAGAAACATAAAAAAAAATACAACACAGGATGCAAGTACTATACCAGGTGTTGAATAGACCCTTCTAGATAAGCTCAAGGAAATTGACTAGGCTCTTCAGAAAAACTGTTGAGAATACTTCTGTAAAACAGGCTTAGTGCAGTGGCTCATGCCTATAATCCCAGCAGTTTGGGAGGCCTAGGTGGGAGGATCACTTGAGGTCAGGAGTGTGAGACCAGCCTGGCCAACATGGTGAAACCCCATCTCTACTAAAAATACAAAAATTAGCCGAGTGTGGTGGTGTACGCCTGTAATCCCAGCTACTGGGGAGGCTGAGGCAGGAGAATCGCTTGAACCTGGAAGGCAGAGGTTGCAGTGAGATCACACCACTGCACTCCAGCCTGGGCAACAGAGTGAGACTCTGTCAAAAAAAATAAAATAAAATAAAAAATTAAAAAAATCTGCTGTAATACAAACTATCTCTTTTGTTAGAAGTTCACATTTTAAGCTTAAAAAAAAAACAAACTGAGGTGTACACATCATTCTAAAAAAATAAAAGCATGTGCTCCTGGCTTCCAGTCTTCATACAACTTCCTGCTGACATGATTGAGGACTTAGTAATTAGATTTGCTTCCTATATCAGCAATTAGGCAGTTGCCTTCTAAAGAAGACTTCCTTAACTTTTCTTATGGAACCATTAAACTTAAAAATCCTTCTGGTCCGGGTGCAGTGCCTCACACCTATAATCCCAGCACTTTGAGAGGCTGAGACAGGTGGATCACTTGAAGTCGGGAGTTCAAGCCCAGTCTGGCCAATATCGTGAACCCTCATCTCTACTAAAAATACAAAAATTAGCTGGACGTGGTGGTGCACACCTGTAATCCCAGCTACTCGCGAGGCTGAGGCAGGAGAATTGCTTGAACCTGGGATGCAGAGGTTGCAGTGAGCCAAGATCACGCCATCGCACTCCAGCCTGTGCGACAGAGCGAACTGGCAGCAGAGCAGCCTGGGCTCCTTTGCATTTGAGTCAGCAACCACATATTTTTTTCTTTCTCGTTGTTTTATAATCTGAGGTTATCTTGGGCGTGACTTAGATTGTGTTGGCACTGGAATGCACACTTTATAACACTGGTACCCCTGAAAGCATCTTAGACATCATCGGAGTTACTGACTCCCAGCAAACTCTTGTGCTATCCTTCATACCCCCTTGCTTTCTCCTCATTCACCCTTTTCTAGGGCTTCTTCCCACACTCATTTGATTCACTTTCTTGCCATCTGTTTTTTCTTATCTTTTTATTTTTTCTCTTTGGATATTGCTAATTCTGTTAGGATAGTGCAGCGCTAACTTAGTGCCCGCTGACGGCTCTGTTAAGACCCACATTCCTCCAAACTCGGATGTGGTTGACCAGTTTCCCAGGATGTCTTCTGCTGTGGGGCCCTGTTAGGGAGACTGCTGGCCTCCAGTGGGTTCAGTCTAATCATTTCCTATTTGTTAGTTATATTGATTACCATCCCCAGAGGAGTGACAGAAATCCTGGCACAGATATTAACTCCAAAATACAGAACAAATTTCATCTGCCAAAAGCTATTTCAAACACTGTTCAAAAGATTAAAGAAAGGCCAGGACAGCTTCACCCTTCATTTTTTGTCTGACCTATTTCTACCTTCCCTGTCTGAATTGTTAACAATGTTCTGTATTATTTTTCAAGACAGGCATCCTAGCCAAAAAAAAAAACGTTTCTTTATGAACATTTTTATTGGATTGAGCCAGGGCAAGCCTCTTAAAACTTGCCTGTAGGGAGCTCCTGGGCACCAGGGGTGCTGGTGAGAGCACTTCGGACTGAGTGAACGTCCAAACACATGTGCCAAGCCTTCCTGCTCCTCTGCATTTTGTTTGTTTGTTTTGAGACAGAGTTTCCCTCTTGTCGCCCAGGCTGGAGTGCAATGGCACAATCTTGGCTCACTGCAACCTCCGTCTCCGGGGTTCAAGCGATTCTCCTTCCTCAGCCTCCCGAGTAGCTGGAATTACAGGTGTCCACCACACGCCCAGCTAGTTTTTTGTATTTTTAGTAGATACGAGGGTTCACCATGTTGGCCAGACTGGTCTTGAACTCCTGATCTCAGGAGATCCTCTTGCCTCGGCCTCCCAAAGTGCTGGGATTACATACGTGAGCGGCTGCACCCGGGCCTCCTCCACCTTTTATGCAGACTCTACCCAGCCCATTTCTTACCCAGCAGAACTAATTTATAGCATTTGCTTTTCTAAGAATGGCCCTATAGGCAAATCAGACTTATCTATCAAGCCGTCTTCAAAGGAGCTGTAGTTGCCAATTGAATGAGAAAACTAAAGTTAGGCTTTGATTTCATGACTTTGATTTCTTTCGGCAGGCAGTCAACCAATATTTATTGAGCACTGGACCAAATTCCAGGCACGGTGTTGGGCACCAGGGAGTACTGGAGCAGATAAAATAGCCAGAATGCCTGCCTTTGTGAGGTGTACTGTCAGGCCTCTGCCTCCCTTTCTACAATCATCTCTCCACATGGGTGTGGAATTAAAGAGGACAGTATTTACTCAAAGTCATTCATCAAATGAAAAAGGCAGTGCTATCCTATGATTACAGCAGTGCTCTGGAAGGCTTAGGCAATATTAAGCAAAGTGAATTTCCCTTTATACCATTGCAATGACAGTAAGTGCCTACAGAAATGGCCGCTTACCAAGTCAGTAATAACGTTTATAAAATACATTGCAGATTTTGGAAGACAGCCACTAGGTGAATTGCAAAATGTAAAACTTTTCTCTATTTGCCTACCCAATTCATCTGAAAATTGAATGCTACTCCTTCAGGAAAAACAGAAACTAGCCATTTGAACTGGGTTGCTTATTATGGACTGCTTTACGAGTGTAGCAGTTATTGACGAAAAAGCATGGTGGCCCTCTGGAGAGCCGGCAATCAGAGTGGATGCACTCTACATACAGGCAGGGCTTTTGAATTCCAGTCATGACCTGTGTTAACTCTCACTAATCCAAGGCAGGGATGCTATACAGCAGAGATTCACAACTGGTCGTGTTCTATTAAATTATACAATAGATTAGCGTTCTAGTCACACCGTAATTGTATGAAAAGCCAGCCCCAAGACCAACAGCACCCCACATTCATTAAGAGGTCTTTGATACAAGGAAACACACACACACACACACACACACACACACACACAGAGTGGGAGAGAGACACACACAGACAGTCTACATGAAGCCGAGTAGCCAAACAAAAATCAACAAATTTGGTCTACTGCCCAGATATCTCGAAATTTGATGCTCTGCATCAAGTCCCCAAAACATTAAGTTGAATGGTTTTTTACATTTTTTCCAACTAGGCTTTTTGGCATCAAATGATTGAAATTAAACTTTTTTCCATCACACCAAAAGAGAGAGTTGATTCAGAGGCAGGAATGGATCCAACACATTTGGAATAATATCTCATGGAGGGATAAAACCAATGGCATGCTTTTTCTAATAAGTAATTGTTCTTTCTGTGGCAGCAAGTTTATTTTATGGATTTTTTCAGAACGTATCACAGAGGTTAATCCATTGTTACATTCTTGGAAGCTTTGAAGGTCTACCAAATTAGTTTACATTAAAGGAGGGGTTTGAAAAAATGATGGTTTCTATCCTTTTGCTTTCATGGTCTCAAATCTTTTCTATGATGAGATAAAAGGAATAGATGACAAATACACATGCCTTCGATGCCTTTTTTGAACATATCTATTATATTCAATTGACTCTCCGTTGGCATAAACCATGAACTCAACCTTTTTTTTTTTCTTTTTTTAGGCTAGTCAAGTGAAAAGCAGTGGGAATGGAGAAGGAGCAAAGAAATCTGTAACTGGTTGTCATTAATTAGTTGTAAACACCACTGCATTCAGGCCACTCCATAAACTAATTCTTATTTGAGTTATAATGTAGGATATTGTACTCATCAAAACTATCAACTATTAATAAAATCAATGAAAACATTAAACGATAGCAGCTTACCCTTATATACAGTACTGTGCCTCCCACAGTTCAGTAAATTAAAAGCAAACTAACGTAGAGGGTACTGGGAGTGTGGAATCTGGGGCATGACTTGTTACAAGCTGAAGGCTGGTCAGGATGAGGGAGGAAGAAGAAGAAATAGGGCAGGTAGAAGCCCTCAATTACTGTCTGTCTGTCTTTCTCATGAGAGGTGAGGTGACAGTGGATTAGTTAGAATACGGGCCACACAGTTGAACTAAAAAGAACCCTACATATAAAAGCTCAACAGACAAAAGTGTATTTTCTCTCCTAATAGTTTGAAAGCAGGGATGGGGGTAGAATGGTAGAAAGCCTTTCTCAAAGGATGATTCAGGGCCCCAGTTTCTTTCTGTCTATGCTCTGATGTCCGCTGGAGCATTGTCATGGCTGGGCCAGTGCCACAGCCACCGTTGGGCTGTGGGACTGGAAAGGAAGGAAGGAAAGGACAAGCAGGTATCTTTTTTTTTTTAGAGTGGCTTTATTAAGATATAATTCCCATACCATACAATTCATCCATTTAAAATGTACAAGTCAACAGATTTTAGTATTACATTATTAATATTTTTAACTGTGGTAAAATATATGTAACACAAATTTTGTTATTTGAACCTTTTTTTTTTTTTTTTTTTAGGCGAAGTCTCGCTCTGTCACCCAGGCTGGAGTGCAGTGGCCAGATCTCAGCTCACTGCAAGCTCCGCCTCCTGGGTTTACGCCATTCTCCTGCCTCAGCCTCCCGAGTAGCTGGGACTACAGGCGCCCGCCACCTCGCCCGGCTAGTTTTTTGTATTTTTAGTAGAGACGGGGTTTCACCGTGTTAGCCAGGATGGTCTCGATCTCCTGACCTCGTGATCCACACGTCTCGGCCTCCCAAAGTGCTGGGATTACAGGCTTGAGCCACCGCGCCCGGCCTTGAACCATTTTTAAGTGTACAATTCAGTGGCAGTAATTACATACACAATGCTGTACAACCATCACTACTATCTATTTCCAAAACTTTTCATCAACAAGCAGTTTTAAACAAGTGATACGGATGTTGTCCATGCTCCTTCCCTTCCGCTTCCCATTGCTGCTTGTACCTGAATGAATCTGGAGTTCTGAGTGCAAGGAAGAATTGGTGGGTGGAGGGTAGGAGGGTAGGAGGACAAATGGGCAGACAACCAACTTTGTATAAGGTTGTAACATTTTCCAGGATAAGTCTCCACTCAGCATATGAGTTTTGCATAGTCAGACGGAAAAGGGGTGATGTTTTAGTAACAATGACTTTTCCACATGCTGGGAAGTGGTGAAGAATTATATTGGAGAGCATCTGTTCTTTAGTTTTAGAGAACACTGTTATAGCCTTTCTGGTTTATTCTTGAGAAAATGAAGAACTGGGGTCCTTGAGTCTAGAGTAAGAGTAATTATGAAAAAAGAATCTGTTCTGATTTACAGAGGACCCAGCCACATAGCAGCAGGCAGGGCCCACAGAGGGAGGACCGAGAAACTCCAAGCAGGGACTTCGGACATTAGCTTTCACGTTTTCCTTTTCTACATTGAGATGCCCTTATAGTAGATGGCATCAAGAGTTCAGTAAATCTTGTCAACTGCATCCCAGTGCCAGCTTTGTTCTGCAGTGCTTTGGGTAAAAACAGGAGTGCAGGAGTAGGTTAAGAAAAGCAGGCTGAAAAAACAATTTAGGATACCAAGAAATGATCAGTCCATACAGGCAGATCCATGGAGACAGAAAGTAGATAGTAATTGCTGGGGGCTGAAGGATTGGGAAGAAACGGGTAGTGACTTCCAATGGGTATAGGGTTTTTTATTTTTTGAGGTGAAGGAAATGTTCTAAAATTAGACGGTAGTGATGGTTGCACAACTCTGTAAATATACTAAAGATCACTAGTTTTACACTTAAATCAGGTAAATTTTATGGTATCTAAATTATATTTCAATGAGGGTTTGGTTTTTCTTTTTTTTAATTTTTAAAAAATAGAGACAAGGTCTCATTATGTTGCCCAGGCTGGTCTCAAACTCCTGGGCTCAAATGATCCTCCCATCTCAGCCTCCCAAAGTGCTAGGATTACAGGTGGGAGCCACCATGCCCAGCCTCAGTGAAGCTGTTTTTTTTTTAAAAAAGTGATCATCAGCACAGCAGCCTGGAGCAGGAAGTAACCAGCAGCACTGAGCTATGCTGCTAAGATAGGGCAGCGGTGCTCAACGACTCCTTTGAAATACTAGAGCAGGTCTGTGCTTTCCAAGGTTATATAAGGTGAAGGAATATGTTATATTATTTGAATATTAAAGGAGATATTGACCCAAAAGTTTGGATAGCTTGGGGCTACTTTGTTATAATAACAATTGAGACCTTTCTCTACTCTGCTTTGCATGGTTCTTCAACTGCTTTCTTGGTTCCTAAGCTCTCACAAACAGAAAACCACACACACACACACACCCCACGTTGCTTCTAATAGTGTTGTATCCTCTTCCCTTCTGAGGACAGCAGAAAGGAGTGAATGCTAGATCCGGGGTCCTCATGGAGCTGCACAACAACTTTGTTGTTGTTGTTCATTGCTTAAGCCATTTTGATTTGGGACTCCTGATACTTGCAACCCAAAGAGTCCCAAGTGACACAAACATAAATTAATGGCTTTCGTCAAGCAGGGTGGGGTAGAAGACCAAAAGAGAGTTATTGTTTGTTTGGTTTTGGTTCTGATTTTCTCCAGGGATGTCAGTGAAGAAACACAAGCTGGCTCCCCGTTGTCCCTTGCACCAACTAGGGACTAGGTAGGCCTCTTTGGGCTCTTGCAAATCACTGTCTAGCATGTACTGCTAGAACTCCCTACTGCCACTTCCACCACCTCCAGCTTTACGATATCAGACTGAATGCTTCTCACCAAGACGCAGAATGGCACAGTGGGGAAACACGGGCCCTGAAGCCAGACTACCAGGATTCATGTCAAATCCCAGACCTACAAGTTACTAGCTATAACACCTAGGGCAAGTTAGTTAGCCCCTCCATACTTCAGTTTACCCCTTGAATGATTGGGCTAATATTCATAGCAACATAGAGGAATGTTGTGAGAATAAAATGAATTTGTAAATATAAAACATTTGGAACTGAACCTAGCAAATAACAGGCATACTAATGATTAGCACTGGGTATTATTGGTATTACTATTATATTTATTTATAGTAGTATACAATTTATAATATCCTGCAATCTCCAGTGAATTTGTGAAGCATAAACGTAGGAATCAATTGACTTGCAAATTGAAGTGAAAGAGAGTAGGAAAACTCACGGGTTATTTAGGACTATGGGTGGTACATGCTAGACAGTGATTTGCAAGAGACCAAAGAGGCCTATCTAGTCCCTAGTTGGGTGCAAGGGACAACAGGGAGCCAGCTTGTGTTTCTTCGCTCATATCCCTGGAGAAAATCAGAACCAAAACCAAACAAACAATAACTCTCTTTTGGTCCTCTACCCCACCCTGCTTGATGAAAGCCATTAATTTATGTTTGTGTGACTTGGGACTCTTTGGGTTGCAAGTATCAGGAGTCCCAAATCAAAATGGCTTAAGCAATTAACAACAACAACAAAGACTTTGTTTTACATAACTGACAATCTGAGGAAAAGTACAAACTCAAGGTGAAAGCTTAATAGCAGGGCCAGTTAAGATCACTAAGACTCAGTCTCCCCAGAAACCTGCACTGCACCCCGCTCACCTTTCTGTGTTGTTTCCTTCCTATTACATCTTTTCCTCATGGCAAGATGGCAACAGCACCTCTCGTTCACCCTACTCCATTCTCCTAGGTACAAATCCAGTGAGAAAAAAAATATGCAACCTAATTAAGTCTTGCCAAAAGCATCCTTGCACCTCACTGGCTCTGACCAGGTCCCATGACTGTCACTGACCTAACCTTGGTAGCCAAGTGGAGGACATACTTTGGATTGGCTAGAATCTCATTCTGAGGGTGCAGGGATGGAGTCAACACCATATGAACCACCTGAGCTCAGAGTGGGAAGGGGATGGTTTCCCAGGAGGGATTTAGGATTCTATTTTATGGGTTGTGTGTCCTGCTATTCTGTTATACTCTGCTCTGCTCACAGGCTCTCTTCCAAACCCTAGTGTTTTATCTTAGCAGTAGGACAAAGCTGACAGGGAGATAAATATTTCAGAATTAGAACTACTTGTGATGTATGTAAGTGGGAGGGGACATAGCCAGGGAGAGGGTACCATTTCAGTAGATGCTGTGATGGAGTCCATCCTGGCAGATCTAACATGGTTTCTAGAGACTAAGCCAACAGATGAGTCAGGCTAGCAGTCATCACTGGGAAATTAACATGAAAAGTACAAGTGTCAGAGAAGGTGGTTGAAACATGGTAAAAGAAAATCCAGAAGTGGAAGAGGCTTGTGTTATGCAGAAGTGAAGCATTCCAAGAAGGTGAAGGAGTAATTGATACTAATTACAGCTGTCGTGGCATGCCAATCTTAATATGCATGGACTCTTGCTCACAATGCACTTGGATTTGAATGTTACCCACATGCATATGTCACCATGGCTGAATGCAGAAGTGGCCAACACTCAACATGCAGTATGGGAGGGTGGGAGTTACAAGAAGGGCCAGTAGCTTTGGGCACTTTTGTTTTCTCTTGGGAGCTTCCTTAGGAATGTCTAGGTTCCCTTCACACCTTCTGTTTTTAGAGAAATTGAGCAGACTTTTCAAAAGTCTTCACCCAGGACTTCTGGTTACAGCTCCAATGTGGAAAGAACTTAGAAGTGGTTACTTCCATCCTTATCATAAGAAAAAAGATGAACAAAAACTGAAAATCAATGACATTTCTTGGACCAGAGAACTGAGGTCACAGGGCAAATTGCCACCCCTAAACCTGAAGAGAGGTAAATCCAGAAAGTTTATAGCTGAGATCTCCTTACCTGGAGCAGAGGCCACTGGGGCCATTGGTCAAAACACTTAAATGGCAATTTTGATAAATTTCTGGAGGCTGAATATGGTCTATCAAGAGAGGGAGAAATTCCTCAGGATCACATTTTCATGGGCCTGACCTCCAGGAGCCCCAGAGGTGGTGGAGAGCTGAGAAGGCGCCCCTTACCCTTTGGATGGGGGAGGGGAGAGTAATCACTGTAATTAACAGAGCACTCCCCATGACAATACCGGGGTCAATTTTACTAAGACTCTGCTGGGCGCGGTGGCTGATGCCTGTAATCCTAGCACTTTGGGAGACTGAGGTAGGTGGATCACCTAAGGTCAGGAGTTCGAGACCAGCCTGGCCAAAATGGTGAAACCTCGTCTCTACTAAAAATACAAATATTAGTAGGGCGTGGTGGCAGGCGCCTGTAGTCCCAGCTAGTAGGGAGCCTGTGGCAGGAGAATGGCTTGAACCCGGGAGACAGAGGTTGCAGTGAGCCAAGATCACGCAACTGCACTCCAGCCTGGGCAACAAAGTGAGACTCAGTCTCAAAAAAAAAAAAAAAAAGATTACTAAGACTCAGGCTAGTGACTCCCAGGGTCAAAGGCTCACCAGAGCCTTATCCCACCTGGGGAAAGGGCATCTCTCCCATTTTTGGCTCCTCTAGCCTTCCTGTCTCATGTAAGGAGAGGGGGAAACACGCCAGCAAACACTTGTGAAGGTCAGAGACTAGGGACACAGGCCCACTAAAAGGCTGAAGTTTAATAAGATTGCAGACCACTTCCCCTCCTCGACACCTTACCACCACACCCGCAGTGGATTCCAGCTGAAAGAGTGGCAATGTGCCTGGCTCTAAGGAAGGAAGACGTCTCAGGGAAGCCCAAAGACAACAGGGAGACAAAAACAAGGACACTAGAGGAAGTTTGCAGCCTCTGGCACCTACAGTCACAGCAAACATTCAATAGAACCTGACTTCTAGCCAGATTAGCATGAAACTTCACACTAGAGGCCTGTTTGCCTCTGTTTATATTTTCTAATACAGCATGTAACTTCCAATAAAAAAATTATAAGGCATGCTAAATAGGTGAGGAAAAAACACATCTGAAGAGACAAAGCAAGTGTCAGATATAACACAGGTTCTGGAATTATCAGATGGGGAATTTAAAATAACTGTGATGAATATGGTAAGGGCTCTCATGGGAAAAGCAGACACATCCAAGAGCAGATGGATAATGTAAACAGAGAGAAGAAAAACTACGACTCAAAAGGAAATGCTAGAAGTTAACAATGACACTGTGACAAAAATGAAGAATACCTTTGATGGGCTCATCCAAAGACTGAACACAGCCAAAGAGAGAATCAGTGAGCCTGAACATAGGTTAATAGAAAGTTCCCAAACTGAAATGCAAAAGTGTCTTCAGTCAGTTAAAGACTTAGAGTTTCACCCACTTTTGTCTTCGTGAAGTATTGCTATTAGTCGCTTAGATCACGGTGTCCTCTGACAATGAGTGATTGCTTTTGTAGGACTGCTGGTCTTACAAGAGTTCATTCAGGTCAGTGCTCAGTCCTGCTCAGCAACCCCGGTAACATGCATGCACCCTCTCACCTACACAGTTCTGGCAGTCATTGCCCCATTGTTTCTTCATTATTTATTTATTTATTTATCTATTTATTTTTTGAGATGGAGTCTCGCTGTGTCGCCCAGGCTGGAGTGCAGTGGCACGATCTCGGCTCACTGCAAGCTCCGCCTCCTGGGTTCAAGCCATTCTCCTGCCGCAGCCTCCTGAGTAGCTGGGACTACAGGCGCCCGCCACAATGCCCGGCTAATTTTTTGTATTTTTAGTAGATGGGGTTTCACCGTGTTAGCCAGGATGGTCTCGATCTCCTGACCTCGTGATCTGCCCATCTCATCCTCCCAAAGTGCTGGGATTACAGGCGTGAGCCACCACGCCTGGCCTATTTATTTATTTTTGAGATAAGGTCTTTCTCTGTCACCCAGGCTATAGTGCAGTGGCACGATCACAGCTCACTGCAGCCAACCTTCCTGGGCTCAGGTGATCCCCGCACCTCAGCCTCCCAGGTAGATGGGATGATGAGCACACACCACCACGCCTGGCTAATTTTTTTGTAGAGGCAGGGTTTCGCCATATTGCTCAGGCTGGTCTTGAACTCCTGGGCTTAAGTAATTTGCCCACCTCAGCCTCCCAAAGTGCTGGGATTACAAGTGTCAGCCACTTTGCCCAGCCTTTCCCCAGGGTTTCTGATTGATCTATTCCTCAATAATAGAAAGCTAGGCCCAGGCAGAGTGGTTCATGCCTGTAATTCTAATGCTTCAGGAGGCTGAGGTGAGAGGATTGCTTGAGACCAGGAGTTCGAGATCAGCCTGGGCAACACAGTGAGACCTTCATCTCTACAAAAAAAAATTTTTTTAATTGGCCAGGCATGATGGCATGCAGCTATAGTCCCAGCTACTCGGGAGGCTGAGGTGGGAGGATCACTTGAGCCCAGGAGTTTGAGGCTGCAGTGAACTATGATTGCACCACTGCACTCCAACCTGGGTGACAAAGCAAGACCTTGTCTCAATAAAATAAAATAAGACTAGACAGCATATAGGGGGAGGGGGTCAGCAACAGGCCCGGTATTGAGAAGGTCTGTCTGACATCACGTTGTGTTTTAGAGACAGATTCTAGTTGGGCAGTGACAGGTGAGCATGGGGCTGGGCCTCAGCCATGAAGAATTGTTATAGGAACGGGTTGTCGAAGTGAGGGCTCAGTTGGGTACTAGGTGGGGGTGTAATCTCAGAAACAAGGGAAAATCCAAGTTGTCAGAATGGGGTAGACCGAAAAAGACTGGGTCAGTCTAGCAACAATGGTGAGTGACTTCCAGTGGAGTCCCACCCATACGGATATCCTGGAGCTCCTCAGAAGCCCCCTGCCTGCTTGATGCAAGGTCTTACTAGAGCCCGAAAGTCACGGTAGACCAGAGTCTCGGATTGCCTCCAGTGCTACCGACAGTGGAGGAAGGATTACTTTTATACGTCAACTTGGCTAGGCTGTGGTACCCAGCTGTTTGGTCAAATAGCAGTCTAGATGTTGCTGCAAAGACATTTCTAAGATGTGTCTTCCAATTAGTTGAAGGCCTACAGACCAAAGAGCGAGGTTTCCAGAAGTAGCAACATCAATTCTGCCTCAAGACTGCAACATAGAAACCCTGCCTGAGTCAGTCACCTGCCGGCATGGCCTACAGACTTCAGACTGCCCCACAATTACCACTTACTTAAAATCTCACTCTCTTATGGGTTCTGTTTCTCCAGAAACAAGAAGTCAAATACAGTGTCTCTATAAGTTCATTGGCAGTAAAGAGTTAATCCTTTTGCTATAAATGCAAACTCACATTTTTAACCAAAGGAGATTTCTTTTTTTTTTTTCTCAGCGAAAAACAATTATTCTATCCACTTATGTGGCAGTGATAGCCACAAGAAATATATGCTTCATCCAACTTTGCTGCTTTTCATTAATTCTCAGCTTTATAGAGTTGCAACGCGATGTTGCCCTTTGGCATGTTAGCATTCAAATTAATGCTTATTTTTGAAGAAGTCATCATAACCCTGGCAAACCATTTCTAACTGCAGTATGTGAGGTTTCCTACATCTTAAATGGCTTGTGGAGGCACCTCTGGAAACAGTCAATTGCCTGTGGAAACCAGCAAACCAGGGCCAATCACAAACCACAATTACACTTGCTCAGCTGCTTGTGGAGCCAAACTGATGGAGCTGAAACCTCATTTTTGCTTCTGCTTTTTGCTTTGCTTTCATTTTTAGAAAAGAAAGAAAAATATAAGATGCTACTATCTGAGAATCTCAGCAACATGCTGGCAGATCTGAGTACCCCCCTCACTCTCAAAGTATGTCTCCTGCCTGGAGCTCACAGAAGGCTTCCTGCTTGGTGGACATGACCATTTATTACTTCTCAGACTCCATGTTAACTGAAGTCTGGTGTGGATGGCTTTCGTACCTCAGTGCGATGGAGTGTTTTATCATTTTCTGTTTGTTTGTCTGTTTGTTTTTGAGGCGGAGTCTCGCCCTGTTACCAGGCTGTAGAGCAATGGCACGATCTCAGCTCACTGCAACTTCCACCTCCCAGGTTCAAGCGATTCTCCTGCCTCAGCCTCCTGAGTAGCTGGGACTACAGGCACACACCACCACATCCTGTTTGTTTGTTTTTGAGACAGGGCTTCACTCTGTTGCCCAGGCTATAGTGTAGTGACATAATCAGAACTCACTGCAGCCTCGACTTCCCCGGCTGAGGTGATCCTCCTATCACAGTCTCCTGAGTAGCTGGGACTACAGGTGCACACCACAACGCTTTGCTAATTTTTGATATTTTTTGCAGAGATGGGGTTTTGCCATGTTGCCCAGGCTTGGCTTGAACTCCTGAGCTGAAGCCATTTGCTTGCCTTGGCCTCCCAAATTGCTGGGATTAGAGGCATGAGCTGCCGCACCAGGCCATTAACAGCTTCCTTCACTGGAAGATGTGTTTCTGTTTTTGTTGTTATTTCAAACCAAACAGCTTTGTTAATTTAGGAAGTTTCCAGTGGTGCGGCCCCTACACACCAGATACTATGACCACACATTGGAGGCAAACACAAACAACTCTACAGCAACAATAGAACAGGTGTCTAAAATAAATTTCTAACAATGTATCTTTTAATATTAGACTCATACTTTATTTTGACAAATTTAAGATAGAAAAATATCATAATGTGAATATAGCAGTTGCTCTTTTTGTAACATGGTTTGGGATGTGCAGCACAACTTGAAAGGACTTGCTTTACAGGTGGTCCCTCTTCTGGCTGGGTTTCAGTTAATTCTGAATTATATTCCAGCCATTGCATTTGCTTGAAAGAATATTGGACACAGTAAAAAAAAAAAAAAAAAAAAAAAAAAAAAAAAAAAAAAAAAAAAGAACAGGTTTGGCATTCAATAATAAATATTATAAAGCAATGAACGGAACAACTTTTAAAATAATTACTAAAAGCAAACTTTAGACTTCATGATTAAAGCTAAGAACTCATATTTTCAAAATAGCTTTAACAGTTTCTATCAATATATAATACAATAATAGGACACCTATTTTTAAAAAACAAGTGAGTAGAATCAGAGTAAATATGGTATTTCAGATGACTATAATCAGTAAACATCAATTCAGTATATTTATATATCATTTCAGCAATATACTTTTTGCCCAGCTGGCGATAAAAACTGTAGTTCTATCATCAAAAATGCATCCCTGAATGTCATCTTTGAACTTATTAAGTGCTCTCATCATTTCTACACTCCATCTTTGGAGGGGGTGGCTTGGGGACTCTTGGTACATGCAGATATTTAGTTATGGTTATAATGACAAAAATTAAATGTGCCAGGAGTCTGAAGCAGAAACCATTGCCTTACTTTGTTAAGTACCTTCACATTCTTTTGTCTCTGTGATGCCTCAGGTGGAGTCACACTAAATAATTCACACAGGTGCTAATTTTGTCGCTCTGTGTCAGTACCTTTCAGCTTCTTTCTTTTCTTCCCTTACCCACTCCTCAAAGAATAAAATGGGGAGGCCTCTCATTAAAACGTGTCATTTCTAACATATAAAATAAGTGTATGCACATAGGTACATACATGCATCTCCTTCTCAAGGACTGGGTAACTCCTCATTTTCTATCAAATAATCCTTCTTCATATACCTGGTTCCCCTAACCAACCTCCACACCTCGAGGTAAGCATCTTTTAACGACCTCCTGCTCCCTTCTTCAGAGCTCCCAGCCACCAGCGGGACTCCTCGGGGGCTGCCCCTGACCTCTTGCTTGCTCTGCTGATTGGGGCCATCTGCTGCCTCCCCACCTTCTGACGGGCCATTTCCTCCCTCCCCAGGCAGCTCCTCCATCACGAATGGTAGCTGGTCTCCACTTAGCTGCGCCTCCTCTCCCCTGGGTTGGGCCTCCAGGTCCTCGTACTTGCTTTGCTTTCTGGTCTCCATGAACTTGGCCACACAGTAAATGATGGAGCCCAGGGTGTTCACCACCACGCCGGCAATGAACAGAGAGGTGGGTTCCACGTCGCTGAAGGCCACCATGCCCACCGTGATGGTGGCGATGCTCTTTACCACGCCCACGAAGCTGGTGGTCACGGCCGAGTTGATGTAGGTGCAGTGCAGCGTGGTGAAGTTCATGGCGCAGCCGATCAGGATGCAGGCCACGAAGATGCAGACCATAGCTGGGTCCTTCCAGCCAGGGAAGGTCCAGGCGTGGATGGAGTCGGTGCTGGCGAAGGAGCAGATGACCAGCAGCGGAGTGGCGGTGACGGCGATGACGTACTGCGCGGTGAGGGGCCCGTGCTCTGTGTCAGCGCTGGCCTTCTGGATGAGCACCAGGTAGGCGGCGTGCACCAGCACCGCCAGCACTCCCGTAACGTACCCGATGGGGTCGCCCGTCAGGTCGCCGGCTCCTGCGGCGCACAAGGAGGACGGCCGAGCCAGGGCAGGAAGGTAAAAGAGAGAAGACAGCAGGTTGGCGTGGGCGTGGACCCACCGGGAAAACGCGTCGGATAGGAAAGGAGACTGGGTTCGCGCCCCAGCTCTGCCCACCGATTCGAGTGACAGACGCCCGCCGTCCCTCGGCCACCCGTGTCAAATGCGACAGCCAAACTCAGTCAGTGCTCAGAGCGCCTTCCCGCCATATCCCCGGGTCACCCCATCTTCCCCTGTCCACGACAAAGGCCCCGGAGAGCGCAGATGCCCTCGGGGCAGGTGCTGTGGCTTCCCCGAGCTGGCACCGAGGTCACTCCGGCGCGTGGTACCTGCACTCCGCAGCCCCTGCCCCGTGGGGCACCAAAGGGAGAGGGAGCCCCAGCCAGTGGCCTGTAACCCAAAGGGGCCAGGAGCAGGGGAGAACGCCTGTCCTGGCCCCCAGTGAAGCTTCCCCCTGCCCCGGTTCTCGTCTCGCTCAGCACCTGGGTCGTCTGCCTCACGCCCGCAGTCCCCCGCGCGGCACGAGACACCCCGCAGTAGCCCCGGGAGCCTAAGCTTCGCCCCCATCCCCCACCTCCATTCCAGCCCCTGGTGACCCAAGGAAGTTCACGGCCCCCTCCTTCCGGCTTGGTCCTGGCTTGGAGAACTCCAGCTCCCAGGCTCAGGCGGCCCTCCCACCTCTCCCAGAGAATGGGGTGACAGGGGAAGACCAAGGGAGGGGGCAGCAGGAAGAGCGATGCCAGGTGAAGCAGGGTCGAGGGTCGGAAGCCAGGACATTAGGGGGTAGGGGCACTTGCGGGAGGAAACCGGAGAGCTGGGGAGCTCGCTGGGTCTCGGAAGTCCCTTTTGCGAGCTGAGCGACCACTTTCAAAGCTCTCCGTCCCTCTCTGCCTCAGTCTCCCCACCTGGAAGTGAGGTCGTTGCACTCAGTGATCCCCGCGGTCTCTGCCCGACGGAGAGGGGTGGGTGGGGTCGGCTGGGGTCGCCGCGGGGCCCGCTCACCTGCCAGGGCGGCGCCGCAGGTGGTGATGAGCACGGCCGCCAGCACCCCTGGCGAGGGCGCGCCGTTCTTGAGCACCAGGACGCCGATGAGCATGGTGACCAGGGGCAGGCAGCGCTTGAAGACCACGTACATGGGCAGGCTGAGGCCGCGCAGGGACCAGAGCGTGAGGCTGGACTGCAACGTGGAGAGCACCGCGACCCCCGCGAAGGAGCGCGCCAGGCTCAGACCGAAAGGGGGCACGGCTATGAGCCCGAGGCGCCGCAGCAGCTCCAGGCTCAGCGCCGCCGTGGAGCTGGTCAGGCACTGCACCAGGGTCAGGAAGGAGAACTGGTAGCGGCTGATGAGGAACTTGAGCAAGATGTTGAGGGAGCCCGAGAAGACCCCGTGCGCGATGGCCACCGAGATGCCCAGCACTCGTCCCCGGCACAGCTGCCGCATCGCGCCGGCCTCGCTGCACCCAGCGGTGGCGGAGCTCCGCGACCTGCGCGCGAGGAGCCGGGAGGAGCGGAGTGAGGGCGGCGGGGGCGCCCGCCCAGCGCGGCGGTGAAGGGCAGGGGGCGCCGGCTCGGCTGCAGAGGGCAGCTCTGGCCAGGCGTTCTCGCGGTTCGGCAGCTCTGCGTCCGACTGCCCCGCAGCTCCGGGGAGGCAGTGGCGAGGGCGGGGGACTCCGAAAAGTGGCAGAGGTGGCGGGGGGGCCGGTCTGAGAGGAGTGGCGGGAATCCTAGCGACAGCTATTTGTAAGTGGGTGATGAGCCGCGGTGGGTTGTGTCCCGCGCGGTTTCACCGTCAGGGAAGACGCTCTGCTGAGGGAAGCGGGCGGCTGGGCGCCCCGGGGCGGCTGCCGCAGAGCGGGACGGGGGCTCTTGGGGCGCGGCGCCCCTCTCCTTCCACAGTGCCAGCGGCTCTCGCTTGCCCCTTCCTCCCAGCCGAGGGGCTTGGGTTGGAGGGATCGGGACACAGCTAAAGATTTTAGAAACAGCGCATCAGGATCGAGCGCCGTTTATTGGTCGCAACAAGTGACGGTGCCCCCAGCCCCATCGCCCCGGCGCTGCAGCGGCTTTTTCTACCCACGGTCCCTCCCGATGCAGCGGCGGGACCTCTTCCAGTTGCCCTCCAGGGAAGTGAAAACCGTCGGTACCGGCGGGCTCCCGAAGCTCCCGATCCCGGCGCCGACGCCCTGGTATCAGCGGAGGAACCCGCGGCCCGGGGCGCTGTCCGGGGGTGCCTCGGGGCCCGGAAGCTGGCTCCTTCCGGTGCCAGGCCACGCGCACCGCTCTCGGCGTGCCTTCCAGAGAGGGTCCCGGGATTATGCGCGCGGCTCCGGGGAAGCTTTCAGGGGGTTCAGTGGTCTCGTACAGCAGCGGAGCCTGGTGGCGGGGACACACATTAGAATTGAGGCAAAGATGTAAATAAGCAAGCGCGCACAAACGAAGTCACAACCGCAAGTAGCCACCACCAGGAACCGAGAAGCTCGGGGGCGACGCTTCCCGAAGCGTGGGAGAAGGCTGGCTGCGCTCGCAGAATGGGGGAGTAGAAGGGGAGGGGGCGGGAACCCGGGGCCCCTCACCCTGTAGGGAGACTCCGCGTAGCATTCTCCGGATCCCAGGGAACTGATTCCAGGGAACCCTCACCCTGCGGGACCGTCGTGGGTTGCTTTCGGAAGCAGGATAACCGGGAGGCAGAGGGCGGGGGAGTCACCACCTCCCTGGGCCAGGGTTCACACCTTTGCACCGCAGGACTTGTGAACTGTGTTTTTCCTATATGACTAAGAAAAAGGGAATTCTAATTTTGGGATGGGAGTACGGCTTCGGTGACTCTTTCTTCTGAATTCAGTTCCCTGGAAAGTAACTCGCGCGGACCTGTAGTTAAATCAGCAGCAGCCAAGGGTTTCGCCCAGCCGATGGAACCGTTAAGCGCCAGGCAGTTTAGTTTTAAGGCGATTTGAAATTTGTGGCATTGGCCAGGGTTTGGCTGTAAGGGAAAGGTTCGAGATCGCTGCGCTCCAGCACCCCTTTCGTTCACCGCCAGCAGTTTATTTCTCTTAGCCCGGGGGATCGCAACCTCCTAACCTTTTAACGCTGCATCACGTTGCCTTAATAGACAGGATCCATTTCTCTCGCGGTTCTTCTGTTTTCTGCCTCTTACTTCCATCTCTGTGCTGAATGCAGCACACTTCAGCCAAGGTGTTGAAGTCGTGATTTACTGCAACAGGGGAAGAAAAAAAAATTACAGCAGGGATCAGCAGCATCACGGCAGCCCTTCATTTGGGCCAGCATTTTGGGCTTTGGATGCTCACTTTGGTGAGCTCTAGAGAGCTCGGTGTCAACCAGTCCATCAGCTCAGGTGCCCGGCGCCTAGGAGGGCCACCTCCCTGCCCCCCCACAGGTGGGCACTCAAAAAAATGTTTGTGAATGGTCCAGGGTGCCAACTTTCCAGGAATAGCTGGAAAGCATTATACTGAAACACGTGCTTCCGGTTCTCTGGGGAGCTCTTGGTTTTTGTTGCTAAAACTTGTGGTTACATACTATTGGCTGTTTAAGTGACTCTTTTTCTAGAGTTAATGTTATTTAGGAAGTAATGAAGTCTGAAGCACCAGTTCACATTATGTGTATGTATGTGGTATAACTGTATATTCAAAATATATTGATTAAAAACTCTGAAAATTAACTTATAGACATCGGCAAATAACGGATTTCTGCTTCTAGAGACTATTCCAATGAAAGTGTGGCTGCTTTAAGCCATCCCAAGTGCATATTATTAATATAAAGAATTGGCTGCACAGACCTACTTTTGGAATGATTCATTTCTGCCCGCAATTATAATTGCATCAATTTGTGATACTAACATTAGGTAAAAGATTTGGGGCTGATTCAGCTATCTTACTCTTCTCATTTAGGCAAGACAATTTAGCTTAATATTTGAAACCTACAGTGGCATAAAATCGCACATTTTCTCCACTTTGTTGCATATAATTCTTTTGGAAAGAAAAAAAAAACCCCTTAACCCCCATCTCCCACAAAACCAGATACTAGATGAGCTCCTTTTAAAAATTGTGAAAAACTAAGAATACCATGTTTAGCAAGGTTAAATGATCTAGATGAACAAAAATGTAGATCTAAAGGTCAAATAGCTATTTGACCTATTGGTATCAGGGTACCAAGGGTCTAGACTCAAGCACATCATCTTTGGAGCTACTCAATAAATATTAATGGCATTAAATAAATCCTTTAGTTTATCCATTCATTCAACAAACATATACTACAAGTATTTTGTGCCTAGGTACTCTGTTAGCCACAGAGGACTCAAAGATGAACACACCGCCTTCGTCCTTAGCAACAGTGGGATTGTGTGGCAGAAAACGGGAGCGCCAGGAGGGCAAGTACATCAGCTTGATAGCAGTAGCAGAGAAGGCTTCCTGGAGAAGGAAACACAGTCTCTTTGAAAGCTTATTTCATTATTTTTAATTGTAAAAGTAACACATGCTCATTGTGGTACATAAGAGAAAAACAAATTTATAAATAAGTAAACATGCTCTCTTCAGTATTCACCATCCCCAACCCTACAACATAGAGCTTGCTGTGCTCAGTGTGGAACCTTTCAGCCTTTTTGTATGTATGGGTTTTTTTTGTTTTTTTTTGTTTTTTTTTTTTTTTTGAGACGGACTCTTGCTCTGTCGCCTGGGCTGGAGTGCAGTGGCCGTATCTCTCAGCTCACTGCAAGCTCCGCCTCTCGGGTTCACGCCAGCCTCAGCCTCCCGAGTAGCTGGGACTACAGGCGCCCGCCACCGTGCCCAGCTAGTTTTTTGTATTTTTTAGTAGAGACGGGGTTTCACCGTGTTAGCCAGGATGGTCTTGATCTCCTGACCTCGTGATCCGCCCCTCTCGGCCTCCCAAAGTGCTGGGATTACAGGCTTGAGCCACCGCGCCGGGCCTGTATGTATGTTTATACACACACAAACTCCCCCTTTAAAAAAATAACAAAACCAGGATATCATATATATTTGTCTATAATTTCCTACTTTAAAAAGCACGTATTATGGGAATTAGCCTTCTAGATAGTCCCCAGTGATACCTGCTTCCCCACATTCACACCCTATGTTAACTCCTCCCACACTGTACCAGGGTTGGTCTGTGTAGCTAACAGAACCTGGCAGAAGTGATGGAGGTCACTCCTGACTTTAGTTTATAAAACACTGATGCTTCCATCTTGTATGTCCTTTTTCTTGTATCATTAAGTCTGGGGAAGCCGAATGCCACATTGTAGGGACATTCTGCCTATGGAGAGTCCCAATGTGGTTGAGTAATTGAGGTCTGATAACCATGGAAATAACTGTGGTGTCATGAGAAAATCTGAGCTCAAACAACTCAGTTGTTTCTGGATTCCCGACCTATAGAAACTGTGAGATGATAAATGTGTGTTGTTTAAAACTACTAAGTTTTGGAGTGATTTTTTACATAGAAATAGCATATTTTTTCAAATGACTTATTATTTTCAATAACTGTTCTACAGTATACCCTTTCTGTAGACAGGCATTTGGGTTTTAGCAAATGATGTAATGAATACCCTTGGACATAGCCATACTTCTACAGGTATTTTGGGAAAGGGGGAGAGAGGGAATCCTAGAGGTGAAATTGCTGGGTCAAAGGGTAATTTAAAATTTTGGCCGGGTACGGTGGCTCACACCTGTAATCCCAGCACTTTAGGAGGCTGAGGCAGGTGGATCACTTGAGGTCAGGAGTTCAAGACCAGCCTGGTCAACATGGTGAAACGCTGTCTCTACTAAAAATACAAAAATTAGCCAGGTATGGTGGCGCATGCCTGTAATCTCAACTGCTCTGGAGGCTGAGGCAGCAGAATCACTGAAACTGGGAGGTGGAGGTTGCATCTGTGAACTATTTATTGATATCCTTGTCCAACTTTTGTTTGGTATCTTCTTAGTGACTTTATTTATTTATTTATTTTTGAGACGGAGTTTCACTCTTGTTGCCCAGGCTGGAGTGCAATGTTTTGATGTCGGCTCACTGCAACCTCCGCCTCTAGGGTTCAAGTGATTCTCCTGTCTAGGCCTCCTGAGTAGCTGGGACTACAGGCATGCGCCACCACACTCAGCTAATTTTTTATATTTTTAATAGAGATGGCGTTTCACCATGTTGGCCAGGCTGGTCTTGGACTCCTAATTTCAGGTGATCCACCTGCCTCAGCCTCCCAAAGTGCTGGGATCACAGGTGTGAGCCACCATGCCCAGACTTCTTAGTGATTTTTAAGAGCTCTTTGTGAAGTTTGGCTATTAACCATCCATTCTGTGTATGTTGCCAGTATATCCTTTCATTAGGTCCTCTTTTAGCTTTGCTAGTGATGTGTTTTGCAATTTTAATTTTTGTATGTTGTCAATCTTACTCTTTATTTAATGCGACTTTTATTTATTTTTAATTATTATTATTTTTTTAGATGGAGTTTCGCTCTTGTTACCTAGGTTGGAATGCAATGGTGCAATCTTGGCTCACTGCAGCCTCCGCCACCTGGGTTAAAGAAATTCTCCTGCCTCAGCCTCCCAAGTAGCTGAGATTACAGGTACTCACTACCATGCCTGGCTAATATTTTGTAGTTTTAGTAGAGACGGGGTTTCGCCATGTTGGCCAGGCTGGTCTCAAACTCCTGGCCTCAGGTGATCCGCCTACCTTGGCCTCCCAAACTGCTAGGATTACAGGCATGAGCCACCGTGCCCAGCCTAATGTGACTTTTACATGATGGGTAAGAATTTACCGAGCCAAGAGCAGGGTAGTCCAGGCACATAGACCAGCCGAAAACCTGCATCACTTACATGAGGAATTTGTGAGCACACTGGTTGAGTGTGAAGAGAAGCGGTGCTGTAGACAGAGGCAAGGGCTATCCCTGGAGGACCCTGGCTGCTTGGTTAGTAAGCTTGAATTTTTTCCTATAGGTAATCCTATAAGCAGAGAAAGGTTTTATACTGAAATTGATGTAATCAGATTGCATTTGAGATCCATCTCCGGCAGCTGTGTTGAGGAGGAGGGCTCTGAGGACACAGAACTGGAAACAGACACACCATTTAGGAAGCTGCTGCAATTGTCCAGAGAAAAGCTAATGATGGCTTGAACTGGAGCAATGGTGGTTGGATTGAGGGGAAGAGATAGAAGGGAGCAGTGTTTAGGGGGTAAAAAGGATCTCATTCGATATATATGGAGAAGTGGGAATAAGGGAAGGACCAAGGATGGTGTTTAGGTCTTTAGCTTGACCCAAATGGATCTTTTATAACAGCTTGACTTTTGTCAACAAATGAAAAAGCATGTGCAGGAGGAAAAGCTGGGTTAGCAGGCAAGTGAGTTTGGTTGGAACAAAATGAGTGCAAAGGCTTGTGGGAAACCCAGGTGGGGAAGGTAGGTGTACAGATTTGGGAGTATTCAGTATTAACATGAAACTAAAAAGCATTTAAGTGGATCAGCAAATACAAGGAGAAGCCTTTTAAGTAAGAAATTCGAGTTCATTTTTGGAAGAGCCACATTATTGCTAAGATACACAGTTAAGAAGTGCCAAAGGCAGAAAGGATAGCTGACTCAGCCTGGATCTCCCTGGGCGTGATGGACCTTGGTAGGGTCACTCCAGACTAAGGCTCAGCTTAGCTCTTGAGACTTGGAAACTCAATTCTGTCAATTCCTTCAGGAATAATCAGGATCTACTCACCAGAGAGTTCTACATCTTACAACTATTTCTCAGTGTGCCAATTTCTGTTATTCTTAAGAAAAGGAGGCTATGTGGCAGGACCATGGGTTTAGATTCAATCATTCCAGATTTCAAATTCATTTCATTATTTTTTGGCTATTATGACTCCTGAGAACACTGGCTTCCTTGTCCTGAAAACAAGGAGGGCTACCTTGCAGGGATGTTATAGAGATTAAAAGTGATAACATATATAAAGCATCTCACATGGTGCCCTGACCACAAATCAGTAACTGAGTTCCCTTTTCCTTTATCCACTCTTTAGTGCTGTTCTGTCACTACAGGTACAGGAGGAGCTTGTGGGGAGGCCCACAAGATGAAAGCTAAAAGCTCAGCAGCCAGGAGACAAATGCTGATTTCCCAACCCAGAAAGAATGACTGGTCATCCTCTAAAGTCCAAAAGCTGCTTAACTTGTGATCTACCAAGGATTCAAAAATCTTGCACATTGTCTTTCAGGAGAGAATCCTTAGAGTTTTCCAATTCTAGTTCCAGGCAACCAACTGGATAAGCATTCACCCACTCTCACAATGATACCTGAGTTATATATTATGAAGCTAGTGTTCTAAACTTCTCTAACATTCCTGGAGTAGAGGGAAAAAATAAATCAAGGGAGAGGTTAGTTTTTAAATTATAAGTTTTTGTTTCAAAAGATACATGATAGAACATTTTATTAATAAAACCTCTTGCATTCTAGAAGGAAAGGAAATAATTTCATTGTAAATATTATCTGGGTTAGATATTTTTGAGACAAGGTCTTGCTCTGTCACCTAGGCCAGAATGCCTTAGCCTGGGTCACTGCAGCCTCAACTTCCCAGGATCAAGTGATCCTCCTGCCTTAGCCTCCCGAGTATCTGGGACTACAGTAGGTGCATGCCACCATGTCTGACTACTTTGGGTGGGATACTTTTAAGGGTCTATCTCAAATTCTGCTGATACAGAGAACACCCATTGTAAACCCACTTTTACTGACCACACCTTAGTATAATGCCGTTAGTTCATATAGAGGCAAGCAGCAAAAAAAAACCGCTGTCAAACTCATCAGTGTGACAACTCTAAGGATGTGGCTAAGCACCATGTTCACTGCAGTATACTTAGGTGGTTAAGCGGTGTCCTCTTTATCGAACCTCTCAAAAGCAATCTGTATTGCTGATCTAAGAACCAAAAAAAGCTGAGCACCGTGCCACGTGCCTGTAGTCCCAGGTACTTGGGAGTCTGAAGTGGAAGGATGGCTTGAGCCTAGGAGTTCAAGACCAATTTTGGGCAACATAGTGAGGCTCCATTCTCAAAGAACAGAAAAAAAAAAAGAAAAAAAGAACCAAAAAGAGCTGTATTTTCCCTGAGACCATTCATTCATTTAACTAACAGTTGCTGAGCCCCTTCTGTTGCCTGAGCCAGGCAGGGTGCTAGGGCCAAGCCTGGCACAAGGACAGAGTCTGCCCTCTAGGCTATAGGCACTGAACTGTGTAGCTGATCAGATTTCCCATTTATGAGGCTAGAAACCTTAGCGGTAAATCTTTGGCCCAGTCAGTAGTAACTTTCCAGGACTTTGAGGTATGTATACTGAAGCCCCACTCCTGGCTCCACTTTCTCTCTCTGGTTCCACTTCTTAATTTATGCTGTTTTGCTTTTATATCTTAAGCTGTCTTAAATTTTTTCTGCAAGAAGTAAACAAGCAAATTTATAAAGGCAATATATATATATTTTAGTTTATTTTTGCTCTGGTTATTATGAGCACATTTTGTTCTTTAAAAAGAACTTAAGAATTATAATCTTTACCACTTATAGTATATCTTAATATTATATAGGAAATATAAGTGTTATGCAAAGTAGTTTGATTTTTCCCCTTTAACGTACTTTTTTTTTTTTTTTTTTTTTTTTTTTCCAGTTCATCTGCACCTAGAGCTTTTCAAGAAACCTTAGGGAGGTGGCAAGGAGCATAATAGCGGTACTTAGGCCTGGTTTCAAGGGCAATAGCTAGAAGCCTTAGTAGGACCTAAAACTTTGTGTTCAATTGACAGTTTAAAAAATTTTTGATATTAGAGAAGTAGGAAGACAAAATTATAGAGTCATAAGTATAATATCTAAAAATATGTGAATAAATGCTAAAAAAAAAAAAAAAAAGTAAGCTCTTAGCTCATAGCATTCCATGTTCTTAAAAACATGGCACCAGTCCCTGAGAGAATCTCACTCAGTCTATGTGTCAAGCACTGAGTAGATGCTCAATAAACAGCTACTAAATAAAAGAATAAATATATTCTAGTGTCCTGTTACTGAACCACAGATATATCTATATTACATATAATACTGTATTCACATATACAATGTATTAGAAAGAGCAGTCTTTTTGGGGAAGTCATAAAATGATAAATGATCAACAGATATAGTTTATTTATCACAACAGTGATTGTATTTTACATCAAAAATGACAAATTAAAAATGAAATATATCACTATCTATACAAGTATAACCTACTGCGATCCCATATTTTAATCCATTTTATGACCCAGAGACTACATTTTAATAGATATTATAAGATACACCATAATATTAATTATTTCTTAGAATTTTAAGAAATATGGCTTATGTATCAGGCTTAATGAGTGAGCCAAAGCCTTTATCAGCTCCCTCAAAACTGATAAACTGGAAAGAGTTGAAATCTGAATAGCATATAAAAGCATAATGTCTATGTTTTCCATAGTTAATTTATTTGCTGTTAGGCAGTTCTTCAGCCAGCATCCTCTGTTTCTGACCAGAGTAGTGTATCTCAAGCAGGAATAGTAAGACAAGCAGGGTCATAGATCTTTATTGTTTCATCCCAAGAACAGTCAGCCACCTAGAAAACAAAAATGAAGTAAGAAGAAATGTATTTAGATGTACAAAAATTCAAAATTGGCAGCAAAAACCCAAGTCATTTAGAGTGTCGTAAATCATCCACTAGTAAACATATTTTTGAACAGGAAAAACATAGGGCTAAGTTTTGATAAAAAGTCTATATTCCCTTTTTAGGATATACCTCAGGGTATTCCAAATGATTCCAATTGATTGAGTATATTCCAATTGGTATATTCCATTTGATTGAGGTTTCCTATAAGCATGTCCCCCACCTTCACTCCACCCAACAACTACATAATTCCCTACCATCTGAGAGAAATGTTGAAAAGATACGTTCCAGACTGTGAACAAGATGCTGTGCTCAATATTGTGGGGATGGAGAGGAAGATAAAGTAAAGCTCTTGCCTTCAAAAAATGGCTCATTCGAGACTGACTGTGGAAGGTGCACTAACAGAGACTCTTAGGGGGACTATATGACTCTAGCTGGGACAGTGTAAGACAACTTCACAATGCCATGGCATTCCCACCGGACCTCTGTAGGAGGCAGACACAAAAGACAAGGACATTCACATCTACAAAGCCACAGGAAAACATGAAGGGAAGAAAGTCCAGGGTGTTCAGGAACTATGCATTAAAAACTTAGTGTAGCAATGTCTCCAGGTATAAAATTAATACATGAAAATGAATTGTATTTCTATATACTCATTTTTTAATAGAAATGGATGAGGCAATTTTTAAAATTTATGTGGAAATGCCAGGACTTAGCCGAAAGAATCTTGAAACGAAACAACAAAGCTGCACTACTTACTCTAGCTGACTTACAGACTCAGCATGAAACTACTGTAATCAAGACTGTGCAGGATTAGGATAAAGACAAGTAGACCAAAGGAAGAGAACAGGGTTCAGGAATAGGCCCCACACTAGGACAAATGGCTTTCAACAAAGGTACCAAAACAATTAAAGACAAAAGGAAAAGTCTTTTCAATAAATGGTGGTAGAACAACTGAATATCCATAGGGAAAAAAGTGAATCCTGACCCCAACTTTGCACATAAAAATGAATTTGAGATGGACCACAGACCTAAATATAAAAGCAAACAGTATAACACTTTTAGGAAAAAAAATAGGAAAATATATTCTCAATACAGAGGTAAGTAAAGATTTCTTAGGGATACAAAAAGTAATAATCACAAAAATTTGGTAAGTTACTCTCAATCAAAAATAAAACTTTTGCTCATCAAAAGACACTGTTAAGAAAATGAACAGGCAAGACACAGTTAAATAAAAGATTAATAAAATATACACCTGACAAATAACTTGTATCCAGAATATATAAAGAACAAATACAACTCAATAATAAAAGACAATCTAATTAAAAATGATGGGCAAAAGTACGCACATAAAAAAGTGCTCAACATCATTAGGGATTAGGGAAATGCAAATAAAAGTAACAATGAGATACCACCATATACTCACATTATGGCTAAAATTAAAGATTGACAACACCAAATGTCAGCAGGGATATGGAACAGCTATGATCGCATAGATTGCTGGTAGGGATGTACATGGTACCACCATTTCGGAAAACAATTTGGCCATTTCTTACCAAGTTAAACACATACCTATCTTTTGACCCAGTAATTCCACTCCCAGATATTTGTCCAAGAAAAATGAAAACATATATTTGCAAAACAATGTATACAGGAATGTTCACAGCAACTTCATTCACAATAGCAAAAAATCGAAAACAAGGCTGGGCGCAGTGGTTAATACCTGTAATCCCAGCATTTTGGGAGGCTGAGGCAGGTGGATCACCTGAGGTCAGGAGTTCGAGACCAGCCTGGGCAGCATGGTGAAACCCCGCCTCTACTAAAAATACATAAAATGAGCTGGGTATGGTGGTGCATGCCTGTAATCCCAGCTACTAGGGATGCTAAGATGGGAGAATTGCTTGAAACTGGCAGAGGCTGCAGTGAGCTGAGATTGTGCCACTACACTCCAGCCTGGGTGACAGAGTGAGACTCTGTCTTAGAGGAAAAAAAAAAAAAAAAAAGGGAAAACAACCAAAATACTCACTAACAAAAGAATCGATAACAAATTGTAGTAAATTCATACAACAGAATGTGCTCAGCAAAACAAAGGGAAGAACTGCTAACAGGCTCAGTACCATGGATGAAGCTCACAGGTAAGAGGCCAGAAACAAGTGAGGACATACAGAAGAGTTCCTTGTAGAATTTTAAGACAGGCAAAACTCATCTAAGGTAAATAAACAAACAAACAAAAAATCAGAACAATGTTACTCTTCTCACCTGGAGGGAAGGGTGGGGATAGGGGAGATTGGAAAGGGGTAAAAAGGAAACTGGGGGAAAGATCAAATAACTGGGATGATGTGAATTTCATAGGCACATCTATTTGTCAAAAATGTATATCTAAGACTTGTAAATTTCAATATATGTTAATTATACCTAAAAATAGTAAAAATAATGTTAGCGATAATAACTAAACGATGGGTGAGAGTACAGGAATAAATAAGAATGTTGATAGTTGCTCAAGCTAAGTAATGAAGTTCATTATCCGATTCTGTTACTTTGTATGTTTTCAAAAATTTCCACAATAAAAAAAAAGAAGAAAAGAAACAAGGTAGGCAGTAAAATGAAAGATGAAGTAGGAAGAGAGTACTTTTGACCAAAAGTATTTGCACTCCATTTCCCAGCCTTTCGTGGTTATTACAAAGGTTGAAAATTACACAAGAGAACCCTCGTTTTGACTAATATAATTTCTTGGCTATCACTAACTTTGAATACAAGAACCATTCAAACTAATCAGAGTAATATTAGCTCCTTATCATTCACTAGCAATATTCTGAGATCACAATCCAAGTTACAGAGAGCGTTATAGACTTTTCAGTCAAATGTTTACATTTTAAAACCACACTCTTCAAAATCTGGTTGTTCTCACTTCATTTCTCATTGCACCAGGATCACACCTCAAATCCAAGCATGCTGCTTCTGCCTCTTGATGCTCTTGTTCCTTTACTGATCCCTTCCCTTTAATAACTCCTCTTCTCCCTCCCTTTCTGTCTGCTCCTCTGTCCCCTTTGCCTTGCTCTGCCAGAGATGTCTCTTCTTTAAAAAAATCAGTTTAGGCATCACCTCCATGAGGTGTACTCATAATACTTCATCGTACCCATAATACTTCATCGTACCCATAATACTTGATTGTACTTATTTTACTGACCGAAGACAAACAGTTGTCTTCAGCTCTTTCAGGGCATGGACCATGTCTTCTTAGAACATAACTCAATGAATATTAGCTCAACAAATTAATCTTACCGATTAAAATTTCAGAGATTAACTCTGTCCTCGTGTTCACACTACAGTAGCAGAGCTACAACCAGAACCTAAACTTGTTGAATGTATCCACTAAAAACAGTGCCTCGTAGAAAAGGCACACTGAAAACCATTATTCGCCTAATAATGTTTTATACCAGTTTTATACCAGTTTTCAGTTTTTATACCAGAGGACACAAAGATCATTATGTTAAATTAACCGTCTCATCTATGCTTATTTTTTTTCACGTGCTGGGCCTTTCCACAAGTTAAACATCCACTGCTGGAGAGAAAAGAATCAGATAAATAAGACTTAGGTTTCTAGTGCAAGGTATCTATAAATTATGTTTCTGAAACCTTATTCAGCACTCTTCAATCCAGCTTCTTATTTACTCAGGACTTATAATAACTACCAAATATTAAGGCCACTGATTCAGCAAATGTTCATAAATCTATACTTAATTGGATTAAGATAGATGTAAAACTGCAATGATACAGAATTAGGAATAGATTAATTCAAATTGATGAAAATAGTATTTCTCTATTTGTTAATTAAACCCTATCTGGTTCTACAAATTTAAGCAAACTAACAATAAAGAAAATAATAATAAGGTAAGAAAAAAGCACTTTACTAACAAACAAAGAGGCTCCAGATTCTCCAAGGTTGCCATGTAGGAACTTCCTGGTAAGAAAAAACTGCTGTGCCATGTGGTCCCCAGGGGACCTCTTATTAATCATCACCACCACTGCAATGGCTTCTGGTAGCACTACTTGCCCTCTAATTCTAGAACTGAAAGTAAACACAGGGTTCGTTCTTAATGCCCCATGGTACCTATCTGTGGTCAGCCTAAGAGACATTTTAAAAAGACTGTACTAAAAATAAGGGCTAACAAAAAGACACATATTAAAAAAAGACTTTGCTAAAAAAAAAAAAAAAAAAAGTGTTAACAAACAGAAAAAACAAGTAAAGAAAATGGCATGAAAAGAAATAATCTGCTTTATAGGATGAGATACACTCATTCTTTAGCTTGTCAAACAGAGAGGCATCTTTCCTGGCTCCCGACCTGCTTCCTCATAACAAAAGCTTCCCCTTCCATCCCCAGAAATGCATGCCTGGCCATGAAGACTCCTTCAAAGCCAGACTCAGGACACAGAATGAGAAAGATGATGATAGGAATCTCCTTTTCTACTTACCCAAGATTATCTTTCTCAGTTTCAGTCCCATATATGAGAACCCCACTTATTTGCCCATTATCTTGCTATGAGAAAAACTGTGAATGATTGAAATCAGAAAAAAAGATGACTAAGTATCCTTTCAGTGGGAGGCTGGCATTGTCTTAGGGACCATATGGGTTACCTGTTTCTCCAGAGCTCTGTGCGTTTCACTTTCTGACTAGATTACTTTAGAACTCTGTAAATTATAGAAAACAGATAGCAATGCAAACGATTCCCATTCATAAAAGTTGCAAGGGAATCCTGTCCTGTAGAGATGCAACTGATGCCCCCGCTTACCCCCTGCAAGAGATGACTCCAAACCTTAAGTCTTATTGCCCTGTGGATACTGTCCAGTTCTGCACCTATTAGTAAATTCATTTCAGCACTCAATGATTCCTTTAAGTTAGCTGTCAAATCTTACATGAGTTACATAAATGAGTTAAATAAAATCTTTGACACATGTTCATACTATGAGAGTCATGTCACCATTTTGAAAATTATCCTTTAACATGGCCACACACAGGGATTCAGTTTACTGTGTCAAGGGGGTAACCATTATTTCAATGAAACATCGTAACTCTTGCTTTCTTATAGGACATACATAGTGAGTAACAGAAAAATCACTTCATTAACAGAACAAACATTATTAAATGGGGAAAACGGATACATAATTATATTTAAAAAAGAGGCTGAGAATAGTTGCTAAAATTGGACATGAAATTAAACGCAAACAATAATATAAGATATACTGATATGATCAATTTACCAGCTCATCAGAGGATATAAAAGTTTTTCCTAGTACTTGACTATAAGAGAAATACATAACATGCCCCCATTACAAAAATTATTCAGTGCCAAAAGAGTGGCTTTATAAAAAATACATCTTTCTTCACAAGGCAGTAAAAACAACATCTCAACTCTCCTGTAGGCCAAAGGCAGACATTAAACTATAGTTTACTGGAGGCACTTCTGGAAGATGGTGGTTCTCAAGCTTTAGTGTGCATGAGAATCACCTGGAGGTCACACAGACTGGTCCCCATCTCCCTAGCCTCAGGCTTCAAAGTGGGGTCCTGGGATCAGCATCACTAGCTCCACTTTGGGCTGACACAGGCTGGGGTCTTGAAGCCAAGGTCCACAGATAGGCTTCAGAAAGTCCATACATACAACATTTTGTGTATATTTACATTCTGGTGGCAAGGGAGAGAGAATCCATAATTTTCTTCAGGGATCAATTTACCAGCTCATGAGAGGATATAAAAGTATCCTGACCCCAAACATGAATCCAGAGAATTCTTCAGCTGGGCATTGTAATCGTCTGTGGCCCTTTCCAACACTCAGCTAGGACTGGGGACCGCTGAGAAACAGTGTAACATGTATCAATTTTTTAACTGGGTTTCTGTCATGTGAACTAAGATGGGGGACTTGTGCAGGAATTTTCTGTTGTTGATTAAAAGAAATTCAAAACTTGGCAGGATTCAAATATTCTTAAGGAATAATTCTCTTCCTTTCCCGAGGAGAAAGAATAAGAATATGCCACTAACACAACGGAAAACACCTTGTGCCATATTTTTACATTTTTATTTAAAGTTTAAGTTTCAAATCTGATAGGTTAATATGAAATAGGAGGAGACAGAATTGGGAGGAGGACTAAGAGGAAACATGATTGAACTATCTTTAAACAAAAACCAAAGTCCTCCCTGAAGCATCCCTAAATCAAAAGTTTATGTAGCTTCCTGGTCCTACTCTACATAAGCCAGTATCCAGAATTTCTATTGAAAGGCATGAGAAAATTTTATTAATCATTTAAACTATGGTTAATCACAATATTTTTATTTACTTTCCTCGAGATTTGTATCCTGCTAAGTTCTAAATGGGCTGATATGGTTTATAGATTAAACCACAGAAAGCCAAATAAAGATTTTTTAAAAAAAGCCAACTCCAAATAACAAAATCTGTTATAAAGGGAATGAATGGAGCAAAAGATTTCAGGCATCAGAGCTGAGCACATCTTAATACTGGCAAAATAACTTAGGCTCTATGCTTTACAACAATGAACAAGGAGGCAAAAGCATGCTGAGTAATATAGTATCTGTTTTCTAGTAACATTCATGTATGTTTATAAAAACTAAACCTCAAGATAATTTTTTTTTTTTAGAGTCAGGGATTGTATCTTGATTAAATCTGTAAATCTATATTCCTTGTTTTCTATATACAGTAAACCTTTGATAGATGCTTGTTGACTAAATGAATCCATGTATGAGCCATAGTTTTCTACAAGATTTTGTTGAGTAGAGAGAGCCTCTCACATAATAAAAAGCATCCAATTAGGTGTGAGTTCAGAGATATGGGTAAAAACAACAAGTTTTATGGGATTTGGAGGATATATATTTTGTTTGTTTGCTTTTAATTTCAGGAATATTTAGAAAAGTTTCACAGGGAGCTTTCCTTTGTGTCTTAAGAACTGTTTGTTAAATATTCCTCAGCATTACAAAGCTATCTAAAAGATAATTTATGTATATTTATCTATTCATCCATTTTTTCAATGAGAACTTATTAAGAACCTCCTCTGTGTCAGAAGTATGTACAGGTTATGACAATAAATACAAGGGTCCTGGTCTCTGGCTCCACAGATCTTGATTGTAATGGAGAGACAGGTAAGCAAAGAGAGACCTATACTGTAGAGTAGTATGTACAATGATAGAGGAATTACGGGGTCTCATAAAAGTAGGCAAGGGGCCATTATCATCGAATGTGAGGGAAGTGCCTGCTTTCAGGTGGAAGTAATATCCAAGCTGAGGCTTAACGGAGGAGCCGGCCAGACAGCATTTGTTGCTGTTTTTGGGACAGTGGCACAATGGAAAAAAGGAAAATGTTTTAGGCAGTGGGATACATCAGGGTAAGTAAAGAACTGAAAGTTTTAGTTTTCAGGCAATTTAAAAGTTATAATTGCATTATAACTCCTCTGATGAAACTCAATCTTTCGAGAGGCAGTTTTTTTCTGAATCCCATCTAGGGTTTTTTGAAGGCTGCGGCATCTCTTGTTTGACCCTCTTCCCTTACAGTATGAGTGTGCATGTGGACACTCAAGGGCAGGGGCCTCCAGGCTCTACTGCTTCTGTCCAAGGATATGCAAGTGGAAAATGTATTCCTTTACTCACAAGCCCCCACTGTGGTACATTTCATCCCTATGCCCTTCTGAATTTCCTTTAAGCTAAGATCAACATGCTAATCTTTTCATCAAAAGTCAGAATTAAAATTACTGACATTATGGGAAAAAATGGTTTGTCAAAATGTTGTATTTTTTTACTTAATGTAAAATTTGAAGAGAGAATCAATCTTCGTTATTATTTTAAAAGATGCTATCTACTAGGGTAGTAAAAAAAAAAACTAAACCAATAGGGTAAGATGCCATATAAGTTCTATTTTTAATTATTTCATTTTCACTTTAATACAGCAAAATAGGTATTTCTGTTAAAAGAACAAGCACACTAATCAGAAATATGAATTACTTGCTTTGAACTAATATGTCAGTTTCTTCGAAACATATAATAAAGCTTGAAAAACTGAACAGAAATTTATTTTATGTCAATAAAGCCTATTAATTGGTATGTATGGCATATACATTAAGACATCTTCATGCATGGAACGCCAGAGAACAACTATATTAAACCAGTATTTCAGCATTTCCTATGTGCAAAATACCAGACTAAATGCTACATAAATCCAAAAATAGTAAAGAAACATGCATTCACTAAGGAGACTATAATAAAAATTTACCAGTGGTGGATCAAATCACATGTATTATAGAACATCTTCAATAATAATGGTCCCATAAATATGGATTTTAGAGAAGAAAACATTAAAATGGAAATATGACCCTTTAAATACATGTAAAATTTAGAAAATGAATTTATATCCCTTAATTGTATCAATTCCCTCCACTTTATTAAAATGTTTACACATGCAACTGATAAGGTAACTTATCTCAAATGATTTAATGTGATTGTTAATAATTAGAATTCCAACTGACTCATTAGGAGCTTTACTTTATTAAGAAGTTTTCCATTTCCTATTTATCATTATACCCTTTTTTTTCTCAATTTCGTGGACAATTGCTTTTGCCCTTGGGAAACTTGTTCAATCTACTGTAATTATCTTTATGACACATGGCCTCTTTAGCAAAAATGAATAATAGAAACAGGCAGAAAGACACAGACAGAATGAAAAAAAAATCACAGTTAACTCTACATTTTGAAAAAGCAGCCAAGACGTTATATTGCAGTATATTAAACTTGGGACTAAAGGAAGAAACATGTTTTACTTACTCAACCAGCTTACAATAGAAAGTGACTACAGGAGAGAACATGATAATCATTATGGAGTTCATGCAAAAGCAAGAAAAGAGTTGATCAATAAACTAAAAAAATCCTTTTCATTAATTCATTCAATAGCTATTTAGCATATACGTATCAGGTAGTTGACATTAATCCTCTGTGTGTCTCCGGGCACTCAAGATATTTAGCTGACACAAAATATTTACTGAAGCAGAGAAGAAAAGAAGAGGAGGAGAGAAGGAAGAGAAGAATTTAATTCTGGAGTCAAAAAGGCAGAAATAATTTCCATAGGCAGAGGTGGAGGAGAACAAGAGAAACAGGGGTAAAAAACAGGGATATGACGAATAACAAAATGTAATTGTTCTGCAATAGAGGATTACACAGGATGGTGAGAACTAAAATTGAAAAGGAAAACAGATTATATTGAATCCTGAAAGCAAGATTAAAAGTTCAGACTCTACACTGAAGGGCATGAATGGGCTTCCTCTTGAAGGTTTCTGAGCAAAGATGACAGTGATAAAAATGACAATTTAACTGGATTAATTTGCAAATTAAAACTAGTATTTAATAGTATGGCAGGAGGTTAATGGTCAGAGTAGTTTAAAAGCATCACAGGAGTGATTAACCATGAATTCTAAAAAGAGAAAGACAGGTTAGGAGGCAAATATAGTAGCATCTGTATTGGATGACAAATGCCTTAAAAAAGGGACAGCAATAGGAAAAATGTATTCTGTTGCAGGAACATGATATGTCTGTCCATTTATTCCAGTCTTTTTTCAAAGGTCTCCTAGCAAAGTTACATAATCTTCTTAATCTAGAGTCCTGTATATTTTTAATTTTTATTCTTTAGGAATCCTACACCCATACACACACACACATGCACGCACACACATACACAGCTGTTGCCATGTAAAAGTGATTTTTCCCATTTTATTTTCTAACTGGTAATTGTTATATCTGTAGGGTATTCAATGTTATATATTTATTTTAACTGACTTTCTTATTGGACTCTCATTATTTTTAATAGGTTTAAAGTTGATATATTTAATACTTATTCAATTTGACAATCATATGAATTACAAATGACAATAAAATGTTCTACCTTTAAAAAATTTATATTCTATTTTGTTTTCTCCTATTTCTAACTGGCCACACAATTTTTAGAACCATGTTAATTTACAGTAGTGATGGTGGCAGTTCTCATCTTGCTCCTATCTTTAATGTGTTTCAGGTCAAGCACTAACAAAATCAGATTTGCATTATGGAAACCTCTCTCTAGAGGCAACATGGAGAATCAATGGGATAATGGAAACAGCTCAGAGACTAGCTTTGAGATTGTTGCAGTAATCCATGGTAAAGGTACAAATAAGTGCTCATCTAAGGCACTGGAGATAGAAAGGCATTGTCTGGATTTCAGAGATATTGGTGAGAAATAACTCATAAACTCGATACCAAGTTGAATTTAGGAAGTGTGAAGAGACAGGAAAACTAGGATGACTTCCCAGATCTCTCGTATGGCCCCAAAATGCAATCAATTGACCAGGTTAGGAATACTGAAGGAAAAGCATGACATCTACTCAGATCTCACAGTAAAGTCCGCTGGATACACAGGGCAAGTATCCTAGCATAGAATTATATGACAGCTTCAAGGAGAAGTTGCACCAAAGTAAAAGGGCTAAGATTGAATATTGGAGAACATCTACTTTTGGAAGGATGGTGATGAAGATATTTAGCAAAGAGGTAAGGAAGAAGAGGTCAGCATGGTATAGCATTGAAAAAATAGGACAGGAAGATTTTTTTCAATGGCTAAATAAGAAAAAAGTCGGAAAAAAGGCTAATTTGGTTTTCAGGAGTTTACTGGTGATCTTTTTGGGCTTAACTTCAATTGAATGATGAAAGGAAGACAGGTTTAAAAGAGAGTGTAGATTCTGAGAAACTAAAAGCAAGAGGTCAATCTACTAATTCTAGATATTTAATAATAGAAGAGAAATAGAACTTACTGATAGTGAGACAGGACAGTGGGGTAAGCCCCATAGAGCTTTGAAAACAGAAGAACTGATTGAAGATCTAAAAACAGTGGGTAAGGGAAGAAGCAAAGGTGTGGATGAGGGAACCAGTGAGAAAATTAGAAACCCACTGGAAGGATGGGGAAAAAAACAGAGATAACATGGAAACATTTTGGGGTGACAGAGACGGAAGAAGATGCTCATTCCTGGGAACTTTCTTTTAACAGTAAGTAGAACATAAGGTCAAATGTCCAGATACTGACACTGAAAAAGGTTGAGGAAAGATACAGTGGAGAATGGGCTAAAAAAATCAAAAAGACTTCAAAGGTAAAATCAGAAAGACTTCAAAGGTAAGTTGAGTAGGACCAAGAGCCCAAATGAAGTTTTTTTAAAAAGCTATTTGAAGTGTGCCTAGTCAGTATGTTTGGTGGGTTTTTAGAAGCAATGCTTCATAATCAAGAGAAAGGAAATTGAATAGGAAAGTGAGTGATTCAGAAATGGAAGCTCAGAGGCAGATGTCAACAGTAATGGGATGCTATAATTGCAAGGGGTATGTATTAGTCCATTTTCACGCTGCTGATAAAGACATACCTGAGAATGGGAAGAAAAAGAGGTTTTATGGACTTACAGTTCCACATGGCTGGGGAGGCCTCACAATCATGGCAGAAGACAAGGAGGAGCATGTCATGTCTTACATGGATGGCAGCAGTGAAAAAAAAAAAAAAAAAAAAGGGCTTGTGCAGGGCAACTCCCCCTTATAGAACCATCAGATCTCATGAGACTCATTCACTATCATGAGAACAGTGCAGGAAAGACCTGCCCCCATAATTCAATCACCTCCCTCTGGGTTCCTTCCATGACATGTGGGAATTGTGGGAGCTACAATTCAAGGTGAGATCTGGATGGGGACACAGCCAAACCATATCAGGGTGTCTATGCAGTGCAGAGGGTAGCAGACACAGCCTAATACCATCCATCTAAGGAGCACACTGATATCCTACAGAGCTGGACCTGGGAAATGTTTTATGGCTTGGGGAAAACAACGAGGACTTGTTATATCATTGTAAGCTAAAAAATTACACAATTATGAAAGCATCAATGAGGAAACAGCAGAGACTAATGCCTGAGGACACTGACTGTTTCTGGCACTTGTTCTTTTTAACTCTAAAGCTAGTCTGTGACAGACGCAGAAAATATCACCTGACATAAAAGGTGAACAGGACACAAATATCCTAACTACCAATAATGCTTGCCATCTTCTAATATCCAATTTTTCAAACTCATTAGAGAATTCTTAAATACTTTTATCTATTGTCAACCATTAAACCTGATATCAAAGATTATGGAAATAGAGATTTGAACCAAAACAAGAGCTGAATTTTTAAATGATACCTAACCAGGCACAGTGGCTCATACCTGTAATCCCAGTACTCTGGGAGGCTGAGATGGGAGGATCACTTGAGCCCAGGAGATCCAGACCAGCCTGGGCAACACAGTGAGACCTCATCTCTACAAAAAAATAAAAAAATAAAAAAGTGGTGCACACCTGTAGTCCTAGCTACTCAGTAGGGTAGGGTGGGGGTGGAGGCTTGAGGTGGGAGGATCGTTTGTGCCCAGGAAGTTAAGGCTACAGTGAGCCATGACGTACCACTGCATTCCAGCCTGGGTGACACAGTGAGACCCTGTCTCAAATAATAATAATAATTAAAAATAAAAATACATCTAAAGAACTAGTTTAAATTAGAACCAAATCTAATCATCTTACACTGAAACAAAACAAAAATATACAAAACTACTTCTACTCTATTAATATTTTAAAGAAAACTCATTATATAGGAGCTACATATTCCTAACATGGACAGATTCAGATATTCACTAATTAAAGATTATGTTAGGTGGGGCATGGTGGCTCATGCCTATAATGCCAGTCCGTTGGAGGCCGAGGAAGGAGAACTGCTTGAGTTCAGGAGTTCTAGACCAAACAGGGCAACATAGCAAGATCCTGTCTCTATGAAAAAAAAAGAGAAAGAAAGAAAAGATTGTTTACCAAGCATTTTGGGAGTCCCAGAAGGTAAACTTGTATATGTAGTATAACCAAACTTTGAAAAACTTGAAAAATACACACACAGAGACTGGAAGGGTAGCTACCATTGAGAAGGAGGGGTTCAGATTTGGGATGAGGCTTCTGGAATGCAAGCCATGTTCCATATCTCAATGTGGATAGTGGTTATACAGGGGTAGTCACTTCTGGAAAACTAATTGAGCTGTACACTTAAAAATATGTGCATTTTAAAATACAAATTTACATTTAATTAACTGTAAGAAACATAATAATATGGTAAAACAGACTTTTAAAAGAAACATAATAATATGGTATAACAGAAATTCTTTCTTAAGTGGAGAGACTATAGGTACTCTTTTCTCTTTCTTCTAAATGTAATTTCCAAAATTTTGTCATGAGGAAAACATTAAAGCTTATTAAACATACTGCAGTGATATCTGAAAGTGATAACGTTTACTTTAAAAGAGATTAAAATAATAAATATGCCCCAAAAAGAATGTATAAAGACATGTAAACATGTATCCAGCTTATAAATACTAAACTAAACATCACTGAGCATTCGGAAGAGCAGAATTGATACTGTAGAGCACAAAGTCAGGAATTCTAAAGATAATACAGAAATTCCAATTATATAAATAGGTATATTATAGGTCTAGAATCACAAACTTACAAAAAGAAAAAGAGTATCCAATTTAGAAATAATAAGGATAAGAAAGAAAAGATAAAATGTTAGAACTGTACAAATCATGATTAGAAAAAAAAAAAATCAAAGAAAACGATGCCTTCAGCCTGCTTAACAAAAGAGGGCGTAGAGCATTTCTCAGCAATTATCCTTAAAGAATGACCCCAGACACTTACTTGTCAAGTTTTAAACTTTTAAAGACAAGATCTTACATTCTGTTAAGAAGAAAGGTGGTGTAATGTAAGAATGCCCTTGACCTCATTTCTCAGATATCTAAGAAAGGAGAAGCTAAAAAGAAACAGAATTATACACAGAAGAACTCAGATAAATCTCTTTTAAGACTGAGAATATATGAAAACACAGAGCCTTAAAGTAACATCAGCAAGGTCCTACAGCTGCTAAGATCACAAGAGACAATAGGTATATGAAAGCAGATGGAAAGATACTAAGAGGTGACAGAAAGATACTTTCTAAGGGAATAAAATATGATCAAAGAGCAAAATTAACTTACAATCTGTAAATCTGACACATTATGAGACTAAAGGATAAATATAGTATGTTAAAAATAACTTGGCTGGGCACAGTGGCTCACGCCTGTAATCATAGCACTTTGGGAGGCCGAGGTGGGCGGATCACCTCAGGTCAGGAGGTTGTGACCAGCCTGGTCAACATGGCGAAACCCTATCTCTACTAAAAATACAAAATTAGCTGGGCATGGTGGCACATGCCTGTAATCCCAGCTAGTCGGGAGGCTGATGCAGGATAACTGCTTGAACCCAGGAGGTGGAGGTGGCAGTGAGCGGAGATCGTGCCATTGCACTCCAGCTTGGGCAACAAGAGCAAAACTTCGTCTCAAAACAAACAAACAAACAAACAAAACTTAAACCACCTACTATACCAACAAAGGTTAGTGTGGCAGATTTTAAGTGACTATCAGTTCTTCACAGGCCCTCCCATCAAGCGGTAGAGTCTATTTCCCACTCTTTGAATCTGGGCTGGCCTCGCAACTTGCTTTGCAACAGAGGGAATGCTGTGTGGCTTCCAAGTCCAGTTCTCAAGATGACTTACGGCTTTTGCTCTTGCCCTCTTGGAAACACACAACTGTTAAATGCAGAGACCTGGGCACACCTAGAGACACACGGCCTGGAAGACAACCAGCACTACCCACCAGACACACTGAACAAGGCCTAAGACTACCCAGCCCTAGTTAAGCCACCAGATGGCTGGAACCACATGGGTGGCCACAGGAAAGACCAAAAGAAGAACTGCTAGGGTAAGCCTGTTCCAAATTGCTGACTCACAGAATTGTGCGCAAATAAAATTGTTGTTTTAGGCCACTAAGTCCTGGGAGTTGTTCGTTATAACAGACAAAATAAGTGAAGGGAAAAATCTGGAGATACACGTAGACCTTGATTCATATCTCCCCTAGAAAGGAGTTTGATGTGGCCTGCAAAAATACAAATTATCTCTCTCCTCCAGTCGCCCAAGATGCTGAAAGAAGACCAAGGGCAAGACGGTGGCCCCAGTCCCTGCTGTCTTGAAGCAATAGGCCAAGAAAGTGATGAATCACCTGTTTGAGAAAAGGCCTAAGAATTCTAACACTGGACAGGACATCCAGCCCCAAAGGGACCTCACCCATTTTGTGAAATGGCCCCACTATGTCAGGCTGCAGCAGCAAAGAGCTACCCTCTGCAGGAGCCTAGAAGTGCCTCCTGTGATGAACTAGTTCACCCAGGCCCTGGGACCACCAAACAGCTGCTTAACGACATAAGCTGGCCCACAATACAGACCAGAGACTAAGCAAGAGAAGAAGCAGAGACTCGGCTCAGGCTGAGAAGAAAGCTGCTGGCAAAGCTGCTGCAAAGGGCAAAGTCCCCACTAAGAGACCACCTGTCCTTCAAGCTGGGGTTAACACCGTCACCACCTTAGTGGAGAAGAAGGCGGCTTAGCTGGTGGTGACTGCACATGACGTGGATCCCATTGAGCTGACTGTCTTCCTGCCTGTCCTGTCTCATAAAATGGGGGTCCCTGACTGCGCTGTCAAGGAAAGGGCAAGACTGGTCCACAGGATGACCCGCACCACCGTCACCTTCACACAGATTAACTCAGAAGACAAAAGGGCTTCGGTTAGGATGGTGGAAGCTATCAGGACCAATTGCAATGACAGATATGATGAGATCTGCCGTCACCGAGGGGTCAATGTCCTTGGTCCCAAGTCTGTGGCTCACACTGCCAAGCTGGAAAAGGCAAAGGCTAAAGAACCTACCACTAAACTGGATTAAATGTACACTGTTGAGTTTTCTGTATATAAAAATAATTAAAATACTACAAATTATCATTTAAATATATATAAATTAATAATATACACAACTCAAATGTTTGTGTTTAAAATGTATTAATGTTAGATACATTAAAAAAATAAAATACTGGATGAGATCACCATCTTAATTTGAATAAAATCTATTACTTAGGGACGTATGTCCTCTGATTAAGTCCTCTCATCACAAAGTTGCTTTTAATAAGGTAGGTCTACTATGTGTGGAGGATTTAGAAAACATTTGGTATTCTTCAGACCCGGGCGAGGAAGCACCACAGCTGAGGAAAAGGGCGCTGCAGCTACTGCCACAGGTTCCAGTCTGGGCTCACAGAGGACAGGTAATAGAAATACGTAAGGATGAGGATTTAATGAATATTTACTTAGGATCCTTTGTTTGGGGGTGCCATGTTTCAGTATGTACACTATAACTTTTTAAGACTAAAACAGAAAACAGGTACAATCATCTTACTAAAAACCATCCATAAAAAATGTATCAGAAAAGGACTAGTTCATCTGAAACATATTATATTTATGCTGAAAATAATGCCATTTCACTCATCACTATTTCAGGTTTTTCTCTTCTTGTATGACATTAAGTCATTTTAAATGATTATTTCTGGCCGGGCGCGGTGGCTCAAGCCTGTAATCCCAGCACTTTGGGAGGCCGAGACGGGCGGATCACGACGTCAGGAGTTCGAGACCATCCTGGCTAACACGGTGAAACCCCGTCTCTACTAAAAAATACAAAAAAAACTAGCCGGGCGAGGTGGTGGGCGCCTGTAGTCCCAGCTACTCGGGAGGCTGAGGCAGGAGAATGGCGTAAAAACCCGGGAGGCGGAGCTTGCAATGAGCTGAGATCCGGCCACTGCACTCCAGCCTGGGCGACACAGCAAGACTCCGTCTCAAAAAAATAAATAAATAAATAAATAAATGATTATTTCTAATGTTAATGGGAACTTTCTAATACCGAATGAAAATCTTTTAAACTCAGAATTACATCTTTAATTCCTAAAATGAAAAACTCACAGGCCGAGAGCTCATGCCTGTAATCCCAGCACTTTGAGAGGCTGAGAAGGGTGAATCACTTGAGGTCAGGAGTTTGAGACCAGCCTGGCTAACATGGTGAAACCCCATCTCTACTAAAAATACAAAGATTAGGCCAGGCACAGTGGTTCATGCCTGTAATCCTAGCACTTTGGGAGGCCAAAGCAGGTGGATCACTTGAGGTTAGCAGTTTGAGACCAGCCTGGCCATGGTCAACATGGCGAAACCCCATCTCTACTAAAAATATAAAAAGTTAGCTGGGTACAGTGACATATGCCTGTAATCCCAGCTACTGGGGAGGCTGAGGCAGGAGAATCACTTGAACCCAGGAGGCGAAGGTTGCAGTGAGCCAAGATTGTACCACTGTGCTCCAGCCTGGGCTGGAGTTAAAAATTAGTTGGGTGTGGTGGTGCATGCCTTTAATTTCAGATACTCAGGAGGCTGAGGTGGGATAATTGTTTGAACCTGGGAGGTCGAGGTTGCAGTGAGCCAAGATTGCACCACTGCACTCCAGCCTGGGTGACAGTGTGAAACTCTGCCTACCGCACCCCCCCAAAAAAGAAAAACTTATATATTTATTTAAATTTCAGAACACATTAATGTGAAGTGGGATTTTCTTTTTGTTTAACTTATGAAAGTTATCATAAAAGCACAATTCCACAGTCATGCTCTAGAATTTCCAAATGTTGTGTTTCACTGATATGCTGGTTCTTTAACATAGTCTGTATTTAAAGGGCCTTATCACTCAACATACTGTAGTGTTTCTGACTTGACTTTACAATTTCTAAAATGAAAAAGCTTTTTAAAAAAAAAAAAACCTGAGGGATATTTAAAGTGCAAAGTGTCTACTCTCAAGTCCTCAAGAGAACAAAAAGGGAGAAATATATTGTTTATTAACTTAAATAGTAGACATTCTCCTCTACTTGTTCTCCATCTGAAGGCTCCCGTTCGACACGTGGTGTGGAGACAAGGGCGACAGTCCTGAGAGGGTAGTGACCTGCCTGCCCATGGTCTCAACTGCCTAGTGGGACGGCTGAGTCAGGACCACATGCTCCTGACTCCTGCCAACCTGTGGCAACAATCCTGCCGTATTCCATCTTTCTCTTGTCACTTTTCTGATGGGAGAGGCCTAGAGAAAGTCTTCAAAATGTTAGGATAATACCTCCTGGGAAGGTTCCTTTTTCTCTCACAGAAATCAATCTTTCAAGAGGAGAAAGGTATGGGAACTTTCTTGATACCTCTTATTCCCTAGTAGTTTAATGCTCAAACACACAAACTTATATAGCTAAAATGGCAACAACGTTATTCATAAAAGCAACGCATGCCACACAGAGTTGGCTGTGAACTTGGGCAGAAGAGAATATCATGAGATTGTATCTGTTACCTGAGTGGGGCTCTGAAGACTGAAGTCTAAACCACAAGTAAACTCTGTATGATGCTCCACTGTTTCAAGGAGAAAGTCAGGCTTTGAAAAGTTCCAGAATCTATGAAGATAAACAAAAGGGAATAATTTAAATGCTAAAACTACCAAAAAACTTATATTAAGAAAAAATAGATATTTGACATAGCAAAGATTTTATCCAAACAGGCTCAACCAATTCATAAATACAGAACCCCACTATTAAGCCCCACATAAAAAATCCTATAAGAAAAAAAAAATGTACTCCATTCTATTATATAGAAAAAAAACCTAATTATTCATCAATCTACCCTTATAAAAGATTATTCTACTCCCATTAGTATACCTGGTAGGACAGAAGCTTAACAAGTTTTAATTTAAAATATGTTTTTATATTGCACAAGGGCATGAGATGATAGTCAGTATGCTTTTGTAGCAATTTCTAAAAGCATTCATGGCTGTAAAATAAGGATACTGAATTAAATGAACGCTAACAAATTGTGATTTTAAATACGACTTCATTTCTCAACAAGTGACATGAAAGATCTTAGGCTTAATTTGAATTTCAATAGCAATTAGAATTCTTTGAAAAAAATCTGTTCTCTTATGAAAATCTCTGTAATTCTGAAATTATCTTTTTTCTTTTTTGAGGCATAGCCTTTCTTACAGATTCCACATCAATATAATTCCTAGAATCAAGAAAAACAGAAATGTATTTTCCTGAGCCAATATTATGTATTCTACTTAACCTCCATAGACTGAAAGTGTAATATTTACCATAATCAAGCTCTCATTTGTACTGTGCAGACAAGAATTTGGCCCTGTTTTCAATACGTAACATAGTACTTTATTTCGAATGCTTTATTTGCTCATCATCTTTTTTATTTGACTCTAAACACACTATAAAAATGGCACTTTCAGGATCATAGAGTCATATCCTAATTCAGCTTCTCTAATGATCTACAACATGGCACACTGAAGGTTTAACAGATCCCGTTGAAAGAGAGTAAATTCACAGAACCAAGAGCCATAGTTTGTTTAACCTGGCAGTATTATTTCCCTAATAAATACAGAGTTGGCTCTATTAAGCTTTGAAAAGGGTTGTTGCTATGGATAATCCACTGTGTGGGTACCAAAGAAACAATGAATAAATAGCTTATTTATCAGATTACTGAAATCTACAAAATATTTGAGGAGAGTGACTTTACTTTTGAAAATTTGTCTGTTCAACCAAATGAGGGAACAAGCTGTACACATTCTCAGAAATCCTAATAGTGGTCTCCACTGTCTTTGCATATTTGTTTCTTTGAATTCTAGAGACAGTGAATTATATCAAAATCTAATTTTCTGGATCTCGATAATGTTTAGAGAAGCAAAAGTAAACATATAATTTTATAATTTCATTTCTAAAACATGGTTATTCACTAATTTGCATTATTTGAAACAATAATCAAATGATTTTGCATGTGGCTACCATGTTCCAAAAAATACTCAAAATGATTTAAAAATAGGCATTTAATATGGCAAAAAATGAGTTAAAGGAAAATTAAGGGTAGGGAAGTAAGATGGCATCTGCAATGAGATTGGTACATTCCATGAAGTTCTATGTCCTTGACAGGGAAGGACCTCAAGATGCTAAGCTTTCTAGCAGCCAAAGAAAACAGGGAGACAATCAAGACCCAAATGCTTGGTGTCCACAGCCAAATTGTTCCTGGAAAGCTCAGAAGGAAATTCTCCCTTGGGAGTTCAGTGACAAGAAACCCAACATTTATGTAATAAGAACATCCTCAGCATCTGTGAGGAAACATACAGATGCTTTGCCAGCTGCTGCTTATGAGTGAATGGCATCACCCTAAAGGGCAGTTTAAAAGAATGGGTCTAAGGGAAAGTCAATTTGACGTCATCCAGGTATTTAACTCTCTGACTTCATTTGAAATTTAGATTTTATTTCAGCAGAATGGATAGACTAAATATTCTTTATGTAAACCATAAAAATTGGTTTCTTCTAGAACATAAGGATAATACAAAGCAACGAGAATTTTATACTCTCCTGATAAATTCCTGGAATGCAGTTTCTGTTGTTTTGAGCCAGCTTAGGACAAAGCTGCACTGAGATAAGGTGGGCCTTATGAAAATTAAGATGCCTTACAAAGACACCTGGGTGCAGCTATCCAACTTCAGTCTGAAAGTGTGATGAGGCAAGTCACACTTTCAGGAGAACTGTGATTCTATTCAAAAGTCCATCTGAATTTGCTCTAATATACAGCTAATGGGTAGTCAAAGCCTCACAGAGTTCTACACCACAGAATCACAGACATAATTTTAACCTGGGAAAAACGATCCAGTATTTATCTGCATCTTGCAAAGAATTCATCAAAGAAAATACATGCTGAAACTCTTCTTTGGTGAAGGGAGGGTTAGTCTACTGAATGGCATAAAGACACTTCATTATACCATTTCACAGCTCTGGTAGAAATTATGTAACACACCAAGTGTATACATTATGGTACAAAAACTAAGAGAGGTTCATTTCCAACAGAATGGCTGACCTGGTTTCTAGATCAACATTTTAAAAACAACTAAAAACCCTGGAGGAAACATAAAAACAAACCACCACCATTAAAACTTCATTAAAGCATTAGTGAGGAACACTAATAGTGTAAAAACCAAGTAAAGTAAACAGTAAAAACCAAGGAACGACTGGAACCCTGAGCAGTAAATGGAACAAGGAAGCCAGCTTTTGCCTTGAGAGGATTTGCTAAACAGAGACAACCTAAGCTTCAGATTTCTTCACCGCAAGGGGATCAGGAGTCAGGAACATTTTTTCAATCAATATTAATATGCAAAATTTAACAATAATTTTCAGTAGTGAAATATCAAAAATATTGTTAAATACGGTAAATTATACAAACTAAGTTGAGAAAACCAAATGCTAAACTGTATGTAAATACACTATAATTTATTATTCAATTGCTAATGGTTTTTTAATAACAAAATAAATATATGTATTTCTTTCCCCATTCTCACTCTCTAATTAGCAACCACTGTTAATAGTTTCATGAGTATACTTCCAGAGTTTTTCTATGTATCTCTATTCAAGTTTCACCTGGAAAGAGTGAGTTGAAAGGAGGAGGAGCTAACAGGAAGAAAGCGGGTGTTTCTCCAAGTTTTCTCAAGTTTGCAATTAAGGGAGTGGGCATGGTCTCTCCTTGCAACCTTCTTCTGGATTCAAGCACCCCATAAGTGCTATATATCCAAGGGCCTTCATGCGTATATCGCGTAAGTAAAATGGGCTCCTTTTTGCTGGGAGAAGTCATACTATAATATATCATTAAGTGGTCAAATAAGGCACATTATTCTGAAGTGAAATGTTTGTTTTGATCCAGCACATATACTACTTGGTGCCTTTTTGTCTCTTTGCTGATGAAATCATTGACTATTTAATCTCCCTCATGGGAAGTAAATATACTGAATAAGTCTTCAATGATTAAAAATATTACTGAACTGTAGGAACATTTTTCATTTAAATCGTTATGTCATAATGTCTTGGTTATTTTTTGCTTTTTGGTTCCACAATTCTTGAACAATGCAAGTATACAGCACTATATTACATCTCTTCTTTAAACATTTTATTATTACTTTTTTTTTTTTTTGAGATGGAGTCTCGCTCTGGCCCCCAGGCTGGAGTGCAGCGGCGCGATCTCAGCTCACTGCAACCTCCGCCTCCTGGGTTCAAGTGATTCTCCTGCCTTTGCCTCCTGAGTAGCTGAGATTACAGGCGCATGCCACTACGCTCAGCTAATTTTTGTATTTTTAGTAGAGACGGGGTTTCACTATGTTGGTCAGGCTGGTCTCGAACTCCTGCCCGCCTCGGCCTCCCAAAGTGCTGGGATTAGAGGCGTGAGCCACCGCTCCCAACCTATTATTACTTTTTTTGGAGACAGTGAAATCATAGGTCCCTGGCAGCCTCAAACTCCTGGCCTCAAGCAATCTCCCTACCCCAGCCTCCCAAACAGCTGGGACTACAGGTGGGTACCACTACGCATGGCTCCTCATAGTCTGTATTAAATAAAATGTCAAAATCATTTCAACGATTAAGCTGAAATTACTTACTTCCTACTTTAACCAAATGTAATTTGAAATCTCTATACTAACACTTGAAATTTAGCCAACAGATGAATTCAGCAGAAGGTTTAAAATATTTTTTTAAAGTTCTTTCTTTTCCTTTTCTGTACTCAACTTATGAGTTAGTCACAAATTACTTATAAGTCTTTCCTTACTATGAGAAAGGGACAATGTTCTGGCTATTTTTCAATGCCTTACATGTACATTAATTTTTGTTGTGTTTTTATAATTTTAAGCAAATTGCACTATTATACTCCCCTCCATTTGCAGTACTTGGGCACAGTAGTCTCTAGAGCAAGTAGCAAAAATGTAACTACACTTACTTTCACCTCATTTAGTTACTCATTCATTCAACAATTTATTAGTCCTTCCATGTGCCAGGTAGGTGGTAAGCACCATATGCAAGACAGACATGGCCTGAGCCCTCCTGTGCAGCTCATAGTTCAGTGAGATCAACTGACATGTTTTTAAAAATCACCAAAACACAAATGTAATGACAACTGACAAGTGCCCCAAAAAGACAATGCAGGATGACTTAAGAGGATGTCCTGAGGAAGTGACATCTGAACTGCAAATCTGAAGGTTGAGGAGTTAGCCTGGGAGAGAACAGAAGAGCAGCTTGTCCCTTGTCTGCAAGGAGCCTGACAGTGTGTGACCAGGCAGGCCCATGAGGCTGGCACAGGGAAAGGGAAGAATGTTCCAGGACATAAACAGGGCCAGGTCAAACAGGTCTTGTAGGTCATTCGAAGAATTTGGGATTTTCTCTTTCAGAAAAGAAAGAAAAAAAAAACCACTGAAGGATTTTAAGCAGCAACTTAAATTTGTGTGGTCAGTTTATTTTAAAGCATTTTAATAAACATTTTTCATTTAGAAAAGTTCTAAATTTACAGATAACTTGTGAAGATAGTAAAGGAGGGGTCCCATACACCTCAACAGCCAGGTTCTCCTACTGTTAACATCTTGTCTATGGTCAGCTTTGCCTTCAAAGGTGTCTCTGGCCACAGTGAGAAGAATGGACTTGAGGGCTTGAGTGGGTAGGGGAAGATCAGTGGTCCAAAAAGAGATCATAGCAGCTTGGACTTAAGGTACTGACTGTGATGATGAAGAAAAGCTGATGGACTGGAGATTTATTTAGGCAGAAGAATTAATACAACCTGGTGATTAATGGAACAGAAGACATAAAAAAAGATTCTCATGTTTCTTGCTTCATTCATAATACTCATAATACTTCCATGCATTTATTTATTTCTTAATACAAATCTCTCCTCCTTTAATAGGCAATAAGCTCCTTGAATTCAGGGACAGTGTCCTATTCTTCTTTGTATCTCTTGCATGTATAAATATGTCTGACACACGGTCAACCAAAGAATTTATGGACACTCAATGAATGAATGAGCAAATAAATATACAATGGGTATAATTATTCTCATTTCAAAGGTGAAGACAATATGGTCCAGGAAATTAAGCAATCCATGGTTATAGAGCTAATAAATGGCAGCCCCAAAACACAGACCCTCCTGACATCATGTCTAGTACTTTTTCTACTAAAAAAATGGCACCATACATTTTTTTCTCTATGCCTGGGTCATGCCAGAAAATTTTAAATATAGGTGGGCAGGATCTGGAATTCTTCAGGCAGTTTTGATTAACACCCTGAAAGTTCAAATAGGCCTGGACCAAGTCAAGTATCCCCCAAACTCTTCAAACAACAGAAAGAATTTCATAAGCCAAAGCCCATGCATGCCAAGAGCCCATTAGTCAGCCACTTAGAATCAAAACCCTAAGGAAATTATGAGCCAGAATACATCTGAACTACCATGGCAAGGACTTCAGAAATTTTATTTTCTCCCTTCTAATATTTTTTACATGCACGTACTGCATCCTCTAGTCTACTGTGCTGTCTCTTTCTAACTTATGTATCACTCACCTCTCTTTCTGTAACCACTCAGATTTCCATTCTTTTGCAGTGAACCCACTATAGAACATATGGACTCACGGGCCTATTTCTTTATGATCTGTATCACTTTTGGAAGGGATTAAACAACAGAAGTGGTAGGGCATGGTAGCTCATGCCTGTAATCCCAATACTTTGGGAGGGTAAGGCAGGTGGATCACTTGAGGTCAGGAGTTCAAGCCCAGCCTGAGCAACATGACAAAACCCTGTCTACCAAAAATACAAAAATTAGCCAGGCATGGATGGTGGTGGATGCCTACAGTCCCAGCTACTTGGGAGGCTGAGGCAGGAGGATCGTTTGAACCCAGGAGGTAGAGGCTGCAGAGAACTGTGACCTGCAGTGAGCCTTAGCAACAGAGTGAGACTCTGTCTCAAAAAAAAAAAAAAAAAAAAAAGAAGTTGTTGGCTAGCAAAACAGTTTTATAGAGTTAAGCTATTCAATCACTGAAAAATATTTATTGGGACGGACGCGGTGGCTCACGCCTATAACCCCAGCACTTTGAGAGGCCAAGGCGGGTGGATCACGAGGTCAAGAGATCGAGACCATCCTGGCCAGCATGGTGAAACCCAGGTCTCTACTAAAAATACAAAAATTAGCTGGGGGTGGTGGCAGGCGCATGTAGTCCCAGCTACTCGGGAGGTCGAGGCAGGAGAATCACTTGAACCCGGGAGGCGGAGGTTGCAGTGAGCTGAGATTGTGCCACTGCACTCCAGCCTGGCAACAGAGTGAGACTCTGTCTCAAAAAAAAAAAAAAAAAATTATTAATGATAACATTCATTTATTTGCATGATTTGATTAAAAATTGTTTTTTGGTTTTGGAACTTATACTAACTTAAACTAATAACAAAAATAAAGTTTAAAACAGAAAAAAAACCTAACTACCTGCTAAATGAAGAATACATGATCAATTGCGAAAAATTACTGAACAATTTTCAAAGCTGTCTCGGAATGCTCAATCACTAATATCCAGAAACCCCACATTTACAAACTTTGAAGGCTACATATGATAAAATTCCAGACTTAAGCTTCCCTCTCAAAATGAGTCCATCACAATATTTCATCTAAAACTCTAATCGGATCAATATTTTAGAGGAGCAGACTTTACTTCATCACAATAAACATTAAGCCTGGGAACCACATACCACAAAGCCTAGGGTACTTGGACAAATTAATGAAAATGATCAGGCTGATGGAAGGCCTGCTCTGAGAGTATTTATGGCAGAGATCCACAGGGATGCAGGATGACTTTCTGAAGAATGCCACATCTCAGTAAGAGGAGATAAAGGAAAAGAGCCAAAACTCCTCTGTGGTTTGTGTATTGCTTACTGGTACAAATCAAAGAATCATGAAATGACTTTTGCAATACAGTTTCAAATAAATACTTGACTAAAAAAGAAAGAAAACTGGAAGAACTCTACTCATGAAATAGTATCACTATCTTAGGAATAAGAATAGTCTGTGTACATCTGAAGAGTAACTGGCAGCACCAAAATGTGGCCACCTAGAGCAAAAGAGCATTTCACTGATGGATAATGTGACCACACAGCGTTGCTTTAGCACTTCACCCCATACCTAAATGTTGACAATCATTAAGCTTACAGCAGCTGCCTATGCTTTGGTCATTTATTAGCAACATTACCATGAAATACTTAATGTCCTCATCTCTGCAGCTAAGCATTTATGAATAAACCCACTCAGGCCGTCATGTAATGGAATGTCCGCATTGCTCACGACGATCTCCTTTATTTAACAACTCTCTCCTCAGCAGACGGTGGACACAGTGATGGGGGTGTGGAGGGGGAGAAGACAGACACCGACAAAGAGAGAAAAAAACAGAGACAGAGCAGACCAAATAACTCTGTTCCTTTTCTTGTAAATGGACATGCAAGCCTGAGGAAAAAAAAAAGAAAAAAAAAACCAGCCTGCAGGACGAGGAGGAATGACAAAGTCAGCTGTACAGTTTCAGTGCCTTCCACAGGCCGCACTGCGCACAGTGCTCCTGCCTTTGGGCTCTGAGGGACCCCACCGTCTGAGAAATACTTCCCCGTTTATATTTAAGCTATCTAACGATGGTTTCTGTTTTACACATGTGCGCACAGACACACATACTGTAAATAATATAGTCGAGAAAGATAAGGGACTCTGCTGAATTTTATTTAGGATGAAAATAGATGAATAATTACAGTCTTTTATTCTCCATATGGTTCGTTCCATTAAGTCCAATCTCTAAGAATTCCATTTTAGAATATTTAGTGTTGCCACACTCTAGGGTTTCCGGACAGGCCTCAAAGGGTGCATTATTCATCCTTGTGCTCTCTGGGAACTGTGTAAACTACTACCAGCTGACTGGCAGTACCCAGTTGGTCTAAGTAAATAGGCTTACTATGTGTGCAAATAACGGAGAGAGGGAAAGACAGGTTTTCTGCTCAATTATCCTTTTCTTAAAAACTATAATTGCACAGATTCGAGTCAACTAATTCTACAAGGTTTATAACAGAAAACAGCAGCTTCCTGCTGTACTTTCTCAATCTTTCACCTCAGAGGCAATCACTCTAAATTCTTTTAGTTGCTTCTTCTGATATTTTACTCTGTATTTCTAAATAATATGCTCATGGAGCTCATTTATTTTGTCATTTTCAGATATTATCTTTTGACTTCCTACTCTGAAAAATGAGAAAAAGCAATATCTACATTTAAAAATACAAATACATGCAACAAAATCTACTCAGTTGCCTTACTGAAACCGCACAATAGGATTTTTTAAAAATATGACGCAAATTAACTGACAAAGTCCATAAATTTTCTGTAGGAACTAATCAGCAGAATTCAAAGTTCAAAGCAGTGACTTACACTGCATTAAGCTAAGGCTTAACATTCCTCGCTCCTTTTAGATTTATCTATTTATTCATGTGCTTGCATTCGGTTATGAATTAGACATGGATCTGGTTTGATTCTTAAAGAAAAATGTTAGTAACAAATAATTCTGAAAATGCTCTGCAGTTATAAAGCAAGCTATTTAAAATCAAAAGTCTTACAAGTTTCTTTCCAATTAATGTATGTTGTTTCATTTTATAGGAAATTATTTTCATTTTCTTCTGGTACTTAACTTACAAAAGTATACTTCACTTCATGAAAAGATCTTTCCAGTATGATAGTAATTAACACAAGCATTTTCTAATTTAAATAAGTCAAATGGAAAAACTCTTTTGGGACATATTAAAAAACTAACATATCAACAAACTTGGGAGTTATTGCTTCATATATACAAATATGTATCTTAACCCAAAGGTATAGGAAGCTTAGAGATTTGTCAGTATATTGCATATTACAATTGATTTGAAGAAAAAAATAAAAATGTTTATCTGTCACTTTAGTTAACAATCAGGAAATACGATGGTTCCAAATGTGCTAAATACTAACATTCTATTAGTTAGTTAGTGCTGACTTAACTACAATTGAACAGCAAGTTTTCTCCTTGGAAAAGATTTTGCATTCCAACAGGACTTTTCACCTTAAATTGTTTTTATTAATGACTGCTTCAGAAATATTTAAAGCGGAAACCATATTAAAACACAAGTGTTTGAGCTTCTACAGTCAGAGTGACCAAAGGATATCACAATTTTTCATTTAATTCAAATTCACTTACATGTATAAACATGTACTTAGTATATCCACATCCCAGGAGTCAGGGACAAAACAATAAAACAGAGAAGTCCTACCCTGTCAGGCAATGTGCTTTATTAACACAGAATAAATTCAGTACTAAAATATCCTTGCAAGGATTACACACATCGGGGAATGCAAATATTCCCGTTCTTAAAAGGAAACCAAAGACGACTATTAAGATGCTTTTCTAAAGTCATTGGTGAGGTGTGGTGAACCTGTCTCACAAAGTGAGAAACGGCGATAGGGTTACAAAGACATTTCTAGCCAAGATATCTGAAGGCACAGAACATTTTAAAAATCTCTGATCATCCTAAGAATTTAACTGTAGTTCCTGCTAATGTTAACAATCAGCATCATATCATTAGCCACATGATTTCTTGTGGTTTGATGAACAACAGTAGAGGAATTAAAAACAACTATCTTAAAAGATGAGGTAAAATGATCATCTGAAGCTGCATGGCAGCTCATATTCAGCCACATTTCTTATCTGTTTACTCTGACTGACCTTTTTTTGTTGGTAAGGGGGACTAGGTAAAGTTGAAACGAAAGGTTTGTGAGGCAGAGTACATATTCAACTATACTATCTATTTACTTTGGCTGACCTTTTTTTAAGGGGAAGGGGAAGAAAGAGAAGTATCTGCCTGTGGAAATCTCTGTGCTAATAAACATAAGGATCAAAAAAGCCCATCAGCCACACCAAAGTTAAGACACTTACTAGATAAGGGCAAATCCCATGAGAGTAGCTGTGACAAAGATAAAAGGTATTTCTGCATCCTCTACTTTAAGATTTTAAGTTTACGACAATCCAATTAAAAATCATTTTCTCACTTAACACAATATAATAAAGCTAGTTATCTTATTCTACAATTAAACTGATATCATTAAATAATAACATTAACTAGAAGGTATCTCAGGCTCTTATTTTGCATGAGTAAATACAGCTTGCTTTTTTCTCAAGTGTTTTTATTTTGAAAATTACCAACCCACAGTAAACCTCAAAGAATAAAATGAACACCCGTAGGTCCTTTGCCTAGTTTACTAACTGTTAAAATTTTGCCACATTTGTTTTCTCTTTCTCTCTCTACACATATGCATATGAAGGAATATTTTTGCTGAACCATTTAAAAATAAACTGCAGACATCATAACTTGTCTTTGTCATTCTGCTGGTTTTCAGCAATTTTGATCAGAAATATAAGAACATATTTACAGTGACATGACAACAAGAATAAAGTCTGAAGAATATATATGGGAATAAAAAATAAAATTCTGAGTGCCAGATATGGGCCAGGTACTATGGGAACAGCCTTGCATATATTGATATTTAAATATCATAACAGTACATCTTATGACTGAGGAAACAAAGGCTCAGGGAGGTTAAGTCACTTTATAAGAGATCAAATATAACCAAATTACATTAATTATATATTAAGTAATATATAATTAAATTATAACATAGCTAGTAATGGCAAATTCAGGATTTTAAGCTGTATCTCTTTCTCTATTACATCATGCTGCCTCCTTATGAAATAATTTTTTCAACAAATGTGTGTGGGTAATACATAACAATTTAGGGGAAAATTTCTAAATAGGTTGAAATGAAGTAGAAGTGGTCACCTGGTAACAGGTTTTGTTTGTTTGTTTGTTTGTTTTTGTTTGTTTTTTTCAAGATAGGGTCTCACTCTGTTGCCCAGGCAGGAGTACAATGGCAAACATGGCTCGCTGCAGCTTCCATCTGCTGGGCTCAAGAGATCCTCCTGCCTCAGCATCCCAAGTAGCTGAGATCACAGGTGTGTGCCACCATACCTGGCTAATGTTTTAATTTTGTAGAGGTAGGGTCTCATCATGTCATCCAGGCTGGTCTCAAACTCCTGGGCTCAAGAAATTTTCCCACCTTGGCCTCCCCAAGTGCTGGGAATACAGGCATAAGTCACTGCGCTTAGCCCCTCTGGGAACAGATTTGAATCAAATGCCCAAACATATTCAACTTTGTATGGTGTAACCATTATCCTGGTTCACGCTGCACCATATTCACTAGGTTCACTCTCCTACTTCACCTTCACAGTGCAATGAAAATTCCTATTCACAAAGCTCCTTAGTGACTGTAAGCAATATAATTATGTTATTAATGTAATGCTAGGTAACATATGAATGATTAGTATCTTAACTCTCCCTAAAGTACTTACATTTTAAAATGGGAAACATTATTACTACTAGTATTCTCATTTAAAACATCTGCTATTTTTTTGAGCTCTTACTATGTGCCAGAGTATTTACAGATACTACTTCATTTAATCCTCTGAACATCCCAGCAAGGTAGATCACAGTTCATTTCCCATATTTCACAGCTAGTAAATAGAGGAGTCAGCTTATCACTTCAAGTATGACTCACTCAAAGGTCTACATGCTCACCCCACTACGTAATAGATGTCTAATCTATAGAACGTTCCTAAATATCTCCAAAGAACAGGGATGTGGAGGGACAGAGCAGATTCTAGATAACTTCCTACGCCCAATTTGTACTTCTCTTTCACCTCCAAGGAGCAGAGGACAACAAAAGGCTAGATGGGGCTGCTTGCTCTTGCTGCTGTAAAATAAAAATTATTACCTCACCCTTGAAGACTAAAGCTGAAATGGCCTCAAGCCCAATGAGACAGCCTTCCGTCACCACCCATTCTAGCCTTAATAATGACAAACGTAGCAAACACTTACATAGTACTTACTATGTGCCAGCATTTGTGTATATTAGCTCTTCTGAAGCAGAAGCAGCTTTCCAGACCCTAAAGAAGGCCCTAACCCAAGCCCCAGTGTTAAGCTTGCCAACTGGGCAAGACTTTTCTTTATACGTCACAGAAAAAAAACAGGAATAGCTCTAGGAGTCCTTACACGGGTCCGAGGGACCAGCTTGCAACCCGTGGCATACCTGAGTAAGGAAACTGATGTAGTGGCAAAGGGTTGGCCTCATTGTTTACGGGTAGTGGCGCAGTAGCAGTCTTAGTATCTGAAGCAGTTAAAATGATACAGGGAAGAGATATTACTGTGTGGACATCTCATGATGTAAACGGCATACTCACTGCTAAAGGAGACTTGTGGCTGTCAGACAACCGTTTGCTTAAATATCAGGCTCTATTAATTGAAGGGCCAGTGCTGTGACTGCATACTTCAGCAACTCTTAACCCAGCCACGTTTCTTCCAGAAAATGAAGAAAAGATAGAATATAACTGTCAACAGGTGATTGATCAAACCTACACCACTCAAAGGGACCTTCTAGAGGTTCCCTTAACTGACGCCTACCTCAACTTGTATACGATGGAAGTTCCTTTGTAGAAAAAGGACTTTGAAAAGCGGGGTATGCAGTGGTCAGTGATAATGGAATACTTGAAAGTAACCCGCTCGCTCCAGGAACTAGCGTTCAGCTGGCAGAACTATCAGCCCTCCCTCGAGCACTAGAATTAGGAGAAGGAAAAAGGGTATATATATATATACAGACTCTAAGTAGGCTTACCTAGTCCTCCATGCCCATACAGCAATATGGAGAGAAAGGCAATTCCTAACTTACGAGGGAACGCTTATCAAACATCAGTAAGCCATTAGGAGATTATTATTAGCTGTACAGAAACCTAAAGAGGTGGCAGTCTTACACTGCTGGGGTCATCAGAAAGGAAAAGAAAGGGAAATAGAAGGGAACTGCCAAGCGGCTATTGAAGCCAAAAGAGCCGCAAGGCAGGACCCTCCACTAGAAATGCTTATAGAAGGACCCCTAGTATGGGGTAATCCCCTCTGGGAAACCAAGCCCCAGTACTCAGCAAGAGAAATAGAAAGGGGAACCTCACGAGGACATAGTTTCCTCCCCTCAGGGTGGCTAGCCACCCAAGAAGGGAAAATACTTTTGCCTGCAGCTAACCAATGGAAATTACTTAAATCCCTTCACCAGACCTTTCACTTGGGTATTGATAGCACCTATCAGATGGCCAAATCATTATTTACTGGACCAGGCCTTTTCAAAACTATCAAGCAGATAGCCAGGGCCTGTGAATGTGCCAAAGAAATAATCCCCTGCACTGCAGGCCATATATTTCAATCCCTGTATCTTTAACCTCCTTGTTAGGTTTGTCTCTTCCAGAATCAAAGATGTAAAACTACAAATGTTTCTTCAAACGGAGCCCCAGATGCAGTCCATGACTAAGATCTACTGAGGACCCTTGGACCGGCCTGCTAGCCCATGCTCCAATGTTAATGACATCGAAGGCACCCCTCCCAAGGAAATCTCAACTGCACGACCCTTACTATGCCCCAATTCAGCAGGAAGCAGTTAGAGCAGTCGTCAGCCAACCTCCCCAACAGCACTTGGGTTTTCCTGTTGAGAGGGGGGACTGAGAGACAGGACTAGCTGGATTTCCTAGGCCGACTAAGAATCCCTAAGCCTAGCTGGGAAGGTGACCATATCCACTTTTAAACATGGGGCTTGCAACTTAGCTCACACCCCACCAATCAGGTAGTAAAAAGAGCTCACTAAAATGCTGACTAGGTAAAAACGGGAGGTAAAGAAATAGCCAGTCATCTATCACTTGAGAGCACAGGGGGAGGGACAATGATTGGGATATAAACCCAGGCATTCGAGCCAGCAACGGCTACCCGCTTTGGGTCCCCTCCCATTTTATGGGAGCTGTTTTCACTCTATTAAATCTTGCAACTGCAAATAAATAAATAAAATAAAATAAAAAGCTTGTGTTACAAATATTAGCCATCCAGAGAATCTAAAGGTAGTATCTGTATAGTTATCAGTGCTAAAAATTAAACAGGTTATTGCTGGTCTTATATCTGAAATCTTTTTCTTCATGTTAAAATGGTTTTCTGACACTAAAAATATCATCAATCCAATCAGATTTAAAATTCTTCAGAGGATAAATTTAACTCATATCACGTGGAGTAAAAATCCACCAAAAACGCACCTTTTCTGACCTTTCCAATCAGTGGTCACCGCATTCAAATAATGAGACTAGACTCACATAGGCATTAGAACGATTAAAGTCTTATTCTTGACATGTGTTGAAAATTACAAATATACATACATGTAATATAGTCAAAAGTGAAGGGTTTTCAAATGATTTTGGCTTCCTTTTCTATTTATTTTTCTTGTTACAAGAAAGTCTTCGATAATCTTATATTGGAATACACAATCACTAGCCTCCAGTTACATTCAGTATGGAGCTGAAACAGTAATTTAGTAGCTACAATATATGTTAAAATTAAAATTATAATTCTAAAAAGATGATGTTGCTTTTATATACTGCCTGTGAAGCAATGCTCCACTTCATAGATGGAAAATGTTCACCAATTTTTCAAGAAAAAGGAGAATTCCAGGTTTCTGGCTTGTTTGAATAGGGATAAGGTTCCCATTAACTGAGATAAATAACACAGATAAACAAGCAAAGAAGGAGTTCAGTGTGAGATTCCTGTTTGGACACTCAGGTGCCTGTGTTCAGATACAGCAGAATATGCAGGCCTAAGGCTCTCAAGAAAGGCCAGACCTGGAAGAAGGGGCTAGAATTATCATTTAGAATGGGCATGTACAAAAAAGTTCTAAACCAAAGGGAGATGACCAAGTTTAAAGGGAAGGGAAGGAGATTCTATCATGAACCGTAAGAAGGAAGGGTCAGAGGAGAGTAAAACAAATAAACAAAAAAGAACATGGAATCCCTAGGATAAGGAGTTTCCAGAAGGGAAGGTATGATCGACAGTGTAAAACAGAAAAAGGTTCAGCATGACAAATGCTGACAAGTGGACTAGATTTGGTTTTACAGAGGTCGCCAGTGGTTTTTGCCAGAGCAATTTCAGTAAAGAAGTAGGGACTGAAGCCAGTTGTGCCATTAGGAAGAACTGTAAGTGCCTATGCCTATAAACTTTCAAAGGTCTACAAAATGCCTGAGAGCTGAACATTTAAATTAAACTTTTAAAAAAATTAAATTTAAAATTAATAAATTAACATTACTAATTGATAAACCTGGCACTCAGAAACATTTCATTCCACTTGGAAACAATTTCTAGGTTAGGGTTGTTTTTTTTTTTTTTACTTCACAAGAATTCCTTAGCAAGCGTAATGATTGCCAAAAAATCATAATCAATCATAAGTGAGTTACTCAATGCAAATCACTTCAAAAGCAAAAGCCACAAATCTTTTCAAAATAATTAACCTTATTTAATCAGTGATGTGGATCCATTGTATAGGTTCAAGTGATCCAGGGTAAGACCTCCAACATAGAGTACCCTGGGACAGTGAAGACCTTAAAATGGCCCTGGTGAATGGAAGCTTATGGGGACACTAAAAGCTTGGCTAAGAAAAAAAGAGAGATGTAAGAGAGGAGTTAAAGTCAAATGCAGGATGAAGGAAAATGTTACAGGCTGAGGAAAAAGTCACCAGAGATTTGGACACTAAAGATACAGAGAGATACGGGGGGAGAAGAGGTCGCTTCACGGCGTAAAGTCCTGAAGAAAACAAGTATGAGGGATCAACAGCATGCATGCCTAAGGATTCTAAATAACAGGAGGAATGAAGAGGTACAGATTTAGAGAAAATCCACAGGCCTAGCTTAGAAATTAAGATAATTTGTGCTTGAGTCCCACAATTATTATTATTATTTTAAAGGTAAGATCTTTTGCTGAATGTGCAGGGAATAGGGTTGGGAAGATGGCTTTAGAAGAGAGGCAAAGGGCCAGGAGTGGCGGCTCACGCCTATAATCCCAGCACTTTGGGAGGCTGTGGTGGGCAGATCGCTTGAGGTCAGTTCGAGACCAGCCTGACCAATATGGTAAAACCACGTCTCTACTAAACATACAAAGATTAGCTGGGGGTGGTGGTGTGTGCCTGTAGTCCTAGATAGTCAGGAAGCTAAGGTGGGAGAATCACTTGAACCTTGGAGGTGGAGGTTACAATGAGCCAAGATCGCACAAGTACACTGCAGCCTGGGTGACAGCGAGACTGTCTCAAAAAAAAAAAAAAAAAAAAAAAAGAAGAAGAAGAGAGGGAAAAGCAATTAAGAATTATCACAGTATTTTTAAGAATGTCTTCTCATACAATTCTTGTAATCACCCTGTGAGCTTGTGAGCACAGATGTCACTAGTTGCCATATTACATATTAATAAAAGAAACCTGGACTCTAAGTTATACAGGATCATTGCTTTCAAATATCTTTTAAACTTTATGTTTAACTTACGTTAAAGATATCCTATTATTGAACCATAAATCTCAATTTTCCCAAGTGCTTACAAACATAGCTACAACACCTTTGATCTGGTCTCAGGACCATGACCTAAGCCACCTCCCTCACCAGGGGCACTAAATACCTACTCCCCCTCCCCCGTCCATGCTCAGAGACTCAGCACTTAACAGTGGAGAGAAAAGTAAGGATTCTGAGCATGGTTTGATACTCCCAAGATTTTCAGAAATGCAGTTCACATCCAGTCTTAACGAACATTCCTGAGACAAACTTACATCTATAAAAGTAAGGCATTTTCCCACAGGGTGTTTAGGGGAACTTAAATACATAAAACAGGGAGTGGTCAGTCAGTACGATTAAGATCATAATGACAATTCTGAGAAGAAAGTCTCAGAAGTCATTAGATTTTTCTCTTTAATCAGAAACAAAGCACCAAATGGATTTAAGATGTCCCAATTAAAACTGTTAAGAATACCAAATATGAGATCACCCAAAGATTAATGTCTCATCTCAGTTTATGCTTTCTTCCCAGAAATATGTTCGAATTCCAAGATCCTATATGTGGAAATCTTTTTGAACCCATGAGTGACAATATGTAAGAGAAGATTCCAAGTTCTCTTTTTATCCTGCTTAACCCATCTGGTGGATCTGACATTACTGGCCATTCACACCTGGTTGAAAGCCCCTCCTCCCACAGCTTCTGTGACTACTGCATGCTCTAAGGTTTCCTCCTGTTCCTGGTGGGCTGCTCCTTCCTGCTTTCCAACATGAATTCCCTCCTGAAGAAAGGAATTTTTTGTTCTTTCTGTACATTTATCTCCCTTTGGCTTATTCATTCTTACGGACTGAACTATCAGTAAGTAAATGGTGTCCAAAGCTACATGCACAGCCTTCACTTCCAGTCAGTGATCTAGCTCCACAGTTCCAGTTTCTTCCTTTCTGTTGTGTTGCCACCAGTTGGTTCCCAAGTTGAAAAATCTATAATCACTACTTATTATTTTATATAGAATACTAAAAACAAACAAACAAAGGCCTGGTTATAGTACACTTTTGAAAGCTGGGAGCCTCCATGTGATTATGCTTCCCAGTTGTCTGCCTGCTTGTATTGAATGAATCAAGAAAACCAAGTTAAGGCATGAAATGCATCTCAAGGCTTTGTAATTTATTCTATTGGAAGTACATTTTATACAAACAAAGTTATATAGACTGGGCCATATCTAATACGGACTCAGAAGTGAGGAGAGAGGAGATTTGGGTAGTCTAGGCAATGAGGCTGTGTTAATCCAAAACTGTTACTGTATTCTTCAAAAACCAATACAGAACAACAAAGAGAACAAATAAAACTACACAAACCTCAGGTCTTCCACACATCCAAACTTCAAATTAACTGTAAGAAGAAAAATCAAAACAGAATCCTTATGAGCTTGCCTCCCTGTTCCAGCTGCAAGCCTGTGTGAATGGCAAGGGCAGTTTGGGGAACACTGAATGGTACAGAGAGGGCAGGAGCTAGGATTAGGTCTACCGCTGACATAAAACCATCATGAGAAAGAGAAAGTGCATCCTATGAGTGAAAATACTGGAAAAAGGCATAATAAAGATTAGATTACAGATTTTAAAGTACACTGGATACAGGGAGGTGATCTTGGAAAGCTGATAGTTTAGGGGGGAAAGGAAATTAAAAGGCAGGAAAGGGGCCAACCTCAAACCATCAACCCTGTCCACAGATATAAAGAGACAAAAACATTCTTTATTTATTTTTAAAAACACAAATACACATATAAATGGTTACAAGAATTCCAACAATTAATCTGACAAAAACTTCCCTCAAAAAAAAAAAAAAAAAAAAAAAAGCGAGGTAGAAAACCGTAACATATCCTAAACTGAATCAAATATCTTCAAGCAAGCACTTGGGGACATGGAAGAAAAAAAACCAACAAAACTCTTGATTAGGAACTCAAAAACAAAGAAAAGAAGTGGACAAAAACAGAAAGACCTGAAACAGACCTGACTGAACTCAAGAAAGAAATACAAGAAAAAAGGCACAATCATTTCACAAATAAACACAGAATTACATTGGGGCCCAAGAAGAACAGATTCACACAAGAGCATAACAAGGGCATTGAAGACAACAGGAAAACAACCAAGAAAATGAAAATGAGATAAAGAAAGAAAGAAAGAAAAATTATCAGAGAGAAAGTATCTGATATAGAACACAGGTAAAGGAGAGTCTTTTTATACATAATGGGAGTTCCACAGAAAATTAAACAATTAAGTAGAACTATTATTTAAAATTATAATCCAAAAAACTTTCTGGGAATAAAAGAGGACCCCAATCTATACACTTAAAGAGCTCACTGAGCCTGCAGCAAGAAAAACTAAAATGCAACAAGGGTTCTTTTTCCGCCCAGGGGTCTTGAGGAGGAGGGAAGGGGTTGATGGGGGGGCGGGGCGGGGAGTGTGCCAAACAACTTACAACTACAAGAAAATTAGACTGGCATCAGAATTCTCAAAAACGACATAGAAAACAAGGTAAAAACATAGTAGCATTTTCAAAAACCTCAAAGAAATAAATGTAAATCAAGGGGTTTATATTCAGCTAAACTATCCTCCAAGTAGGAAAACTACAGAAAAATAGTTTTAAACATACGAGAGTTCATGAGAATTCTATGCCCATCAGTCCCTCTTGAGAAATCTACAGCATTTCCTCAAGATAAACTGCATCAGATAATGGGGGAAACTCAGGCAAAAAAAAATTGATAATGAGTATTTGATATATTTAATTATACATTTAAGACTAAAACAAAGGTAGAAACCAAGTAAAAATATATTATATGCTATGTGCTATATGTTACATGTTGCATGTTCTAACAAAGCATAAATGAAACAAAATTTGATGGAAAAGGGAAAAATAAAAAGGGAAAGTAGAACAAGTTCACTGGTTATTATATAAGAAATAGGAGGGATTTCACAAAAATATAATGAAAAACTTACAAGGCAATAAATGGTTTTTTTTAAGAAAACTTTTGAAGACATTTAAAAAGTTGTAACACCAAAGGCAACCACTAAAACAAACACATAAAATCTTACCTAAATGTCAAAAAAATCTTAAGTCAAAGAAAAAAAACAAAACAACAGAAAAACACATCACACACAGAAACATAGCAAATAAAATACAAATAATAATCATAACATATGACACATTCGATGCTAAACATTTTTATCAAGAAATATGAAAGAGTTAAACTTACATATTCTAATAAAAAGACTATTTGTTCACTAAGCAAGATCCTAATATATGCTCTATACAAAGACATACCTAGAACAAAATGGTTCAACAAAATTGTTTAAAAATAAAGGTATGGGGGTTCAACATACACAAATCAATAAATGTAACCCATCACATAAATAGAACCAATGACAAAAACCCCATGATTATCTCAATAAATGCACAACCGGCTTTTAATAAAATTCAACACCCTTCATGCTAAAAACTCTCAATAAACTACATATTGAAGGAACGTATCTCAAAATAATAAGAGCTATTCATGACAAACCCACAGCCAATATCATACTGAATGGGCAAGAGCTGGAAGCATTCCCTTTGAAAATCCGCACAAGACAAGGATGCCCTCTCTCACCTCTCCTATTCAACACAGTGTTGGAAGTTCTGGCCAGGGCAATCAGGCAAGAGAAAGGAATAAATGCTATTCATACAGGAAGAGAGGAAGTCAAATCATCTGTGTTTGCACATGACATGTTTGTATATTTAGAAAAACCCCATTGTCTCAGTCCCAAGTCTCCTTAAGCTGATAAGCAACTTCAGCAAAGTCTCAGAATACAAAATCAATGTGCAAAAATCACAAGCATTCCTATACACCAGTAACAGACAAACAGAGAGCCAAATGACACATGAATTCCCATTCACAAATGCTACAAAGGGAATAAAATACCTAGGCCAGGAATACAACTTACAAGGGATGTGAAGGACCTCTTCAAGGAGAACCACAAACCACTGCTCAAGGAAGTCAGAGAGGACACAAACAAATGGAAAAACATTCCATGCTCATGGATAGGAAGAATCAATATTGTGAAAACAGCCATACTGCCCGAAGTAATTTACAGATTCAATGCTATCCTCATCAAACTACCACTGACTTTCTTCACAGAATTAGAAAAAAAATACTACTTTAAATTTCATATGGAACAAAAAAAGAGCCCATATAGCCAAGACAATCCTACAAAGCTGAAGGCATCATGCTACCTGACTTCATACTATACTACAAGGCTACAGTAACCAAAACAGCATGGTACTGGGGCCAAAACAGATATATTGACCAAGGGAACAGAACAGGGGCCTCAGAAATAACGCCACACACCTACAACCATCTGATCTTTGACAAACCCAATGAAAACAAGCAATGGGGGAAGGTTTCCCTATTTAATAAATGGTGTTGGGTAAACCAGCTAGCCATATGCAGAAAACTGAAACTGGACCACTTCCTTATACCTTATACAAAAATTAACTCAAGATGGATTAAAGACTTAAATGTAAAACCCAAAACCATAAAAACCCTAGAAGAAAACCTAGGCAATACCATTCAGGACATAGGCCTGGGCAAAGACTTCATGACTAAAACACCAAAACCAACGGCAACAAAAGCCAAAATTGACAAACGGGATCTAATTAAACTAAAGAGCTTCTGTACAGCAAAACAAACTATCATCAGAGTGAACAGGCAACCTACAGAATGTGAGAAAATTTTTGCAATCTATCCATCTCACAAAGGGCTAATATCCAGAATCGACAAGGAACTCAAACAAATTTACAAGAAAAAACAACCCCATCAAAAAGTGGGTGAAGGATATGAACAGACACTTCTCAAAAGAAGATATTAATGTGGTCAACAAACATATGAAAAAAAGCTCATCATCACTGGTCATTAGAGAAATGCAAATCAAAACCACAATGAGATACCACCTCACAACAGTTAGAATGGCGATCACTAAAAAGTCAGGAAATAACAGATGCTAGAGAGAATGTGGAGAAATACGAAGGCTTTTACACTGTTTGTGGGAGTATAAATTAGTTCAACCATTGTGGGAGACAGTGTGGTGATTCCTCAAGGATCTAGAACCAGAAATACCATTTGATCTAGAACCAGCAAACCCATTACTGGGTATATACCCAACGGATTATAAATCATTCTACAATAAAGACACATACAATAAAGACACGTATGTTTATTGCAGCACTGTTCACAATAGCAAAGACTTGGAACCAACCCAAATGCCCATCAATGATACACTGGATAAAGAAAATGTGGCACATATACACCATGGAATACTATACAGCCATAAAAAATTATCAATAGAGTTCATGTCCTTTGCAGGGGCACGGATGAAGCTGTAGACCATCATTCTCAGCAAACTAACACAGGAACAGAAAACCAAACACTGCATGTTCTCCCTCATAAGTGGGAGTTGAACAATGAGATTACATGGACACAGGGAGAGGAATATCACACATTGGGGCCTTTCAGGGGGTGGGGGACTAGAGGAGGGATAACATTAGGAGAAATACCTAATGTAGATGACTGGTTGATGGGTGCAGCAAACCACCATAGCATGTATATACCTATGTAACAAATCTGCACATTCTGCACATATATCCCAGAACTTAAAGTATAATTTTAAAAAAAATTTAAAGAATTGAAAATATGATAAAACAAAAACAAAATAAAGGTATGGGGGAAAGTATATCTGGAAAGTAAACACAATATGAAAGCGAGGGCAATGATTCTGATATGAGACAAGGCATAACTGAAACAAAAAGCATTAACTGTGACAAAGAAGGATATTCTTTAATGCTAAAAGTCTCAATTCGCCATATACATTATAGTATCTACACACCAGAAATACAGCATCTGTTTCTATAAAGTCAAAACTACAAAAGATGCAGGGAGATGTAGAAGCCTGCTAATGATAGGAGATTTTAACACACCACTCTCAGTAACATACCATTCTCAGACTAAGTGGACCAATAATAAGAAAGGATACAGAAAGCCTAAACAACATAATCAATTTGCAAGCTTATGATTACATACTGAACTTAACAGCCTGAAAATGGAGAATATACATTATTCTCAACTGCAAATGAAACATTAACAAAAACTGATCGTTTATTAGGTTCCACTTCCCCCAAATGTCAATATGTTCCATAAAACTGAATGACTAAAATAGTATTCTCTGATTTTAATGCAATAAAACTAGAAATTATTAACAAATTTTTTTAAGTTAAAAGGCATTTTCATATGGAAACTAAGTAATTTACTATTATACAACTCTTGGAAGAAAAGGCAAGTAAAACAGAACTTACAAAAATTTTTAAATGATAATGAAAACATTATATATCAGAATCTATGGGCTATAGTTTGAATAACAACCAGAAAAAAATTTATAGCCTTAAACACTTTATTAACAAAATGAAAGAATACAAATAAATTCCCACCTCAAGAAGCTGAAAAAAAGAACAACAAAAAGAAAGTACCAAAAAGGAAATAATAAAAATAAAAGCAGTGATTAATTTTAAAAAGCAGTTCTTTTTTTTTTTTTTTGAGATAGAGTTTTGCTCTTGTTGCCCAGGCTAGAGTGCAATGGCACAATCTTGGCTCACTGCAACCTCTGCTACCTGGATTCAAGCAATTCTCCTGCCTCAGCCTCCCCAGTAGCAGGGATTATAGGCATGCACCACCATGCCCAATTAATTTTGTATTTTTAGTAGAGATGGGGTTTCACCATGTTGGTCAGGCTGGTCTTGAACTCCTGACCTGAGGTGGTCCACCCACCTCAGCCTCCCAAAGTGCTGGGATTACAGGCATGAGCCACTGCACCTGGCTGAAAAAAGTAGTTCTAATTAATAAATTAAAATTCTGCCTGCTGAAGAAAAATAACAAAATAAACATACCACTAGATAGTCAAAGAACTCATAAAGATACAAAATCAGAAATAACAATAGTAAAACAACAAACATAAGAGAAGAAATCCTACAACATTCCTTCACAGACTTTTTTTTTTTTTTGAGGCAAAGTCTGCACCCAGGCTGGAGTGCAGTGGCACGATTTCAGCTCACTGCAATCTCTGCCTCATGGGTTCAAGCAATTCTGCCTCAGCCTCCCAAGTAGCTGGGATTACAGGCACCTGCCATCACGCCTGGCTAATTTTTCTATTTTTAGTACAAACTGGGTTTCACTATGTTGGCCAGATGGGTCGTGAACACTTAACCTCAGGTGATCTGCCCACCTCGGCCTCCCAAAGTGCTGGGGATACAGGCACGAGCCACTGTGTCCACCCACTTTAGAGACACGTCTACAAATAAATTTGAAAACCTACAAGCAAGGGACAATTTCCAAACTTGATCCCATTAGAGACACAAAGTTTAAACAGACTCATTTCCATAAAAGAAATGAAGTTATCAAGAAAGTACTCCACAGAAAACACCATGCTTCACTAGTTTCACAGAGCAATCCTACCAAGGATTCAAAGACCAAACAGCCTCAATGCCGTACAAGTTGTTCCAGAGCTTTGGAAACAAAGGAAAATTTCTTAATTCTTTTTTATGAAGCAAGTAAAATACAGACACATAAACAAAAGGAAAAAAGAAAGAAAACGGCAACTAATATCACCTTTGATTACTGATGCAGAAGCTTTAAATAAAATATTAGCAAACACAATTCAACATCATGGTGAGAAAATGATACACAAAGAGCATGAGAGACTTACTCTAGGAATGCAAGGTTGGTTCAATCCATTAATATAGTACATCATAGCCACATCTCTAAGAAGAAAAATCATGATTATCTCCATAAATGCTGGACAAAAAAAGCCTTCAACAAAACTTAAGATCCATTTCTGATTAAAAAAAAAAAAAACTCAAGAAAATAGGAATTCACGCATACTTTCTTAGTATGACAAACAAATAAACATATATAATTTGCATTACAGTCAGAATCTTATTTTTAATAGAGAAACACTAAAGGCATTTGCACTTGTATCATGAATCAGACATTCTCTATAAACTATTTAGCACTGTATTAGTGGTATTTGTGGAGGCAATTTTAAGAAAAATCAATTAGAGGCATCAGAATTGGAAATGAAGGTGTAGAACCACCTTTACTTGCAGGTGATATGATCATACACCTGGAAAACCCTAATGAATCAATGATCTTTAGATGGCAGAGAAACAGGTACTCTCAAACATTGCTGCTGAGTATCAAAATTGGCATATTCCTTATGGATGGGAATTCAGTAACATCTAACAAAACTACATGTGTTTACTTTTTAACTCAGCAATCCCACTTCTAGGAATACCGGACATTAATTCTCCAGTAACACAAAGCTATCATTCACTGTGGCACTGTTTATTTACAAAACATTGAAAACAAGCTAAATCTCCATAGATAGGAGAACAGCCAAATAAACTACAGTACATCCACACAATGGTGTATTATGCAGAATGAGAATGATCTCTTTGATATAGAAAGATTTCCAGGATATATTTTAAGTGAAAAATGCAAAATTTAAAGGAGTATGTATCGAAAGTACCCCACTCTTTGTGTAAGAAAGGGGGAAATGAGAAAATATATATCTGTCTATGTATATGAGTGAGACTAGTTACCTATAGAGTATGGAACAGAATAAAATAGAAAGGCTGAGGAAATAGAAGGGGGGAAATGACACCTTTCTGAATATATCTTTATGTACATCTTGACTTTTGAAACCATGTCAATGTTTTGCCTAGACAAAATCAACAAGGACGGGAGGAAAACCCTAAAATTGAATACAAACAGAAACAAAGGAATCAAACCATGTTTCAAGTGAATAACATAACCACACTCTAACAGAGAAGAGGAGAATTAACCTAAGTAACTTCTGAATATAGTATTTGAACTAAAGACAAAAAAACTCTAAGCAAGTGCTGAGCTCTAATCAGTAAGATTCTTTTTTTCAAAGGTATGGCTTTGCAATTCTGAAACTACTTTCTAAGCATTACAGGGTTTAACACGTAAGAAAATATATTGTGAATAAAATGGAAGTCAAGAGTTACAAATTTGGAAAGAGAAAATAAATCCTGTGTGGTGTGGCACTGTAACTAGAAGTATAAATAGAGACACACACCCACACACACTCTTATCTAGATACCCATGCACATATATACACATATATGTTCATATATCTACATTCACAAAAAATCATACATTCATGTTCATTGTTTTTTTCATCTAAGCAATCTTAGCCTTAAGACTCATATAATTAGATCTGAAGAAATGAAATTTCCAAATTTCTAAATCTAAATTTCAAAGATATTGGCTATGCGATCCATAGTGTAGGAAAGTGTTACCATAGAAACATCTATTAGAAAAGAGGGCTTTTAAACAGAAGAGCCAGGCTAATACTTGAAGAGAAAAAATTTACTCATATATGTGACTGGATCATGAAAACAGGAAAAATATAATATTAATCCTAATAAATATTTAAATGTACCCATCTCAGATTATTTTCATGTTAGTAAGAGTAATCACATTATCTTTTATAAAAGTTGCAAAGATGCAAATGTTATCTGGTATTTCAAAAGGAAATGTATTAAAAACCACTGTACCTTACAGTAAAATCATACGAGCAAGAGGCCAGCACAGAAGCATGAAACGGCGAAAACTAAAAAAAAAAAAGAAAAGAAAAAAACCCTTTTTGAAGTCAGCTGTGATAATAATACTGCTTTCTAAGATCATTCCATAAACATTATAATAAATTTAAGTTGAGTCAGAGCTGTCACTTAAAATTATGCTTTTCCAAAGCATATATGCTTTAATTTGAGGCCAAAATCTTCTGGCCTTTTAAGTATCCATCTTCGGGAAAAATATTTTTATATTCTCCAAAGAAAATTATCCCTCAAGCTTTTTAGAACTTACTTAGAACAAAATATTCCCAAAATGTTGCTATTCTGGAAAAATTAAATACAATTTCATACTGGCTATCCAAAAATGATTCTTATAGGCCAGGTGCGGTGGCTCCCACCTGTAATCCCAGCACTTTGGGAGGCTGAGGAGGGCAGATAACCTCAGGTCAGGAGTTCAAGACCAGCCTGGCCAACATGGTTTAATAGAAACCCTGTCTCTACTAAAAATACAAAAACTAGTCAGGCATGGTGGCATATGCCTGTAATCTCAGTTATTCGGGAAGCTGAAGCAGGTGAATTGCTTGAACCCAGGCGGTGGAGGTTGCAGTGAGCTGAGATCATGCCACTGCACTCCAGCCTGGGCGACAGAGAGACTCTGGCTCAAAAAAACCAAAAACAAACAAACAAACAAAAATGATCCTTACAAATATAAGGGATTTAATTATATAATAGTACAAATATATAATTATATCATTTACCAATTTTACAAATATATAATTACTATAATCACAAGTTATCAAAATAAACATTTAAATGTTAAATAAAAACACCTTTAAGATATTTTTATGTTATTTGTATATTACAGCTAATGGAAAATGATATCAAGGATAAAAAGCAAGTTTAAAGACAAGTAACGTCTTCTAGATGAGTAAAAATGTACTTAATAAGTTGACCTTTGCAATTACCTTTCTTCAGTGTTTGTCTTACCAGCACTTTAAACAGTTAAATACACATATGTAACTACATTTGACCAGCACTTAGTTTGCAAAGTACTTTCACTACATTACCTTATTTCATTCTCAGAATCACTCTGAAATATACATAGAGCATATTTTTCAACTGCTAAAACTTGTCCACATAAAACAAATTTTTATTAAAAAATAAAACAGCACTGTGTCTCCTATGTTGCATTGCAGCCAGCGAAACTTAAAATATTAACTTAACTAAAAATTTAGAATTTTTGGCCAGGCATGGTGACACAGCCTGTAATCCCAGCACTTTGGAAGGCTAAGGCAGGTGGATCACTTGAGGTCAGGAGTTCGAAACCAGCCTGGACAACACTGTGAAACCCTGTCTCTACTAAAAATACAAAAAAATTAGTGGGGCATGGTGGCGCACACCTGTAGTCCCAACTACTCAGGAGGCTGAGGCAGGAGAATTGCTTGAACCCAGGAGGCAGAGGTTGCAGTGAGCCGAGATCGTGCCACTACACTCCACTACAGGGCAAGACTGCATCTCAAAAAAAAGAAAAACAAATTTAGAATTTTTAAAATAGTAGGAATACTGTAATTATCTTATTAAAATAATCAATAAGGTACTTTTTTACCCTTAACGTAAAAAAAAAAAAAAAAAAAAAAGGATGAAATTGGGAGATGTCACTTAATAAGATGTTTTCCAGTCATTTAGCAGAACCTGCCTAAATGAAAGCCAGGAAACTAACCTAAGTCATCTTATAACCCAGAGAAATTTACTGGGACCATCATTAAAAATTTACCTCATCCTCTGCTGTTCAGAGTAGAAAACTTTCTATATCCCAAACATCTGTGAACAGTCATGTATGTTATCATGTTAGGAAAAAGAATTAACCATCTCTTTACACCTGTTTCAACAAAGAGACTCTCACTGATTAGAAACTTATAAAGAACATAATACTAAAAGTGAATTACTATAGTTAAAAAAATAATATTAAAGGAAATAACAGATTGGGGGTGAAAGAATGAGAAAAAGATTTTTATTTAACGTTAAGTATTGAATGTCTACATTGCCCAAATTCATTCAATAATTATTCAAATATTCTTAACTAATTTTAGCTTTCAATATTAATTAACTAGGTAACAAAAACACATATAAAAAAGAATTAGTAACTCCAATCCCTAAACCCAGAACACTTCTTAATATATGCTTCATTGATTATATTTATGTAATTTTATTCTACATATAAAAGAAAAGATGAAAACTTACTTTCACCCTCCTAATAGCATAGGTATGACCAAGAAGTTCAAACACTGGTTGTCGTACATTCCTTAAGTCCCAGCCTCTCAAACTACAGTCAACCGCACCTGTCACCAGCAAATTCTAAAAACAATTCAGAGAAACATAAACTGTGACATCTTTGCAATTAAACAGTATGCAGGCTTTCCTACTAGAAACAACATCTACTTTCTGATAATTATTTAATATGAACCCAAGAGCCATTTTTGAGAAGTTGTATAACAAGTACAGACAGGAATCAACATAGACATTAATAGCAAAAAATTAGTATGACTTGTGAGAAAAAGAACTCAATATGCTTTATGTACACGATGGAACACTACACACAGCTGGAAAAGGCATAGTTCCAAATAGCATTGTGGATTTTCTAATCCACCTTTACAAGTGGCAGTAAGTACACAGGGGATTAAAATTTTTATCTGACAAATGAGCCCAGCTTTCTCTTCAAATGGTTTTCCCTGGAATCCCAGCACCTTGGGAGGCACAGGTGAGAGGATTACTTGAGGCCAGGAACTTGAGACCAGCATGGGCAATAAAGCAACACCCTGTCTACCCAAAAAATTTTAAAACATTAGCCAGGCATGGTAACACACACCTGTAATTTTAGCTACTTGAGAGGTTGAGTGAGGCAGGAGGACTGTGTGAGCCCAAAAGTTAGAGGCTACAGTGTGCTGTGATCACCCCACTGTACATCAGCATGGATGACAGAGCAAGACCCTGCCTCTAAAAAAAAAATAAAAATTTAAAAAAGGTTTTCAAGACTGGGTGCGGTGGTTCACTCCTATAATCCCAGCACTTTGGGAGGCCGAGGCCGGTGGATCACTTGATCCTAGGAGTCTGAGACCAGCCTGGGCAACAGTGAGACCTCGTCTCTAAAAAACAAACAAACAAAAAGGGTTTCAACATACTCTGAGGTTTTTCCAGGCATTAAAAGGCAAGAGGTCTGTTCATTTAGGTACATCTGAAAAAGCAAAGGCTATGAATTAAATTTTTCCATGTTCTCTAAATCTAAATTAATCATTGTTTCCAACTCTCTTGGACCACAATTCTTAATACAATATCTAATCATATCCAAGAATGTAATCAAATAGTGGTGAGTCTCTTATCTATTCTGGCTTTACAAATTCTGCTATCTAGAGCCCCAAGTGAACCCAGAGGTCCTAGGTGAATAGGTCAAGTGCTGGGTCCACACTCAGTCCACCCCACATAACCCAGAACAGCAAAGGATTTAAGTTGGTGCAAAAGTAGTTGCGGTTTTTGCATTGAAAGTAATAGCAAAAACTGCAATTACTTTCGCACCAAGCAAACATTGTCTGACTATGTTGGGTTTTAGTGTAAGCTAATTTGAAGAAAAGTTTCAGTTATTAGAAAATAAATTTTGTAAACCACTCTCAAATGTCTATCAGCATCTTTGTTTAGAATTCCCAAACATCTAATATACAGGCCATAATTAATTTTCCAATATGAAAAATTCATTTATGACTTTGAAACTATAGTCATCAGCATTGAAATGTTTCGATTAATATCATTGCATATGTACTTATTAATAACTTATTTTACTTATTTTTATTTAAAGATCTCTGTCAGTACAATGTTCTTTTAGCTTTAATTAATTTAAAACTGGGAAAAAACAAAGCATATATTTTATGTATTTGTCACGGTCAACAGACTACTTCAGGGACATAAATACAGTCATGCATCACTTAATGATGGGGATATGCTCTGAGAAATGTGGCATCAGGTAATTTCATCTTCGCGTGAACATCACGGAATGTACTTATACAAACCTAGGTGGTACAGCCTACTATACACCCAGGCTAGATGAAACAGCCCATTGCTCCTAGGCTACAAGCCTGTCCAGCATGTTACTGTACTGAATATTGTAGGCTACTGTAATACAATGGTAAGGATTTCTGTATCTAAACACAGAAAAGGTATAGTAAAAATACAGTATGGAAGATAAAAAAATGGTAGTAGGGTACTTACCATGAATGGAGCTTACAAAACTGGAAATTACTCTGGGTGAGTCAGTGAGTGAATGGGAAGGCCTAGAACATTACACTAAATTTATTTTTTTAATTTCCTTTCTTCAATAATAAATTAACCTTAGCTTACTGTAATTTTTTGCTTCATAAATTTTCTATTTTAAAAAAAATTTCTTTTTGTTGTTGTTGTTTTGAGATAGAGTCTTGCTCTGTCATCAGGCTGGAGTGCAGTGGCATGATCTTGGCTCACTGCAACCTCTGCCTCCCAGTTCAAGCGATTCCCCTGCCTCAGCCTCCCGAGTAGCTGGGACTACAGGTGCCCGCCACCACGCCTGGCTTTTTTTACTTTTTGATTCTTCATAATAACAAAACTTAAAACACAAACACATTGTAGAGTTATACAAAAATATTTTCTTTCTTTATATCCTTATTTTATAAGCTTTTTTCTATTTAAATTTTTTTATTTTAAACAAAACTGAGACACACATGCATTAGTTTAGGGCTACACTGAGTCAGGATTATAAATATCACTGTCTTCTACTTCTACATCTAGCCCTGCTGGAAAGTCTTCGGGGGCAATAGGAATTTTTCAGCTCCATTATGTCTTAAGGGCCCTGTCATATATGCAATCTGTCATTGGCTGAAATGTTGTTATGCAGTGCATGACTGTAGTATATTAACACATATTTAATCCATTTCTATCTCTGATTCATATGTTCATGTGGTTAACTGAAGCTTTAAAAAAGTTGCACATGGACACTTATCTTACAGAGGCATGAAAATTGGTTAGGCTTAAAAAGGAAGATGAAACAGAAAAATTTAAAAACTGATGGACTGTCAAATTAAAAATCAAATTACAAATAGTTCAACAGCCTGACTAGCAAAGTGAAAAAGAAATAAAAGCAAAAGATGATACAAAATTGCAGGGTTAAGAGCAATAAAGAAAAACATTACATAAATTGGTAAGGCAGCTTCCCAAAACAAACAAGTAAGGCTGCACTGTTGAACTTTGAAAATTTCTGTTTCTTATTTTGCCGTTTTATGAGCACTTATATCCAATTAATGCTAATGCAGGTCAGTCACAATCATTAATTAGAAAGGAAAGGGACAGAATTTAACTTAATGGTCCAGGAACACCACCAAAGTCCACATAAACAAAGATAAATAAAATTTAGAACATTTTAACATTAGGAAGGACAGCAGCTTAGGATAGAGCCATACACTGTACCTCACTGTATTTACACCAGTCACAACTCAAGATTTCTGCCTGATGTGCGGGAATCACGATTCTGACTCCTGCTGCCTTCACATCCCATATTCTCAGAGTCTGATCACCTGGTAAAAAGGAAGACTTGATCATTTCCCATCACACCACTTGAATGCGCAGTGACATAATGTGTTCATAATAATAAGTCAAGCAAAAATACACTGCTTTCAGTGTTAGGATATTGCCACCTTTAGACTTATTTTTTTAAACCATAATAATGCATAGGAACTATTCAAATGAAGGAATACAAAAGTGACGTTGCACTGTGATAATGCTTTTAGGAGGAAAATTTGAATCTCACAGAGATAAACACAATATTGACTAATCACACACCTGCTGCTTTTTTCTTTGAGGCAGGAAAGGCCCTGAAAATTCTTGTATTAGGAAATAAAGTGATCACTCTGTACCCACATATTGTACTAGAAACCAACAATAGAGTAACAATTTTACTGCTAAAGGCGGGCAAAGTCTACCAAGCCAAAATGGAGAATTTTTTACTTTTCATTGTCAAGTACGCTATATGTTAATGGGCCAGCTATAGGTGTACTTTTCTCCTCAAAAAAAAAAAAAAAAAAAAAGCTAAAAAATTTTATTTATTTATTTATTTTGAGATGTGGTCTCGCTGTCACCAGGCTGGAGTACAGTGGCATGATCTTGGCTCACTGTAACCTCTGCCTCCTGGGTTCAAGTGATTCTCCTGCCTCAGCCTCCTGAGTAGCCAGGACTACAGGTGCGCACCACCACGCCCAGCTAATTTTTGTATTTTTAGTAGAAACAGGGTTTCACCATGTTGGCCAGGATGATCTCGATCGTCTGACCTCGTGATTGGCCTACCTCAGCCTCCCAAAGTGCTAGGATTACAGGCGTGGGCCATAGCGCGTGGCCTATTTAATATTTTTTTGAGACAGAGTCTGGCTCTCTTGCCCAGGCTGGAGTGCAGTGGCACGATCTTGGCTCACTGCAACCTCCACCTCCTGGGTTCAAGCAATTCTCACGCCTCAGCCCCCCAAGTAGCTGGGATTACAGATGTGTGCCACCACACCCAGCTAATTTTTGTATTTTTAGTAGAGATGGAGTTTCACTCAGGTGCGGTGGCTCACACCTGTAATCCCTACACTTCGGGAGGCCAAGGTGGGTGGATCACCTGAGGTCAGGAGTCTGAGACCAACCTGGCCAACATGATGAAACCCTGTCTCTACTAAAAATACAAAAAATTAGCTGGGCATGGTGGCAGACGCCTGTAATCCCAGCTACTCGGGAAGCTAAGGCAGAAGAATCACTTGAACCTACGAGACAGAGGTTGCAGTGAACCGAGATTGTGCCACTGCACTCCAACCCAGACAACAAGAGTGAAATTCTGTCTCAAAAAAAAAAAAAAAAAAAAGAGTGAGAGAGACAGGGTTTCACCATGTTGGCCAGGCTGGTCTTGAATTTCTGACCTCAGGAATCCTCCTGCCTCAGCCTCCCAAAATGCTGAGATTACAGGTGTGAGCCACCATGCCTGGCCAACAAGCTAAAAACATGTAAAGATTACACTTTGCATTATTACAAAAATAGTTTGCATTACCTAACTGCACAGTCACCTGATTAAATGTTTTACATGTTGCTTGCCTCCAATTTTTCTAAACTATAGGAAACAAAAGATGACAAGATCAATAAAATCCAGAATATATACAGCTACCTCAAAAGTAAAATACAAACAACTGACAATGGGAGAAAACCCAGTTCCATGTAATGAAAAGCACGCAGTTTCTGGCATTTTACCAGGTGGGGTCATGAATGCCATTTTGTGGTTCTAGGTCCCTGCATAGGATATGTAATATCTCTGAGACTGATTCATTTCTAAAGGAGACATCAGAATGCCCAACATGCAGCACTGTCTAAGAATTTCACCAAGTTTCTGTAAAGCACCTGGCATGGTCTCTAACACATAGTAGACACTGCCAAATATGGTATATAAAAGTGCTAAAATTTTAAAGTATCTTTTACTTATCTACATGTATTTTCCTATATTCCCAATTCTAAATCATATATTGTTAAGCTAAATTTAGCTATCCTAGGCAACTTTTTCCCGGCTTCTTTGGAAGTTGCTTAAGAAAGATAAGAAATGTGTTGGCAGTAATGAAATGCAGGGGTTAAGAACGGGGCGTTTGGAGTTCCCGAGCTTGGTTCTAATCCAGCTCAATCATTTGGTGGTCACTGATGCTTAATCAAGTTACTTCGCTGATCTTCAGTTTGCTACCTACAATAAAATAACTGCCTTGTAAGGCTGAAATGAGACAAGGTAGTAGCGTGAGTACGGTGCCAGATGTGTAGTAAGCTCTCAATATGTGTTTTTTTAAATGAGAAAAAATACCCATGATTACAAGTTATTTCTGTCCCCCCAGTAATAACAACATGAATAATAGTTAATACTTATTGAGTGCTTCCAATGTGCCACCACATACTGTTCTAAGCATTTTATACATATTTTTTCTAAAAACATCACAACTACATAAAGTAGGAATTTGGAGATATAAAAAGTAATTGTATAGTACTATACAAATGAGGAACATAGTACTATACAAATGCAGCATATAGAGATGAAATAACTTACCCAGGATAGTAAGCAGCAGAACCAGGACCTGGACCCAGAACTCAGGGAGTCTGGGTCCCCAGCATGTGCACTTTACAGCTTTACAACTATGCTACACTGCTGCCTCCTTGTGTTGCTGGAGGACAAATGCCATACAATCAATATTGGCTAATTCTGGAGGAATTATTTTAATTCTTTTATTTCCAGGCTGGAGTGCAGCAGTGCAATCTCGGCTCACTGCAACCTCCACCTCCCAGACTCAAGCAATCCTCCCATCTCAGCCTCCCGAGTAGCTGGGACTACAAGCGCACACTCCCATGCCCCACTAATTTTTCTATTTTTGGTTTTGCCATGTTGGCCAGGCTGGTCTCCAGCTCCTGAGCTCAAGCAATTCACCTGCCTCAGCCTCACAAATTGCTGGGATTACAGGTGTGAGCCACTGCATCCAGCCCTATGTTACTTTTTCTTTAAATTGGAGAAAAATCTGTTATATTTTCAATACCACTTCCCATCTCCCTGCCCAGAGACCACAACAGTCATGAATGTGGTCCACAGCCCTTTAGTCTGCGTTTTGGTAATACTTCTATTACATTTTTATGGATCCACAAATACGTACTACTACTGCTTTGTATGCAGGATTTTTTTCCTTTTTTGATTTAAAAATATTGTCTTATTACATTAAAAAAAGGTTGAAAACCACTTTGATAGACGAGAGTAACAAACATTTTTGGACCTAGCTAAGGATGGTACCTCTGTCCACAGCACCTCATTCCTTGTTCAGACTACAGATGACAGGCCAAATGGGGGTACTTGGGATTTTTCTGAACTACAACTGAAAAATAATGTCAGTCCCTCTTCTATGGCAGAATTGACAAGTTACAAAATTCAGGACCCACTAGTGACAACATATCTCATTGTGAAAAACAAATGATGAGTTTGAAAGTAACAAAAGGAAACTGTTCAGAATTGGTACAGGTTAGAGTTTCAAATAACTTCAAGGGCCCTCATTATAATCACTGTCTGTGGTCTAGCCACCAGTCAGTAGAATTTGCTTCCAGAATGCCAAATAGCTTTGATGCAATGATCTCTCATGATTTTCTCCAGCCTTCAGTGTGTAATGCCGGGTGACGTGGATGTCTAGTGTTTGGCCTGCCCAGAAATACCCTTTTTCTAGGAATATCATATGTCCTTTCCTCACCAAGTGATTCTATAAAGACTTACACCTCAACACAACTGACTGACCAAAGGTAGGTCCAGGCAAGACCAACTACAGTACCTCAGTCCCTGCTCTGACTACAGCTGAAAGGTCAAAGGTAGGTACTTGGGATTTTTCTGAACTATAACTGAAAAAATAATGTCTGTCCTTCTCTTATGGTAGCATTTACAACTTAAAAAATTCAGGAGGCCGGACATGATGGCTTACACCTGTAATCTCAGCACTTTGCGGGATCACTTGAGCCCAGGAGTTCGAGATCAGCCCGAGCAACACAGTGAGATTCCATTTCTACAAAAAATTTAAAATTTAAATTTAAAATTTAAAAATTTAAAAATTAGCCAGGCATGGTGGTGCACACCTGTAGTCCCAGCTACTCTGGAGGTTGAGGTAGGAGAACTGCTTAGGTCCGGGAGGTCGAGGCTGCAGTGAGCCATGATCGCACCACTGCACTCCACCCTGGGTGACAGAACAAGACCCTGTCTCAAAAACGTAAAAATATGGCCAGGCACAGGAGCTCATGCCTGTCATCCCAGCACTTAGGGAGGCTAAGGCAGGATCACTTGAGACCAGGCGTTTGAGACTAGCCTGGCCAACATGGCAAAACCCTGTCTCTACAAAAAATACAAAAATAAATAAATAAATAAATAAATAAATTAGCCAGGCATGGTGGCACACGCCTGTAATCCCAGCTACTCAGGACACCGGGGCACAATAATTACTTGAACCCCAGAGGTGGAGGTTGCAGTGAGCTGAGATCACACCACTGAACTCCAGCCTGGGCAATGGAGTGAGACTCTGTCTCAAAAAATAAAAATTATATATACTATAATTTTTTAACTATTTTAAACTATACTATATTTTTATACATATATATAATTTTTATTTTTAATTTTTATTTTATTTTAAAATATATATATAAAAATACAGAAAAAAATATATATGTAGCTTTGACGAAATAATCTCTCATGACCTTCTTCAGCCTTCAGTGTATATGTGTGTGTGTGTATATAAATATAGTGAATTTACATATATATATATATATATATATATAAATTCAGAAGCCACTCACTGGTGGCCATGTGTCTCATTGTGTAGAGAAAGCCAGTCCAGAGTGTCAAGTCAACAAGTAGAGAAAAGTCCAGATGAGAGACAGAATGTGTCCTGGGCCTTTCAAGCAGCCCTTCCTTTTCTGGAGTACGTTTTTTAACAAATTTCACAAAGATCTAACATAGTTCCAGTTCTATCACTTGTAGGCAAAGGAAATCACTCATTACAATAAGGGAGCAAAGGGTATTCTCCTGAAGCTTCAGTCTCCTGAAGCTAGCTCCAAAGAAAACCATTAGATTAAGCACGAGGCTTCCATTAAAACATATGAAATGCCTAAACAATATATACTAACTTTCAGGAATTTATATCTAACACTAGGTTAAAACTATAAATTCTACTATAGCTACAGCATTGTCTCAAGATCAATGAGCTTGGGTTCACCTTAATAAGAGTATGTGAATTGACTTAAAGTACCAAAACAGGCCAGGCATGGTGGCTCACACCTGTAATCCTAGCACTTTGGAAGGTCAAGGCAGGCAGGTCGCTTGAGTTTAAGAGTTCCAGAGCAGCCTGGGCAACCGTGAAATCCTGTCTCTACAGAAAATACAAAAATTAGTCGGGCTTGGTAGCATGCACCTGTAGTCCCAGCTACTCAGAAGGCTGAGGTGGGAGGACTGCTTGAGCCTAGGAGGCAGAGGCTGCAACGAGCCGAGATTGTGCCGCTGACTCCAGCCTGGGTGATACAGCCAGACTCTGTCTCAAAAAATAAAATTAAAAAAATTTAAAAGTGACAAAACATTACAATGAATGTGGACTAGGAGATTAAGAACTGTTATTGTAGGAATAACATGGATGAGTCTTACAAGACATCATGTTGCATGAAAGAAACCAGTAACAAAGGTATGAAAATGGGCAACATTAATCCATGTTATGGAAGGCCACACACTGGTCACCTGGGGTGGGGGGTGGTGAGAAGTGACTACAAGGATGGGAGGAGGCTCTCTGGGAACGTTCTGTTTCTTTACCTGGGTGCCAGTTACAACGATGTGTTCATTGTGAGAATTCACCAAATTGTATACTAAGATTATACACTGTCCAATATGTGTATTATACTCCAATAAAAGATTAAAAAACATAGTAACAAAGGTTGGGAGGTTTTGTTCCACACCACCACTCTCACGCAATATAAAAAAAAAAAAAAAAAGACAAAAACAAAAACAAAAAAAAAGCCATGGCTTGGGCTGTCCCCTCTTGCAGTTAATTTAATGGGAACAAAAATGTGAAGACTGCTGGGCAGGAGCTGAGAATTCCACTTCCTTGACGGCAACTCCTGATGTAACCATTTGGCACTTTGTCCTCACCATTTTGTTTTCCAGGTGGGAAAGAGACCTAATGACCAAATGGTACAATGACTCATTCAGCTCTTTCAGCTGCCAGGACATCTGTATTTATGTTGTTTTTTAAATTGAATTTTCCAGACAATTGGCCTTTCATTGACAGGCAGACATTTATCAGGGCCCTGTGATGGTGCCATAGACTCACCTGAATTGCCAGCTTCTCATCAACTGCAGACCTGCCACTGACAGAACCACTGAATTTTTTTTTTCTGAGACAGAGTCTCACTCTGCTGCCCAGGCTGGAGTGCAGTGGCTCACTGCAACCTCCTCCTCCAGGGTTCAAGCAATTCTCCTGCCTCAGCCTCCCAGTAGCTGGGATTACAGGCACCTGCCACCAGCCCGGCTAATTTTGTTGAGCTTTTAGTAGAGATGGGGTCTCACCATGTCAGGCTGATCTCAAACTCCTGACCTTAAGTGATCCGCCCACTGTGGCCTCCCAAAGTGCTGGGATTACAGACGTGAGCCACTGTGCCTGGCCAGAACCAGTGAATTTAAATATACAATACGGACGAGGAAGTGCTGGCTGTTACTATGTCTAATTTCAAATTGCAGCAGGTAAGAGGAAGTTGCATAAGGAGAATGAGTGTAAACATAGAGTCTAAAACTGGGAGGTGAACTGAGTAGCAATAAGGTACTTTGGGGCCAATATAATATAACTTAACGAAAATGCCCTGTGCCTTTCGGCTGTAATATGACTTTTTCTTACAGTAGAATGAGGTTTGCTTTAACTACTGATCCCACACATTCAGGCATGGTTATGACTTATGCAACTAGATGGAGTCCGTGACAGCAACAATTTAGTTTTCATGATTACAAAGATAATTTACTTCATATCAATCCTCTTCATAAAAAGAGCCCAAATATTCTTCCCTTCTATCTCATATAATTTAGAAATATGAATTCTGTACTAACACAACTATCATGAAATAGGCAAAATGCAATGTCTTTAGGGAACTCTGCTATGGAAGGTAAATCTAGATCTATTAGTAGTTCTCTAAAAACTTCCCCCATTTTGGCCTGTCTTAGCTTAGCTAATGATAACAAATTTGATTCCAGATTTGCAAAACTATACAACCTTGAAGGTGATTAAATTCTTGGAGTAAACTAAATGCTATGTTCTCATATATAATCTTAAAATATAAGTTGTAATCAGTTGAAAGATACACTTAACTATATGTGTGCAACAGGATTAGACATAAAAATATATCTTGACTGCCTATCACATAAGCTTCCACCATGAAAAACAAGTATTTTACAACTATGTGTTCCATACTACAAACTTTGCAATTGGGATTACTTTATGCAAAGATTATGTTATGTTTTATAACAAGCACTTGTTTGTAAGCAAGAAGACAAAGCAAGAGAATTAATAAAGATAAATTCACTAGCAAAACTGAGAAAAAAACCAAGCAGTTCTCAAACTAAAGAAACCACTTCTCTGAATTCAGCACTGAAACCATTATGTAGGCTTTTTAAAAAAGAGTTGAGTATATTCCACAATGGGAAAACAGACATGCAATTCCCATTACCTCAAATAGAACTAAGCTGTCAATTTGGCATCTCAAACAGAGATATTCCATAGACTAGTACAGTGCTTCCCAAATTGGACTGCTCACTAGATTCAGCTGGGATTTAAAAATATACCTCCCAGAGGTATTCTGTCTTTTTATTCGGCAAGACTTAAGATGAAGTCCAGAATTCTGCTGCTGTTTTTTAATGCTCTCCCAACGGTTCTGATGATTAGCCAGATTCTAGAATCACTGGACTAGTATGTTACTATACAACCATGCATTCCAGAGTCTACCTAGAGCAAGTCACTCTAGAGCTGTACGAGTTTTAGCTCTCAGATACGCACTAACTGTCGATTGTTACAGCACACATACACTGCAAGGGCCATTCTGATGGTCCTCAAAAATGCTCTGTTCTCTCCACATTCCAGCTTTTGCCTCCCACTTCCCATTTCCTCTTACTTGTTCATAAAGTAGTAGCTTAGACTGTTTCTTTTTTTCTTCTTTTTTTTTATTATTATTATACTTTAAGTTCTAGGGTACATGTGCATAATGTGCAGGTTTGTTACATATGTATACTTGTACTGTTTCTTGAGGGAAGTAATCTGACCAGTCAACTCTGACAAGCTCAGGAATCCATTTATACATTTCCACAGAATTCCGGGCATACGTGTTAATAATAACTGTAATCTCAGCACTTTGGGAGGCTGAGGCAGGAGGATTGCTTGAGTCCAGGAGTTCTAGACCAGCCTGGGCAACACGGTGAAACCCTGTCTCTACCAAAAATACAAAAATTAGTTAGGTGGTGGCGCACGCCTGTGGTCTCAGCTAGTAGGCTGAGGTTGGAGGATTGTTTGAGCCCGGGAGGCAGTTTCAGTGAGCTGAGATGGCACCACTGCACTCCAGCCTGGGCAACAGAGCCAAATCCTGTCTCAAAAAAAAAAAAAAAAAAAAGAGGTAATGCTCACAGAGCTTTTACTCTGCCAGTCACTGTTCTAACTAAGCCCTTTATACACATTAGCCACTTACTCCTCCTCAACACTCCATGATATGGATACCATTATCACCCTAATTTTAGAAATGAGGAATGAGGAGACAGGTTAAACGGCATGACCAAAGAAATTCTCCTAACAGCAGGAAAGTAGAACTTGATCTGAAGCAGTCCAGCTCCAGAATTCTTATTCCTGACCACTGTGCTATATTACCTCTCCTTAAAGAACTTCACAGTCTTCATCATTAGCTGCTTCTAGATTTTGTCTTAGCATTCCTCTTTCCTACTGGACGATATGCTCTAGGAGGGCAGGAACTCCATCTGTTGTCTTCCTCACTGAGTCTCCAGTAAATGATGGACATTTGATAAATATCTGACTGACTCATGGGCAACGTCCTTCTCAATAATCGAAATGAACTCAGATATGTTTTAAAAATTTGAATAAGATGGTTACTACCATATCTTATATAATAACAATCAAAAATATTTTCATGTTTGGCTATGTAAGGCATTTGGCTATGTAAAAGAATACACAAGTGTTACAGGAAATGTATGAAAACAAGCGAAGAAAAGAAGACCTAAGCACTGCATTTGCTTACAAACGCATGGTACATAGCTCAGTAAGTAAATGTTCTTGTCTCTGAAATGGCTAAGGCACAATGAGAGTTTCAGAACTTGCCTTGACTTTTTACTATACCTCAACTCCTTCCAATATTTTTGCCGAGTGGAAGAAGAACTTTGAATCTTTTAAAAAGTACTAAGTAGACTAATATTTGTAAATCATCACAAAGGATTATTTCAGGAAAATGGCAAATGTTTGATAAATCAACCTTCCAATGAGTTCCCCAAGTCATAAAAATGGGCAGAAAACAGCTTTACTGTATCCATTTCACAAGGAAAGTTTTTAAAGCACATATTTTAGAGCTTACAGGTCCAGAACTTGATTTTCATCAAATCCCCTCTGATTTATCCGAAGCCTTAGATGTGCAGCCAATTTAGTGAATACTGGCCCCTTAGACTCCATCCACCTCCTTTCACCTAATCTAGATTCACTCTTTTCATCCTCAGTCCATGTTGTTTGGGTAACTCTCTCATTTTCCATTCCCAACTGCAGGGACTAACTAGGCCTAAGCCAATCAACACATTATATCCCCCTCACCCACACACACTGATTAGTTCAGGTACACCCACAAGGACTCATCAGAGCCCATGACAGAAAAATGAAACTGCCTGGATGTCTGAGAAGGAATCTTTCAGTTTTTCCTACTGGACAGAAACCAGAAAGGATGTACTAGGGGTTGGAGCTACTGCCATCTTGCCATCATGTGGTGCCTGATACCCTGATTCTGAAACCAACACAACAGAAGACAGAGCCCTACCATCCAACCATGACTATAAAGCCAGATTTAATTCTGAACATTTCACTTATGTGAGCAAATAAGTTATCTTCTTCCTTAAAGTACTTTGGGTGAGAATTTTTTTTTTCTACTTTCAACCAAAGAAGTCCTGGCTGATACGACCAAGATTTATATTAATTTCTAACATAACACATGAAGGTAATGTAATTAAACAGGTGTCTTCTCTTCTACAGAAGCAATCATTCTGCTGATAAAAGATCGCTTTTCTACTACCCACTTACACTATTCAGATAGTTTGAAAAGTTAAGTGTTGTGATTACACTAACGCTCTACAAACAATTAATCTTCTGTTATTCAGTCTCATACACCGCAGATTCTACAGCACTATCCAGAGTCAATGCTATGTATTCCATGCTACACAAATACCAATGTAAAAGGAAGAGGTGTGTGTGACTCAGCGCAAATGACTAATGGCTAATACACATAATTCTGACTGATGTCTAAAAAATGCAGCTGCATTAGTTTGTGATTTTGTCACTATCAGATTTATATTTGGTCATACGCATAAAGAGAACAATGATTAAAAACAAATCAATACCCTCTTTTTACTCTGCCAACTGGATGTATGTAATTACTGGTCATTCCAGTGGGGCAAAGGAAATATCCTTTTTAAAACTCAGGCAAACTTGATGTTTGTCATAGTCATGTATCCTGTCAGAGAAAACAAACTGAAAACAAATAAACGAACAAAAAACAACAAAAAAATGCCCAAATCAAGGCAATTTTAGAACCTTAAATAGCCCAGGCACAGTGGCTCGCGCCTGTCATCCTAGCACCTTGGGAGGCCAAGGCGGGCGGATCACCTGAGCTCAGGAGTTCGAGACCAGGCCTGGCCAACAAGGCAAACCCCCATCTCTACTAAAAATACAAAAATTAGCCAGGAATCGTGGCGCGCATCTGTAATCCCAGCTACTCGGGAGGCTGAGGCAAGAGAATCACTTGAAGGCGGGAGGCAGAAGTTGCAGTGAGCTGATATTGCACCACTGCACTCCAGCCTGGGCGACAGAGCCTCTGTCTCAAACAAAAAAAAAAAAAAGAAAAAGAAAAAGAACCTTCAATAATAAAAAATATCAACAAGATTACATAAAATAAAAAGGTAAGGAATTTTTTAAGACCTACCAATTGTTCAAGGAATTGTATTTATGAATACTTTTCCAACTATACAAAATTATATTCTCATTATTAATTTTAGTTTACTGTGTATGTTGCCAATTAGAGCTCCCCGCAGACAGGTCTTCACTGTTTCACTAGAAGAGAAGCATGTTTCAGTTCTTTTTTTTTTCTTTGAGACAGTCTTGCTCTGTTGCCCAGGCTGGAGTGTGGTGGCTCTATCTAGGCTCAATGCAATCTCCACTTCCCATGTTCAAGTGATTCTCCTGCCTCAGCCTCCCAAGTAGCTGAGATTACAGGTGTGTGCCACCATGCCCGGCTAATTTTTGTATTTTTGTAGAGACAGGTATCACCATGTTCGTTGGCCAGGCTGGTCTCGAACTCCTGTTGTCAAGTGATCCATCCGCCTCAGCCTTCCAAAGTGCTGGGATTACAGATGTGAGCCACCATGCCTGGCCTCAGTTCATTTTTGAGGTGGAGCTATTCTATACCACTAATTCAATCTAGAGTTTGAAATGACTCCTTTGAAACTGTAGGATATGATGCTAAAAGGCATCCCTCACCTAAGAAAATAATGCTAATGTCAATCTAATTCACATCCTTACAAGAACTTTAATTCGACTTGGACTAATACTCTCTGCGGTAGAACCTTTCACCAGTGGTAAAATTACAAACCAGTAATGTGCTCAACTTACAGATCCAATTCACTATAAGCACAAAACTCATTACCATTGATTCCAAATCAAAGCGATAGGCCAGGCACAGTAGCTCACACCTGTAATCCTAACACTTTGGGAGGCCGAAGTGGGTGGATCACCTGAGGTCAGGAGTTTGAGACCAGCCTGGCCAACACGGTGAAACCCCATCTCTATTAAAAATACAAAAATTAACTGGGTGTGATGGCACACACCTGTAGTACCAGTTACTCAGAAGGCTGAGGCAGGAGAATTGCTTGAATCCGGCATGCGGAGGTTGCAGTGAGCCGAGATTGCACCCCTGTACTCCAGCCTAGGCAACAGAGCTAGACTCTGTCTCAATAATAATAATAAAAACATAAAAGATAATTAACTCAAGTTATATATGTAAGTGAAAGCGTTTACTGATTCAAATTAAATGTATTAATATTGCTACCACTGACTTAATACACACTCAGCCTTATGGTTAACTATGTTACAGAAAGATAAAAGACCAAAGAAGGAATTCAGGCTTGGAAAAGGCAACATGAGAAGAAAAAATGTATTACCGGTCCCATTCCAAACGACTTCATATGAAGTCTTAGAAAAAAATTTAAATTAAATCTTAGAAAAGATTTAACTCAGATTATGGACAAAAAAAAGCTATGACTTAGCTTAAAAATTCAAAAAATAATAGTTTATAACTTTATAAGTTGACAGTGTGTACTGCTCATCATTCTAGAAAACTGTTAATTTTTATCAGAGAACAAAAATATTTTTTCTTTTATTAACTATGCCCCTACACATAGGCATTACTAGTATTCATTATTAGGATCTCAAAAAATTACATAATCTTTCACCTTAATCATGCTCCCTGTAAAAAGAAAATTGCATACTCTAAATGGATATACTTGTCTGTATATAATTTACCTGAAGGTTTCCATTTCTGAGTGTTTTCAACCTAATAGTACTTTCACAATTTAGAATGGTTTGGTAATTTTTCACTTTTAAAATTAAAAATAATGAAATAATGAGAAAAATAGTGTGTGATATTATATCTCCTAAGAAAGCCAATCAACATAATTCAACAACTCAGGGCACTGATACAGTTTATTAGCAAGAAAGGAACAATTATCCTACCTATTGCCTATCTTTGGATGCTGCATAACTGAAAGAGGAGACACTATTAGGAGCACCACCTCCTCTTCCAGCTAATGTCTTCTGTTCTCTACTAAACAGCCAACTGCACAAAAGAGTTTCCGCTTCTTTCTCTCTCCTTGAGGATTTATACCAGAGGTCAGCAAACATTTTCTGTAAAGGGCCACAGGCGGTAAATATTTTTGGCTTTGAGGACCTTTCAGTTTCTCTCACAACTACTCAATTGCATCACTACAGTGTGAAAGCAACCACAGACAATATGTTAATAAATGGGCATAGTTGTATCCCAATGAAATTATTTATAAAAACCATCAGTTTTGATCTCAGGGCAGCAGTTTGCCAACTTGTGCTCTATTCCAAGGTTTCTTTGACTTAGTCTTTCCTAGGTGCTCTGATTTATTGCAATGGCTTCAGTTACCAATTCTAAGCCAATGATACAATTTTTATTCACAAAGCCAGAGTTCTCAGCTCCAAGCTCAACCTGCTTATTGACAAGCAGATGCATGTCTCACAGGTTCTGAAACAGTGTTCTAAAACAAAACTCAAGACCTTCTCTTTCAAACATGTATCATATCTCAGTTATAACATTACCATCCATGAATTTGTCCTTGCCAGAAATCTAGGAATTATTCTTTAGGAGCTGGAATCATCGAAAAGTAATCTGAACCACAGCTAATTCTTGTCAAGAGGCTGATAAAGAAGTAAAGTCCTAAACATGGAAAGGAACAACCGGTACCAGCTACTGCAAAAACATGCCAAATTGTAAAGACCATCGATGCTAGGAAGAAACTGCATCAATTAACAAGCAAAATAACCAGCTAACATCATAATCACAGGATCAAATTCACACATAACAATATTAACCTTAAATGTAAATAGGCTAAATGCTCCAATTAAAAGACACAGACTGGTAAACTGGATAAAGATTCAAGACCCATCAGTGTACTATATTCAGGAGACTCATCTCACATGCAGAGACACACATAGGCTCAAAATAAAGGGACAGAAGATCTATCAAACAAACGGAAAACGAAAAAAAGCAGGGGTTGCAATCCTAGTCTCTGATAAAACAGACTTTATACCAACAAAGATCAGAAGAGACAAAGAAGGCCATTACATAATAGTAAAGGGACCAAGAAGAGCTAACTATCCTAAATATATATGCACCCAATATATGAGAACCCAGATTCATGAAACAAGTCCTTAGACACCTACAAAGAGACTTAGACTCCCATACCATAATAATGGGAGACTTTAACACCCCACTGTCAACATTAGACAGATCAACGAGACAGAAAGTTAACAAGGGTATCCAGGAATTGAACTCAGCTCTGCATCAAGCGGACCTAACAGACATCTACAGAACTCTCCACCCCAAATCAACAGAATATATATCCTTCTCAGCACCACATCACACTTATTCCAAAATTGACCACATAATTGGAAGTAAAGCACTCCTCAGCAAATGTAAAAAAACAGAAATTATAACAAACTGTCTCCCGGACCATAGTGCAATGAAACTAGACTCAGGATTAAGAAACTCACTCAAAACCACTCAACCTCATGGAAACTGAACAACCTGCTCCTGAATGACTACTGGGTACATAACGAAATGAAGGCAGAAATAAAGATGTTCTTTGAAACCAATGAGAACAAAGATACAACATACCAGAATCTCTGGGACACATTTAAAGCAGTGTGTAGAGGGAAATTTACAGCACTAAATGCCCACAAGAGAAAGCAGGAAAGATCTAAAACTGACCCCCCAACATGAAAAGAACTAGAGAAGCAAGAGCAAACACATTCAAAAGCTAGCAGAAGGCAAGAAATCATTAAGATCAGAGCAGAACTGAAGGAGATAGAGACACAAAAAACCCTTCAAAAAATCAGTGAATCCAGGAGCTGGTTTTTTGAAAAGATCAACAAAATTGATAGACTGCTAACAAGACTAATAAAGAAGAAAAGAGAGAAGAATCAAATAGACGCAATAAAAATGATAAAGGGGATATCACCACCAATCCCACAGAAATACAAACTACCATCAGAGAATACTATAAACACCTCTATGCAAATAAACTAGAAAATCCAGAAGAAACAGATAAATTCCTAGACACATACACCCTCACAAGACTAAACCAGGAAGAAGCTGAATCCCTGAATAGACGAATACCAGGCTCTGAAATTGAGGCAATAATAGCCTACCAACCAAAAAAAGTCCAGGACCAGTCGAATTCTACCAGAGGTACAAAGTGGAGCTGGTACCATTCCTTCTGAAACTATTCCAATCAATAGAAAAAGAGGGAATCCTCCCTAACTCATTTTATGAGGCCAGCATCATCCTGATACCAAAGCCTGGCAGAGACACAACAAAAAAAGAGAATTTTAGACCAATATCCCTGATGAACATCGATGCAAAAATCCTCAGTAAAATACCGGCAAACCAAATCCAGCAGCAAATCAAAAAGCTTATCCACCATCAAGTGGGCTTCATCGCCAGGATGCAAGGCTGGTTCAACATACGCAAATCAATAAATGTAATCCAGCACAAAAACAGAACCAAAGACAAAAACCACATGATTATCTCAATAGATGCAGAAAAGGCCTTTGACAAAATTCAACAGCCCTTCATGCTGAAAAACTCTCAATAAATTTGGTATTGATGGGATGTATCTCAAAATAATGAGAGCTATTTATGACAAACCCACAGCCAATATCATACTGAATGGGCAAAACCTGGAAGCATTCCCTTTGAAAACTAGCACAAGACAGGGATGCCCTCTCTCACCCCTCCTATTCAACACAGTGTTGGAAGTTCTGGCTAGGGCAATCAGGCAGGAGAAAGAAATAAAGGGTATTCAATTAGGAAAAGAGGAAGTCAAATTGTCCCTGTTTGCAGGTGACATGATTGTATATTTAGAAAACCCCATCGTCTCAGCCCAAAATCTCCTTAAGCTGATAAACAACTTCAGCAAAGTCTCAGGATACAAAATCAATGTTCAAAAATCACAAGCATTCCTATACACCAATAACAGACAAACAGAGAGCCAAATCATGAATGAACTCCCATTCACAATAGCTTCAAAGAGAATAAAATACCTAGGAATCCAACTTACAAGGGATGTGAAGGACCTCTTCAAGGAGAACTACAAACCACTGCTCAGTGAAATAAAAGAGGACACAAACAAATGGAAGAACATTCTATGCTCATGGATAGGAAGAATCAATATTGTGAAAATGGCCATACTGCCCAAGGTAATTTATAGATTTGATGCCATCCCCATCAAGCTACCAATGACTCTCTTCACAGAATTGGAAAAAACTACTTTAAAGTTCATATGGAACCAAAAAAGAGCCCACATTGCCAAGACAATCCTAAGCCAAAAGAGCAAAGCTGGAGGCATCATGCTACCTGACTTCAAACTATACTACAAGGGTACAGTAACCAAAACAGCATGGTACTGGTACCAAAACAGAGGTATAGACCAATAGAACAGAACAGGGCCCTCAGAAATAATACCACACACCTACAACCATCTGATCTTTGACAAACCTGACAAAAACAAGAAATAGGGAAAGGATTCCCTATTTAATAAATGGTGCTGGGAAAATTGGCTAGCCATATGTAGAAAGCTGAAACTGGATCCCTTCCTTACATCTTATACAAAAATTAATTCAAGATGGATTAAAGACTTAAATGTTAGACTTAAAACCATCAAAACCCTAGAAGAAAACCTATGCAATACCATTCAGCTCATAGGCATGGGCAAGGACTTCATGACTAAAACACCAAAAGCAATGGCAACAAAAGCCAAAATTGACAAATGGGATCTAATTAAACTAAAGAGCTTCTGCACAGCAAAAGAAACTACCATCACAGTGAACAGGCAACCTACAGATTGGGAGAAAATTTTTGCAGTCTACCCATCTGACAATGAGCTAATATCCAGAATCTACAAAGAACTTAAATTTACAAGAAAAAAATCAAACAACCGCATCAAAAAGTGGGCGAAGGATAAGAACAGACACTTCTCAAAAGAAGACATTTACGCAGCCAACAGACACATGAAAAAATGCTCATCATCACTGGCTATCAGAGAAATGCAAATCGAAACCACAATGAGATACCATCTCACACCAGTTAGAATGGTGATCATTAACAAGTCAGGAAACAACAGGTGCTAGAGAGGATGTGGAGAAATAGGAACACTTTTACACTGTTGGTGGGATTGTAAACTAGTTCAACCATTGTGGAAGACAGTGTGGCAATTCCTCAAGGATCTAGAACCAGAAATACCATTTGACCCAGCAATCCCATTACTAGGTACATACCCAAAGGATTATAAATCATGCTGCTATAAAGACACATGCACATGTATGTTTATTGTGGCACTATTCACAATAGCAAAGACTTGGAACCAACCCAAATGTCCATCAATGATAGACTGGATTAAGAAAATGTGGCACATATACACCATAGAATACTATGCAGCCATAAAAAAACATGAGTTCATGTCCTTTGTAGGGACATGGACAAAGCTGGAAACCATCATTCTGAGCAAACTATTGCAAGGACAGAAAACCAAACACCACATGTTCTCACTCATAGGTGGGAATTGAACAATGAGAACCCTTGGACACAGGATGGGGAACATCACACACCAGGGCCTGTCATGGGGTGGGGAAAGGGGGGAGGGATAGCATTAGGAGATATACCTAATATAAATGACCAGTTAATGGGTGCAGCAACCAACATGGCACATGTATACATATGTAACAAACCTGCATGTTGTGCACATGTACCCTAGAACTTAAAGTATAATAATAAAAATAAAAAATAAAAATTAAAAAAAACAAGTAAAGTCTTAAGAGCACAAAAGAGTAGTAATAGGCTCCTGTTTTCTCTTTGAATCTAAGGTACACAGCGCCACCTAATGGTAAAAACAAGGCCACCATTCACTACAAATAAGGCTTTTGGTAAATACAGAATTACTTACCTGAGGCTGAAGCAAAACAACCAGGGATGTGGGGAGACCAGATTGTGCTATAAATAATACTTTCATGGCCTCTAAAGGTGCACAGAGACTTTCCAACAGTTGGATCCCACTAAAAATAAATGAATAGATCAATTGCTCAAGAGGGATAAATTCAAATTTATGCTTTTACATATACTATACATACCAATAAACTATATACATTTATATATACACATACAATATATATACAGATCTCAAGGATTTTTAAAGATCTATTTTGATATAAAGCAGGATGGTATTTAAGTGCCAAACTAATGCTGAGCTATTAGTTCACAGCCAAAAGATTAGAAAATTTTAAGTTCTAATAAATGTTTTAATTTTTTTTTTTTAAGAAAACTCAGCTATCCAATCATAAAGCTACAGAAGTATGTTTGGAAAAGAAAAGAAAATTTAGCAGAAGCTCTAGAGAGGGGAATATTTGTTTTCGAATACAATAATGCTATCATACCAATTTGACAGTTCGATCCCATGAGCCAGACACCACAAGCTGTTCACCTCTGGTTTGGCTCCAATCAACACTATACACCTAAAAACAATCAAAAGCATTTAGAAAGCAAAAGACCATCAAGTTCAACGTTGCATTTTATCTCTTGTTATATAACAGTGAGAGGCAGAACAACTAATTTACTATGTCAAAACATCAAATAATTCCTATCCATCTCAACAAGGTGTCCGAGAAATGAGAAGTTGATCTTGTCCATTCCTCCAGACTTATTCCTTACAGATAAGACTCCATTCTGCTTTCATAGAATTCTACAGTATACTTCCAAACCTTCTTCACTGAAACAAATTATACATATTTTAAAACCTACCAACAAATCACTGTTTGCAGCCCCACGAAGAAATGTCAAAGCAGATTAGAAAGTTAGTCATCTAAAAAAGCTTGCTGGGTCAATGTTTATTGGAAAGCATTAAAATTCAATTAATATCCCTATCTGGCCTTTCCTAGAAAAAGCTTGCAGGAACCAGGTGATCCTTCCAGATCTCTTGGTAAACAGTTTTAGTTATCCAATGCTGCTATTCTAATGTATGCTTCACTGCTCTCAGTGAACCATTTCAAATGAACCATTTGAAAACTTTTGGAAATGTTTTCATTCCTTCATTTTATACAACAGATTATACACAGATCACTCCTGTAAACTAAGTTCAACAAAATATGTGCATAATTATACTTTATGAAATTAGTCCTGACAAGGACCTGCGTATATGCCATTGGTATATCACATTGGTGATCAGCCAGCAGGTTACTTTGAATCTTATTACTCTCTCCCACATATATGTAGGAAGTATGAGTATCTGGGCTTAAGCCACTTAAATGTGGGTTACTTTCTCTCTGCTGCCCAGTACTATGTTGAGCCATGTTGGAGGCTGAGGAAAAAAAACATCAGTAATACTGATCCCGTCACTTATATATGGAATCTAAAAAAGTCAAACTTAAGAGAAACATACAGTAGAATAGTGTTTGCCAGGGGCTGGGGGTGGGGGAAATGGAGATATGTTGGTCAAAGGATACAAACTTTTAGTTATAAGATGAATAATTTCTAGAGATTCAATGTACATTATGGTAACTATTATAAATAATAATGTATTACTGAATACTTGAAATTTGCTAAGAGAGTAGATCTGCAATGTTCTTATCGTGAGAACAAGAAAATGGTAACTATTCAAGTGATGGATATGTTAATTAGCTTTACTGTAGGAATCATTACTCAAGATATATTTAGATCAAAACACTAAGCTGTACAACTTAGATTTCTTTTTTTCCCCCCCCCAAAACAGGGTCTTGCGCAGTCGCCCAGGCTGGAGTGCAGTGGCACAATCTCGGCTCACTGCAGCTATGACCTCCTGTGTTCAAGCGGTCCTCCCACCTCAGCTTCCTAAGTAGCTGGAGTCACACTTGCGTGCCACCACACTCAGCTAATTTTTTTCTTATTTTTTGTAGAGACAGTGTCTCACCATGTTCCCCAGGCTGGTCTCAAACTTGTAGGCTCAAGCAGTCCTACCACCTCAGCCTCCCAAAGTGCTAGGATTACAGCCACTGTGCCCGGCCTACAAATTTTTATTTGCCTATCATACTAAACCTGGAAAAAAGTTTAACAAAATTATATTAAGCTTCCAAAAAAGGAATAAAAAAGTAAAATATCAATACTTTGTTCATCATGGGTTTTTTGCATTAATTTTTATTTTTAAAAACATTAACAAATTATCTTATCAAGTTTTTTGGGGCCCCCTTAAATTGTGTACCTAGAGTGAGTGCCTCACACATCCTACCCTAGTCCTGGCCCTGCCTCTGACCACATTCATGCAAAAGATAGAAGAGTAGCTGGGACACTAAAGGAAGTACAATCCAGCAGCAGCTATGAAAGGAATAGAAGGGCCAGTGAAAACCAAAGCTACTGTTGCCATCTGTTAGTTATGGATAGAAAAAAGGCTGGTTTGGAAGCAATCACTGAAGATCTTGAGAGATAAAGAGTTTGATTTTATCCTCTAAATTTCTCCTACAAAGGACCATATAGTAAATGGTAAGTTTCTTCAAAAAGTTACATTTCTTCTACAAAGAGCCACATGGTAAATACTTCAGACTTTACAGGCTATTTGGTCACTGTCACAACTACTAAACCCAGCTCTTGCAGCACACACAAAGCAGCCATAGTCACTACTGAATTAATGGGCATGGTTTGGTTCCAATAAAACTTTATTTGTAAATCTAACTGCAGGCCAGATTTGGTCCTGGCCCACATGATGTAGTTTCCCAACCCCTGCTTTAGGCTGATGTAAACAGTCAAAAATAAAAATAGCAAACCTTTATTGAACACTCTGAGTGTCAGATCCTGTTGATAAACACTTTATGTATTTTATTTCATTTAATTTTCATTTATATGAAGTAGATACAATGTCAAGGCCCAGAGAGGTTAAGTAACTTGTCCAGAGTCCCAAAGCTAGTAAGGCACAGAGATGAAATCTGAACCTGGGCAGCCTAATTGCAGAGCCCACTCTTAATCGCTATGCGAGGCTATCTGTACAGCATGCTACTTGAGGGCACTGTTGAATCAGAACTTCTTGGCTACCTTAAGCCATGATATCAAAGAACTAAAGCTCTACCCCTGCTGGTATCACCCTTTACTGGAGCTACATTTGGGCCCATTGATTCCATTGTGTTTTCATGAATTACCTATACAAGGATCTTAAAGCCCCTGTCCACTTGTAAATTTCCATTTATCTGTCAAGATGTGGCCCATTACATCCCTTATGAAATAAGCCTCCCCTGATAAGCCCTTCAATGAGTCATATGATGCCTTCAACAACAGCTTGCACCTACTTCTAACTCAGCATTTACCATATTTTATTTACTTAAAAGAATGTTACATAACTGACATACCTGCTAGATTTTGGAGACTCCTAATGAGCAAAACATTTTGTACATCTACGTTCATCACAGTAAAATAGGCATTCAAACATTGGTTAAAATAATTTAACCAATCAAATTTCTCTTTACAACCTGAATCACTGCTAGGTAGGTATAGAGAAGTGCTAAGTAAATACTAGCATCATCAGCTCAGACTCTACTGCCTCCATACACCTCCAGCGTGATGCAGCAGGTGAGACCTTGTGACTTCTCACCTTCTAAAACTGCAGGAGCCTCCACCGGCTCAAGAGAATCCAGCCTGAATCAACATCAAAGATAGGAAGAAAACCATGCGGATGGCATTGTTGCTGCCAGCTGTCTTCTGTTGCACAACCAAGTGGCAAGCATTAGGTCTCTAGGACAGAGCTAAAGATAGGACACATACGGTGGTGAAGTTAAAAATGGGATAATAAAGAAGGAAATAGGCTGAGTGTGGTGGCTCATGCCTGCAATCCCAGCACTTTGGGAGGCTGAGGCAGGCGGGTCACTTAAGGCCAGGAGTTCGAGACCACCCTGACCAACATGGTGAAACCCCATCTCTACTAAAAATATAAAACTTAGCCGGGTGTGATGGCATGCACCTGTAGTCTCAGCCATGCGGGAGGCTGAACCAGGAGAATCGCTCCCGGGAGGTGGAGGTTGCAGTGAGCCAAGATTGTGGCACTGTACTTTAGGCTGAGTGACAGAGTGAGACCCTGTCTCAAAAAAAAAAAAAAGAAAGGCAACTGAATACTATGTTCAAAATATTAGGACATGGGAGAGGAACTAACAGATCAGGAGACTGTGCGGGTTTTTTTTTGTTTTTAATTAAATAAAAAGTAACTACAACAGGCATGGTGGCTCATGCCTGTAATCCCAGCACTTTGGGAGGCCGAAGCAGGAGGATTGCTTGAGGCCACAAGTTCGAGACCAGCCTGGACAATATGGCGAGACCCCGTCTCTATAAAAAAATTTTAAAAATTAGCCAGGTGTGGGGACACGTAACAGTAGTCCCAGCCACCCAGGAGGCTGAGGTGGGAGGATAGCTTGAGCCCACATGGTCAAGGTCAAGACAGCACTGAGCCGTGACCATGCCACTGCACTACAGTCTGGGTAGCAGAGTAAGACCCTGTCTCAAAAACAAAACAAAACAAACTATTGACCTAAGAGAAGGATTGAAGCGGGGCCCTGAGGGCTGGCTAAAATGTCAATAGGCAAAAAGCAGAAATCAAACAGTAACCAGAAAACTTCCCCAAAGACATAAATGGGAATATACAGCACCCTAGAGGTCGGAGGTAGTGAACACTGCAAGATAACACCAAGGTTTTGTGCCTGAGGACTGTCAGTGATGACAGCATTAACAAAAGTAAAAGACTGAAGGAAGGAAAATAATGTAATTTTATATATACTGAGTTTGAGGTGACAGCAAGACAGGGTTTGGGCATTAACCTCAAGCTCTGAAAAAAGTTCACAGCCAGAGAGATGTTTGAGATACAGCTGAAAAGGGAAGAATGAATTCCATTATCCCAACTTCAATCAATTCACTCATCTATTCAACAAATGTTTATTAAGCACCCACTATGTACTAGGTATGGGGGGAAGGGAGGTTACAAGTTTAGAAAAGACCAGCCCCTATGGATCTTATATTTTAGCAGCAGAAAACATGCTATAAATAAATGTATAATTTCAAGTTGCAATTTTTTTAAAAACTACAAAGGAAAAGCAGAGTAAGGAGAACAGAAAATAATGACAAGAGCAGGGGGTCATTTCTCAACAAAATGGCCAGGAAAGACCTCTCTGTGCAGAGACTTGAGTGCAGTTAAACATTGAACTCTGCAGGCCCGAGATGAAAGGCTCAGGTTACAGAGAACAGGGAAAGACCTTGAACAAGGAACAAGCTTGCCAGATTTGGGGAACAGCAAGGTTGAATAGTTGGGAGGGATAAGATCCTGAAGAGCTATGGCTAAGAATTTGTCTATGATTTCTCTTAAGAGGTTACAACCATCAACCATAAGTTACCACTTAGATTATAACATCCTTCTAACTGTTCTCCCCATCCATTTTTGTTTACCTCCAATCCATTATCCACACTGCATAAAAAGTAATCTTTAGAAAATACAAATTAAATGTCACTCCCCCGTACAAAGCCTTTCAATGGTTTCACACTATATGTAGCTCCTACAGCTTAGCATCTTCGCTCAACATTACGTGAGATTCATCCATGTTGATTCTTATTACCCAAAGGTCAAAATCATGCAAAACTATGCATGACTTAGGGATGCATACATATGTTGTAAAAATAGAAAGAAAAGCAAAAAATATATAAAATTTAGGCTAGTGGTTACTCCTGGGAAGAAGGGAGGAAAAAAAATGGAGAGAGGGGAAGGATAGGACTAGAAAGGGTAAGCAGCGGACTCCAATGGTATAGGTAATGTTTCATTTCTTTTTTTTTTTTTTTTTTTTTTGAGACGGAGTCTCACGCTGTTGCCCAGGCTGGAGTGCAGTGGCGCGATCTCGGCTCACTGCAAGCTCCGCCTCCCGGGTTCCTGCCATTCTCCTGCCTCAGCCTCCCGAGTAGCTGGGACTACAGGCGCCCGCCACCACGCCCGGCTAATTTTTTGTATTTTTAGTAGAGACGGGGTTTCACTGTGGTCTCGATCTCCTGACCTTGTGATCCGCCCGCCTCAGCCTCCCAAAGTGCTGGGATTACAGGCTTGAGCCACTGCGCCCGGCCGGTAATGTTTCATTTCTTTAAGCTAGATGGTGAATATGTGTGTTCAATATATCATTTTTACATCTTACATGTTTTTTATAATGTATAAAATATTTCATCGATTTTTAAAATCTGCAATGTCTTTCCCCTGATCTTGGCACAATGGCCAAAACACTGACAGCTCCAAGCACACAGGCTCTATCCTTTCTGGTCAAGCGTGCTCTTTCATTTGACTCTAACACTACTACCCTGGCCTCTCCACTTGAATAATTCATTCCAACTTCCCCTTTAGACCAAAGGATGCCCTCCCTGCCCCTTCCCCAGACAAATCCTCCCTTCCCATAACACTGCATACATTCACAGCGCTTACCACATTAGACATTAGATAACCGGAAGTCTGCCTCCCTAGACAGGGCAAGGACTCCAGGAGGGCAAGGGCATGCCTAAGGTGTTTGTCTTCCCAGCTAGCCTGGTACAGTGTCTTGTACACAGTAGCGCTAATAAAAGTTTCTGGAATGAATGAAGGAAAGGAGAAACAAATCTGAATGGAAAGCACATCTTCTGTTAGTCTCCTCTTCCATCTCTTCCTTATTCCCAACCTCCCCCTCCACTCCCACTCAAATAGTGGGCATGGCAAATGGTCAAATTAAATACAAAAAGGAAGAGAGATATGCAGTGCCTGACTTTATGCTTTAAGAGCAGGGTCCTCTAGAGGCCTATCTGATGAAATAACTCTTGGCAGTGGTGAAGAAAATTAACCAGGAGAATGGAAAAAGAAAAAAAAAAAAACCCACTGCACAATGTTTTGTGCTGCTTTATGAAATCTGAACCTCATCAAAACCACAGTTTGAGAGGACAAATTTTATTACTGAAACCAATTCCCAAAGAGCTCATCTTTAATCTACTGTAAAGTACTGCCCTTTTTAAGTTGGTCTATTTAATTAAAAGTTGTCAAATAAAAAACTATGTCCAGAATTTTTATTCTTATCTGTATCAATACAAAGGAAAGGGTCACTGACTTTTAATTCCTGAGTGACTAGAAAGGGCTATATATTTCTTTTAAGGTGAAACTTTAGTTTTCTCTTTTGAGACAGGGTCTCACTCTGTACCCAGGCTGCAGTGCAGTGCCACAAGCGCAGCTCACTGCAGCCTCCACCTTCTGGGTTCAATTGATCCTCCCACCTCAGCCTCCCGAGTAGCTGGGACCACAGGTGCACACCACAACACCAGCTCATTTTTTAATTTTTTGTAGAGACAAGGTTTTACCATGTTTCCCAGGCTGGTCTCTAAATCCTGGGCTCAGGTAATCCTCCTGCCTAGGCCTTCCAAAGTGCTGGAATTACATGCATGAGCCACCACCTCCAGCTCTGAAACTTAAATTTTCAACTTTTTTTCATTATGGACTTTTTAAAACATGCATAAAATAGAGAGAAGAGTATAATAAACCCTCAGGCACCCATTACGCACCTTCCATAATGATCAACATGTTGCCCATCATGTTTCATCTGTCCCATTATTGACTGAATGGCTGACTACTGGGGTATTTTAACATCAGACCTTTTATTCCTAAATACTTCAGTAGGTAAGGCCAGTTTGTTTTTTACATAAGCACAGGTCAATTTCACCCCAACGAGATTAACAATGGCTACTTAATATAATTTAACACTCAGTCCTTATTCATATTTCCCTGACTGTCCCCAAAAATGTTTCTTTCACAGTCAGCTTATTTGAGTCAGTATCCAAACAAGACCCACATTTTACACTTAGCTGTTATGTCTCTTAAGCCTCTTCTAAGTTAGGACAGTCCTCCTCCCCATACCTTGATCTTCCTGCCCCACATCCCATAACATTTATTTGTTGAAAGAAACCAAGTTATTGGTCTCATAGAATGTCTTGCCTTCTGGATTATCCCAAATGTTTCCTCATGGTGGTAATTAACTTTTTTCTCTACCCTTCCAATTTCCTTTAAATTAGAAGTTAGATCTGGAGGCTTAATCAGATTAGTTCATTTTTTTTTTAGCTTCCAATTATATTAGGAGGTATATAATTTCTGGTTGACCCACTTTTAGTGATCCTAAGATTGTTCAGAGAATGTTTCAATCTTCAACTAATGGTTTTAGCATCCATAGTGATCCCTGCCTAGAGTCATTATTTCATTAGGGGCTACTAAATAGTGATTTTCTAATTTCTGCTATTCCTTCTGCATTTATTAGCTAGAATCCTGTTATAAAGAACTTTTCTTATCAACTATTTTATAATACCACAATAAAAGTCATAAAAGAAAGGGAAGGTAAATGCCTTGATTCTTTACTTTTGTTTATCAATTTTCAGAATAATGAGCTGGTTGTCCTAATAATCTTCAATAGTGACTACATTTTTCCTAATCACAAGTCTATCTCCATATAAGGACTGAAAATACGTGTGTGTGTGTGTGTGTGTATGGTGTTTAAATTCATTGCTTTCATTCTTTTGGTTGTTCCAATAGTCTCATCTTTGGCCAATGAGAATCCCTTCAAGTTGTACCTTCTAAACCTTTGATATGTCTCCAGCGACCTTTCACAGCTTTCCTGCTTTCTGACACAAGAAGATGTCTTGCATTCCTGCCCAGCCCTGGAATAAACGACTTCTCCAAAGACACTATTCCGGTCAGTGGCAAACAGTATTTAGAGGCCATACTCAGGGCACTAAGAATATTCACTGCTACTCAGTTGTCACTGCTTCTAAATCTTTATTGTGCAAAAAACTAAGAAATATGTACTTTTCTCAGACAGAGAAAAATAAATCACAAGCTTATATGACGATTTCCCATTCAACTTTAAGATTGTTTCTACTTCTTTATTCTCGTAATGCTTTTCTCTCACTTTAAAACTTTCAGTTTCTTTTTTTTTTGAGACAGAGTCTCAATCTGTCGCCCAGGCTGAAGGGCAGTGGTGACATCTTGGCTCACTGCAAGCTCCGCCTCCTGGGTTCATGCCATTCTCCTGCCTCAGCCTCCCGAGTAGCTGAACTACAGGTGCCCACCACCACACCCGGCTAATTTTTTTTTGTATTTTTAGTAGAGACGGGGTTTCACCATGTTAGCCAGGATGGTCTCAATCTCCTGACCTTGTGATCCGCCCACCTCGGCCTCCCAAAGTGCTGGGATTACAGGCGTGAGCCACTGTGCCTGGCTAAAACTTTCAGTTTCTAATGACATAATTACTGGTATGCCTTATCCTACAATAGTTTCAAAGTAGCAATGTTAAATTTTTTGAATGTAGTTTCAAATTTCTTTCCAATTCTTTGTTTTTGTTTCTTGTGACAAGAGTCTCACTCTGTTGCCCAGGCTGGAGTGTAGTGGCACAATTTCACTCACTGCAACCTCTGCCTCCCAGGTTCAAGCGATTCTCCTGCCTCAGCCTCCCAAGTAGCTGAGATTACAGGTGTGCACCACCACACCCAGCTAATTTTTGTATTTTTAGTAGAGATGGGGTTTCACCATGTTGGCCAGGCTGGTCTGGAACTCCTGGCCTCAAGTGACCCACTCGCCTTGATCTCCCAAAGTGCTGGGATTACAAGCATGAACCACCATGCCCAGGCCTAATTATTTTTGTTTATCAGACTGATCTTATTAGGAATGTCTAATCAAAATACTGGGTTTCTAAAGTCACTTGAAATAATTATTTCCAATACCTAGTTATGGCACCAATTTGATGGACCTTTAATGTGCTTGTTTTCAATTTTTAGCAATTGCTTTTTCTTTCCAACTTATTAATACATTGGGATTCTTAATTACATAAAACATTTCAATGGTTCCAAGGTCAAAACTATAATACAAGTTATATGTGAAGAAATCTTATTTCCATTCTGGTCCCCTTTTCCCTGATTTCTACCTTACCCCCTTTCAAGGTAACCATTTTTATTAGTTTTTGAATTATTTTTCCGTTATTTCTTTTTGAAACGTATATACACAATATATACATATTTATAATATATAACTGGTACAGTTAAATATATATGTGCTTCTATTCCTCTCTTTATGTAAAACATAAATTTTACATACATTTACACAGCTCTGCCAATAATTTCATTTCATATTAGCTTGCAGCAAAACCAAACATAATTTCTAGTTTCATATAAATTGCATAATTCTCCTACATATGTTTTTGAATAGATTCTAAAATCAGAGATGGGGATTTTAATTTCTATCTACAGTTCACTCACTAACTCACTTCAGAGACATGCATAGTGTTGACACCTACACTGTGTGTATGAGAGAGACTACAGATACAGTAGCAGTAGTCATGCTTGAAAGTCCTTCTCTATCTGAACATATTCTATTATAGTTTCCATCTATTTAAAACTATCATTTTCTCTTCTTTAAAAAAATTTTAGAAAACTTTGAGGTTAGATAACGGGTTGGGAATAATGATTTTGCAAGGTAAACCAAATAGCTCCTTTTATTAAAGATTTTTTAAATCTACATTTTGAATATTGCAATCCCCAAATTATTAGATAACACACATATCAAGGTCATTAGAATTGAACACTTATCAAGTCAAGGCAGTGGCTTCCAAACAATGCTGCACATTGAAATCATCTGGGAATCTTTAAATAATACTGATATCTGGCTCCAGTCCCAGACACTGTGACCTGGGCATGAAGATATTTTAAAGCTTCTGGCTGGACGCAGTGGCCCACGCCTGTAATCCCAGCACTCTGGGAGGAGGAGGCAGGCGAATCACGAGGTCAGGAGTTCAAGACCAGCCTGGCCAACATGGTGAAATCCCATCTCTACTAAAAATACAAAAATTAGCCAGGCATGGTGGCACACGCCTATAATCTAAGCTACTCAAGAGGCTGAGGCAGTAGAACTGCTTGAACCCAGGAGGTGGAGGTTGCAGTGAGCTGAGAACATGCCACTGCACTCCAGCCTGGGCAAGAGAGCAAGACTTTATCTCAAAAAAAAAAAGAAAACAAACAAACAAACAAAAATTTTTAAAAGGTCCCAAAGCAATGCTAATCTGTTGCAAAGTTTAAGAACCACAGACCTAAGGCTGGGCACAAGCTCAAGCCTGTAATCCCAGCACTTTGGGAGGCTGAGGTAGGCAGAACACCTGAGGTCAGGAGTTCAAGACCAGCTTGACTAACATGGTGAAACCCCATCTCTACTAAAAATACAAAATTAGTAGGGTGTGGTGGCGCATGCCTGTTAGCCCAGATACTTGGGAGAGTGAGGCAGGAGAATCACCTGAACCCGGGAGGCAGAGGTCGCAGTGGGCCGAGATTGCATCATTGCACTCCAGCCTGGGCAACAAGAGTGAAACTCCATCTCAAAAAATAAATAAATAAATAAATAAATAAAATAAACTACAGAGTTAAGACAAGCCTTTGCATACCTTTTTTATGTTAAGTATTAAAATTCCAGATGCCTGAATTATAGTCTAATCCTACTTGACAACTAATACTTGAAGAAGTGGATTAAGTAGAAAATGGACAATACTTACCTATCCATGTACGTCCTGTTTTCTGCCCACAGTGTGTGGCCCAGAATCTACACAATTCATCTTTCTCCTGAATTTTAAAAGCATAAAGTCCAACCCCCACGATAAGGTATTCAAGGCCCATCAGGATATGAACCTTACCCACCTCCGTTACACCATCTCCTAGCACACACACTCTATGCTCCAGGCACATCAAAGGACATGTGGTTGTGTGGATATGCCTCGCTCTTCCACAAATCTTAACTTTTGTAGAGGCTCTTCTCCATCAGAAATGTCCTTTTCGGTTAGGTGTGTGGCTCATGCCTATAATCTCAGGACTTTGGGGAGCCAAGGTAAGTGAATTGCTTGAGCCCAGGAGTTTGAGACCAACCTGGGCAACATGGAGAAACTCCATCTCTACAAAAAATTCAAAAATTAGCCAGGCGTGGTGGCACGCACCTATAGTCCCAGCTACTCAGGAGGCTGAGGCAGGAGGATTGCTCGAGCTCAGGAGGCCAGAGGATTGCTTGCCTCAGGAGTCAGAGGTTGCAGTGAGCTGAGATTGTGCCACTGCACTCTGCCTGGGCAACAGAGTGAGACTCCATCTCAAGATAAAAACAAAACAAAAAAAGAAATATCCCTTTCCCTTAGGGCTGCCTAGCAAACTACTAAAAACTACTAACTGCCCAAGACTCAGGTCAAATAGCACCTCATCTGTGGAAGTCCCTAGTTCTCCTCTCTATGTACCTTCTAGATACCTCTTTTCAACATCTATCATCTTGTACGGAATGTTTTTTTTGTTTTATTTTTTAATTTACATGGAACCCTAAACGGTTTGTTTACATGTCCCAGAATTACAACCAGAGAACAGCACATGAGTCTTATTTATACCTGCATCTTCAATGACTGACACATGCCTGGCACATAATATGTGCTACAAGTAGAGACAGGTCTCCCTTTTTTAATACAAGTCTAAACTTTAAAATATAAAACAAAGTCAAAAGAAGGTAAATGCTTTTAAAACATGAGAATTGAAAGGTGATGACATATCACATCCTAATGGCAGTAAAATCCAAAAAGGGAGAATTGATTCAACTGACATTTAACCAGAAACTATTTTTCTGTACAATCACAATCTTTACAGGGAGAAGTTTTAAATGGCTATTATAAATTCTAATAAAATCTTATTGCAGTAACCTATTCCAAAATCAATGGCTGGGCATGACTAAATATGCAAAAGGAAATATATCAAGTCCAACTATTTCCTCAATTTTTTAAAAAGAAACAGGATGCAAAGAAAGAAAAAAATGCCTTCAGTTGATAAATCTGTTGTGTAGTTTTAAACATAAATGCATTTCTGAAGAAAACACACTGATTTTAAATGCAGGACTGGTTGTCATTCTGCATTAATATTTTTTATTGGCACCTGATATGGTTTGGTTTTGTGTCCCCACCCAAATCTCATCTTGAATTGTAATTCCCATGTGTTGAGGGAGGGACCTGGTGGGAGGTGACTGGATCATGGGTGCAGTTTCCCCCATGCTGTTCTAGTGATCGTGAGTTTTCATGAGATCTGATGCTTTTAAAAGTGGCAGTTTCCCCTGCTCTCTCTCTCCTGTCGCCTTCTGAAGAAGGCGTCTGCTTCCTCTTCACTTTCCACCATGATTGTAAGTTTCCTAAGGCCTCCCCAGCCATGCAGAACCATGAGTCAATTAAGCCTCTTTCCTTTATAAAGTACCCAGTCTCAGGTATTTCTTTATAGCAGTGTGAAAAAGGACTAATACAGAGAATTGGTACCAGGATAGTGAGGTACTGCTATAAAGATAATCTGAAAATGTAAAAGCAACTTTGGAACTGGGTAATGGGCAGAGGTTGGAACAGTCTGAGGGCTCAGAAGACAGGAAGATGTGGGAAAGTTTGGAACTTCTCAAAGACTTCTTGAATGGTTCTGAACAAAATGCTAATAGTGATATAAAAAATGAAGTTCAGGCTGAGACGGTCTCAAATAGAGGTCAGGAACTTAATGAGAACTGCAGTAAAGGTCATTCATGCTATGCTTTAGCAAAGAGACTGGTGGCATTTTGCCCCTGCCCTAGAGATCCGTGGAAGTTTGAACTTGAGAAAGATGATTTAGGGTGTCTGGCAAAAGAGACTTCTAAGCACCAAAGCATTCAAGAAGTGACCCGGTTGTTTCTAAAAGTGTACAGTCACATGAATTCATGAAGAGATTATTTGAATTTGGAACTTATATTTAAAAGTGAAGCAGAACATGAAAGTTTAGAAAATTTGCAGCCTAACCATGAGGTAGAAAAGAAAAACCTATTTCTTGGGGGAAAATTCAAACCTGCTGCAGAAATTTGCATAAGTAACAACGAGCCCAGTGTTAATAGCCAAAACAATGGGGAAAACGTCTCCAGGGCATATCAGAGATCTTTGCAGCAGCCCCTCCCACCACAGGCCTAGTGGCATAGGAGGGAAAAATGGTTTTGTGGGCCTCAGTGGCCCTGCTGCTCTGTGCAGCCTCAAGATATGCTGTCCTGCATCCAGCTGCTTTAGCTCCAGTCATGGCTAAAAAGAACCAAGGTATAGCTAGAGCCATTGTTTCTGAGAGTGCAAGCCCTAAACCTTGGCAGCTTCTATGTGGTGTTGGGTCTGTGGGCGCACAGAAGACAAGAGTTTAGAAGATAAGAGTTTAACCTCTACCTAGATTTCAGAGGATGTATGGAAACACCTGAATGTCCAGGCAGAAGTCTGCTGCAGGGGTGGAGCCCTCATGGAGAACCTCTGCTAGGGCAGTATAGAAGGAAAATGTGGGGTTGAAGCCCCCACACAGAGTCCCTACTGGGGCACTGCCTACTGGAGCTGTGGGAGACAGCCACTGTCCCCCAGGCCCCAGAAAGGTAGATTCACTGACAGCTTGTATTATACACCTGGAAAAGCCACAGGCACTCAATGCCAGCCAGTGAAAGCAGCCATGAGGACTGCACCCTTCAGAGCCACAAGGGTAGAGCTGCCCAAGGCCATGGAAGCCCACCCCTTGGATGTGAGATATGGAGTCAAAGGAGATCATTTCAAAGCTTTAAGATTTAATAACTGCCCTGCTGGGTTTCAGACTTGCATGGGGCCTATGGCCCCTTTGTTTTGCCCAACTTCTCCCATTTGAAACATTTAGCCAATGCCTATAGCCCCACTGTATCTTAGAAGTAACTAACTTGTTTTTTATTTTGTAGGCTCATAGACAAAAGGGACTTGCCTTGTGTCAGATGAGACTTTGGACTTGGACTTTTGGGTTAATGCTGGAATAAGTTAAGACTTTGGGGGACTGTTGGAAAGTCATGATTGGTTTTGAAACGTGAAAAGGACATGAGCTTTGTGAGGGGCCAGGAGTGGAATGATACAGTTTGGCTCTGTATCCCCACCCAAATCTCATCTTGAATTGTAATACCCATGTGTCAAGGGAGGAACCTGGTAGGAAGTGATCAGATCACGGGAGCAGTTTCCCCCACGCTGTTCTTGTGATAGTGAGGAGTTCTCAAAAGATCTGACGGTTTTAAAAGTGGCAGTTTCCCCTGCTTTCTCTCTCTCTCTTTCTCTCTCTCCTGCTGCCTCGTGAAGAAGGTCATCTGCTTCCCCTTCACCTTCTGCCATAATGTTAACTTTCCTGAGGCCTCCCCATTCATGCAGAACTGAGAGTCAATTAAACCTCTTTCCTTTATAAATTACCCACTCTCAGGTATTTCTTTATAACAATGTGAAAACAGACTAATACAGTACCTATCATTATTGACTTCTCAACTTCTATCATTATCAAAAAGCAAATAATTGATTCATTTTTTAAAATAAACAAGATTTTAACTCTTAAAATGTATAAGCAAATACATTTCCTCCATAACAGAATACTAATAGTTGCATACTTACGTCAAAAATAAGTTTTTATAAGCAATGCTCAAAAACCTCAATGGATCAAATATGTTATAAAAATTCAGCAAATTGATAAACCTTGCTATTTGACAATGAAAACAAATTTTAACTTTTTTAAACTGTGATAAGCAAACTCATTAGTTTGAAAATTAGAAATTAATATATTACATTGATTTATGTCATCTTTAAAGTCACTTTAACTCACTCTCAGTAGCACAGTGTTTTAAGTCAGAAAGCAGTGAAATAAAATTGTCGATTCACTCTTATTTTTCTATTCTCACTGAATTTTTTAAATTTTTTATTATATATTCAGCAGCATTAGAATAAGCAAAGCCAAAGGCATTTTATGGGACTCAAAAGACACAATGACCTCTGTAGACACTAGTTAAACAATACACAGAACAATTTGATTCCTACTTCGATGCTAAGTTTAGCAACCATTCACACAGATAATGTCCACGTTTTTCTTTCTTTTCATTTCACCAAGACCTTCATTCCTCAAAGCCTAAAATATATCTAAATCTTGGATTTCTCTTTTTTGCTTCATCTGACAACTTGAACATTGACTGTTGGACACACAGCCATCAAGTGATAAAATGGGTAACTGGAAAAGTTCTAACTTGTTTTGTATTTTTCAAACCCTATTAAAATAAGAGCAAATAATAATACTAGCTCATATTTATTCAATGCTGGTTCTAGTTCAAGCACTCACAGCAACCCTGTGATACAGACTACTAATAAACTTAGTTTGCAAATAAAAACACTCAAGTTTAGGAAAAACATGTGACATATGCAAGGTCTCACAACAGGTAACTTACAAAGCTGGGATTCAAATCCCAGATTGACTAAAACCATGCCATACATCTTTATTATATAATCTCTTCCATAGAAGAAAATGAGCCATTAGTTGCTGTTCCATTTCACAACATAGCTTCCCTGAACATACTGGTGGAAAAACAAACAAACAAACAAACAAACAGAAATTGGCTATGTTCATTCATTTATCAACTTTTTTTTAATAAATTTTTTTTTAAGACAGAGTCTCACTCTGTTGTCCAGGATGGAGTACAGTGGCACAATGTCAGCTCACTGCAACCACCACCTCCCAGGCTCAAGTGATTCTCATGTCTCAGTCACCAAATAGCTGGGACTACAGGTGTACACTACCACACCCAGCTAATTTTTGTATTCTTAGTAGAGGCGGGGTTTCACCATGTTGGCCAGGCTGGTCTCAAACTCCTGGCCTTAAGCGATCTGCCAACCTCGACCTTCCAAAGTATTAGGATTACAGGCATGACTACCGCACTCAGCCTCATTTATTAATTTATTCAACAAATATTTACAAGCTCCTTAAAACTCTCATTTGAGCTCAAATCCTTTTAAGTATTTTTGAGTATTTTGCATGTGCAATGGACTGAATATGTCCCCACAAAACTCACAAGTTGAAATCTTAACCCCCTACAATGTAATGGTATTAGGAGGTACGGCCTCTGGGGGGTAATTAGGTCATGAATGTAGAGCCCTCATGAATGGGATTAGTGCCCTTATAAAAGGGATTTCCAAAACCTCTCTCATCCGCTTTCCATCACCTGCAGATACAATGAAAAGATAGTAGTAGTCTTTGACCTGAAAAAGGACTCTCATCAGAACCCAACCATGTGGGCACCCTGACCTTGGACTTCCAACCTCCAGAACAGTAAGAAATAAATTTCTGTTCTTTATAAGGCACCCAGTCTATAATACTTTGTTACAGCAGCCTGAGTAGACTGAGGCAGAAATTGGTGCCAATAATTAGGGGTGCTGCTGTAACAAATACCTAAAAAGGTTATCTTCATTTATTTTTCACATAACCAAGCAAAATATGTGAAACAGTAAACTCTGACTGTTGAAGCTACTTGTTTTCTATTACACTAACATTCAAGGCATCCTGATACAAACGCTTACCAAAAATTGCATTTGAAAAGAAAACAAAGGCTAACTAGAATAGTAGCATGCAAAACAAATTTAAAAAGTTAAAAAACAGAAGTGTATCTTCAGTTCAATAGATCAGTTGCAAAATTATAGAATGATGTAAAACTGGTTTAACAGCAGTTCAAATAATAAAAGAGGTAAGTGTGTTACTAGTAGACTCAAAGTAACCTAACACTAAGACATGGCTGAGAACAATGTATAGCCACTTTAGGTAATATTATTAGAACTAGGGGCTCAAGACTATGGTGGTAAAATCTTATAAAGCTTAGCCCTTCATCACATTTCTGGAATAAATTAGATATATATTGAAAGGGGCACTGAAAAACAGTGCCCCTTTCTAAGGCACTGTTTCAAGGATTATCAAAGGAGGCTACCAGGAGGATGAAAGATGTAAAGATCATGTCATCTGAGGACAGGGCAATGAAATGACAAGTGCACAGTCTGGAAGAGAGCACAGTGGCTATTTTCAAGAGGTTTCCTGGACAAAAGGGGCTGGACTCGGTCTTACCACTTCAGAGAAAGGCACTAAGAGCAGCAGTTGGTTGCTATAGAAGGTAGATTTGGGCTTACAAGAAGCAGTTTCTTAATCATCAGAACAACCTAAAAATCAAATAAGTTATCTCAAGAGAAAGTGAAATTTACTTTCACTGAGATGAAGACTGAGTGACCATCCATCCAGGACATCCTAGAACAGTATTTCCCAGAAAGTAGGTGCACAAGAAATTATTTTAACTGGTACATACATTTATTTTATTCATTACTTATTTATCTTAATATACATTAAAAACAAATAAATGTACATACTAAAGTAGCCATCAACCCCATTGTTTCATGAATATTAGTGTTTTAGGATAAATGAAGCAACAACTTTAGTTGATTAAAAGAAAAACATTAAGTCAATATACTGAATTTAACTTAAGTAGCAATATTATTTTATGATGTTAGTTATCACCCTTGAATTTATATAGGTAATAAAAGGCACCAAAGATTTAAGAAAAGGAAAAAAAAACTTCTAAAAAGAAAAGTATTTTTTAAAAAAGAAAGAAGGAAAAGAAAAACATTAAATTAATTATAATACAAATGATAAAAGAAAAAAAAAATGTCAAAAATCACAAAAACTAGCCTGGGCAACATAGCGAAACTCCATCTCTACAAACACACACACACACACACACACACACACACACACACAAATTGACTGGGCACGGTGGCTCACGCCTATAATCCCAGCACTTTGGGAGGCCAAGGCAGGTGGATCACGTGAGCCCAGGAGTTCAAGACCAGCCTAGCCTACATGGTGAAACCAGTCTCTACTAAAAATACAAAAATTAGCAGAGAATGGTGGCGCACATCTGTAATCCCAGCTACTTGGGTGGCTAAGACACGAGAATGGCTTAAGTCCAGAAGGTGGAGGTTGCAGTAAGCCAAGATTGCACTAGCCTGGGCAACAGAGTGAGGCCCTGACACACATACACACACACACACACACACACACAAAATTCACATACGTTCCACAAAAGTATCTGAATTTTGGACATACTGTTCTGTAGAGATTCGTGCACTGATCATCCTGAAACTAAAACTTCTCCTTTACCAAAATTGTCTTAGTACTCAGTAATTCCCTGAAAACATGATAATTTACAACTACATTTATTCAAATAGCTATCACAATTTAAAAAAAATTAAAATTTTTCATTATTTCAGTAACAATCTTAGAAATCTTTTTTTTTCCTTTTTTTTTAATTTATTTATTATTATTATACTTTAAGTTGTAGGGTACATGTGCATAACGTGCAGGTTTGTTACATATGTATACTTGTGCCATGTTGGTGTACTGCACCCATCAACTCGTCATTTACATCAGGTATAACTCCCAATGCAATCCCTCCCCCCTCCCCCCTCCCCATGATAGGGCTTGATTGTCAATAGCTATAGCTCTAAAACATCTGGATCCCTCACATAACTAATCTTTACCACAAAAGACTGATATTCCTGCATCTAATAAGCATTTATTGAGGGCCTTCTCGGGCCAGGCACTGTGGTGGACAAAAATTTGAAAGTAGGGTAGCAAGTTGTCATTTGAAGGATGTACTGCTACCTTAAGGAAAATCTTAAAACATTTAAGGTAAAAACACAAAAAGAGGATGTCTTCATTATTATGTTCACTGAAAATATACATGTATGTTAGTATAACTGAAGCCCAAACTATTTTCTATGCTATACATATACACACACAAAATCTAGACACATGAACCAGATTTAGATATAAAATCCCTTCAGTAAGTCCTGCCTCATACTCAGTATTTTATGCTCTTGCTCCAATATACTCTGAAACACCTCGAGAATCTCACTGAAGCCCCAAAGGCAATCTTATGACGTCTATGTGAAAAGTCCACCTACCTCTACCTTAAGGCACCATGTGGCAAGCACATTCTTAGAGCACAAAGAAAGTGATGGGCCTCTCAGGAGGAAATGGTGCCAGAGTACACTGCTGGAGGCGTTTCTTCTGCCTAATGAGAAGACTGACCTTTTCTTTTCTTTCCCAGCTCCTTAGGCCAAAGGTACTTTATGTTTGAATAATCAAATAATAAGTGACATCTAATATGTATACGAAATGCTAAAGTTTAAACTTGTCCCCTGAAGATATTTCTCCATGTGTACATCCCCAAATGGATTTCAACCAAAGTCGAAGAAAGAAAAATAACCAGCTCAGAAAGATTCCCCTCCTACCTCCTGAGTGTGTTCTTTATAGACTTGCAGTGGCCCCGCAGCTTTGGCAGTGTCCCAGAGCTGCAGCGAGCCATCGCCACTACAGGTGATGAGGACGTGTTCATTGTTCTCACTCCAGGTCACATCAAACAAACCATCATTCCAGTCAAAGCTACACTAGGAAAAAACAAAAAAACACAACACTTACATAGGCAGTGACACAACAACAACAACAAATAACAATTATAATTATGGTTTTTTTCTTACAATTTATCACATATTTTAACACGTATATCTCATGTAATCTTCACAACTATGAGAGTTAAGAGAGCAGGTACTTGACAAATATGGCAACAGATTCAGAAAGGTTAAAAAAACAGTCCAGTGGAACGTAACAGTCCAAAAATGTAATGCTACACAATATACTACTCCATATTTTTTTATGTTTAAGTTTTATAATTTATGAGTGGACACTAAGAGACAGGCTTCAGATTTGTTTTGTTTTTTATTTAAGAGAAAGAGTCTTGTTCTGTCACCCAGGCTGGAGTGTAGTGGCCCAATCCCAGCTCACTGCAGCCCTGAACTGGACTCAAGCAATCCTCCCACCTCAGCCTCCCAAGTAGCTGGGACAACAGGTGTGCACCACGGCATAGCTAATCTTTAAAAAAAATTTTTAGGCCGGGCCCAGTGGCTCACACATATAACACCAGCTCTTTGGGAGACCAAGGCGGGCAGATCACCAGAGGTCAGGAGTTTGAGACTAGCCTGGCCAAAATGGTGAAACCCTGTCTCTACTAAAAAATACAAAAATTAGCTGGGCATGGTGGCGGACACCTATAATCCCAGCTACTCGGGAGGCTGAGGCAGGAGAATCACTTGAACCCGGGAGGCTGAAAGATTGCAATGAGCCAAGATTGCGCCACTGTACTCTAGCCTGGGTGACAGAGCCAGATTCTGTGCATAAAAAAAAATTTCTTTTAGAGACAGGGTGCCCCTAACATAGTGGGGGACCCTATGCCCATGAGGCTGGTCTTGAACTCCTGGCCTCAAGTGATCCTTCTGCCTCAGACTTGGGAATAGCTGGGACTATGAGTGTGCACCACCACAACCAGCTAAAAATAAGCTTCATCCCATGCAAACGCCAAGGTTCCTTTTATATTGTATATTAAAACATTAACCAAAGAGTCAAAACCTAACTCTATTAAGGCTTTAATAGCAACAGTAAATACCTTTAATAATTTCAGCCCCCTTACCTTCTAAAAAGCCTTAGCCCAGATTCATCTGGATCCAGTATTAGTAGGGTTCCACAGCCTAAAGAGAAAAAAAATCAAGGTCATCCCTTTGAACCTGCCAGGGTAACATCAAAAGTCAAGGAGTTATCAAGTAATTGGTACCTGATTTTAATACCACAAATTTCTCCCCCGAGTTTTTCGGACCTTAAATACCAAACAGTCAGGTGATCAATTTCTCCCTAAAGTTTTTGGGACATGAATACCAAATGTGTTCTCTATTTCTGTTTTTCCATATTGTACTTCAGTTACTAAATATTCAACTTCCCATTGCACCTAAGATTGGAATCCAGACATGGGCCTAACAAAGGGGTGAAATACTTAAGGGCCTACTCTGTAGCCAGACAAGGCACCAGAGACACAAACCTTCCAAGTTGGTGTTATCATCCCTACTGACAGATGAGAAACCTCTGGCTTACAGACCCCAGGGACTGCACTCCTCACCAGTAAATCTAAAATACATCTAACACAGGATTTTAAAGCAAAATATGAATGCGGAGATACCTGGTGGGATTTACCACATAACTGGTGGTAATACACCGCTGAAAACAGTATTAATATGTTACCCGTCAAAGATTATTTTACCAAAGGGCCATTGTATTTTAAAAGTTATATTTACTTTTATAGAGACCAAGGGGGAAAATCTCTTCTATTTAAACATGACTGAATGTTTTTTTAAATACCAATTCCTTTTAAAGAGTTTTTGCATAAGATTTTAAGTAGCATTTACAGGCCAGTCACAGTGGCTCACGCCTGTAATCCTAGCACTTTGGAAGTCCAAGGCAGGAGGATCGCTTGCACCCAGTTCAGAACAAGCCTGGGCAACACAGTGATACCTTCTCTACAAAAATAAAAAATCAAAAATTAGCCAGGTGTGGTGGTACGTGCCTGTGGTCCCAGCTACTGGGGAGGTTGAGACAGGAGGATCATTTGAGCCCAGGAGGTTGAGGCTACAGTGAGCCGTGACTGCACCACTCTACTGAACCTAGGCAACAGAGTGTGACCCTGTCTCTAAAAAGAAAAAGAAAAAAAGGAAACTACTACCATTATAGACTCATGAGTCTTCAATCCAACTGGTGGGCCATGTAAATCTGAATGTGCCAAGCACTAAGAGCTAATAAAGAAAATAAATCAAGTATTTCTCTGAGTTTTAGAAGTAACATTTTTTTCTGCTGTAGGACACAACAAAAAATACAACAGACCACTGACATTATGAAATGAGTTGTTGCATCTCCCTTCAGTGCCTATAATAGCTAGGACATGAATTAAGGCAAAAGCGAGAGGCCGGGCGCGGTGGCTCAAGCCTGTAATCCCAGCACTTTGGGAGGCCGAGACGGGCGGATCACGACGTCAGGAGATCGAGACCATCCTGGCTAACACAATGAAACCCCGTCTCTACTAAAAATACAAAAAAATTAGCCGGGCGAGGTGGCGGGCGCCTGTAGTCCCAGCTACTCGGGAGGCTGAGGCAGGAGAATGGCGTAAACCCGGAAGGCGGAGCTTGCAGTGAGCCGAGATAGCGCCACTGCACTCCAGCCTGGGCGACAGAGCGAGACTCCGTCTCAAAAAAAAAAAAAAAGGCAAAAGCGAGAATGAACCCATGCCTTTTCATCTAGTCCACTGAGAGGGATGATTAACTTTTTTTTCTTTTTTCTTTTTTTTTTGAGAGACAGTTTTGCTCTTGTTGCCCAGGCTGTAGTGCAAAGACACGATCTCGGCTCACCGCAACCTCCACCTCCTGGGTTCAAACTATTCTCTTGCCTCAGCCTCCCGAGTAGCTGGGATTACACGCATGCGCCACCACGCCTAGCTAATGTTGTATTTTTAGTAGAGTCGGGGTTTCTCCATGTTGGTCAAGCTGGTCTGGAACTCCCGAACTCAGGTGATCCGCCTGCCTCGGCCTCCCAAAGTGCTGGGATTACAGACGTGAGCCACCTCACCGCGCCTGGCCTTTTTTAAGACGGTGTCGCAGTCTGTCACCCAGGCTGGAGTGGAGTGATGTGATCTCAGCTCACTGAGCTGGGGCACAGCGATGTGATCTCAGTTCACTGTAGCCTCAACATCCCGGGCTCAAGCGGTCCTCCCGCCTCAGCCTCCCGAGCAGCTGTAACTACAGGCTGAGCCAATGCGCCCCGCTGGAGACAATTAACTGTAGTCTGTAACAGCTACTTGCTAAAGTATGCATTCCTCGTGAGACAACTACAGGTGAGAACTGAACTTAATATATTTCATGGTGTCACCGGTTGGACTCCAGGCATCCATTCAGGAGCATCCTTCTTAGGACGGCCAGCCCGCAGGTCGTGGCTCAGTGCTCGAATGCAGACTGGGAAATCTGGGCCAACTCGCGAGCCCTGGGGCGGTTCTGGCTCAGACCGTCTTTCCCGTACAGCTGTGTGGAGCGCACCGCTCCGAGGTGCCGCGCAGGCTACCCCGGCTCTCCGCACGGGGACGTGTGCCTGGGCGTGTGACAGGTGGCAGAGGCAGCCGGTCTCAAAGAACAAGGACACGGGCTACCAGGCTACACCTATATGCACTTACACACAACTGAAGAGGATCGACTCCCGCTTCAGACCAACTCCTCGCGCTCCGCAAAGTGAGAGGAGCCGACCAGCGCCTCTTCTGCCCCCTGGCGCGGACCCGCGGAACCGTCTACGCTCAGAGGGGCTTTCCCTCAAGCGCGAGGAGCTAGAGCCCGGCCGGCCCCCGCCTCCGCCTCCGCCCCCCAGCCCCGGCTGCGCGCCCCCGCCCCGGCTGCGCGGCCCCGCCTCACCCGCGATGCCGTAGTGCTGCGCGGTGGCGCAGGCCAGGCGGCCCGGCAGGTACGGGGAGAACTCGGCGGCGTAGCCGTGGCGTCCCGGCACCCGCAGCGTCCGCGCCGGTCCGCCGCACACCGCACTCATCCCGCCCGCCGCCCCCGGCCCTCGCCGCCCCTGCCGCCCCTGCCGCGGAAGTCGTTCCGAGTCGGAGGCGCACTGGCGCGATTAGAGAGACCAGGAAGACCGGGCGGAAGTGCGGGCCCCGTGCCCTGTATTCGATATTCTGATTGGTCCGCACAGGAAATGGACTCCGACGGAGACCATTTTTGTTTTGGGTGAAACCAAACTGAATTGCGCCTGCTGCAAAGATACAGATCTTTCAGGGGAGTAATCCAGGGTTAGGTATTATTAATAATTACGACAACTTTTGTCGTTGCATCTCAGCCTCTGCTGCGGTGCTGTTTTTTGTTAATTTCATTGAGCGTTTGGAAGACTGGCATCAGGAACTTTTCCTGATGATTACAAAGTGAGACAAGTTACAGCCGACTCTGAAACCACGCAGCGCGTCCAAAATTGCGTGCTGCTTGCCCAAGGAAACTGGAAGCAATGATAACTTAAGTCCGTGAAGTCAGTGCGGTCTTTAGGGATAACAGCGTGGGCTGGTGGGCTACTTTCACACTATAACTGGAAAAGACGAGACACCGACTCCAAACCAACTCCCCATACTTGGCAAGTGAGAAAGAGGAGCTGGCCAGTTCTAATGAAGCTAAGAAAAAAAGCAGCACATCGTCATAAACAACTTTTTAAAAAAAGTATTACTACATATGTATATATTGTATGGTAATAAGTGCTCAGATTCTGGTGCTCACTCTATTCATTCATTGCCAGGCATGTACTATGTGGAGAATGACCAGATATAACTTATCTGCCAAACCAAGATACTTTTGGAGTAAAGAGGGTCTAATTATTAAGCCGGGTCAACAGGCACAAACCAAGTCATATGATCACCTTAACCATATACCAAGCACAGTATTAGGCATTTGGGATTCAGAATAATAGGATATGGTCCATGGCCTCAAGAGACTAGAGAAGAAGACTAAAAGAGAAGTCGTGTAATTAGTTAAGTGTAATCAAAATACTGTAGAGGCTAGGAGAAATATAGGTGGGGTATTTTTAAAAGGTGATTGTCAGTGCCAGAGGTATGGGAATTGCAGGAAAGGCTGCAGAAGAGAGATAGTCTTTATGGTGATTGCACACAGATGAGTAGGTTTTCTTTAAGTAGACAAGAAGATGGAGATATTTGTAGGAGCAGGAATAACATGAGCAACCCAGGAGATCTCAACCAGCATGATCCATAGGGGATCGTGGCTGCCAGGACTCAGCCTGGCCAGATGGAAGGGATACAGTGAAAAGAATATTGGGTGGGGAGACTATAGAGTGTTGTACTGGGGCTAGATCATGAAGAATCTTATATACCATTTAAGAGAATTGGATTTTTACTGTAAACAATGAAAAAGAGTGGAAGTTTTCTAATGTGAGAAATTAAATGACCAAGGTTTTATTTTAAAAAGTCCTGCAACACTAATATGGAGGATGGAGTTTGGAGATGGGGAGGCCAGTCAAAAGACTAGCAGGCTGGGTGCGGTGGCTCACACCTGTAATCCAAGCACGCTAGGAGGCCGAGGCAGGTGGATCACTTGAGGATCCAGACCAGCGTGGCCTCAATTATTTTGGATTTTTATCATATGTAGTCACTGGAATGTATGCTGCATGAGGGCAGAAATTTTTGCTTGTTACGTTTGCTGGTGTATCCCAAGGACCTGGTATTTAAGCATTCGGGAAATGTTGAGTGAATCCAGCCTAATACAGTGCCTAAATGATCACTGTTTTTTGTAATACTATGAAAAGTAACCTGGAAACATTCTGGAGTTTATTGAAATGCTAAATAGGCGTTAATAAAATATCAAACTAAGCAAACATGAAGCAGCTGGGACCTTGGCAAAGCGTTGTATGTGGAGAGTTATCCAATCTAAGCTAAAAGTAGTGTGGTCTCTCTGGGAGGGACACAGGCTGGTTCCAGCTGGGGTAAAGGGGTAAACTATTTACAGTGACCTTGGACATACACACACACACAAACTGAGCTGTTATCTGCTCCTTACCTAACCATACATGATTATAGCATTGTAAAATACTTCATCCCACCTGTGAAGCTTTCTAAAATACAAACAACTAAACATGTAAAAAATAAACCATACTCTTAAACTAGATTTTGAGCATCTTGAAGTAATGTCCAAGTGTAATTTGTTTGTGTCTCCAGTACCTCATGTGCTGGAGGTACATGTTTGACAACTTGAGCTGAACTGGAAAATTAAGGAAAAGGAACATGAAATGCTCCTTAGATTCTCCTTGTTCCCTGCCCTTGCTCCACACCCCTTCCTCCACCTATACTTTACCAAGTGGAGTCCAAGTTTGCTAGGGATATGGATAGAATTGGAGTTAACAATTGCCTAGAAGGGCCAGGCATTGTGGCTCATGCCTGTAATCCCAACACTTTGGGAGGCCGAGGCGGGCAGAACACTTGAGGTATGGAGTTTGAGACCAGCCTGGCCAACATGGTGAAACCCTGTCTCTACTAAAAATACAAAAATTAGCCAGGCATGGTGGTGGGCACCTGTAATCCCAGCTACTCTGGAGGAGGCTGAGGCAGGAGAATCACTTGAACCCTAGAGGCAGAGGTTGCCGTGAACTGAGATCACACCACTGCACTTCAGCCTGGGCATCAGAGTGAGACTCCATCTCAAAAAACAAAACAAAAACAAAAACACACACTAAAAAACAACTCTCTTTGTTGTCTACCACCTGTTTTTGTCATCGTTTAGGAGTACTTGGTATTTCCCAACTGAGACAGAAACCGTTTTTTAATAAACATTCACTACACCTCAGAGTTGTGTAATTTCTAAACTTGTCCAACTCTGTGGAAGACTTTCTAACTCTGTGGAAGGCCTAATAGTGTAGGCGGACATGGCTCGATGTCAGGTTTCTATAAGGATCTACAATTATATTTAGATTGTTTTGTTTTCTAACTGCTGTGGTGACCTCATACTCTAACTGCAAATATTTACCAACCCACATCATTTTTAAAGCTAGTTTAGCTTTCCCATGGAGAGAGACCGGAAGTAAAATAATTGAAATACGTGGTCTTTCCACCCAGGTGAATCATTATCCTAGGTAAATCGGCAACTTGTTATGTTTAAGGCTGCATGTGGTAGTTATGTGAAATAATTCCAAGAAAGGATGGATAATTTCATTGTTCCTTTTAGCTCTGCACAACATTGTGCTGGGTAACTAGTAAGCCTTTAATCAACGTTTGCCAGAGGGTTAATGTAATCATCATCCAAGAACTTTAAGCACTATCTTCAAATATATGATGGGTACTTGGACTGATGCACTTTAGAGACCACTTAAAGCTCTGAGAGGCTACAATTATGGGCTAACTGTCTACATTGCTCATTTTATATCATTCATCACTTATTATTTTAGTTATACTTTCTTGTTAAAAATTTTAGAATCTGTGGTAATGTAAAATGGTGCAGCTGATATGGAAGATAGGATAGCAATTGCTTAAAAAATTAAACATAGAATTACCATATAATCTTGCAATTCCACTCTTGGGTATATATCTAAAAGAAACGCAGGAATTCAAACAGATATTTGTACACTCCTGTTTGCAGCAGTATTACTCATAATAGCCAAAAGGTGAAAGCAACCCAAGTGTCCACTGGCAGATGCTATGGTCTGAAAGTTTCTGTCCCCCCAAAATTCATATGTTGAAATTTAATCACCAATGTGATGTCTTAAGACGTGAGGCATTTGAGAAGCAGTTAGGTCATGAATGAGATGATTGCCTTTGTAAAAGAGGCTGCAGAGAGAGACCTCTTACCCCTTCCACCAAGTGAGGACACAGCAGGAAGTGAACATCTATGAACCAGAAAGTAGGACCTCACCAGACATCAAACCTGCTGCTGATGGCTTGATTATGGACTTTCCAGCCTCTAAAACAGTGATAAATATATTTCTGTTGTTTATAAGGTACCAAGTTTATGACAGCTTGTTATAGAAGCCTGAACCAACTAAGACAATAAGTGAATACATAAAGAGAATGTAGCATTTGCATACGATGGAATATTATTCTTCCCTAAAGAGGAGGGATATTCTTACATGGATGAACTTTGAAGACATTATGCTAAGTGAAATAAACCAGGCACAAAAGGACAAATACCATATGATTCCATTTATATGAGGTACATAGAGTAGTCAAATTGATACAGACAAAATAGAATGGTGGTTACCAGGGGCAAGGGGAAGCGGGGAATGGAGAGTTATTGGGTGATAGACATGGAGTTTCAGTTTAGGAAGACGAAGCTCTGGAAATAGATGGCGGTGATTGTATAACAATGTGCGTGTACTCAACATCACTGAAGTGTCTGCTTAAAAATGGTTAAAATGGTAAATTGTATGGTATGTATATTTTACTACAATCAAATTGGAATCTTGAGTATTGGTTTAGGACATACATTTACTGCACTTCTATGTAAAAGGAGAGAAAAATATATGAGTGATTGGTATAATCTGATCATAGTAGAAAATGCATTTAGTCTTTCCCTCTTTTTCTGGAAAGACAGCAATTAAGAGCATGGTGTTTAGAGTCAGAGACCTGGGATTGAACCCAGGCCTTATGCTTTTTAGCTTGTGTGATGGAAAGCGTGTAACATCTATTTATCTACTTTCAGCTCTTGGATAGGATTAATATTTTAGGTGATGCTGCACATGTACTGACAGCTCCTTGACTCCCCACATGGCTGGATAGACAGGTGCCTCTTCTGCAGGCTCAACTCAACAAAACAACATGAGGTGTGATATATTGGCTCTTTCAAATCCCTATCCTGATAACATCTCCCTCAAAGGGTTGTTGTAAGGATTAAATGGGGCAGGTATCACGTGTAACTGTAAACCCTTAATTGGCAGAGGCTATTATTTGAGTTGTGTGCATTCTAACTTGGATCAAGTATTAAAGTTACTTCTTCATGGCAGGAAATTAAACCGTCTAGTTCCCATTTCACTCTTTTTTTTTTTTTTTTTTTTTTTTTGAGATGGAGCCTCACTCTGTCACCCAGGCTGGATTGCAGTGGCATGATCTTGGCTCACTGCAACCTCCACCCCACAAGTTCAAGTGATTCTCCTGCCTCAGCCTCCTGAGTAGCTGAGATCACAGGCATGTGCCACCATGCCCAGCTAATTTTTGTATTTTTAGTAGAGATGGAGTTTCACCATGTTGGCCAAGCTGGTCTCAAACTCCTGACCTCAAACAATCTGCCTGCCTTGATCTCCTAAAGTTCTGGGATTACAGATGTGAGCCACTGTGCCTGGCCCCATTTCACTCTTGATTCTCTCTCTTAACCTCTTTTACTATCACCAAGAAATAATGATTTCTCAATGCTGTTAGTACTTTCCTAATGTTTTGGCTCATATACTTCCTAAAAGAATTGATAATCATGATGAAGCACATCTATGTTTTAAGTTGCCCTCTAAAATGTTTTCTCATAAGTTTAAATAGCTGCAAATGACATAATTTCAAGTTTATTGAAAATTAATGTCACTTTAAAAGTAAAAATATTTGATCACCCTTAAATGTATCTATGGATTCTAAAAACAATAGGCTTTTGGTACTCATCATTATTATATTAGTTATCTATTACTGTGTAACAAATTGTCCTTAAGCTTCACAGCTGAAAACAACCATTTATTATCTCACAGTTTCTCTGGGGCAGATAAAAGTCTCTCACAAGACCGCAATCAGGGGGTCAGCCAGGACTGCGGGGTGATCTGAAGACTTGACTCGGGGAGGATCTACTCCCAAGCTTCCTCACATAACTGTTGGCAGGATTCAGTTTCTTATGGACCATAGGGCAAAGGGCCTAAGTTTCTTGCTGACTAATAGCTAGTGACCTCCCTCAGTTCTGTGTCACATGAGGCTCTCCATAGGGTAGTTCATCATACGGCAACTGGCTTTCTTCAGAGCACAGAAAAGAGAAAGAGAGAGCAAAAGAGGAGAGCAACATAGAAATCACAGGGCTTTGGTAACCTAATCTCAGAAGCCTCATCCCATCACGTTTGCTGTATTCGCTTTATTATAAGCAAGTCTTTAGGTCAAGCCCAGTCTCATGGGGATGAGATTACACAGGGGCATAAATATTATACCTGAGGGCAAGGATCACTGGGGGCCATCTTATAAAGCCTGCTATCCACTACTATCAATTTTTTAAAAAACATTCGAACAAGGTCATTTTTAACTGTCAGAAAAATTTGTCGTTTCTTTTCTTCTTGAACTTGTAATTCCATTCTACTATTCTCTTGTAGAATTTGCTCTAGTGTAATATTCATTTATGCTTGAAATCATTTTATTGATCTCTTTATCATATATATCACATTAGAAAATTATGAACATAAACTGACATTTTAGTTTAACTTAATTTGGAGACAGGGTCTTACGTTGTAACCCAGGCTGGAGTAGAGTGGTGCAATCATAGCTTACTGCGGCCTCAACCTCCCAGGCTCAAGTGATCCTTCCACCTCAGCCTCCTGAGTAGATGGAACTACAGGCACCAGCCATCATGCCTGGCAAATTTTTTTTATTTTTCACACAGAGAGGGGGTCTCACTATGTTCCCCAGGCTGGTCTTTAATTCCTGGACTCAGGTGATCCTCCTGCTTTGGCCTCCCAAAATGTTAGGATTACAGGCATGAACCACCGTGCCCAGCCTGAAATTTTAATTTTTAAACAATTTCCTGGGGCCAGGCGTGGTGGCTGATGCCTGTGATCCCAGCACGTTGGGAGGCTGAGGCGGGCGGATCATCTCTGGTCAGGAAGTTGAGACCAGCCTGGCCAATTTGGTGAAACCCCACCTCTACTAAAAATATACAAATTAGCTGGGCATGGTGGCAGGCTCCTGTAGTCCAGCTACTTGGGAGGCTGAGGCAGAAGAATGGCTTGAACCCGGGATGTGAAGTTTGTAGTGAGCCAAGATCGTGCCACTGCACTGCAGCCTGGGTGACAGAGCGAGACTGTCTCAAAAAATAATAATAATAAATAAATTTTCTATAACCATATGGCTTTAAGGATTATATTTTTCTAGACTGAGTTATCATTAATTTGTTATTAGTAGTAGTATGAATAGCATTATTGATTAAAACTACATAAACATTTAATAAAATTGGATAAATAATATTATGAAATACAAAAGTAAAATGCCATTGGAGATACATTGCTTAATGCAATAGGTTTCTTTTCAGTTAGTTCATTCATGCTTTCTTCTGTATAACTTAGAATGAGTGAGGGCCACTAATAAATGAGAATCTAATGTTTATTAATGATGGTTGTTAAGTGTCTTATTTCTGGGAGAATTCACATTATATTCCCATTAAACTAATCCAAACTTAACAGATACATGGGAGGAATAATAAACGAGCAGAGAAATGGTTGCTGAATGAGAGAGTGCCAAAGTAAACACTAATATGGATTTAGGGTATCCAATAAGCTTTTGGAAAAAAAATAATGAAATGTTTCCTTTGCAAACTTTTATAAATGTTTATGTAAATACAAAACACTGGCCAGGCATGGTGGCTCAGGCATGTAATACCAGCACTTCAGGAGGCCGAGGTGGGAGGCTCGCTCGAGCCCAGGATTTCAAGAAAACACCAACTTACTTCCTAAAAAGGAAAAAGAATTCTGAAAACCTTTTCTCTACTCTAGCAGTACAGCAAAGATATATCTTTAAAGGGCACAAAAGAGAAAATTTGTAACAGGGGAAAACACATTCCAGAGTTTCTCTTTTTTCACAAATTCATAATCACCAGGAAGAACGAAAATGATCATCACAACATGAAGTGCGTTATTTTCAGGGTTCTTCTTTATTGAAACCACGTGCTTTGGTTCAAAGTGTGAGCGACTCTATTCAGCAGAGATACTTCCACATACATGTGGAAGTGATGCAGTCAGCAAGATCATAGCAAACTGTAATTTCTGCATTTGGTGATAAATGACCATAAATATTGTGATAAAGATGCCTCAATTCATTGGGGGAAGAAACATGAAATGCTTTTATTTTCCAGTTATTATCACCAACTATTCTTTATCTAATCTTCTTCATGCTGGGTAGCAGGACTACTGGCAAAAACATAGTCTTTCGTATGTGACTATGACCTTGAGTAACCTTGAGTACTGTATCTCAGACAGGTCTCCATCAATTTAGAAAGTTTATTTTGCCAAGGTTAAGGATGTGCCTGTGACACATTCTCAGAAAGTCCTGATGACATGTCCTCAAGGTGGCTGGGGTATAGCTTGGTTTTATACTTTTGAGGGAGACATGAGACATCAATTAAAACACGTAAGATTTACATTGGTTTGGTCCAGAAAGGTGTGACAACTCAGAGAGGGAGTGGCTTCCAGGTCATAGGTAGATTTAAAGACTTTCTGATTAGTGATTGGTTGAAAAAGTCATTATCAATAGAAAGGAACATCTGGGTTACTAATAAGGGGTTGTGGAGACCAGGGCTTTATCATGCAGATGAAGCCTGGAAATATTTCCCTTTTTAAAAATTTTATAAAAAATTTATTCAGGATCCAAAGCAGTATGTAAATGTTTCTTACCAGATTTAAAGAGTCTGTTCTATCAGTAATTCCAAAAGGGAGGAGTGTATAATGAGGTGTGTCCAGCTCCCCATTCCCATCATGGCCTGAGCTTATTTTCCAGGCTAACTTTGGAATGCCCTTGCCTACAGGAGGGGTCCATTCAGATGATTGTTGGCAAGGGCTTAGAGTTTTATTTTTGACTTATAGTATTTACAAAGGATTACTAGTGTCACAAAGGCTGAGGATTCAGAAAAAGCTGATGGGAATAATGCTATGGAATTCATGCAAAAGCAGGTTACAGTAGGTCTTTCCTTTCAGACCACAGGAGTGATTATAAATCTTGGCAGAGGTTATTGAGTCAGTCTGCCCAGCACCCCTTACTTCTCTGGAAGCTACCATCTGCTCCACCTAACCTTCACGACATAGGCCTCTGCCTAGGACTGAGCCTCTCCTAACACCCCTATCTAGATACCATGTTGTTCCAGGACTGCACTGGACCCAACCCACATTAGTCAGAGTTAGTCCCTGGGACTTTTCTAATTATCTTCTACTTTGTTGTTGTTGCTTTTGTTTGAGACACAGTCTTTCTCTGTCACCCAGGCTGGAGTGCAGTGGCACAATTGCAGCTCACTGCAACCTCTGCCTCCCAGGTTCAAGCGATTCTCCTGACTCAGCCTCCTGAGTAGCTGGGATTACAGGCATATGCCACCATAGCTGGCTAATTTTTATATTTTTAATAGAGATGGGTTTTTGCCTTATTGGCCAGGCTGGTCTCAAACTCCTGGCCTCATGTGATCTACCTGCCTTGGCCTCCCAAAGTGCTAGGATTACATGTGCGAGCCACCACGCCGGGCCCTAATTATCTTGTACTTTGATGAGAAGCCAGCCTGAGAGAATACTCCAAAAATGATAGTTTTAGGATCACCAGAGTATGTACCTTATAAAAATGCTGTACTACAGTGGAGGTTGTCCCATCTCTCTTAAATGGACTAAAGTCACCTCTCCAGGAGAGTTGAAAATGTATTAAAATCCACCTCCTCATTGTCTAAACCATAGGATTTCAGAAATAGCAAATCAAAATAAGCCTATACTACAAGGGTAAAGGAATTGGCTACATTTGAAAGAAAGAATCCCAGTGAATCAGAAGGCAGGAAGTAGATGCTAGATTTTAAATATTCATAAATGTTAAGACTTTGGTTTAGAGTATAAGGTAATCTGTTTTACAGCTAAAAGTTTCTGTTCTTTCCAAAAGGAGCTGGGAGCACTGTGAATCACAAAAGCATATTAGAAGCCTCTTGAATTGGAAATGGCATTCAGAGAACTCAGGGCACAATAATGAGATTTGTATATTCCAAAGATGATGAAACTGAAATTAGGAAACTTTGATTGGTAAAATGCACAATATACAAGGAACTGGAAGTTGAATAGTTCACCTGAAATTATTTTTAATCCAGAAAGGGTAACTATAAATGCATTCATACAAAGCTAGAAGTAGTATAAATTAAACTTTTTAAAACAATGTATTTTGTTCTGAAATTAGTTGTAAGCTCAGAAAAAATGAAATATAACAGGCTACAAGAGAAGAATAAAAACTTCAAAAGGACTTCAAAGATAGAAAATAAGCAAGAAACTTCAAAGAAAGAAAGGGAAAAAATGGCAGTTTTAAATAATATCTAACAGCAAAGTCTCTGGTTTTACCAAGATGGGGATTGAACCAACTACTCCTCACCCTTTTCTAAGTAAAGGAATGATTTATGAATATTAATTTCTTTTAAAAAAATTCTAAATTTGGGTATTTTTATATTAAACAATTTTAAATATCTAAAGGGATAACATTCTACAATGAATCAGGGAGATTTAATTTTACCTTAATTTTAAAGGAATATAGTTTTATTATAGATTTTCTCAATAATGATAAGTACAGTTACTACAGAATATAAAACTGGTAATTGAGGCATCGAATAACTTGTTTGTTTGTTTTTTCATTTTTATTTGTTTTAAGACAGAGTCTCGCTCTGTTGCCCAGGCTGGAGTGCAGTGGTGCCATCTCAGCACTTGGGCTCAAGCGATCCTCCCACCTCAACCTCCTGAGTCTCTGGGACTACAAGCATGTGCCACCACACCTGGCTAGCATTTTGTATTATTATTATTATTATTGTTATTGGTAGAGACAGGGTTTTGCCATCTTGCCCAGGCTGGTCTCGAACTCTTGGGCTGAAGTGATCCTCCCACCTCAGCCTCCCAAAGTGTTGAGATTACAAGCATGAGCCACTGCACCTGGCCAAGTATATTTGACTGCATAAACAAATTTGGAATTGTGCACTAAAATTAAATAGTCATATTGTAGCAGGACGAGCCGCAGACAAAACCCCTCAGACACCGGATTAAAGAAGGAAGAGTTTTTTTATTCGGCCGGGAGCGTTGGCAGACTTGCGTCTTAAGAGCCGAGCTCCCCGAGAAAGAAATACTTGGCCTTTTTAAAGGCTTACAACTTTAAGGGGTCCATGTGAAAGGATCGTGATAAATCAAGCAAGCATGGGAAACGTGACTGGGGGCTACATGCATCAGCTAACAGAACAGAAAGTTTTACAATGCTTTTTTCATACAGTGTCTGGAATTTACAGATAACACAAGTAGTTTAGGCCAGGGGTTGATGTTATTATTATTACTTTGTTTAACTCCTAGGGCCAGGTGATCGTGCCAAGGTTGTCTGGCTATTTATCTTACTTTTGTTTCTTTCTCTTACTCCTGTCTTGTGAATTAGGCAAGGTTGGGGGAGGAGGGCAGCAGGAGTAGTAGTGGTCTCCTTCCTTAATATTTATGTAAATATGCTTTTTTTAAAGAAATGTGTGTGATTTCAAATGGAATTTATTGTGCTGGAAGTGTATAGGCACATGTATATTTTGTGAGTTGGTTTTAGCAAGAGTTAGGAAAGTAGAACATTTTCTGAATCTATAGACCACTTTGATACTGAGTAAAATTGCAGTGTTTAGCATTTGACACTTTTTTTTTTTTTATATAAGTGATTATATCAGTCAGGGATACAGAGAGAAAGAGGTTTATATTAAGGTTGGCTCATGGGATTGTGGAGGTTGGCAAGTCTGAAATATGTAGGGTAGGCTAGAAACTCAGTCAGGATTTCTATGTTACAGTCTTGAGTCTTATTTGGGAAACCTCAATCTTTGCTTTAAGGCCTTCAACTGATCAGATGAGGCCCATCTACATTATAGAGGGTAATCCTCCTTATTTAAAGTCAAATGGGCCAGGTACAGTGGCTCATGCTTATAATCCCAGCACTTTGAGAGGTCGAGGTGGGAGGATCACTTAAGGCCAGGAAGTTGAACTGGGCAACATAGTGAAACCCTTTCTTGATACAGGTTTGGCTCTGTGCCCCTACCCAAATCTCATCTTGAATTGTAATCCAAATTGTAATCCCCATGTGTTGAGGGAGGGACCTGGTGGGAGGTGATTGGATCATGGGGGCAGTTTCGAACCATGCTTTTCTCGTGAGAGTGAGTGAGTTCTCAGGAGATCAGATGGTCTTATAAGTGCCAGTTTCCCCTGTGCTGTCTTTCTCCTGCTACCGTGGGAAGATGTGCCTTGCTTTCCCTTTACCTTCCATTGTGATTGTAAGTTTAATGAGGCCTCCCCAGCCATGTGGAACTGTGAATCAATTAAACCTCTTTCCTTAATCTTTACTCAGACTCAGCTGGGCGCAGTGGTTCATGCCTGTAATCCCAGCACTTTGGAAGGTCAAGGTGGACGGATCACCTGAGATTGGGAGTTCATAGACCAGCCTAACCAACCTGGAGAAACCCGTCTCTACTAAAAATACAAAATTAGCTGAGCGTGGTGGCACACGCCTGTAATCTCACTAACTCTGGAGGCTGAGGCAGGAGAATCGCTTGAACCCGGGAGGCAGAGGTTGCAGTGAGCTGAGATCACGCCAATGCACTCCAGCCTGGGCAACAAGAGCAAAACTCTGTCTCAAATAAAAAATAAAAAATAAATTACTCAGACTCTGGTAGTATCTTTTTTTTTTTTTTTTTTTTTGAGACAGAGTCTTGCTCTGTTGCCCAGGCTGAAGCGCAGTGGCTTAATTTCAGCTCACTGCAACTTCCACCTCCTGGGTTCAAGCAATTCTCCTGTCTGAGCCTCCCAAGTAGCTGGAATTACAGGCATGTGCCATCACGCCCGGCTAATTTTTGTATTTTTAGTAGAGACAGGGTTTTGCCATGTTGGCCAGGCTGGTCTCGAACTCGTGACCTCAGGTGATCCGCCCACCTTAGCCTTCCAAAGTATTGGGATTACAGGCATGAGCCACTGCGCCCAGCCGACTCTGGTAGTATCTTTATAGCAGAGTGGAAATGGACTAATACATGTCTCTACAAAAAATTTTAAAATTAGCTGGGTGCGATGACACATGCCTGTAGTCCTAGCTACTCAGGAGGCTGAGGTGAGAGGATCACTTGATCCCAGGAGTTTAAAGCTGCCATGAGCTGTGATCACACCATTGCACTCCAGCCTGGGTGGCACAGCAACATCCTGTCTCTAAAAAAATAAAAAATAATAAAATAATAAATTCAACTGGTTATAAATATTAATCACTCTACAAAATACCTTCACAGCAACATCTAGACTAGTGTTTGCCCAAACAACTGGGCATCATAATCTAGCCATATTGACACATTAACTATCACAGTTATCAATTTAATTAATTTAATTAATTAGTCTAGATAAAATCTGATTTTAAAAAGTTTCTTTATTGGCTTTTGGAGGTTTTAGTTCACTAACCACTAAAACAATAAATGTTTATATTTATTCAAAGGCCTCTTCTTAATTGGATTTCTATGCTAGAGATTAAAGTTACCTGCAATTAAAATAAAGGTAGTAGAAATATATATGACATTTTGGCCCATACATCAAAAGAGAATTTTAAATAATCTCAAGGGTAGCTGATATTTACATGCATCAATATTTCCTATTTACATGAAATTCCAAATACCAAGATCATCTTTGATTTCCTACTGGAAAATGAAAGACTATAAGAGATATTGCATCAAGATATTACTAATTGGGAGAGTTGTTCAGATTTATACAAAGCAAACTTCAAAAAATAATAATACATAGCATAATATTATATAAATTTGATAGGGGGATGTTTTGTCTTTTAAAAGAAGAAAAACTGGTAACTCAGAAAAAAGAGCAAAGTAAACGTAAAGGCTTTCATAACTGGCCAGGATTTTGTAAAATTAAAATATTATTAAATATATAAAAGTATAATATAAAATATATAATTTTACATATATTTTATATTATATGTAAAAAAGTATATATAAATATACTTTTATATATTTATAAACACGTGGGAATTATGGGAGCTACAATTCAAGACGAGATTTGGGTAGGGACACAGCCAAACCATATCCCCTTACGTCTGTCTACTTTCACTTTTGTCCTAATATTGCTAGAATTTAGGTAGTAGAAGAAAGGATCAAATTGTTTAGCCAGAACTTTATGTATATATAAAAGTTTATATACATGAGTCTTGCTCTTATAATTATACAGTAAGGTGTTGAAAATGGACTAGATGACAGTAAGATGACATCCATCAAATCGTAGAGTGACAATTTAAGGCTATACAGAACCTTAAATTGCACGAGTTTCCCTATCATCTCAAAATGGAATATGTAGATGTTCCTTTCATTGTATGTGCAGATGTAAAAATACATCCACATCCTTTCTTCCTTTCTAACTCTATCCACTTGAGAGGACCCCAGAGTTTCTGGTTCCCCTGATGAGATGAACCCAATAGGCAACCCTAGTACTTGAAATATGACTTCTTATACCAGTGAGTCAATAAAAGGCATGAGTCTCCTTAGAACGCTAGCTGATTTCATGTTTGTGGCAGGGCTACACTGAGCCTGGCATATCTTCTTTTATCCCAAAGCAAGGAAACTTTCAAAGATTAATGCAGTGGTGTCAAAAGGAAATGGGTGCTACTTAATAAAGGGCTTCATTGGCCAAGTTGTGACTTTGAGCATCAAAAAGAGAACCAAGGCTGTAGTTGATTAAAATATATCAAATCTGTGAAAGGCCCTAAGTCCATAATAACATGCCAAAAGAGAAAAGCGTTCTGAAGGAAAGTGAATGGAGGAGAATATGGCATTGTTAATGGTCATACTGGTCTTATCCACATAGTTGAGAAAATAGATATAGAAATTAGTAAATATTCAATTACATCAGTTAAAAGACATTTTTGGCACGGTGCGGTGGCTCACGCCTATAATCCCAGCTCTTTGAAAGGCTGAGGCAGGCAGATCACTAGAGGTCAGGAGTTTGAGACCAGCCTGGCATGGTGAAACCCCGTCTCTACTAAAAATATTAAAATTAGCTGGGCATGGTGGCAGTGGCCTGTAATCCCAGCTACTAAGGAGGCTGAGGCACCCGCATCGCTTGAGCTAGGGAGATGGAGGCTGCAGTGAGCCAAGATCGTGCCACTGCACTCCAGCCTGGGCAACAGAGTGAGACTCTGTTTCAAAAAAATAAGAGATTTTCTGATACAAGGGCATTTCAGAAAAAAGAACATACTTGATCCTCCTTCCCTATATTTTATTCTTTTCATTTCTAGGAGTAAATACATTTCCTAGAATAATTATGAATCCTTTTTGTCCATGTTTTTCTGCCTTTTACTGCACATATATCTACCCATAAATAATACACAGTATTATTTGGTTTGTTTTTAAAATGGACACTTGTCCTTTTGCAATGTACTATTTTTCTCTCTCAGAGTTTTTTTTTTTTATATATATTTACTCATGTTGATATACATATGTGCTCCCTTATGTGCACGGGGTCATTTCTGGGTCTGTCCCATTGGGCCATATCTCTGTCTCTGCATTAGTATCATTCTGATGTATAAAACCATATTTACCTCTGTAAAATGTCTTGATTTATGTCTACATTGAATCTTTCCCTCTTTACTCTTTAAATATTATCCTGGCTAGTCTCAGTCATTTAGTTTCATATAACATTTAGGATCTACTCATCAAAAGTGTTGAGTTTTAAGTTGATTGGGTTTGATATGGATTGAATTTATAACTTAAGGTTGCTATGAATTAATATATTTTAGGAGCCGGGTGTGGTGGCTCACCCCTGTAATCCCAGCACTTTGTGAGGCTGAGGCAGGCAGATCACTTGAGGCCAGGAATTCAAGACCAGCCTGGCCAACATGGTGAAACCCCCTCTCTACAGAAAATTCAAGAATTAGCTGGGTGTGATGGCCCACGCCTATAATCCCAGATACTCAGGAGGCTGAGGCACAAGAATCACGAACTCGGGAGGCAGAGGTTGCAGCGAGCCAAGATTGCACTACTGCCCTTTAGCCTGGGCAAGAGAGTGAGACTCTGTCTCAAAATAATAATAATAATATATTGTAGCATTCATTTTTCTCATAGATGTTTATAGCAAAACTCTCTGTCATTTAAATGTTCTTTCAAATATTTCCAGATAATTTTTGTTTGTTTTTATAGTGGAAAAATGTATGCAAAAGTAGAGAGATTACTATGATAAACCCTCATAAACTCATAATCAAGTAAAACAATGATCAATTTGTGGCCAATCCTATTTCATCTGTATTTCCATATATTCTACTACTTTCCTGTTTTATTTTGAAGCATATCCCAGACATCATATCATTTCTTCTATAAAAATTTCATCAAATATCTCTAAAAGATAAGGACTCCTTAAAAATATATCCACAATACAATTATTACCACTAAAACACCCAATAGGCCAGGCTTGGTGGCTGAGGCCTGTAATCCCAGCATTTAGTGAGATCCTGGCAGGAGGACCATTTGAGCCCAGGAGTTCAAGACCAGCCTGGACAACATAGCAAGAGCTTTTCTCTATTAACTGGGTGTAGTGGCTCATGCCTGTGGTCTCAGCTACTCCAGAGGCTGAGGTGGAAGAATCCCTTGAGCCCTGGGGGCCAAGGCTGCAGTGAGCCGTGATCGTGCCATTGCACTCCAGCCTGGGCAACATGGCAAGACTTCACCTCAATTTTTCTTTTTTCTTTTTTGTTTTTTTGAGATAGAGCCTCGCTCTGTCAAGTACAGTGGTGCCATCTTGGCTCACTGCAACCTCTGCCTCCCAGGCTTCAGTAATTCTCTCACCTCAGCCTTCCCAGTAGCTGGGACTACAGGCAGGTCCGATCATGCCCAGCTAATCTTTGTATTTTTTGCAGAGACAGAGTTTCACCATGTTGCCCAGGCTGGTCTTGAACTTCTGGTCTCCAGCCATCTGCCCGCCTTGGCCTCCCAAAGTGCTGGGATTACAGGTCTGAGCCACTGTCCCTGCCTATTATTATTTTTAATTGATACATAATAATTGTATATATTTATATGGCACCAATCAAGATAATGAACAAATCTATTATCCTCAAAAGTTTCTTCATGCCCCTTTGTCATATCTCCTTCCTGTGCTCCCCTTCTCCTTCCCCAAGTAACTACTAATCTGCTTCATTATAAATTAATTAGCATTTTTTTAAGAATTTTACAGGCCTATCACAGTGGTTCACACCTGTAATCCCATGGCTTTGGGAGGCCCAGGTGAGAGAATTGCTTGACTCGAGGTGCTCAAGACCAACCGAGGAAAAAAAGTGAGACCCTGTCTCTACAAAAAATCAAAAGGTTAGTTACCAGGCATGGTGGCCCATGACTATGGTCCCAGCTACAATGAAAGGCTGAGGCAGGAGGATTCCTTGAGTCTAGGAGGTCCAGGGTACAGTGAGCTGTGATGGGGTCACTGCACTCCAGCCTGGTCAACAGACTGAGACCCTGACTCAAAAACAAAAAAAAAACAAACTTTCTTTCACCTTGTTTTCAGCTTGTTTTTATGTGTATCTGCAGTCCATTCTTCTTATTGTGTACTCCTTTTTGTTGTACGTGTATACCACAATTTGTCCATTCAGTCACCTAATGGTGGACATTTGGGTTGTTTACAGGTTTTGCCTATAACAAAGCTTTGATAAATATTAATATGCAAATCTTTTTATGAATATATTCTTTCATTTGTCTTGGCTAAATACAACAAAATGATATGGTGAGTCACAATGGAGATGTGTGTTCGAGTTTTAAAGGAACTGTCAAACTATTTCCAAAGAGTTCTACCATTTTACATTCCCACCAGCAGGGGAAGAGACTTTCAGTTCCTCCATATCCTCACTAACACGTGATATGGTCAGTTGTGGTATTTCATTGTGATTTTTAGTATGAGTTTCCTTAATGACTACAGATATTGAGCATGTTTTCCTGTGCTTATTTGTCACTGGTTAAATATCTGTTAAAACCTTTTGCTCATCATTTACTGGATTTTTTGTTTTCTTATTGTTGAGCATTGCAAATTATATATTCTTACAAGTCTTTTGTCAGATAGGTGATTTGCAAATATTTTCTTCCAGTTTGTGGTTTGTTTCTTCATTCTCTTAATATGGTTTTCCAAAGAGCAGAAGTTTTTAATTATAATGACATCCAGTTTATCAATTCACTCTGTTATGGATCATGCTTTTGAAATCTTTGCCTAATTCAAAGTTGCAGAGGTTTTCTGCCATTTTTTTTTTTTTTTTTTTTTTTTTTTTTTTTTTTTGACAGAGTCTCACTCTGTCACCCAGGCTGGAATGCAATGGCATGATCTTGGCTCACTACAACGTCTACCTCTGGGGTTCAAGTGATTCTCCTGTCTCAGCCTTCTAAGTAGCTGGGATTACAGGCACCTGCCACTACGCCCAGCTAATTTTTGTATTTTTAGTAGAGGCAGGGTTTCACCTTGTTGACCAGACTGGTCTCGAACTCCTGACCTCAGGTGATCCACTGCCTTGGTCTCCCAAAATGCTGGGATTACAGGCATGAGCTATGGTGCCCAACCCTTTGCTATGTTTTCCTCTAGAACTTTCCTGGTTTTAAGTTTTACATTTAGGACTATGATAATTTTGAATTAATTTTGTATAATGTGAGAGGTATGGATCAAAGTTCATATTTTTGCACATAAATAGATGATTGTTTTTGCATATGGATATCTATAGTAACCAGATATCCATATACAAACAGACTATCCTTTCTCTACTGAATTGCTTTTGAAATTTTCTTCAAAGTCAGCCATCCATATACATGTACTATATATCTATTTCTGGACTCCACTCTGTTTCATGTCTCTATCTCCCAAGTAGCTGGGTATTGATGCCAATACCACACTGTGTTTATTACTACAGCTTTACAGTCTTAAAATAAGTAATGTTTGTCCTCCAACTTTATTTCTATTTTTCACAGTTGTTTCCGCTATTCTAGGTCCTTTCCATTTCAATATGAATTTTAGAATCAGATTTTTGATTGGAATTATGTCAAACATATAGTTCAAATTTAGGAGAACTGGCATCTTAACAATATTGGATATTTCCATTTATTTTCCTTCCTTCCTTCCTTCCTTCCTTCCTTCCTTCCTTCCTTCCTTCCTTCCTTCCTTCCTTCTTTCCTTCCTTCCTTCCTTCCTTTCTTCCCTCCTTTCTTTTTTTTCTCAGTGTTGCCCTTGCAGTGGCACACTCTCAGCTCACTGAAACCTGTCCCTCCCAGGTTCAAGCAATTCTCGTTTCTCAGCCTCCCAAGTAGCTGGGATTACAGGCACGCACTACCAAACCTGGCTAAATGTTTGTACTTTTAGTAAAGATAGTGTTTCACCATGTTGACCAGGCTGGTCCTGAACTCCTGACCTCAAGTGATGTGCCTGCCTCGGCCTCCCAAAGTGCTGGGATTACAGGTGTGAGCTACTGCACCTGGCCAACCAAGCCTGTTCATTTTTATACAATGTCTAGGAACTGCATATGTTTTAATTTTGATTAAGTCCAATGTATACCATTTTTATATATTTATACATATTTATATAAGATTCACATATAAATTATATATTTATAATTTAATTTGATTATTTTAGGTCATATCTAAGACACCTTTGCCTAGCCCAAGTTCACAAAAGTTTTCTCCATTATTTTGTTCTATTAGGTTTGCAGCGTTTGCTTTAAATCTAGGCCCATGATCCATTTTTAGTTATTTTTGTGTGTAGCATGAGTAAGGATTGAGGTTCATTTTTCTCTTTTTGTGGGTATTTGGTTATTCAAACACTGTTTTTGAAAAGACTGCCCTATCCCCATTGAATTACCAAGATACCCTTATTGAAAACAAATTGAACATATCTGTGTGCCTATTTATGGACTCTATTCTTACTCATTCTTTTCATGTTGTCAGGTTACCAGAGCTTTATAACAAGCAGTATAAGACCTCCTTTCGAAATTGTTTAGCTACACAAGTCCCTTTGCTTTTCATATGTTTATATATGTATTCAGATCCTTTAAAAGTATATTTTAGATGTAGCTTATCAATTTCTACAAAAATAAGCCTGCACAAATTTTGCTTGACATTGTGTTAAACTTTTAGATCACATTTGGGATATCTAAATTGGGACTTCTTATTAGTCCTAGTATTTTTTATTTTTGGTGATTTTTAAAGATGTTATACATACACAATCGTGTCTACAAATAAAGGCAGTTTTACTTTTCTTTTTTGAGACGGAGTCTCGCTTTGTCACTCAGGCTGGAGTGCAGTGGCGCCATCTCGACTCACTGCAAGCTCCGCCTCCTGGGTTCACGCCATTTTCCAAGGCAGTTTTACTCTTTTAGTTCCAATATTTATTCATTTTATTACCCTTTCTTGCCTTAATGCACTAGCTAGGACTTTGATACAAAAAAAATTTTTTTTTTCTTTGAAACTCGGTGTTGCTCTATCACCCAGTCTGGAATACAGTGACACCATCATAGCTTACTGCAAGCTTGAACTTCTGGGCTCAAATGATCTCCCCACCTCAGCCTCCTGAGTAGACTGGATTACAGGCATGTGCCGCCATGCTGTTTTTTTTGTTTTTGTTTTTTTCTTAAGAGATGCGTTCTGGCTATGCTTTCCAGGCTGGTCTCGAATCTGGCTTCAAGTGATCCTCTTGCCTCAGGCTCCCAATGTGTGAGGATTAGAGTTGTAAGCCACCATGCCCTACCTAAAAGTCATTAATCAGGCGAATATACTATTAAATAAATACATTTGTCCTTGAGAAATATACTTGCATAAAGGCTAGGAAGGTGAATTTTGAATTTACAATTGAACTTCTTGGAGTTCCACACCCAAGTGCGGTAGCATGGACAGAGTGACCTTTCTTGCCATCTTTAGCTCTACAAGATCTTATAGACATTTTTGGAGACATCCCAGCCTCAGCAGCCAAACTCCATCTATAGCCCTCACAAACAGGCTCTGAAAATGGGCTTGATAATGCTTGAGCAGATAATCCTGGGGTCTGGGGTCTCCAGAGGGCAAATTAGAAGAGGGAGATTTTTCTGTGGGTTCATACCTCTGATTCTCTGAGAAAGGGACATGGCCGGGCCCTCTAAAACATAGGGCCCAAGGGAGGGGCCTCTCTTGTCCAAGCAGTACTGCAGGGCAAACTGAGTCGCTCCTACCCTGTTGTACTTCCATCTGCAGGCCACTCTCATAATGATTTACCATTGCTGTTTCTTCCCTTGGGGTTATTGACCTTCATAAGGCTTCTCTATTAACCATGAACTGATTCTCCTGGTGGACTCTTCCCTGAGTCTTCTACATATGCCCAGGCATGGCTTAATTTTCAAAGTAAAAACTGTTTAGGCTCTCAATAGGAATACTCACCACATTAAAATAGATATTAATTAGGCTGGGTGCAGTGGCTCAGACCTGTAATCCCAATACCTTGGGAGACCAATGCAGGTGGATCACCTGAGGTCAGGAGTTTGAGATCAGCCTGACCAAGATTGTGAAACCCCATCTCTATTAAAATACAAAAATTAGCCGGGTGTGGTGGCACACACCTGTAATCCCAGCAACTCAGGAGGCTGAAGCAGGAGAATTGCTTGTATCGGGACATGGAGATTGCAGTGAGCTGAGGAGCTGAGATCGTGCCACTGCACTCCAGCCTGGGCGAAAGAGTGAGACTCCATCTCAAAAATAAAAAATGAAATAAAAAGATGATTTGCATGAGACTCTACAAATGTTCTTTTGTGGTCAGAATGGTAAAACATTTTTCATATGAAAATGTTGTCTTACATTCTTTCTGTTTCCATGATTTTATTTAATTTAAACTTTTTATTATGAAATATTTCAGACACATACAAGAGTAGAAAGACTAGTATAATGAACCTCCTCCATGTACCCATTATAAAAAATCATTAGTTAGGGTCAATCTTCTTTCATCTGTATTCTCACGCATTCCTGTACCTCCTACCATATTATTATTATTATTATTATTATTATTATTATTATTATTATTTGAGACAGAGTCTCGCTCTGTCGCCCAGGCTGGAGTGCAGTGGCGCTATCTCGGCTCACTGCAACCTCTGCCTCCCGGGCTCACGCCATTCTCCTGCCTCAGCCTCCCGAGCAGCTGGGACTACAGGCACCCACCACCACGCCCAGCTAATTTTTTTGTATTTTTAGTAGAGACGAGATTTCACCGTGTTCGCCAGGATGGTCTCGATCTCCTGACCTCGTGATCCGCCCGCCTCGGCCTCCCAAAGTGCTGGGATTACAGGTGTGAGCCACAGCGCCTGGCCTATATTATTTTTAAACCAACCCCAGAAGTCATTTTACTTCATTTATATGTATTTCTGTATGTAGTCTCTGAAATATGAAGCCTCCCTTTTTAACATAAGCACAATATCATTATTATATCTTTACAAATTAATCTTTTAATCTCAACATTGCCCTCTTCCACCACTGCAATTTATTTGTGCAAGAAAGTGAGCCATTTGTCTTACAGTTTCCCACAGTCTAGATTTTACTCATTGCATCTCCAGGGTATTTGACCCTGTTTTTATGACTTTAATATTTCCTGAAATTCACTGTTGAACCCAGTCCTTGGGTTCTAGGGCTTTGACAGATTCATGTCCACTGTTTTTGGGATGACTACCTCATGGTTGGTAGTGTGTTCTTTCATCAGGAGGCACGCAATAATCTGGTCATCTCTCTTTTAATGATATTAGTGACTATTAATGATTGATATGTAGGCTGGGTGCAGTGGCTTATGCCAGTAATCCCAGCACTTTGGGAGGCTGAGGCAGGAGGATTGCTTGAGCCCAGGAGTTCTAGACCAGCCTGGGCAACATGGTGAAACCCTGTCTCTACCAAAAATACAAAAATTAACCGGGTGTGGTAGCATGTGTCTGTGGTCCCAGCTACCAGGCTGAAGTGGAATGATTGCTTGAGCCCAGGAGGCAGAGGTTGCAGTGAGCTGATATGGAGCCACTGCACTCTAGCTTGGGCAATATAGCTAGAACCTGTCTCAAAAAAAAAAAAAAAAAAAAAATTGGTATCTGAATCCAAATTCATTAAGAGTTACAAAATGGTGATATTATAATGACATCAGGCTTTTGCATGCATTAGCTGGAATATTTCTATAAAGAGAAAGTTCCCTTATTACTATTTGGTTGCCCAGTGGTATTTTCGTTCTTTACACATTTCAATTCAGTATAAGAACTGGAATCTTAACTGAATACTTAAAATAGCACGTTGGAGCTTCAAAGGATTTTCAGTTGAATCTAATTCAACATTGTATTTTGTGGATGAAGAAACAGGTCCAGAAAGGTTAAATTAGTTTTCCAATTTCTAAACACTCATTAGTAGTTATCAGAGTCCCAACAGGAAACAGGTAGGATAATTTGAAGTGGGTTTATTTACAAAAAGACTAATTCAAAGGTGTGGAAGGGTATAAGGAGGCTTCAAGGAATTGTGCATGAGCTTGGGGCTAGCAACTTTATCATTTCTAGGTGCCAATAAACAACAAAGCAAGGGACAGTTATGAGACCCTGTAAGAAAGTGAGTCCTATAGGAGCTGTCACCTTGGGAAGAGTAATGACCTTCTGTTGAAGAACATAGCCAGCCTGTAGTGACTCATACAGAGTGAGTCCAGGAGAGAAATACCCAACTCCCAATCTCCTTTCTCCTGCAGATCCCTGCATGGACTCCCCATTGACCAAATCCAACTGATAAACAGAAAGGAAGGGAGCCCATTGACTTAATTCATGGTCTCCCAAGACAGATACTCTGGGGGATATAAATGGAGAGTCAATCTAGAGGGGAAAAGTCAGAAACAGATGGCAAAAATTTCAATTCACATTCTTGCTCCAATTCCACCATTCTACCATGCATTCAAATATTTGCTTACATTTACAGATCTTATATTTGTAGAAATAATTCATGGCCCAAAATGATGTCATCTTTCTCTGGAGTGAATTTTGTTTCTCAAATGCAGGGAACTACCTTAATACAATTTTAGGGTTTGAGACTTCTTTCTGGGTTACTCAGATGTTTGGAAGTAGGATTGCCATCCATGTATGGGCCATCTAACCTGTAGTTCAATCTTACTTGTAGGGTATATCATCTTTTTTGTCCTCAAGATGTTATCAATAATTCAGTTCAGATAAACACATGCACAAAAATCCTCAACAAAATACCAGCAAACAGAATCTAGCCACACATCGAAAAGTTAATTCACCCGGATCAAATAGGCTTCATTCCTAGGATCCAAGGTTGGTTCAACATATGCAAATCAATAAATGTGACTCACCACATAAACAGACTTAAAAACAAAAACTAGATGAATATCTCAATAGGTATGGGAAAAGCTTTTGATAAATCCAACATCCCTTCATGATAAAAACCCTCAACAAACTAGGCATCAAAGGAACATACCTCAAAATAATAAGAACCATTTATGACAAACCCACAGCTAACACATACTGAACAGGCAAAAGCTAAAGACATTCCCCTTAAGAACAGGAACAAGACAAGGACACCCATTCTCAATATTCCACATAGTACTGGAGGTCCTAGCCAGAGCAATCAGGCAAGAGAAAGAAATAAAAAGCATCTAAATAAGAAAAGGAGTCAGATGCTCTCTCTTCCCTGAAGATAAGAATCTTTTTTTTTTTTTTTTTTTTTTTTTTTTTTTTTTTTTTTAAAGACAGAGTCTCACTCTGTCACCCAGGCTGGAGTGCAGTGGCACAATCTCGGCTCTCTGCAACCTCCGTCTCAAGTAGCTGGGACTACAGACTAGACGCTCAGCTAATTTGTTTTTTAGTATTTTTAGTGGAGATGGGGCTTCACTGTGTTGGCCAGGCTGGTCTCGAACTCCTGGCCTCAAGTGATCTGCCCGCGTTGGCCTTCCAAAGTCCTGGGATTACAGGCATGAGCCACTGCACCTCGTTCCCTGAAGATAAGATTCTATACCTAGACTCCACCAAATGGTTCCTAGAATTGATAAACAATGTCAGTATAGTTTCAGGATACAACATCAATGTACAAAAATCAGTAGCATTTTCATAAACCAATAACGTTCAAGCCGAGAGACAAGTCAAGAACACAGTTCCGTTTATAATAGCCCCACACACACGCAAAATCTAGAATACTTCTAATCAAAGCAGTGAAAGATCTCTACAAGGAGAATTACAAAACACTGTTGAAGGAAATCATAGATGACACAAACAAGTGGAAAAACATTCCATGCTGATGGATTGGAAGAATCAATATTGTTTAAATGACCACACTACCCAAAGCAATCTAGAGATATAATGGTGTTCCTAAGAAACTACCAACATCATTTTCCACAGAATTAGAAAAACTATTCTAAAATTCATATGGAACCAAAAAGGAGCCTGTAGAACAGCAGGAAAAAATAAAATAAAATAAAACCCCAAAAGAGCCTGAATAAAGCCAAAGCCAGAGGTATCATATTATCCATCTTCAAACTGTACTGTAAGGCAACAGTAACCCAAACAGCATGGTACTGGGACAAAAACAGACACTCAGATTGATGGAACATAATAGAGAACCCAGAAATAAAGCCGTATACCTACAGCCATCTTATCTTCAACAAAGTCAACAAAAATAAGCAATGTGGAAGGACTCCCTATTCAACAAGTGGTGCTGGCTAGCCTTATGCAGAATAAAATTGGACCCCTACCCATCACCATATACAAAAATTCACTCAAGATGGATTAAAGATTTAAATGCAAGACCTCAAACCCTAGGAATCCTAGAAGACAACCTAGGAAATACCATTCTAGACATAGGCCTTGGGAAATAATTTATGACTAAGTCCTCAAAAGCAATTTGCAGCAAAACCAAAAACTGACAAGTGGGACCTAATCTAAACAGCTTCTGCACAACAAAAGAGACTATGAACAGAGTGTGGTGTTATGATATATGTTGGTTTTCATCTGCGGTTTCTGGCTTGTAACTCCCACAATCCTTGTTACAGTCTTTGGTTATGTTGAGTGTGTTAGGCCTCAGAGGCAGGCCTCTGACATTTTCCTGCTCTCCTTTTACCTGCTAATAACCCCCCACCTTTCTGATTGTGGGTCCTAATACCTTCCCAGGAGATGGTCCCATTGGATACACAGAGACATAAAGATGAGAACAATAGACACTGTGGACTGGAGGGAAGGCAGGAGCAAGGGTTGAAAAACTAACTGTTGGGTGCTATGTCTACTACCTGAGTGACAAGAACAATTGTACCCTAAACTTTAGCATCATGCAATATATCCATGTAACCTGCACATGTACCCCCGAGTCTAAAATAAAACTTGAAATTACTTTTAAAAAAGCCCTATTTTGCATAGTTCAGTGATTTTTAGGAACTCATGTGTGCCTTCACAGTGGAAGTGACTGTACTCCTCCCAGAGTATTTTCTTCATATACTTCTTCAAATACCTCCTACACTTCAGAAACTTCTCCAGATTTTCTTCATATCCTTCAACCAAAACAACATGCTGCAACAGCAGGAATGTAGAAGCAGAAATGAGAATCCACTGTCATCTATTAAGCCAGACATTAAAAAGATTTGTGAAAATGCACAACAGTGTCACCATTCTTTTTGTTTTGTTTTGCAAAATACCATTATTTTTCATTAAAAAGAATTCACTTCAGCCTTTCAGCTGCCTAATTCAGATCCACAAAAATCCTAAAGCCAAAGGGAACCCTGACTGTAGACTCACCCTTCGGATTCCTGTCCTTTCTTCCAGAATCTTGCCAGCGAGTTCCTCATTATCTCATAACCCTATGCTATGGAACATAAATTACCTAAACTGTGCCTTTTAGGTAGAGGGAGAATCTCAGGGCCAGCTAGAAGCAGCAGTATTTCAGCATTGTATTGGGGTTTGGGTGCCTAACATCAAAAACATATTTAAAGTTAATAAATCAAAAAAGCCAGCAAAGAAAACAAAAAATAAAAATTGTGTATGAAAATGGCTCTGAAAGGATCTGGAAGGAAAGCACAAAGTAAGAGGGTATAAAAAGTTATGGCTTTGGAAAATAGCTTGATATATAATCTCAGATTTTGTATTTCTACAGTAAAATGCCACTTGAACATTTAGGCATTTTAGTTTTCCACACATGACCCTCATGGATTTCCAGAGTTTATTGTTCTTGGTGAGGATGGAGGGGAGGATTATCTTACTCCTACAAGGTTTTGGAGGTTTAACAAGTTGTTGAAAATATTAAAAGGCACATAACCATTAGTAGCTCATCAACATTTTCTTTCAGTATAATCACTGATTCACTAACTACATATTTTACTATTGATATTAATTCCAAAAGCTAGTGTGGGTCACATAGATTCCATTTTACATGAAGAAAATAAAGTTTCCTTACTAAGAATTTACTTCTATTATTTTATACACCTTTAGAAAAATCTAATGTCACATTGATTCATTGAGGATACAGTTGTGTAGCTGGTAGGTGTTTTACCTCACGACTATTTCCTGCCTTCCTTTAATTATTACTTTTTTTAAGATGGTGGTCTCGATATGTTGTCCAGGCTGATCTTGAACTCTTGGACTCAAGCGATCCTCCCACCTTGGAGAAAATTTAAAAACTCTTTCCTTTAATCCTTTTATTCTCTCTCTCTTTTTTTAATTGAGATGGAGTCTCGCTCTGCCGCCCAGTCTAGAGTGCAGTGCTGCCATCTTGGCTCACTGCAACCTCTGCCTCCCGGGTTCAAATGATTCTCCTGTCTCAGCCTCCCGAGTAGCTAGGATTACAGGCGGCTGCCACCACGCCCAGCTAATTTTTGTATTTTTAGTAGAGAAGGCAGTTTCACCATGTTGGCCAGGCTGGTCTTGAACTCCTGACCTCAAGTGATCTGCCTGCCTCGGCCTCCCAAAGTGTTGGGATTACAGGCATGAGCCACTGCGCCCAGCCTTTCCTTTAATTCTTTAGTATTCAATTATTTTATCCTTCCTTATTACCCGGTTTGAAATGTAATTCATAGCTGGACATGGTGGGTCACACTTGTAATCCCAGCACTTTGGGAGGCCAACGCGGGCGTATCACCTGAGGTCAGGAGTTCGAGACCAGCCTGGCCAACATGGTGAAGCCTCCCTGCCTCGCCCTGTCTCTACTGAAAATACAAAATTAGCCGGGCGTGGTTGGCGCATGCCTGTAATCCCAGCTACTAGAAAGACTGAGGCAGGAGAATCGCTTGAACCCGGGAGGCAGAGGTTGCAGGGAGTTGAAATCGCGCCATTGCACTACCGTTCCGGCAAGAACAGCGAAACTCCGTCTCAAAGAAAAAAAAAAAAAAAAAAGAAAAGAAAAAAGTAATTTACATTTTCTTCTGCCCTTTTCATAGGACTCACCAGTCTCAGTTCCTGGAGACGGGAAATACAAAACCTATTTCTTTACTCAGTTGTAACTTGCACTGGCTTTCCTAACAATTACAGCATTCTGGGGTTCTCTGGGAACTTACACATCTGTTCTTTGCTCCCCAAATAAGCAGGTACTTTTTTGATTGCTCTTAAACAATCTGGGTATTTCCCTCCCCTCCTCGAGTGATGCAGTTTAAAAAATAGAATAGGTCACGTAATTCTCCTGTTTCATCTTGCTGATAATTTGTGGAGTCGGGTATAGACTCCATTTTCTATCTTAAGTAAGTATCTGGCGCTTGTGGGGGAATTAAGATCCTAAATGAGAATGCTAAGTCCTTCGGCAGTTGGCACTAATCAATTACTCATTACTCATAACGGAATGAGCCACTGGAAATTTTAAAAGGAAAGGTACATGGGAGAACCTGATAAATTTGGCCTGCCACTTCTGGAGTGCCACAGTCACTAATGAAGCACCCTCCGGTGTAGGCCCTGGGTCCAGGGCGCTATGTGCAACCTCCTGCCTCGCGCAACGTCGGTCTCCCGGAGCCTGTCCTGCCAGCGCCTCGCACGGTCCCAGTCCACGAGGCCGCCAAGGCCCGGAGGGGGGCGCCCTCGTTGCGGGGAACACTGGAAATGCTTCAGGGGCGGACTCCGAGGACCGAGTATTGGTTGGAGAGACTTTTTGCGCCACCCTATAATCGCTTGCGCTCCAGGTCTTCTTAGTTGGGGGCCGGGTGGGTGAGGACCGGGACCCCATGCCACGGGCGGCACTCAGAGAAGGGCTGGGGTCCGAGGGCCGCAGCGCGGTCGGTTTCGTCCGGGCTCGAGCTTCCTAGCAGCGCCCTACCTGGGGGCGGGCCCTGATCCCGGGTGCCGCGACGAGTGGGTGGCCAGAAGCTGGTGGCGGAGAGTGAGAGCGACTGCTAGGAGCGACGAGGCTGGCGCGGGGACGACGCGACGGAGGCGATCGGAAGAGAAACGAGGTCGGGCGAGTAGGAGGAAATCCAGCCCATGAAGGGGAGCTGCCGCCAAGGAGGGAGGAGGGTGCTTTCGGCTGCCGCTGCTGCTGTTCCGGGACGTCGCCCGGGGAGCCCGCCCGCTCGTAAGGTGCGCGCCAGGTAGCTCAGCACCCAGGGGGCGCCCTTCCTGGCTCCTCCCAGAGCGGCCGGGACGGAAGGAGCTGCGCTGTGCGGCGCTGCTGGTGGCAAGCGCGGGCTGCACCCCGAGCGCGGCGCCCTTGAGCTGCACCGCAGCGCAGGTTTGTAAGCCGACTTGTCAGCCGGCCAAGAAAAGGAAGCTCCGTCCCTTCCCGCTCACCCGACTTCCCCACCCCTTGTACTCTAAACCCTGCAGAGGGCGAGCGGCGCGGCCACGGAGGCGCCGAGGAGGAGCGAGCCGCCGCCGGGCAGCGGCGTGCCCTCGGGGGAGAGGGCGCCGGAGAGGAGGCGGCGGCGAGGCGGCGAGGGCGCGGCGCGCGATGGCAGTTGCTTAGCCCGGCGGGCGCGGAGCAGCCCCGAGCTGTGGCTGGCCAGGCGGTGCGGCTGGGCGGGGGACGCCGCCGCCGTTGCTGCCCGGCCCGGAGAGATGAGCACGGAGGCGGGCGAGGGCATCACTTTCTCCGTGCCACCCTTCGCCCCCTCGGGCTTCTGCACCATTCCCGAGGGCGGCATCTGCAGGAGGGGAGGAGCGGCGGCGGTGGGCGAGAGCGAGGAGCACCAGCTGCCACCGCCGCCGCCGGGCAGCTTCTGGAACGTGGAGAGCGCCGCCGCCCCAGGCATCGGGTGTCCCGCGGCCACCTCCGCGAGCAGTGCCACCCGAGGCCGGGGCAGCTCTGTTGGCGGGGGCAGCCGACGGACCACGGTGGCATATGTGATCAACGAAGCGAGCCAGGGGCAACTGGTGGTGGCCGAGAGCGAGGCCCTGCAGAGCTTGCGGGAGGCGTGCGAGACGGTGGGCGCCACCCTGGAAACCCTGCATTTTGGGAAACTCGACTTTGGTGAAACCACCGTCCTGGACCGCTTTTACAATGCAGGTGCGTGTGTGACCCCTTTGCCATCCCGCGCGGTCGGGACCCACGTTTAATCTGGCCATCTTCGGGGCATTTCATTTTTCTGGGCGGGAAGCATTTACTTCTTGCCCCACTTTGGGGGCAGCGAGCGCTGCTGCGTGACTGCTCTTGTCGCTTGCTGCTCCGGGGAGAGCGTGTGTGTTTGTGAAAGAGTCTGTATTTGTGCGAGAGACCCATGGATCCACCCACCGCCCAACGCTGGAGCCCTGGGTCCCTGCGATCGACTTGAACTGTTCTCTAGCAGTGAGAGATATTAGCCCCAGTCAGTCCTTCTCCGTTCAGTGTCTCGGTTTCGCTTCTGTGAGGTTTGGTCCCTGTTTTCCTTCTGTATATACCTGTGACCGTTTTAGATGAGGTTCTCCTTTTCTCCGTGTAGTTTTGAGAGTACAGGAACGATGACATACCATGCACGCAGAGTGTAACTATAGTAATTTGCACGCCGTATCATGAGCTTCGCAACACACCTTACCCTCAATAAGTTTTAGTAGCTTGAATTTCCTCTCACCAACCCAGACTTTGAAGTAATTACAGTGCTTCCAAAGGCAATAACATCACAACTTACACTGAACTTGTGTGTTATCTTTGTAAGGATTTTGGTGAAAGAACCAGGGCCTGTTTTTTGTTACCCCATAAACCATGATGGGCTAGAAAGTTTATAATTTAACATTGTCTAAAACACCTATATGCTATCCTAGTAATAAGATTAGTTTGGCCATTAAAGTGATTGCTAGCATAATCCATGAAAGAAATGTATCTTTTCAACCTATCTCAGATTTCAGAAAACGTTAAGGCAGTTCTAGTAACTGAAGCAATTAGCTGTTTGCAAATGTTAGGAATAATACCATGCTATCGAAATTAACCTTTAGCCTCCTGTACGTCCAGTGTTGAGAATATATACATATTTAAGTTTACATTTGTGGGTAAAAACTTGGTTTAATGGTTTCAAAACAGTACACTTCTTGCATTTGTGATCACATAAAAGGCTTTATTTTCCAATCTTGTTTTCAATTCTGATTCTCTTCAGTATCTTCCAAACACCTGAAGTAGGCGTATGTCAGTTTTGGAATTCAGCCAAAGCTGAGTATTTTAAGAACAACAAGAACTTCATGTTAAGGAAGCCAGACTAAATAAACTAGGACTTTCTGGTTCTGGTATTTTTAAAATAGTTTTGGTCTTCATAACTGAGCATGGCTATAATGTATTATAGCTTGATTCTTTGGGTAGCTTGCTATAAAAGTTACATCAACGTAACTTTTCTAAAAATTATAGCGCTCTTATTTTTGGATTATAATTTGGAAGAAGCTTCAAAGAACTAAAAGATATGAGAGGAAAATACCCAACTGAACACTTGAGCCTATTTTTATTGCACTGATTGGGCGTTTTTTTCTAGGGCTCTAGAAAAAAAATTTTTTTTAACTCTAAGCTAATTTGAAAGAAACTTTCCTAACAAGGCTTGGTTTCTGTTACTCTCCAAATACTGTCTCTGGGAAAGGGAGAGAGAGAATGATTAGAAGGGAGCTGAAGTTTGAGTGTGTTTCATTGAATCCTCCAAACAAGCCTGTGAAGGAAGTACTTACCTTCTTAGGTGAGAAAACCCAGGGATCCCTAACTGGCCCTAGGATTCATAGGGAGTAAGTGGCCAATGTAGGATTCCACTTCAGGTGGCTGACCCTAAAAGGTTGTGCTTGGGCCAGGTGTGGTGGCTCACGCCTGTAATCCCAGCACTTTGGGAGGCCAAGACAGGTGGATCACCTGAGGTCAGGAGTTTGAGGCCAGCTTCCTGGCCAACATGGTGAAACCCTGTCTCTACTAGAATGACAAAAATTAGCCAGGCATGGTGGTGCACACCTGTAGTCCTAGCTACTCAGGAGGCTGAGGAAGGAGAATCACTTGAACCTGGGAGGCAGAGGTTGCAGTGAGCCGAGATTGTACCATTGCACTCCAAACTGGGTGACAGAATGAGACTCTGTCTCAAAAAAAAAAAAAAAAAAAAAAGGTCGTGCTTGGCCCTTGCTTCCTCCATTTAGGTGGGCTGAGTTACTCTCAGAATCAAGGGAAACTCCCTATCTTGGAATCACGTGAGTGAGCTGGCAAATATCTTACCAGGCATTTAGGTGCATTTGGAATAGAGGGGAGGGCATGCTCTTGGAAGCCTCTTGTTCCTGTGCCTTCCTACTGCTTCTTTCAACCTAGACAGGTCTCAGTTTAACCCCTGCCCATCTGGGTGGCATGAACTCCCAGGATGAGTGCCCTCTCATTTAGCATGAAAGCATGAAAATGTGACAGAATGAAGGTAGTGCATCAGTTTCATCTAAACCCTTTGTTTTTATTTTATTTTATTTGTTTTAGAGACAGGGTGTCATTCTGTTGCCCCGCCTGGAGTGCAGTGGCATGATCATGGTTCACTGCAGGCTCGAACTCCTGGGCTCTAGTGATCCTCCTGCCTCAGCCTCCTGAGTAACTGGGACTAGAGGCATGAGCCACCACACTGGGCTAATTTTATTTTATTTTATTATTATTTTTTTGTAGAGACAGGGTCTTTCTATGTTGCCCAGACTGGTCTCAAACTTCTGGCCTCAAGCAGTGCTCCTGCCTTGGCCTCCCAGCGTGTTGGGATTACAGGCGTGAGCCCTTCACCCAGCCTCCCTTTGTTTTTTCTAAACTAAGGGCTGTGGAGTTTGATGGTAGTAGAACTTATTTTCTTCTGACTTCTAAGAGGGCTTATTCTTCCTCACTAGGGGTTGACAAACTTCTGGAGATGTCCAGATACTAAATATTTTAGACTGCAGTTTTTAAAAAACTTTTACTTGAGAATCAGAGGGTATTTGTGCAGGTTTGTTACAGAGATACATTATGTGATGCTGAGGTTTGGGGTATGAATGAAAAAAAAATTTCATTGTACCCAGTGGGTAGTTTTTCAGCCCCCTCTCTTTTCTCCTTCTAGTAGTCCCCACTGTCTGTTGGTCCCATCTTTAAGCCTTTTTTTTTTTTTTTTGAGATAGTGTCTTGCTCTGTTGCCCAGGCTGGAATGCAGTGGCATGATCTTGGCTCACCATAACCTCTGCCTCCCAGGTTCAAGCGATTCTCCTGCTTCAACCTCCCGAGTAGCTGGGACTACAGCCGCATGCCACCATGACTGGCTAATTTTTGTTTTTTTAGTAGAGACAGGGTTTCACCATGTTGGCCAGGCTGGTCTTGAACTCCTGACCTCATGATCTGCCCGCCTCGGCCTCACAGAGTGCTGGGATTACAGGCGTGAGCCACTGCGCCCAGCCTCCCATCTTTAAGTTTGCTTGTACCCAGTGTTTAGCTCCCACTTAAGTGAGAACATGCAATATCTGGTTTTGGTGTCTTTTTGGTAGAACAATTTATTTTCCTTTGGGCATATACCTAGTAATGGGATTGCTGGGTCGAACGGTAGTTCAGCTCTTATTTCTTTGAGAAATCTCTAAAGTACTTTCCACGGTGGCAGGACTAATTTACATTCTCACCAACAGTGTATAAGTGTTCCCTTTTCTCTGCAGCCTCACCAACATCTGTTATTTTTTGACTTTTTAACAAAAGCCATTCTGACTGGTGTGAGATGTTATCTCATTGTGGTTTTGATTTGCATTTCTCTGATGATTAGTGATGATGAACATTTTTTCATATGTTTGTTGGCTGCTTGTATGTCTTCTTCTGAGAAGTGTCTGTTCATATCTTTCGCCTATTTTTTAATGGGGTTATTTGTTTTTTTGCTTGTTGATTTGTAGACCTTTCTTAAATGCATAGTTTGTGAATATTTTCTCCCACTCTGAGGGTTGTCTGTTTACTCTCTTAATAGTGTCTCTTGTTGTGCAAAAGCTCTTTAGTTTAATTAGGTCCCATTTGTCATTTTTGTTTTTGTTGCGATTGCTTTTGAGGACTTAGTCATAAATTCTTTCCCAAGGCCGATGCGGAATGGTATTTCCTAGGCTTTCTTCTAGGATTCTTATGGTTTGAGGTCTCACATTTAAACCTTAATCCATCTTGAATGAATTTTTGTATATGGTGATAGATAGGGGTCCAATTTTATTCTGCATATGGCTAGCAAGCACCATTTATTGAATAGGGAGTCCTTTCTCCATTCCTTATTTTTGTCGACTTTGTTGAAGATCAGATGGTTTTAGGTGTGCGGTTTTGTTTCTTGAGGTCTCTTTCACAACTTCTCAGCTCTGCCCTGTTACTCAAGAGCAGCCATAAACAGGACCTAAACAAAAGATCGTGACTATGTTCCAACCACACTTTATTCATGGACACTGAAATTTGAACTTCATATACTTCATAAAGTATGATTTCTTGTTTTATAACCATTTTAAAATGTAAAAACCATTCTTAGCTTGTAAGCCATACTCAAAAAGAGATGGCCCGCAGGATTTGGCCCCTGTGCCAATGCTGACCTTTGCTCTACACCCATGACCTGTACTTGAAAGTTGAGTTTTTATGAGATAGTGGGAAGAACATGGTCCCTCATATTAGATCTGAGTTTTCATCCCAGCTCTGCTGTGAACCATGTAACTGTGAGAACAGCCCTTCATTGCCTCCAGTGGTGTTTCTTTGCTTGTAAAATTGACCAGGCATAGAAGTGAAGGGGGAATTGAACACAGCTTTTAGGATCCCCTTATTTAGTCCTGTGAATTTACAAAGGCAAGGCAGCATGGGATGCAGGCACAAAGTATTAGAACAGCATTTTCAAGGTTTGGCTTCGGGTCCTGATTGTTTTCTAACTTGGAGCAAGTCATTTAAAGCCTCAGAAAAGAGTGGAGTGTTGGAATAATTGGTATTTGAGATTCTGTCCAGCTCTCAAATTCTGTACTTTAAAATGACAACATTATTAAGACAAATGAGTCATTTCAGCTCATGGAGATTAAATGAACTGCTTGTATATATCATATTCCTGCCTCTGAAGAGCTCAGAGTTGGTGGGGAGGGCAGACCAATGCCTTTGCCATAGCAGTGCCTCTGTGCCAGGATGCCCTGGGCTCCCAGGAAACAGCTTCAAAAATCAGATTGAGGCTGCAGTGGGCTCAAGGGTAGCTTCTTATGCGTGTTTTTGTTTGCTTTTTTTCTTTTTGTGGAGAATGGGGTCTCGCTATACTGCCCAGGCAGGTCTCAATTTCCTGGGCTCAAGCTATCCTCCTGCCTCTGCCTCCCTAAGAGCTGGGATTAAAGGTGTGAGCCGCCACACCTGGCAAGGGGTAGCTTCTTAAAGGAGGTGACACCTGAAGTGAAATGGCAGGGTAAGCAAGGAGAGCTTAATGAAGGTCTCAACGTTTGCATGGGAAACAGTGATGTTCGAATAGCTCAACCTAAGGGAGTGAAAAAGAACTTAGTCCCAGCTACTCGGGAGGCTGAGGTGGGAGGATCCCTTGAGCTTGGGAGGCTGAGGCTGCGGTGAGCTGAGATCATGCTACTGCAGTCCAGCCTGGGTGAAAGAATGAGACCCTGTTTCAAAAAAAAAAAAAAAAAAACCAAGAAGAACTTAAAGTTTGGTAACATTTTTAATAAACTTTCCCAATCTTTGTGTATTGGTATCTTTAAAAAGAATAGATTACAAGTTAAACCTTTGCACTGATTTTTCTCGATCTGATTACTATTTACCTATATTTTAATTTCTTCTTTGACTACTCTTGTAGTTTGCTTTTTCATTTTCTTTCTGAGGTGAAACTAATGCTCTATTAATGCTTTTATGAAAATTCATCTTATTTATGTATACAACAGACTGTCACTCAGAGACAGCAAAGCCAAGCTGACAATACCCCTTCTTCGCCCTCTGCATTGTAGACAGAAAATTCTGTAAAAGCTAAGGGATGTCAATATCATCGTGTTGCCCTGGGTAGGTGGACAGATCCCAACTGGGAAGCTTTCCAAATACTTTTTTTTTTTTTTTTTTTTTTGAGATGGAGTTTTGCTCTTGTCACCCAGGCTGGAGTGCAGTGGCTCGATCTTGGCTCACTGCAACATCTGCTTCCTGGGTTCAAGTGATTCTCCTGCCTCAGCCTCCTGAGTAGCTGGGATTACAATCGTGTGCCACCACATCCAGCTAATTTTTTTGTATTATTAGTAGAGATGGAGTTTCACGTTGTTGGTCAGACTGGTCTCTAACTCCTGACCTCAGGAGTGATCTGCCTGCTTTGGCCTCCCAAAGTGCTGGGATTACAGGCATGAGCCACTGCACCCAGGCCTAAATTTTTTTCAAAAGACATCAAGTCTGTTGTTCTTTCATTTTGCTTATGAAAACACTGAACCTTGAAGAGGATATATTCATTCATTCAGATTAAATGGTTGAAGGTTCTTGCTTGGAGCACACTTTTTGTAGAAACATTATTGCACATGGTGGGCAGATTCTGGGACTAGCTTATAAGAAGCCTGGTTAACACAGTGTATGGAACCATTCACCATTTTAAACATTCGGGAAAATTCTGTTTCTGAAACCTAAAACCTGTATTAGAGCAATTACTTTTGCTTTCATCTAGCTCTGAGTAGCATCTTGGCCAGATGTAGGAGAAGCATCAACTTGGAGTGGTGAAAGGGGTGGGACTGTGGTGAGGTAGGGGACAAAGGGAAGATCAGGTGGCTGCAGGGAGAACCAGGGTGCTGTGTGAAAGAGGAGGCAATGCCAGCAGGAGATCCAGCAACACTTTCACTTCCTTTAGGCTTCTTCCCCTTCTATTTCCTGCTGATGTAAGACCCAGGGATACTGCTGTGCTCAAGGCCACCTCACTCCCTCAGTGGACACAGGGTTAGCTTGGCTGCCCGCTTCCCATTTCCTTGCCACCAGCCTTCACATCCGCCCGGGCCTTGGCTCACTGCAGATTGCAATCTCTTACTCAGCTTTTCACCCTGTAGCAATCATAGGTAACAGGAAGGAAGCACATGCTAGTTGAAATTGTGAGAACTTAGCTTTTCTATTCTCATCCATGGTATGTTCCCACTTTACTTGAGCTTGTGACAAAAGTCGCTCATGTGTTAATATGCCATCTCGCTGGAGAGGCATCTGACCTTGCCAGGCTTTGGCTTCAACTTGCTTCCAGCAAAGCTCCTTAGGACTTCTAATCTTATTTGGTAAAACAATAAAACAAAACAGAACATAACCTTGTATCCCATCTATCCCAGATGGAGAAGTTCTTGAAAATTTTCTAGCCCACTTCTGCATTTCTACTTTCAATATGCTTTCCAAGTATATTATCTCATATATTTTGAAGTAGAAGGTAAAGTCTGTATGTCCTAAATAGTGGTTCCCATGAACCAGTTAAAAAATTTGGAGGACTGACATGTGTTTGCCAACGTTTAAATTTTTCTACATAAGAGTGTTGTTATAAGTGGAGAGAGAAAGTGAGGAAAATTGAGAGAGAGAGAAAGAGAGAGACAGAGAGAGGAGATAGAGAGAGAGAAAGAGAGAGACAGAGAGAGAGAGACAGAGAGAGAGAGAAAGAGACAGAGAGAGAGAAAGAGAGAGACAGAGAGAGAGAGAGAGAGACAGAGAGAGAAAGAGAGAGACAGAGAGAGAGAGAAGAAAATCAACAGCCACCTATTGCCATGATTTCTTAAAAAGGGAAGTTTTATGTTAAAAAAAATTAGGGGGCACATAACTTTGGAATGAAGGGCAGATCTTTGCATACAGAAAACGTATGGAAAAACTCATGACTTTTTATTTATTTTTCCCATTTCTCCACGGATGAGTGAAAACTTTATCACACCAGTCAATAGAGTAGTGTTTAAGAGCCTCTGATTGGAACCACCCTACAGCCCCTTCCCACCTTTCAGCCACTGCTTCACATGAGAAACGAACCTTAGTAAAATTATCAAAAGAGCAAATGTGGAGAAACTCGTAAGGCAAAACTCTGGTTAGGAAAGGATTTAAAAAAAAATCCCAGTGGTGCCCAACACATGATTTTTCTCTGAGCTGTTCACGTTCCCTGGCACACCATTGCGGCAGCTGCCACCCACCTCATACAAACCGACAGCACTGTGCTGCTTCTTGCTTTTTTGGATAATGGGTCAATTAAGGCAAAACTATAATTTTTTAAAAAGAGCTTAACTAGAAAATCGGACGGAAAAAAGCAAAATCAAAAAGAAAACTCCAGAGCACAAAAATAGATTAGTTTTTAGAGTACCAATTTCTTACCCCACATCATCAACTGCATGTTGTCATGACCAGCTCTGCTTCCTAGGCTCCCAGGATCCTGGTTTCTTTCCTTAATTTGGTCACCTTTTGTCTACTTGAGACATTATCAGTTGGTAGTTCAAGCTGGTTCCATCTCTAGGTGAAGCCTGTGTATTATATAAGTGCATAACACAGGCTTGTCTCACCAGTGGCCTTGGCTGGAGCCTGCCTTTTGGGAGTTCTCTGTTTATAGGGCAGTTCCCCTCTGGTGGCTATAAGAACTGTGCCCTACTTCCTGTATCAGAGGTCTGGTTAGAGGCCCATTCAGTTCCTGTTTCTGGTTTGCAGGATAAAATTGGTTCATACTTTCTTTGTGAAGCGGTAGGAGATGGACAAGCACAAAATCCAGTAAATGTGCAAGGCTCTTCAGCATGAGGTACCAATCATGACTACTTTCCAAGTACTTCCTCCAAATGGTGCCTTCGAACACCAACCCAAGCCAGGAAAGTAGAGAACCGTAGGAAAATGCATTGTTGGCTACTGACTCCAGGGCTGACAGTGTGCTATGCAGTGATGGCCCCTCCCAGGAGGTCATTTGAGGGCCTTGTATCACACGCTCCCCTTTCCGTCACCCATGGGACCCTCACGGTGGCTGTAGAACATGCCAGCAGTCGCCCCACTCCACCTGGGGCAAGATGAGAGTGGGAAATGTGGTGGGGGTGGGCAGTGTTGCAGGAACCCACAGCTATGTGGTTATCAGAAGAAACTGGGAACCCACAGCTTTGGGAAAAATATATCTTGAAGACAGCCTCATCTTCCTGTAATTTGTATATAAGTAGGTGGGGAAACTGGCTAGATATGAGAAAGATCTTGAAAATTTTATTAGTGGCATAAAAGGGAAATAAAGGAAATCAAGGCAAAATGATAAATTAAAAATCCATTGGTGATTGTAATATATTGGTTTCTGTAGTTGTGGGTTTTTATTTATTTATTTATTTATTTTTTTAAAAGACGATCTTGCTCTGTCACCCAGGCTGGAGTACGTTGGCATTATTTCAACTCCAGCTGCAACCTCCGCCTTCTGGACTCAAGCGATCCTCTTGCTTTGAGCACAGCCAAACCTGGCCAATTTTTGTATTTTTATGTGGAGATGGGGTTTTACCATGTTGCCCAGGCTGGTCTCAAACTCCTGAACTCAAGCGATCCTGCTGCCTCAGCCTCCGAAAGTGCTGAGATTACAGGCGAGGGCCACTGCGCCTAGCCTAGTTGTTTTAATGTATTAGTTTTTCTCTTTGGCCAGAGGTATTGACTAGAGACACTGATCGAAATATGTGCCAGGTTAGTGGAAAAGAAGGAAGGATACGAGACAAAGCCGATTTTCACAATCTTGTCTAATTGTTCAAAAAATGTAAATAATTGATCACTTATGTTTTATATGAATTTTATTTTGTAGTGTTTTTGGTTTTCCAAAGGAAAACAGAAATAACTGAAGCTGCATTGTGGTAATTTTCTTAGGGGAGACAGGAGAGAGAATTTTAAATATGAAGGGTATCTCTTGTTTAATGAAATCATAGTAGATCAGATCTGTGTAACTTAAATGCCACAGAAGTTGCACAGGGTAACAGAAAACACTCCACTATAAGCAGACCTTTTCTGTTACAGTAGTTCATCAACAACGAGGAAAGCAATTGCCTTTGGTATATGATTCATACAGGAAGTAAGTTATATTCCTTTGTACAGGCAATCTCTAAAAATGGTTGAGACCAGTTATACCAGTACTTTCCAATACTTGCAGCCTCTTCTATACCCGTGAACTCTTAAGAACTGGAAACATGGAGGAGAGCTGCCCTAGTCAGTATCAATCAGCATCAGGTTATCTGTCCACTGACCCCAAGCCATATAAAACCAAGTCTTTGCCTAAGCCCGAGAATTCTCTCTCCTTTAAAAATGTTGATTACTTCTGTTTCTATTGTTTTTTCTTATCTCTTCTTCTTCTTCTTCTTTTTTTTTTTTTTTTTTTTTTTTTTGAGACAGGGTGTCAGTCTGTCTCCCCGGCTGGAATGCAGTGTCCCAGTCATAGCTCACTGCAGCCTCTAACTCCTGAACTCAAGGGAATTTCCCACCTTAGCCTCCCAAAGTGTTAGAATTACAGGCATGAGCCACTGTGCCTGGCCTAATTACTCCTATTTATTATTTTAAAAAAGTCATCCAAAGCTATTACATGTCAAAAGCCTCCCCCCCGCAACCCCCCCTCCGACTAGAGACAGGGTTTCACCTTGTTGCCCAGGCTGGTCTTGAACTGCTGGGCTCAAGCAATTCATCTGCTTCTGCCTCCCAAAATGCTAGGATTACTGGTGTGAGCCACTGTGCCCGGCCATGTCAAATACCTCTTAATGTCACACTCAAGTTTTGTAATATGGTCATTATGACAAATGTCAGCTTAAAACCGGGGCAACCAGGACGGGAGTGCTATTTCTGATGTCCAGGGGCCACTGCTTTGGCCTGTAGCTAGATATTTCCCAATATATAATTTGATCACTCTGAGGTTCCAGTGATTTTATGCAGTTGGGTCAGAATGATAGTATCAGTGAATCAGTTGTTCAATGCTACTCCTCCTCCTTTGATTATCTTACTCTTCAATAAGATGATCCTATTTCTTATAAAATAAGTAGGCGTGGCAGTGTAATTAACTATATCTTACAGTTGGAAAGGCTATGAGAGCGGCCAGATTAAATCAAGTGGTTGGATAGGAAGTCTTCCAACTTCCAAACAATACAGATGTTTTGTTTGCTATACTACAGTTTCCACCTGCAGTGAAAAACATTTCAAAACATTCTGAAGTACATGTTCTGTTTAAGAGGATCAGTTCTAATATTTTGGTCCATGATGGCAGTTATTATTATGAGGAAGAGTCATAGTAGTCACACAACTTCTGATCCCCTCTTGCTAGCAGATTTTAGTGACACCTTAATCAAAAAGCTGACTTACCTTTTTCGGTCAATGTCAACAAGGGAGCCAACTCAATAGTGGTTGCCAGTTGCTTGGCCTTAAGCTGTGAATTGGGCTTTCTTCAGGCAAGTCTTGGGTTGTTTTCTGAGCATGACGGTTAGATGGACTGTGATAGGCCAAAACCAGCCTTTCTCTAGAATGATCCAGAGAGCTGGGTTCACAGCACAGCCTGGGGACTGTTCTTTCCTTGTTTCCCTGAGATGTGCTGGCTCTGGAGTCTGATGCACTTTCCCTTAATGTGATAGCATATTCTAAGTAATTAAATTTTGTAAGCATTTATTATTAATTGCCTATAATAATATGCCTCTTACTGAATCAGGATGTATTGAAGAACTAAGAAGCAGAAGAAGGCATACATCTTCAGGAGTATAAAGGTTTATAACGTGTATCTGTTAGCATGGGAAAAACTGAAGCTAAGGGAAGCAGTCAGGAGGAACGACCTAGATTCCCCATTCCTCTCTACCAGACTCATTCTTTTTAGAAAAAACATTAAAAAAATTTATGAAACATTTTAGTCATAAAGAAAGTATATAAAATAGTTTAACAGACACTTATGCATCTACATACTACCTAAATGTAATAGCTAATGGCAATTAAACATTTTGACATACTTGTTTTACTTCTTTTTCTTTCTTAGAAAAATAAATAATTCTGGGTAAAACTAAAAGCTCCTTTCTGTCTCATCAGTTTCTCTTCCTGTGAAAGTACATTCTTCACGGGAAGCGCCACGTTACAATGTTCTAAACTATAATTTACAACAATCCAAAATAACGACTCTCTACAAATATAAACATATGTCAAATATTGAATTAATTTATTATGTAATGAGAAAAACCAGAAAGATATTAAAACTGGTTGAAAGGAGAGTTTGAAGAGCAAATATTATATACACACATACAAAATCAGGAATGGTGAAATGAATTTGCTAATAGATGCAAAATTGGCTAACATTATGTAAGGCAATTCTATAAGTATAAATGCTGGAGTCATCTATTCTAAAGGGTGGAAATCAATTGTATCTCTAGCAAACCATATTCATTTGTATTGCTGTGGACAAAAAATATTTGCATTACTATCAGTTTTGCACAAGGTAATATTTACCCCAACAGCATTGTAAAATAGCCAAATCACTAGGAGGACAATCAAAGGTACACACCCCTTTAAAATCAGATAATTCCCAGAGGGAGTGCTGCCCTAAGCCCAGCCCTCCACTGAAAGGATACTCAGTACCTTTTGACCTTTTCCAAGTCTTTGACAGCTCTTCCCTGCAGAAGGTTGGTCATTTCGGCAGGCTCTATGCCTGTCTCTCCAAGTGCTCTGAACTCAGCCTGACTTCAAGGACCTGTTATTGTCTCTGCTACTCTGCCATCTGAAGCCTTTTGCCCTCAGAGGGTCCCAGAATACCTTGCTTTAACCAGGATTCCCAGTCATGGTTATTTTAGGTCAGGGAACGTGTACAAATTGACAATAGGATGTCAGTCCCCTAGGTTTTGGATATGAGAAGAGATATAAGCCATGTGGCAATAACCAAGTCAGGAATATGCTAGTGGGATGCTTGCAGTGTCTGGAAACCCAACTTCATTCTTATGCTAGGATAATATAATTATTACTATGGGACCTTCATTAGTTTAGACTGCTCCAAATAAGCCTATTTTATGGAGGAAAAAGGTCCTTATTTTATTTTAGAGGGCTAGCAAACTGCTGTAAGATTACATAAGCTGACAAGCTGAATATATGACACTTTGGTCTTATAAATTAAAGCAAGCCATACACAAAGAGCATGCTTTACTGTGGCGTATGTGCTAATCACTCTATCACTCTATATGCGTTATCTTATTTAATCTTTTTTTTTTTTTTGAGACAGGGTCTCACTCTGTTGCCCAGGCTAAAGTTCAGTGGCATGATCATGGCTCACTGCAGTCTTGATCTCCCAGACTCAAATGATCCTCCTGCCTCAGCCTCCCAAGTAGCTGGGACTACAAGCATGTGCCACCATACCAGGCTAATTTTTTATGTTTTTATTTTTATTTTTTATCTTTTATTTATTTGTTTTTAAGACAGGCTCACTCTGTACCCAGGCTGGAGTGCGGTGGTGTGATCTTGGCTCACTGCAACCTCTGCCTCCCAGGTTACCATGCCCAGCTAATGTTTTGTGTTTTTAATAGAGACAGGGTTTTGCCATGTTGGCCAGGCTGGTCTTGAACTCCTGGCCTCAAGTGATCTGCCTGCCTTGGCCTCCCAAAGTGCTGGAATTACAGGCATGAGCCACTGCACCAAGCGTTATTTTTATTTTTTGTAGAGACAAGGTCTCATCATGTTACCTAGGCTGGTCTCAAACTCCTGAGATCAAGTGATCCTCCCGCATCTGTCCCCCAAAGTGCTGGCATTGGCATTACAGGTGTGAGCCACTGCACCCAGCCTATTTAATCTTTAATACAACTTTATGAGGCAGATAGCATCAGTTGATCAGTTTTTTTTGTTTGGGGAAACTGAGCCCCTGAAACTGTTACTAACAGCGGTCTCAGTGTCACATAGCTACTGGGGGCAGAGTCCAATTTTGAATCCAAGTCTGTCAGATTCCAGAATCTATTCACTTATAACTTATGTTCTCCTGTCTTACAGAAATACATTTTCTATTTGAAAACATTGAAATAATTATTAATATCATAATTACAGACATCACATCAGCAGACATTTTTTGGCTACTTAAAATCTGTAAGATTTCTTTCTAAGGTCTGTATAAAATTAGGTTAAAAAGGTGTAATTTCTGCCTTTTATGATTTTATAGTCTACTATTTGAATTCAGCAATTTAATAAATAATTGTTGGGAGCCTACAACATGCAAGATTATATAATGAACTAAGTAATGAATAAGTAAAAAATTCAAGGGAATATTTTAAGGACTTCATAATGTAGATCATTTCATTGAACTGTACACTTGAGAACAGTGTTTATTACTGCTATAAAAGATGTGAAAATGCATCAAAAATAAAAAAATCTTATACAATATCATACTGTGCATTAGACTCCCACTTAATTTTTTTAATGAAATCAGTATCATAATGAAAATTACGTATGTAAATTCCAAGATTTTATTAAAAACCTGTCAGATCTCTTATAAACACAGATAAAATATTATTAAATTTACTTCCAAGAGGGGTATTATGATTCTTTAATTAAGAAGAACTTGTTTATACTGACTGTTAGGGAAACAAATAGAGTTATTACCTGAGATTTAGAACCTTTTAAAAAATATGTTATTTTCCTAGTAGTGGAATTTGAAGTCCTTTGTATTAGTCTTTTCAACTTGTGAAAAAATCTAGGTTTTAGATAATTAAAATATGCCAACAACATAATTTCAATTTAGTATTTTTCTGACCTGTGTTACATAATAAAATTGTGTTGCTTGCTTGTTGATGATGTGTAGAGTGTGTGGTTCTTGGCTGACAGAAAATTGTCAACCTGCATGCCAAGCATTTGAAAGGCTGGACCAGAATAAGAATAGCAAATAAACAAGCCAGGTTCCTTTTGATAATAAAGGTGGATGTAGTAGATGCATTGTCAATGCTGAACCATATCTGTATTATGATATACATAAAACATGACTAAGGGAGAAATCTGGGCTACCTCTGAAGGTTCTAAGTAACATTAATGAATGTGTACTTTATATAACATTTCTTTTTTAAACATTTATGTAACATTTCTGATTGTTTTTGAGTCACATACATACAGTTGATATGCGTTAGTTCTTCCATGATATCTCCTAGATTGTTAGGAAATTGGTCTTGGGAAACTAGCTTTGGTTGATCCAGGGAAAATTGAGGTTTCAAATCTGGACAGTAGCATTTTAATTTTTCAGGCTGCAGTGAGCTGCAATTGCACCACTGCACTTTAGCCTGGGCAAACGGAGACCCTGTCTCAAAAAATTAAACAACAAAACACCTCCTGGTCAGTTTCCCAGATATAGTGACCCAGTGCTTACTGTATACATAGAATTTGAGTAAGAAAAAGATTTGTAGATACTCCCAGCACTTTGGGAGGCAGAAGCTGGTGGATCGCTTGAGCACAAGAGTTCAGGACCGGAATGGGCAATGTGGTGAGACCTCATCTCTACAAACAATACAAAAATTATCTGGTTGTGGTGGTACACACCTGTAGTCCCAGCTACTTAGGAGGCTGAGGTGGGAGGATCACTTTGAGCCAGAGAGGCAGAGGCTGCAGTGAGCCGTAATTGCACCACTGCACTCTAGCCTGGGTGATAGCAATGCCCTGTCTCAAATAAATAAATAAATAAATAACAAAAAACAACCCTAAAACCTTAATAGCATACAAGTGACACTCTTCTACTTTAGCCGAATCATGTATATACTTGGAACTAAAATTAAGATATTGATGTATCTCCTTGGTTTACCTGGAGAGACATTTTCACTGCTGGGTGAAATATAAATAAATAATGAGAAAGTACAGCCTCACAATTTCCAAGCTTCGTAGAACTTAGGACTCTCCACTTAGTGTAGGTTTTATTAAAGAAGTAGGTTTTTATCATGTTAAATAAATAATGAACATTCTTCTTGATGGATAATCTCTTGATTATTCAGGATTGGATCTTCTTATCATTACCTGTTTGCAGGCAAGTTAACTTCTAATTTGAAGTAGCCCAAGAAGGGCCAGATCTCATCTTCAAGTGATCCCAGAAGGGAACGCATTGTACACACAAAAGCTATTGCCACCGTGTTGTGACATTGCTTGAGAATTTTCAAGCAAAATTGCACTATGGTATTTGTATATTGCCATGCCTTAATTTTCCCAGGCCACAACTATTTAATAGGCTTGTATGTTCTTCTAAAAACATCATTAGATACATTGGACTAAGTTTGTAGGAATGGGATGTATGAAGCAATCATGATTTTTCTGTTTTCACACTATATGTTCTTTGGGTTATTCTCCATGGTTTATTATCAGGAGCATGTTACCTAAAGAGAGTTCTGTGCCAGAGGGTATGCCACATTTAATGTGAGGAGGTTTTCTGAGAGCATAGAAGAAGAAAAAGGCTATGATAGGAGAATTCGAGACTCTCATCTGCTTTCAGTTTTCAGTTACCTGGTCTACATGCTGAAAGCTTAATTTGAGACCTGGACTAGGTTACAAGCTTCTGATAACTTAATATTTAGTCTGAGATTACTTTTTCAAGACTTGTCATTGTCCCATTTAGCCACAGCAAAAAGTATTACCCAACTTTTGAGCCATAATCTATACCTAATATGTGGTCACCAGGTAAATTTCTTCCTGAATCCAGCACATTGCATAGTTGCTTATAAGCTTGACCTTAGCATTCTTTTTCTTTTAAGGTACGAATAATCCTGGAACTATTTATCCCTCTATTTTTATTCTCTCTTTAAGATCTGAATTTTTTAAAATGCATATTTCTGTTAGCAGCCCCTATCTATTCCCTCTTGAAATGATCCCTGAAGGTTGTTAAATAAATTTTGATTTGCTTTAGGGATTCAGTATTCAAATCATGCTTGATTCTTTGGGAGCTATAAAAAACCTGTTGCTCCACAGATCTTGCATCATATGTGATATGAGTAAGAAGGAACAACTGAAAAAGTCAAGTCCAATTTACACAATAATGAAAAACCTTTTGCTATAAATATCTGACAAACAAGGAACAGTTTCTGGTTTTTTAAAAGAATTGTTAGAATATAGTTCCATGTCTCTTTTTCTGTCTTATTAACCCTGCACCTCTAGTACCTAATGGAGTCCTTGGCACTTGATGCAGATTGCTTGATTGAATGAATGTCACACTTTCCCCCAAGTGGTGTTTTAGTTATTGGTTTTGATGTCTGCTTTTTCTGCTTAAGTGTGAGTTAATGACAAAGATCACATTTTGTGGTTCTTGACATCCCCCAGGTCTTCTTTATCAGTGTGTGACCTGTAGATGACACTTAATGATGTTTATAGAATACAATTCAGTGATGTCATCCCTTTCCTGGAGGGGCTCACAGTCTGATAAAGGAGACCAGCCTATGAACGTATTACATATATTGTGCTAATTGGTGGTGGTTGTTGTTTTTTAAAACATTTGAGACTGAGTCACTCTGTCACCCAGGCTGGAGTGCAGTGGTGCGATCACAGCTCACTGCAGCCTTAACCTCCTTGGGCTCAGGCGATCCTCCCACTTCAGCCTTCTGAGTAGCTGGGATCACAGGTGTGTGCCACCATGCTGGCTAATTTTTTAATTCCTTTTTTTGTAGAGATGGGGTTTTGCCATGTTGCCTAGGCTGGTGCTAATTGTTATACTAGAGGTTTATGTAAAGTTCTTTGAGAATACAAATCATGGAGGATTCTTTTGGGGGAGAAGGAAGTGTGGAGGAGGTTGGCTAAGACATTGGACAGGAGGTGACATTTGAACTGGGTTTTGAAGGATAAAGATGAAAGCTAACATTTATTGAGCACTTAATATGTGCCAGACATTTTATAATAAATCATGGAAATAAATGAGTCTCTGCATAAGAAAGGGGTAGAATAAAGAGAGGGCCTATGATAGAACTAAGGAAACACTGGCATTTAAAGATGGTTGGCCGGGCACGGTGGCTCATGCCTGTAATGTAATCCCAGCACTTTGGGAGGCTGAGGCAGGCAGATCACCTGAGGTCAGGTGTTTGAGACCTGCCTGGCCAACATGGCAAAACCCCATCTTTACTAAAAATAGAAAAATTAGCCAGGTGTGGTGGCACGCGCCTGTGGTCCCAGTTACTTGGGAGGCTTAGGCACGAGAATCACTTGAACCCAGGAGGCAGAGGCTGCAGTGAGCTGCGATCGCACCACTGCACTCCAGCCTGGGTGAAACAGCCAGACTTTGTCTCAAAAAACAACCAACCAACCAAAAAAAAAAAAAAAAAAAAAAAAAAGGCAGAGGAAGGCGTCATCTAGTGAGAAAGGGAAGATGGTAAGATGGCACAACAGATGAGAGAAAGTTCATCTAGTGAGAAGGGGGAAGATGGTAAGATGGCACAACAGATGAGAGAAAGTTCAGAGAGGGAGAGAGAGAAAGGATTAACTGTAAAAGCAATGCAAAGAGGGCTTGTCCGAAGGTCAGTGAAGTTGAATGTTTCAGAGAACTAGCTGGACTTGGAGATCAGAAAACCCCTGATAACTTTGCCAGAGCAGTTTCAGGAAAGCAGGTGGCGGTAGATGTCAGGTACAGTGACTTGACTGATTTCTGGAGGACAACAGAAGACGTGTAACAGGGAGTGTTATTTAAAGAAATGTGTTCATGAGGGAAGCAGAAAGAGAAGGCAGTCTCTGGAAGCGGTGCAGGCTACTCCCAAGGTAAGGCACGTGGCCTGGCTGCTGGTATTCATGCCTCAGACAGGATGAGGTCAGTAGGCCTTTGTGGGCTCAGGTGTTATTTAACAGGGTTTCCATGGGAACAGGGAAGGCAAATTCCCAACCACTTTCTTATGAGAATAACTTCTGGAGCATGACCCTTTGTAAATGTACTTGTTTTCTTGCTAATTTTAATTGGCTGAAAATAGAGTTGTTTTTCCTTCTGAGAATCTCTAACTTAGAGAAATTTGAATTCACAGTAATACAGCTTAAGTTGAGAATTCTTGACTGGTTTGAACTCAGTTTACAGAAGTGTAGGGCTTCTTCAGGAAGGGAACGTGCCCATCTCTCAGGCCAGGTAAGTCTTCCATGCGTTTGTCCCCAATGGCCAGATTTCACAAGGCTTTTGAAAGCTCAAGAATAAGAACTGGAACCCGAAATGCCTTTCTTGCTTTCTCAACCACTCGAAACACTTAATTGCTCATAATGCTGGCTGCATAATAGTGAACATGATTCATTTTTAAAAATGAGGTTTTTCTTTTTGCTCAATTTGCCACCTTACTTTGTAAACTTACAGTGGAAACACTTAACATTTTTTCAAAACTGCTTGATTTTTAGGTTTTCTTCATCTTAAGCTTCCTAACCCCTCCTCAGTGGAGGACTGCTGTCAGTAGATTAGTGAAATAAACCCTGGATTAACCTGCATTGTCTCACTACTGTGTGTGCATTCATTCATTTTCATTGTGTGTTCATCCATTCCAAAAAGAAGCACCCCCACCGCCCCCAACCATCCTTTTCTGAATAGGTACTATTATTTCACTGCACGTCTTGGAATGAACTCCCTTCTGCCTTATCTGTGTACAGAGAGGTGCACAGTATTGACTGCTGTTTCTGATGATACCTTCTACAGGCTCTTCTGTGCCATGCTTACCACAGTAGGGTAGGAAGGAACACATTTGCATAGAAACATTTCATATACTTAATATACTAGAGAATTACTTTACTAGGGACTAAGCTCTCTCTCTCTCAAAATAACGGGAGACCACAGGCTGGGTGTGGTGGCTCATGCTTGTAATCCCAGCACTTTGGGAGGCCGAAGCGGGGGGGGGCAGATTACCTGAGGTCGGGAGTTCAAGACCAGCCTGGCCAACATGGTGAAACCCCCTGTTTCTACTAAAAAATGCAAAAATTAGTTGGGTGTGGTGGCACACGCCTGTAGTCCCAGCTACTTGGGAGGCTGAGGCAGGAGAATCGCTTGAACCTGCGAAGCAGAGGTTGCAGTGAGCTATGCACTCCAGCCTGAGTGATGGAGCAAGACTCTGTTTCAAAAAAATAAAATAAAAAATAAAAAGGGAGACCATTATAAAGCCAAATAGTTTGAAAACCTGTTTTGAAAATCAGCTCTCAGGTTGGAAACATGAATTTTCCAAAAAGAACATATTTTAAAATATTGGGTTGTTGAGATAGAGCTGCTGCAGGATACGCAAGACCCAAAGTGGAGCTTAGCCCATGAGGGTTCTTGACTTTGCCCAGGAAAGAATTCAAGGGCAAGCCAGAGGTGCAAGAAAACAGTTTTATTGAAGAGGCAGTGTTATAACTCTGTGACTGCTTCTTCAGAGCAGGGCTACCCAGTAGGCAGTGAGTAGTAGCTCAGGGCAGCTTTGCAGTCATATTTATACCTGTTTTTAATTGCATGCAGATTAAGGGGTGGTTTATGCAGAAATTTCTAGGGAAAGGGTAGTAACTTTTGGGTCACTAGGTCATTGCTATGGAAAGGGGCGGTAACGCCCTGGTATTGCCATGGCAACAGTAAATTGACACGGCATACTGGCGGGCATGTCATTTTGTTGTTGAAAGCTGCTTCTGCTTTGGCTCTGTTTCAGCTAGTCCTCAATCTGGTCCGGTGTCCAAGCCCCACCTCTGAAGTCAAGTCCTGCCTTCTACCTCAGTACAGAATGGTTTTTGATGACAGCAATAATCATGATAATAATAATGAGATTAGGGTAGTAAGTTTTCTATTTGCAGTAGGGGGAAATCAGCTAGGTTTCACTCCTTTGGTTCATGTGAAATGAAGAAAATGCGTTTTTGATTATCAGATGACTCCCTAATACATATTTGTAGCCCAGACCTCAGAGCTGTAGGTTAAGCGTCTGCTCTACTCTCCATACCTGCTGGCTGGCCCACAGGAGCCTCAAACGTAGTTTCATACAGAAATTGGTTTCCATCTCTAGTTCCTAACATCACATTAAATGACATCCAGTGTTGACAACCAGAAATGTGCTTTAGATTCCTTTAATATAATGAGTTGTATACATATTAAGAATATTAACCCTTTGTTTTTAAAAATTTATTGTATTTTTCCTTAATTTTATGTTTATGATAATTTTTATGTGAATTCTTGACATATTTTTTAATTAGTCAAAATTATTGTTTTTAAGTGCAGATTCTTGCTTTATACATATATCTGAGGAATATTCATTTGTATTTTATTATTTTGAGAGACAAAGTTTCGCTGTGTTGCCCAGGCTGGAGTACAGTGGTGCCTTCATAGCTCACTGCGGCCTCGAATTCCTGGGCTCAGGCAATCCTTCTGCCTCAGCCTCCCAAAGTACTGGGATTACAGGCGTGAGCCACTGCATCTGGCCTATATTTTATTCTGTAAAGTTTAATATATTTTATTTTTACACTTGACTCTTACCTCCATCTTGAATTTATTTTGTTGTATGATATAGGAAAAGTAATATGTCTGTATTGAAATGTACTATGATTGATGAGAAGAAACAATTTGTGGGCTAAGTGAAATTTATAAATTTAACATTTCTTTAAATAACACATAGTATTTGGTCATGGCATGGTCTGAAATGTATCAGTTATTTGTATGAAAAATCTTTTCCCTTGCTTTTAAGGATTATACTGAAAATAATTTAACCTTTTCTACTTTGCCCAGAACTGCTGTTATAAACATTGCACTGTTGTGTATTTATTGTATTATACTGTAATATAATTTGTGAGAGGGGCTTAGCATTCCCTTTTACTATATGCCTCAGTCCATCCCTTAGGGGAGAGATGCCCCAACATGGTCTCAAAAAATAAACATGGTCTCTGTCTCAAAAAATAAAAATAAATAAAAATAAAAAGGGAGACCATTATAAAGCCAAATATTTTGAAAACCTATTTTGAACATGGTCTCCCCTTCCCTTGCAGGAAGAGGCAAACTTAGTAGCAGTCATTTAGTCACTTTTAGTGTAGCATAGGACTTACTGATGTATATAGTAGCTGTCTATTTTAAACTTCACTTTTTCCTTCCTGCCTGCCTCTGTCTCTTTCTCTCTCTCCCTCACTTCTCTTCCCTCCCTTCCCTTTCCTTCCCTTCCCTTCCCTCCTTCCTTCCTTCCTTCTTCCCTTCCTTCCTTCCTTCCTTCCTCCCTTCCTCCCTTCCTCGCTTCCTCCCTTCCTCCCTTCCTCCCTTCCTCCCTTCCTCCCTTCCTTCAGTGCACATTGGTTGGGTCAGCCTTGTGTGTGCCAGTGCCAGACATTAGGAACAGAAAGTGAATGTGACATGGATCCTGCCCATTGAATACTCAGTGGCGGTGGGCTTCCCTCTTCCATCTCCTCGCTATTTGTTTTTCTGTTTACTGTTACCCCGCCCCACTTCTGTATATTCACTCTTCTGTTTTTAAATTTATTTTAAAAATTGAGAGATAACTTATAAGTTACCATAAAAGTTACCATTTTAAAGCACTGTGTACAATTTAGTGGTTTTCAGTAGATTCACAAAGTGTGCAACCATCACCAATATATAATTCCAAAAGATTTTTAGCACCTCGAAAATAAACCCTGTACCCATTTGCTGTTACTCCCCATATCTCCCTTCAGCCAGCCCTTGGCAACCACTAATCTGCTGTCTCCATGAATTTGCCTATTCTAGATATTTCTTAGAAGTGAAATCATGCAATATGTGGCATTTTGCGACTGACTTCTTTCGCTTAGCATAATGCTTTCGTGCTTCATCCATGTTGTGGCAGGGATCTGTACTTCATTTACTTTTCTGGTTGAATACTATCCTGCTGTGTGGTGCTTGAACACATTTTGTTTATCCATTCATCAGCTGATGGACCTTTGGATTGTTTCCACTTTTTGACTACCATGAATAAACCATGAACACCCATGTCAAGTTTTTGGGTGGACATGATTTCAGCTTGCTTAAGTATATATCTAGGAGTGGAATTGCTGGGTCATATGGTAATTCAATGCTTAACTTTTTGAGGAACCACCAAGTCATTTTCTTTTCTTTTCTTTCTTTTGACATGGAGTTTTACTCTGTCACCCAGGCTGGAGTGCAGTGGCATGACCTTGGCTCACTGCAACCTCCGTCTCCCAGGTTCAAGCGATTCTCCGCTTTAGCCCCCAAGTAGCTAGGATTACAGGCACCTGCCACCATGCCTGGCTACTTTTGAATTTTCAGGAGAGATGGGGTTTCACTAAGTTGTCTAGGCTGGTCTCGAATCCCTAACCTCAAGTCATACACCCACCTTGGCTTCCCAAAGTGCTGGGATTACAGGCGTGAGCCACCACGCCCGACCGCCAAGCCATTTTCTAAAGTGATTGTGCTGTTTTGCAGTACCACCAACAATGAATGAAGGTTCCAGTTTCTCCACATCTTCACCAATGCTTGTTATTATCTTGTCTTTTATTAAGCCATCCTAGTGGGTGTGAAGTAGTACCTTCCTGTGGTTTTGATTTGTATTTACCTAATGACTAATGATGTTGGCATCTGTTCATGTGTTTATTGGCCATTTGTATATCTTCTTTGGAGAACTGTCCGTTCAGATTCTTTGCTTATTTTTAAATTTGTCATTTTATTCCTGAGTCGTAATAGTCTGTACCTATTCTGGATACAAGCCCCTTATCAAATATATGATTTGCAAATATTTTCTATCATCTTGTGGGTTGTTTTTCATTTTCTTGATAATGTCTTTTGAAGCACAAAATGTTTTAATTTGAAGTCCATATTTATCTGTTTTTTCCTTTGTTGTTTGTACTTTCATTGTCTTACGTAAGGAAGCGTTGCCCAATTCGATGTGACAGAGATTTACACCTATGTTTTCTTCTAAGAGTTAGATATTTTTGCTCTGACAGTTAGGTCATTGCTCCATTTTGAGTTAATTTTTATATATGATGTGAGGTAGGAGGCCAGCTTCATTCTTTTGTGTGTGGATATCTAATTGGCCCGGCATCATTTGTTGAAAACACCTTTCTTTTGTCATTGGATTTTCTTAGCACCCTTGTAAAAAATCAATCGATCATAAATGTATGAGTTTATTCCCATACTCTCCATTTGAGTCCATTGATCTATGTTTGTCCTTATGCCAGTACCACATAGTCTTGATTACTTTTGCTTTGTATTAAGTTGTGAAATCAGGAAGTGTGAAGCCTCCAGCTTTCTTCTTTTTCAAGACTGTTTAGGCTATTTTGGTTCCCTTGTATTTCCATATTAATTTTAGGCTTGTTAATTTCTGCAAAAAAGGCAGTTAGATCTTCCTCCTATTTTTAACTATCCCGGATATTCTTTCTTTTGTCATGACTTTTTTTTTTCCTTTTTGTTTCATTTATATTTCTTGATTTTCATGACAGCTGGACTCAAGTTTTGCTTCTTACCTATTGACTACTGAACTGATCAGTGAATTGTAGATTGCAGTTTTCAGGTTTTCAAGGTTTTGGCATTTATTGTCATTTATCACAGCCCAGTGGTGTGGGTGGTTTTCCCTCCCTGCCCTCCTCTCTTCCTTCCTCCTTGTCTCACCCCTCCCCTCCTTTACTCCACTCCCTCCTCCTTCCTCCCTTCTTTCTCCTTCCTTCCTTTCTTTCCATTCTTTCTCCTTTATTTCTTTGCTCCTTCCCTCCTTTATGTTGTCTTCCTTCCCTCTTTCCTGTGGGTTTAGCGCTTATGAATTATGGGTGTTAGACTCTGACTTTGAAATCAATGAGAATCACTACTTATCTTGTCTGTATTTTACCTAAAACTTAAATATTTCAATGTGAAAAGTCAAAATATTTTTTGAAAGATTTATTATAGAGATAAACTTGTCCTTTGTGATTTAGTTTCTTATGCAAATATATATACACATATGAAGTACAACTTTAGAGGTCATGTAATTTATCACCTTATCTAATGCATAAATCTACCAAATGGCTTTTAAATGTGCTTTTATTATGTTTCTATTTTGCCTTGTAAATTTGATAGTGGAAATGTAATGAAACTTCCTAATTTTTGTTTGGGTACTGTGTAAAAACTCTGATTTTTGTAAGAAAAAAACTTATAAAAATTAATTTTCCTGTAGTATACTTACTAGTTCATGCTCTTTCTGAAAGTAATTCCTATCTGTAAATATTTCCAGGGTACATAGTTTAGCATCTTGTGTTTTGCAGAGTACATTTTAGCACTAAGATGTAAGACGAAGAAATGGAGTTTATTATAGATTTAGATTGGTCTTATGTTGGTCTAATAGGAAACCTTCTCTGAAATGTTACCTCGAATTTGGAGATCACGATGACATGCTCTTTTCTGTGTAAATCCTTTAATGACCTCTGTTCCCAACCACAAATTCTGACTTGTTCAGTTTTGTTGAGCCAGATGTCCTTGTACTCAGTACCCTAAAACCTAGTTGTTGGCTGGGATGTCTGGTAATGAAGGGAAGACGTCAGAACTTCAGATACCCTACCCTTCTATTCGTGACCCTGAGTGAATTCAGATAAAGCAGATATGAACGTGTAGAACTGGCACGGGCCACAGCCTTGACCTACTTGGCTGTGGGATCAGTGGTGCCCAGCTATTCTGGTTTTTAAATTATGAAGCGTTTCCAGAGGTCATCCTTGTGGGCCTTTCTTTAAAGAGTTATTGCTTGGCCTTGTTCTGAAAGATAAACTAGAGCTGCAATTCAGAAGTTTATTCCATAGAACAGTTGGTGCAGATTTGCAGGCTTAGTGTTTATACACTCAGTCTCCAACTTCTCCCCAGGGCAGGAAGTGGAAGTTGGCTTGGGTTCTGGCTTTACCTGTAGCTTCCATGGTTTTATGCTGTACCAGATAGATTCTTGCACACCTCATGACCTGTGGTGCAGCTGGGATGGCTCTTTTGGAGTTGAGACAATTTCTTGGAATATGTGTAGTCAAAGCAAGTCCACAAATTATGTCTTCCTAGTGAAGGAATAGAAACTGTATATTTTATGACAAAACTTAGGCTGTGGATTTGGGAGACCTGTGGTGTTTAATCTTGGCTCTGCCACGTACTATTTCTGTTTTCTTGCTTCTCTAAGCCTTAGCTTTCTCATCTGTAAGGGGGAGATAAAAGCAGTTACCGCTGGGCAAAGTGGCTCATGCCTGTAATCCCAGCACTTTGGGCGGATCACCTGAGGTCAGGAGTTTGAGACCAGCTTGGTCAACATGGTGAAACCCTGTCTCTACTAAAAATACAAAAAAAAAAAAAAAAAAAAAAAAAAAAAAAGCCGGGCATGGTGGTGGGCGCTTGTAATCCCAGCTACTTGGGAGGCTGAGGCAGGAGAATTGCTTGAACCCGGGAGGCGGAGGTTGCAGTGAGCCGAGATAGAGCCACTGCATTCCAGCCTGGGTGACAGAGCGAGACTCCGTCTCAAAAAAAAAAAAATAAAATAATATAATGCATAAATAAATTAGCCATGCATGGTGGTGTGTGCCTGTAGTTCCAGTTACTCAGGAGGTGGAGGTGGGAGGATGTCCTGAGTGTAGGAGTTTGAGGTTAAAGTGAGCTATGTTTGCACACTGCATACCAAGCAGGGTAACAGAGCAAGACCCCAAAGACCTCCAAAGAAAACAGTTTCTACTTTATAAATATAGGCTTATTGAGAAGGTTAAATGAGATCATGCACATAAGGAATTTTGCACAGTGCTTGGCAGGTTATAGATTGCTGGAAGAAAAAGGACTTCAGAGTTTGTATAATCTGTCATCTTATCTGATGCATGAATCTACCAAGAGGCTTTTAGATGTGCTTTTATTATGTTTCTGTATTGTCTTATACATTTGATTAGAGCGAATCTAATGATGACTTCCTAATTTTTGTTAGGATACTGTATAAAAAGTTCTCCATTGCCTGGGCATTAGTGGCTGGATGGTAGAGGAACATGATCCTGAAAACACACATGGTAATACTGATCCCCAAAGCAGATACATGTTCAGAGAGCTGAGAGTTGACCCCTCAGAGTCACTTGTCCCAGCTTCTGAGATGCAGTGAGACAAACACATCAATTAGGGCCAGGAAGTGTGCCTTGAGTTTCAGTTCCGCCTCTTATATAATCTCTCTGCCATGAGAAAGCTGATATCTTAGCATAGTTTTGAGCATTAACTGAGAAAATATATATTAAAGGAGCAGGCCCATAGTGGGTGCTTTGCTAGCATTTATATTTTCACAGTGTGGACTTGTGATTTTGAGAGGTCTATATTTCATTTTTCTGTTGCGGCATAACCACAGAAAAAGTGTAGTGGCTTCAAACAACAACCTGTTATTATCTCTCACAATTTAGTGGGTTGAGTGGGTTCAGCTGTGTGGCTCTTCTGTTTCACATAAACTTGGTTGGGTCCAAAGCCATCTGGGGGCTTGACTAGGCTTGAACGTCCAATAAGGTTCATTCCCATGGCTGGAAGGTGGTGTGGGCTGTCTGGCCTCAGTTCTTTTCCATGTGGCCTCTCCACGTGACCCAGTTGGACTTCTCACATGGTATCTGTGTTCTGAGAGGGAGCATTCTTTGCGTGAGTGTTCCAAGAAGAAGGACATAGAAGCTATCAGTCTGTTAGGTTTTGATCTCGAAATTCTCAGAACATTATTTTTGTCTGCATCCTATTGGTAAAAGCAGTTACAGCACCAACTCAGACTCAAGGGAACGGAGGTAACTGAATGGGAGAGGGGGCATGTGCATGCACAGGGGTGAGGACTTGATGGGGGCCATCTTTGGAAACATCTACCATGGTCTGAACATTCTTGCATATGTCATCTGGGTGTGCACATGTACAGGTGGCTGATCAGCAGGGCAGTAGCTTAGTCCATTTTCTGTCGCTTATAACAGGATTTCTGAACCTGAGTAATTTATGAGAAATGAAATGTAATTTTTACTGTTCTGGAGGTGGAGAAGTCCAAGGTCAATGGGGCGCATCTGGTGAGAGCTTCCTTGTTGTTGGGGACTCTGCAGTCTCAAGGCGGTGCAGGGTATCACATGGCAAGGGGGCTAGCTTAGGTCTCATTTCCTCTTTAGTCACCAGTCCCAATCTGTTAATGGATTAATCCATTCATGAGAGCAGAGCCATCATGACCCAGTCACCTCCTAGAGGCCCCACCTCTCAGTACACCCATATTGGAGATTAAATTTCACCATGAGACTTGGAGGGGACACCTGTTCTGTTCAAATCACAGCAGTAGCTCTCTGACTGTTTCGCATCCATCAGGTAGCCAAGTCATAGAGGGAAACTGAGGCCTTGAGAACAGTCATCAGATTTTGAAAAAGTAGCAATTGAAATTCAAAATAGAAGGTACCTGAATAGATTCAGCAAGAATAAGCTTTGTGTGAAAACTTTTTTCCCTCTGTAAATTTTCAGTTTCTATAGATAGGATGAGTGGAAAACATACTGTCAGAATACTGCACCTGAGACTTTTTGCTAACCAGTCAGAAGAGCATATGCTTGTAAACTGACCTGTTTTCCCACATCTTTGGGCATATTGAGATTAAATGGTTGAACAGAGACAAGACAGCTGAAGATCTACCCTGCTGGTGTTTGAAGAGGAGAAGGCAATGAACAATCTTGTAAAAATCCTGTTTACACATCCAAGACTTCATCTTAGATGACTAGTTATGCAGGAAAGCAGAGATGGTTACCTTTTATAAAGGTATACCAGGAGTTCAAGACCAGCCTGGGCAACATAGTGATACCCCGTCTCTACAAAAAAATGCAAAAATTAGCTGGGCATGGTGGCATGCACCTGTGGTCCCAGCTATTCGAGAGGCTGAGGTGGGAGGACGGCTTCATCCTGGGAGACGGAGGTTGCAGTGATCTGTGCCACTGCACTCCAGCCTGGGTGACTGAGTGAGAGCCCGTCTCAAAATAAATGAGTAAATAATATAAAATAATATAAAATGAGTAAATAATATAAAAGTAAATAATATAAATAAATAAAATAAAATATACATAATGCTAACATGCATCCTATATATACTATTTCATTGCAGCCTTAGAAATAGGCGGCATTTGCTGTTTTTATCCTCTAGCTGTGAAGAGGGCAAGGCAATGAAGGGGTGAATTCACAGAGAGTACGAGGGTAGCAATGGTGCTAGAAACCTCCAGAAGACTGGGAGGAGGAGGGGGGAGAGGACTCTCTCCAGGGGCAACGCAGACATTGGCATGTGGTTTATGGACTGCTTTAATTCACCTGTAACCTGCTTGTCCCTAGAGGACCTTGCAGCAAGCATTCTAGTTTCCAGATAAAGACAGAGGACAGGAGGTGTACTTTCCCTGGTATAATTTCCCTCGGTGCTTTTCCCTGTTTAATTCCACTTGGCTTTAGAAACTCAACTAGGAGTTTAGTTTTCTTTTTGTACTTTTCTTGAACTAAGCCCTCCTCCCCTCTTGCCCTCACACACTCACTATCTTGTTTCTGATGCTGCCCATGGCTGAACCAGTTGAGGCACATGAGCCACCCTCTCTGCCTAATCTTTGTCCATGGAACACCTGAGGGTCACGTGCAAACATGGGCAGACAGTTCTTGGCTGTGTATCCTATCAAATGTACTGTCTATATTTGGAAAAAGCATGGGTTCCTCTACTTGATGAAAAAACATTTACAGCTTTAACCATACAGTGTCAGGGGCTCTGTTCACCTTGTGCTTATTCCCATACCTTGTCCCTTCCCGTTTACTTCTCTGTCTCTTTTGTGCCTCTTTCTTCCAATTTTTCCCTGGCTGGGCATCAGGATAGATTTCCCTTTCTTATTTTTGTCACTTACTCCAGACTGACAGTGGTGTTCTCTGCTAAAATTAGAAACAAAAAATATTTGCATAACTTTCTGTAGGGTCATGGATTTTAAATTTTAAAAGGCTGCAGAGTTCATTTCAAGATTACATTGTTTCCTTTTTCTAATATTTGGTTGGTGAACAGACACTCTACTCATTTTAATTTTCGGCAGGATTGCTGCCTGGTTAGGAGAATGCCCAATCCTCCCCAAATGCGTTGTATCTGCCTTAAACTTTTGACCTTTTCTGGTCTCAAGTGGGCCATTCAGCGGCTTTCCCTTTTTCCCTTCCTTCTCCGTTGCTTCTCTGTGCTGTCTGAGTAGTTGCTATGAAATTACCTTCTGATCAGTGGAGTTTCCTGCTTGGAGTTCACTGGGCTCCTGACCAGCTACGGGAGGAAACTAAATTTGCTAGCACAGCAGCAAAGCGTGTCAAGGTTTGGTGTCCATCTGCCTCATCGCAGCCCCTCTCACAAGGCTCCGTTTCTGGGACCAGCCCCAGCCACAGGGTTGCCAGTCTTTTCTCTAATAGAGGTTGGGATCTCCTCACCCTGGGGCACATCTGTCCTTCTGTACTTATTTTCCCATTTCAAATTCTATAGTTTTATTGTGTTGACAGTTGCTGGAGCCACTGATTTGGGATGCGAGAACGATTCTCCCAGGCTCCTGGCTCCTTCCTGGCATGGCATCCTGCAGGACTGCTGTGGGCACCTTCTCTCCTCCACACAGCTCTGCCCAGACACCTGGGATCTAGTCTTCTGTCTTCCCACAGTGCCTGCTGCATGCACTCTTGCATTTTAGTGGCCAGTCTCCTGGCTGAGACTGTTCTTTTTTTTTTTTTTTTTTTTTTTAGGTTAGGGTCTGTTTTCTGTATTCTTGTGCCCGTAGTGCTCACATGTAATAGGTGCTCTACAAGTATTTGTCCTATTCAGTCTGGCTGCCATAATAAACTCCCATAAGCGAGGTGGCGTATAAACATCAGCCATGTATTTTCTCACAGTTCTGGAGGCTAGAAAGTCCGCGGTCAAGGCCCCAGCAGATCCAGTGTTTGTGAAGGCCCACTTCCTCATAAATAACTGTCTTCTCTCTGTTATCGCACGGGGCAAAAAAAGAGAGGGACCTCTCCTCTCTGGAGCTTCTCTCTGTTTTATTTTGTTTTGAGACAGAGTCTTGCTTTGTCACCTAGGCTGGAGTGCAGTGGTGCAATATCAGCTCACTGCAACCTCTGCCTCCCAGGCTCAAGCTATTCTTGTGCCTCAGCCTCTCGAGTAGCTGGAATTACAGGCATGTGCCACCATGCCTGGCTAATTTTTGTGTTTTTAGTGGAGAAAGGGTTTCGACACATTGACCAGGCTGGTCTTGAACTCCTGACCTCAGATGATCCACCCACCTCGGCTTCCTAAAGTCCTGGGATTACAGATGTGAGCCACCGTGCCTGGCCTGGAGTCTGTTTTATAGGGGCACTAATCCCATTCACGAGGGTTCCACCCTCCTAACCTAATCACTTCCCAAAGCCCTCACCTTCTAATATTATCACCTTGGGGGTGAGGATTCCAACATATGAATTTTAGGGAACACAAAAATTGAGACCTTAGTAGTATTTATTGAATCAATAAATTAACAAATAATACCATTAATTACATTCACTGAACATAAGTGAATTACGGATTTGATCATTTTCATAAATAATACCTCATGTAAGAGCTTTATTCAGAAAAAAATAAAGCTTTTTGTCTTTCGTTCTAGTTGTTATGGCCCAAAGAGAGAGCTAATTAATATATAAGATGGCATGTGCCTTGAGATTTGTGATAGGATTTACCAGTATTAAATGGCTTTATGTTTGTTGTTTCTATAAGGAAAAAAATTGTAGTCTGGTGACAATTATATATATAATTGACTGCTGACTAGTCTTTACTGTTTAAGCATGAGATAGCATGTTTATGCCACCTTATTGCAATTGGACTATCCTAATTGAAGAAATTAAAAAATACTCTATCACTCTCCACAACATGACAGAGGACAAATGAACAAATTGAATAGTGCAGTGTGCATTCTGTCCTGCTTTCTTTGGTGTCTGTAAGAACAGGATTCAAACATTATTTTCATTTTTCTCTTAAACTAATATGGATGTTTACCATGATAATAGTAGATAGAACCTATTCTTTGAAACTAGAGGGCCGGATGCGGTGGCTCACACCTATAATGCCAGCACTTTGGAAGGTTGAGGCGGGCAGATTGCTTGAGCCCAGGAGTTTGAGACCAGCCTGGGCAATATGGCAAAAACCTCGTCTCTACAAAAAAATAGAAAAAATTAGCGGGATATGGTGGTGTGTGCCTGCAGTCCCAGCTATTCAGGAGGCTGAGGTGGGAGGATCGCTTGAGCCCAGGATGTATATATAGTTTTAGTATAAAGGTTATTTTAGGAAACTTTCTTCTTTGAAGATTTTCTTAGGATCATATTATTCTTAGGTTACAATGTGGGTTTTTGTTACTGACTTTTGCCTTTTTATCTTTATTGGAACATGGTACATTCATGAATCAACTACTTGTTCGTCTTTGCCTGTATTGTTCAGCCTATATTCAGGCACATAATACTTAGTCAATAAATATTTTTTGAATGAATAAGTAAGGCTATATAGAGTAAAACTTTACTTTCAAAAGTCTATTATTTTATTTTATTTTATTTTAGGCAGTCTCACTCTGTTGCCCAGGCTGGAGTACAGTGGCACAATCCTAGCTCACTGCAACCTTCACCTCCCAGGTTCAAGTGATTCTTTTTTTTTTTTTTTTCCCTCAGGGATTTTATTTTATTCTTTTAGTTTTTTTTTAATTATACTTTAAGTTCTAAGGTACATGTGCACAATGTACAGGTTTGTTATACATGTATACATGTGCCATGTTGATGTGCTGCACCCATTAACTCGTCATTTACATTAGGTATATCTCCTAATGCTATCCCTCCCCCCTACTCCCTCCCCAAAATAGGACCCGGTGTGTGATGATCCCCTTCCTGTGTCCAAGTGATCTCATTGTTCAATTCCCACTTATGAGTGAGAACATGTGGTATTTGGTTTTCTGTTCTTGCGATAGTTTGCTGAGAATGATGGTTTCCAGCTGCATCCATGTCCCTACAAAGAACATGAACTCATCCTTTTTTATGGCTGCATAGTATTCCATGGTGTATATGTGCCACATTTTTTTAATCCAGTCTGTCATTGATGGACATTTGGGTTGATTCCAAGTCTTTGCTATCGTGAATAGTGCTGCAATAAACATACGTGTGCATGTGTCTCTATAGCAGCGTGACTTATAATCCTTTGGGTATACCCCCAGTAGTGGGATGGCTGGGTCAAATGGTATTTCTGGTTCTAGATCCTTGAGGAATCGCCACACTGTTTTCCACAATGGTTGAACTAGTTTACAGTCCCACCAACAGTGTAAAAGTGTTCCTGTTTCTCCACATCCTCTCCAGCATCTGTTGTTTCCTGATTTTTTAATGATTGCCATTCTAACTGGTGTGAGATGGTATCTCATTGTGGTTTTGATTTGCATTTCTCTGATGGTGAGTGATGATGAGCATTTTTTCATGTGTCTTTTGGCTGTATGAATGTCTTCTTTTGAGAAGTGTCTGTTCATATCCTTTGCCCACTTTTTGATGCGGTTGTTTGCTTTTTTCTTCTAAATGTAATTGAGTTCTTTATAGGTTCTGGATATTAGCCCATTGTCAGACGAGTAGATTGCGAAAATTTTCTCCCATTCTGTAGGTTGCCTGTTCACTCTGATGGTAGTGTCTTTTGCTGTGCAGAAGCTCTTTAGTTTAATTAGATCCCATTTGTCAATTCTGGCTTTTGTTGCCGTTGCTTTTGGTGTTTTAGACATGAAGTCCTTGCCCATGCCTATGTCCTGAATGGTATTACCTAGGTTTTCTTCTAGGGTTTTTATGGTTTTAGGTCTAACATTTAAGTCTCTAATCCATCTTGAATTAATTTTCATATAAGGAGTAAGGAAAGGATCCAGTTTCAGCTTTCTACTTATGGCTAGCCAATTATCCCAGCACCATTTATTAAATAGGGAATCCTTTCCCTATTTCTTGTTTTTGTCAGGTTTGTCAAAGATCAGATGGTTGTAGATGTGTGGTATTATTTCTGAGGACTCTGTTCTGTTCCATTGGTCTATATCTCTGTTTTGGTACCAGTACCATGCTGTTTTGGTTACTGTAGCCTTGTAGTATAGTTTGACGTCAGGTAGCGTGATGCCTCCAGCTTTGTCCTTTTGGCTTAGGATTGTCTTGGCAATGTGGGGTCTTTTTTGGTTTCCATGTGAACTTTAAAGCAGTTATTTCCAATTCTGTGAAGAAAGTCATTGGTAGCTTAATGGGGATGGCATTGAATCTATAAATTACCTTGGGCAGTATGGCCATTTTCACAATATTGATTCTTCCTATCCATGAGCATGGTATGTTCTTCCATTTGTTTGTGTCCTCTTTTATTTCACTGAGCTGTGGTTTGTAGTTCTCCTTGAAGAGGTCCTTTACATCCCTTGTAAGTTGGATTCCTAGGTATTTTATTCTCTTTGAAGCTATTGTAAATGGGAATTCATTCATAATTTGGCTCTCTGTTTGTCTGTTACTGGTGTATAAGAATGCTTGTGATTTTTGCACATTGATTTTGTGTCCTGAGACTTTGCTGAAGTTGCTTGTCAGCTTAAGAAGATTTTGGGCTGAGACAATGGAGTTTTCTAAATATACAATCATGTCATCTGCAAACAGGTACAATTTCACTTCTTCTTTTCCTAACTGAATACCCTTGATTTCTTTCTCCTGCCTGATTGCCCTAGCCAGAACTTCCAACACTATGTTGAATAGGAGTGGTGAGAGAGGGCATCCCTGTCTTGTGCCAGTTTTCAAAGGGAATGCTTCCAGTTTTTGCCCATTCAGTATGATATTGGCTGTGGGTTTGTCATAAATAGCTCTTACTATTTTGAGATACGTTCCATCAATACCGAATTTATTGAGAGTTTTTAGCATGAAGGGCTCTTGAATTTTGTCAAAGGCCTTTTCTGCATCTATTGAGATAATCATGTGGTTTTTTGTCTTTGGTTTTGTTTATATGCTGGATTACGTTTATTGATTTGTGTATGTTGAACCAGCCTTGCATCCTAGGAATGAAGCCCACTTGATCATGGTGGATAAACTTTTTGATGTGCTGCTGGATTCGGTTTGCCAGTATTTTATTGAGGATTTTTGCATTGTTGTTCATCAGGGATATTGGTCTAAAATTCTCTCTCTTTTTGTTGTATCTCTGCCAGGCTTTGGTATCAGGATGATGTTGGCCTCGTAAAGTGAGTTAGGGAGGATTCCCTCTTTTTCTATTGATTGGAATAGTTTCAGAAGGAATAGTACCAACTCCTCCTTGTACTTCTGGTAGAATTCGATTGTGAATCCATCTGGTCCTGGACTTTTTTTGATTGGTAGGCTATTAATTATTGCCTCAATTTCAGAGCCTACTATTGGTCTATTCAGGGATTCAACTTCTTCCAGGTTTAGTCTTGGGAGAGTGTGAGTGTCCAGGAAATTATCCATTTCTTCTATGTTTTCTAGTTTATTTGTGTAGAGGTGTTTATAGTATTCTCTGATGGTAGTTTGTATTTCTGTGGGGTTGGTGGTGATGCCCTTTATCATTTTTTATTGCATCTATTTCATTCTTCTCTCTTTTTTTGTTTATTAGTCTTGCTAGCGGTCTATCAATTTTGTTGATCTTTTCAAAAAAGCAGCTCCTGGATTCATTGATTTTTTTGTAGGTTTTTTTGTGTCTCTATCTCCTTCAGTTCTGCTCTGATCTTAGTTATTTCTTGCCTTCTGCTAGGTTTTGAATGTGTTTGCTCTTGCTTCTCTAGTTCTTTTAATTGTGATGTTAAGAGTGTCAATTTTAGATCTTTCCTGCTTCCTCTTGTGGGCATTTAGTGCTATAAATTTCCCTCTACACACTGCTTTAAATGTGCCCCAGAGATTCTGGTATGTTGTATCTTTGTTCTCATTGCTTTCAAAGAACATCTTTATTTCTGCCTTCATTTCGTTATGTACCCAGTAGTCATTCAGGAGCAGGTTGTTCAGTTTCCATGTAGTTGAGTGGTTTTGATTGAGTTTCTTAGTCCTGAGTTCTAGTTTGATTGCACTGTGGTCTGAGAGACAGTTTGTTATAATTTCTGTTCTTTTACATTTGCTGAGGAGTGCTTTACTTCCAACTATGTGGTCAACTTTGGAATAAGTGCGATGTGGTGCTGAGAAGAATGTATATTCTGTTGATTTGGGGTGGAGAGTTCTGTAGATGTCTATTAGGTCCGCTTGGTGCAGAGTTGAGTTCAATTCCTGGATATCCTTGTTAACTTTCTGTCTCGTTGATCTGTCTAATGTTGACAGTGGGGTGTTAAAGTCTCCCATTACTATTGTATGGGAGTCTAAGTCTCTTTGTAAGTCTCTAAGGACTTGCTTTATGAATCTTGGTGTTCCTGTGTTGGGTGCATATATATTTAGGATGGTTAGCTCTTCCTGATGAATTGATCCCTTTACCATTATGTAATGGCCTTCTTTGTCTCTTTTGATCTTTGATGGTTTAAAGTCTGTTTTATCAGAGACTAGGATTGCAACCTCTGCTTTTTTTTGTTCTCCATTTGCTTTGTAGATCTTCCTCCATCCCTTTATTTTGAGCCTATGTGTGTCTCTGCATGTGAGATGGGTCTCCGGAATACAGCAAACTGATGGGTCTTGACTCTTTATCCAATTTGCCAGTCTGTGTCTTTTAATTGGACCATTTAGTCCATTTACATTTAAGGTTAATATTGTTATGTGTGAACTTGATCCTGTCATTATGATATTAGCTGGTTATTTTGCTCATTAGTTGATGCAGTTTCTTCCTAGCATCGATGGACTTTACATTTTGACATGTTTTTGCAATGGCTGGTACTGATTGTTCCTTTCCATGTTTAGTGCTTCCTTCGGGATCTCTTGTTGGGCAGGCCTGGTGGTGACAAAATCTCTAAGCATTTGCTTATCTGTAAAGGATTTTGTTTTTCCTTCACTTATGAAGCTTAGTTTGGCTGGATATGAAATTCTGGGTTGAAAATTCTTTTCTTTAAGAATGTTGAATATTGGCCCCCACTCTCTTCTGGCTTGAAGAGTTTCTGCTGAGAGATCCACTGTTAGTTTGATGGGCTTCCCTTTGTGTGTAACCTGACCTTTCTCTCTAGCTGCCCTTAACATTTTTTCCTTCATTTGAACTTTGGTGAATCTGACAATTATGTGTCTTGGAGTTGCTCTTCTCGAGGAGAATCTTTGTGGCATTCTCTGTATTTCCTGAATCTGAATGTTGGCCTGCCTTACTAGTCTGGGGAGGTTCTCCTGGATGATACCCTGCAGAGTGTTTTCCAACTTGGTTCCATTTTCCCCATCACTTTCAGGCACACCAATCAGTTGTAGATTTGGTCTTGTCACATAATCCCATATTTCTTGGAGGCTTTGTTCATTTCTTTTTACTCTTTTTTCTCTCCACTTCTCTTCTCACTTCATTTCATTCATCTGATCTTCAGTCGCTGATACTCTTTCTTCCAGTTGATCAAGTCAGTTACTGAAGCTTGTGCATTTGTCACGTAGTTCTCGTGTTATGTCGTGTTATGGTTTTCATCTCTATCAGTTCTTTTAAGGTCTTCTCTGCATTGATTATTCTAGTTATCCATTCATCCATTCTTTTTTCAGGGTTTTTAGTTTCTTTGAGCTGGTTACCTAGTTCCTCCTTTAGCTCTGAGAAATTTGATTGACTGAAGCCTTCTTCTCTCAACTTGTCAAAGTCATTCTCCGTCCAGCTTTGTTCCGTTGCTGGTGATGAGCTGCATTCCTTTGGAGGGGGAGATGCGCTCTGATTTTTTTAATTTCCAGCTTTTCTGCCCTGCTTTTTCCCCATCTTTGTGGTTTTATCTGCCTTTGGTCTTTGATGATGGTGACGTACTGATGGGGTTTTGGTGTGGGTGTCCTTTCTGTTTGTTAGTTTTCCTTCTAACAGTCAGGACCCTCAGCTGTAGGTCTGTTGGAATTTGCCTGAGGTCCACTCCGGACGCTGTTTGCCTAGGTATCAGCAGCGGAGGCTGCAGAAGATAGAATATTGCTGAACAGCGAGTGTTGCTGTCTGATTCTTGCTCTGGAAGCTTCGTCTCAGGGGTGTACCCAGCCATGTGAGGTGTGAGGCGTCGGTGTGCACCTAGTGGGGGATGTCTCCCAGTTAGGCTACTCAGGGGTCAGGGACCCACTTGAGCAGGCAGTCTGTCCGTTCTCCAATCTCAACCTCCATGCTGGGAGATCCACTGCTCTCTTCAAAGCTGTCAGACAGTGGCATTTTCAGGTTCAAGGGATTCTTGTGCCTCAGCCTCCTGAATCGGGATTATAGGTGCCTGCCACCACACCTAGCTAATTTTTTTGTATTTTTGACAGAAACAGAGCTTCACCATGTTGGCCAGATTGGTCTCAAACTTCTGGCCTCAAGTGATCTGCCTGCCTTGGCCTCCCAAAGGACTGGGATTACAGGTGTGAGCCACTGTGCCAGGCCAAAAGTCTGTATTTAATACAGGTTTGGCACGTGGAAACATAGGCAGAAACAAGATTCCTACTGTGAATGTAAGATGTGTAAAAACTCAAAATACATTTTAATTTTCTCAGATAGACTTACAGTTTTAATCAAGGCAGAATACACTGAAACCTAATAATTGATTCCTTGTAAATTATTAAAGTATAAACAGAGTCTTCGCTTATGAATTTGTCGTTTGCTTCCTGCTCGTTTCTATTTTATTGATTTTTCTGATCCATAGGTAAAGGAGGGGTAAAGATGATTTGCTTCTGAAGTCTAAGAATCTAGATCTGGATTCACTGCCCACACTGCAAAAATGATTTGGTATGCCACTTGAAAGTGGTTGAGGGGGTGGGTAAGGCCCATGGCTTTTTTAAAAAAAATGGGAAACGAAAGATAACATTTATGAATTTGAACTCCTGGAAGAATGTCTCTGAGAGGTATAAATGCAGTGTAAATTCAGAGATTGTTTTCATTTTCATTCAGTTTTCATCATATATAAAGTTATGAGACTTTAAAAAATCTATCATGGGAACATCATAAAGAATAAAAATTAGTCAAAATAATGAAAAAGAAAAACTGCAAGGCTTTGTTCTGTAATGATTTTTTGTAGTGCTCTAAAATATTATATAAGAACAAATTTGCAGAGGCAAAGAAGATTACTTTTAAAAGGCATGAAGATTGTTGAACCTTAAATTTTAGTATGATGTGATGACATTGATTTGCAGTGTATCTAAGAGAAAGTAAAATCAGAATAGCATTTGTTCCTAAATTACTAAAGAGCCTAATGTACTCTCAGTATTTTAGCAAAAGTCATGCATTGGGTGCTGGTATTAAAATAAGCTTTAGTTATTTACAGAAAGGCTATTTAGTTCTAATACTTTTATATAACTCTCCTACTACCACTTTGCCACTTTAAATGGTTTTATTTTTGTGTTCCCTAAAATATATTCAGATATTTCAGGTATGAAAAGAAGTCTCTAAGATCTATAAAATGAGCCTGGGCATGGTGGCTCACAATTGTAATCCAGCATTTTGAGAGGCTGAGGCAGGTGGATCATCTGAGATCAGGAGTTCCAGACCAGCCTGACCAACATGGTGAAACCCCATCTCTACTAAAAACAAAAAAATTACTGGGCATGGTGGTGCATGCCTGTAATCCCAGCTACTTGTGAGGCTGAGGCAGGAGAATCGCTTGAACCCGGGAGGTGGAGGTTGCAGTAAGCCAAGACTGTGCCATTAATAATATATAATATATAATATAACATATAATATTAGATAATATATTAATATAATATTAGATAATAATTATTAAATATAATATATTATTAATATACTATTAAATAAATAAATAAAAATAATAAAATAAATCTATAAAATGAGTTCTCTGATTAATATGTCTGTTGATCTTCTCATATTTCTAATTGGTAAACACAGTAATCGAAAGGAATCTTGCTAATTATTATGAACATTATTCACAAATCTGTAGTGCTATCTGACTAGACAGACAGCTCATAAATTCTTGCTTCCCAACACAGAAACATCTCCCTTGAGCTTATTTCTCCAAAAACCCAGCCCTGACTCTCTTACTTCCTGTAAACTGTGTTGAAACTGAGATGCTGTTATAGTTGTATTTGGCTGGGTTGCTAAGGAATTCCACAATCTTTTCCTGGAACTTATTTTCTTGAAAAGTCCTAGAGGTAGGTATGTAGTCAGAAAATAAACTAAGGCAAAGCATCTCTTGATTATTACGCAGGGCTCTTGCCCCACATCCCAGCGTAAAACTCTGGTGAGCCAGGCTGCAACCCTATGACATCTTCCCTGGACTTGGTGACTTGAATGGTCTAGAACCAAAGCAGGCCAAAGTCTTCCTATCAATTTCTACTGCAGCACTGAAAACCTGAGTTTTCTCAGGTCTTCACCTTGATTTGCTGGAAAACCAGAGATGCTGGAAAGCCAAAATGAGCTTTACTCCTGAGCCTCGTGTGGTCCTGAAGAGAAAGCCTATGCACACTTGAGAAAGTGTCTCTTGGAGTCTTGGGGTCAGTCTTCCTAATGAGATGGAAGAGGAAAAGGAGACCTTATCCACATGCACTGGGCCATCAGCCCCTCAGTGCTGACAATTCTCTGATAATCTAGAAGAAGCGACTCATGTTACTCACCTAAGTCTTGCAAGTATCTTTCTCCCATCAGTTGTTGGAAACTGTCTTCTGATGAATCAGCAGGACCTTTAATCATTCAATAGTATGACCTTCAGGCTTAATTTTCCTTGACAGGAGGGTAAAGGGGCTGACCACTCCTTTTCTCTTGAAGAATTATTGTCTCATTATTTAGGACACTTATGATAAAAAGGTGAGTACAACACAGGCAATACCCTTCCGGGAGGCAGAGGTTGCTGTGAGCTGAGATCGTGCCACTGCAGTGACAGTATGAGACTCTGTCTCAACAACAACAAGAAGGCAATACCCTTAAGGAGCTTCTAGTCTAGTTGGAAAGATATATTCAAAGAGATCGTTTCATTACACTCTGACTCAGCTGTATAGCATCCATGCCCAGCTCAGTGAAAATGACCTACATTTTGGTTTTTTGAGACAGGCCTGGCTGTGTCGTGTAAGCTGGAGTAGAGAGGTACCATCTCAACTCACTGCAGCCTCTGCCTCCCAGGCTCAAGTGATCCTCCCACCTCAGTCTCCCAAGTAGCTAGGACTGTAGGCATGCACTACCATGCCTGGCTTATTTTTTTTTTTTTTTGAGACGGGGTTTGCCATGTTGCCTAGGCTCGTCTTGAACCCCTGGGCTCAAGCAATCTGCCCATTTTGGCCTTTCAAAGTGTGACAGTGACTTTCAGGTACATATTTCTAGCCCATTCTTCTCTCCTTAGTTCCATTTCTACTTTTCCACCAATCTGCTGAACATAGTTTTCAACTTCCAATTTTAATGTCATAATTTTTTCCTTTTAACTTACACCCCTTTGCTTACCAGTGATAGTGTCTTCTCTCTAGTCACCCTGACTGGAAACCTCAGTGTCATCTTTGTCTCCTTGCTTCTTATTCATCTGTTCATCTAATGAGTGCCTTCTATATACAAGATACTATTCTAGCCTGTATGTTTAGGGTAAGCCTGGAGCAGAGGGCAAGTCTAGGGAAACAGTCATTAAAAAAGTAGCTTTTCAACTTTAACTTTTTTTTTTTTTTTTTGGAGACAGAGCCTCACTCTGTCACCCAGGCTGGAGTGCACTGGCAAGATCATGGCTCACTGCAGCCTTGACCTCCCAGGCTCTTAGCTGTGACCACAGGCGTGTGCCACCATGCCCAGCTAATTATTTTATTTTATTATATTTTTTGTAGAGTCGGAGTCTCACTATGTTGCCCAGGCTGATCTTGAACTCCTGGGCTCAGGCGATCCTCCTGCCTGGGCCTCCCAAAGTGTTGGGACTACAGGCATGAGCCACTGCACCATGGCTGCTTTTCAGCTATTGAATTACAAATTATGTGCTCAAAGGAAAGTTTAGAGGGCTGGGAGAGGAGACCCCATGTCTGAGGGCCTAGGTGAAGAGTGAGGGGCATTTCTTGGGGTGGGGGAAGCAGGGAAGAGCTGAGTTGTGCATGAGGATCTAGAAGGAAGCCAGGGGCAGAGAGGAGCTGGATGAGGCTGGAGAGGGAGGCAGGAACACAGTTAAGCAGGGCATTAGAGACTAAAGTGAAGGGTTTTTGGCCTCTTTCTAAGCCATTAAAGGTTTTTTCATGTAAGAGAATGTCATTATCAGCTTAGCATTTTTTTAAGAGATCAACATGAATTTTGTGTTGCGAATGGAGTGGAGTTGCATGCGTTAGGAGACCAGATGGGCCATATAGATAGAGAGGAGTAAATGGACTCAACAGGAAGTAGAATTGATGGAACTTCATGATTCACTGGATTGAGGAGGAGACGACAGCCTCATATTTCTGGAATGGGCAACTGTGTGAATAGAATAATGGTTTCCCCAACATCTGAAGCATCTAGATCTTGTCAGTGGACCCCAGGAATGTGCCTCAGCCCTGTTTCCTCCTTTCCATCTGCACTGCCATCTTTCTTCCCTAGGCTGCCGAGGACCTCCCTTGAGGTGTCCTCTGCAGATTTGCTTCTCTCTAGTCCAGCACATGGGTGTCCTGTTCTTCCGGAAGCATTCTTCTGGACATCTTACTGTGCCCATGCAAAACCTTTGATCAATCTCCCTTTTCTGCAGATTAAGCATAGGGTGGGGAAGCCCTACAATCCACCTTCAAACAGGATTTTCTGTTCTGTTCCTTTTCTCTTTCTCTCTCTCTTTCTTTTTCTTTCTTTCTTTCTTTCTTTCTTTCTTTCTTTCTTTCTTTCCTTCCTTCCTTCCTTCCTTTCTCTCTCTCTCTCTCTTTCTTTCTTTCTTTCTCTTTCTTTCTTTCTTTCTTTCTTTCTTTCTTTCTTTCTTTCTTTCTTTCTTTCTTTCTTTCTTTCTTTCTTTCTTTCTTTCTTTCTTTCTTTCTTTCCCCTCCCTCCCTCCCTCCTTTCCTTCCTTCCTTCCTTCTTTCTTTTCTTGTCTTGTCTTGTCTTGTCTTGTCTTGTCTTGTCTTGTCTTTTCTTTTCTTTCTCTTTCTCTTTCTCTTTCTTTCTTTTTAGAGTGGTCTCTCTCTGTTGCCCAGGCTGGAGTGCAGTGGTGCATGCCATCACCGCTTGCTGCAGCCACGAACTCCCCAGCTCAAGTGTTCCACCTGCCTCAGCCTTCCGAGTGGCTAGGACTATAGACATGTGCCACCACATCTGGTGAATTTTTTGTATTTTTAGTAGAAACAGGGTTTCACCATGTTGCCCAGGCTGGTGTTGAATTCCTGGGCTCAAGCAATTCCCCCGTGTCAGCTTCCCAAAGTGCTGGATTACAAGTGTGAGCCACTGCACCCAGCCTGGGGATTTTCTTTTCTTTCTTTCTTTTTTCTTTTTCTTTTTGAGATTGAGTCTCACTCTGTCACCCAGACCAGGGAGCAGTGGCATGATCTTGGCTTACTGCAACCTCCACCTCCCAGGTTCAAGTGATTCTCCTGCCTCAGCCCCCTGAGTAGCTGGGATTACAGGCACCTGCCACCAGGCCCAGGTAATTTTTGTATTTTTAGTAGAGACGGGGTTTCATCATGCTGCCCGGACTGGTGTTGAACTCCTGGACTCAAGCGATTCTCCGTGTCAGCCTCCCAAAGTGCTGGATTACAGGTGTGAGTCACTGCACCCAGCCTTGGATTTTCTAGTACTGCTTCTCTTCCACCAAACTGAACTCGCTGCTTCTCACAAACACCTTTCAGTTTCCCGCATCTGCCCTAAATGTGCTCATCCCTTCAGCAGGGCTGCATTCTCCCTTTACTTCAAAGCCCTGTCTGACGCTGCTGTTCTCCTTGTACACCATCTACCCTCAAGTGCATCCTCTTTGCCTGTCTTGTGGCATTTGGGGCTTTGAGACAGGCCTTAGCATTATTTATGATGATAAGCTACCTGAGGTCTGATTCATCTTTGTATTTCACTCAGACGTAGTACAAATGCCTGAATGAAACATGATGGGATATTTGTGGAGAGTGAATAAGCATTCAGTGGATACTTTTTCACCTCACCCAAGAATAATTAATTTTCAGGTAATTTAAAGTCCATCAATTTAACACCATGCCTTACTTTTTAAAGTATTTTAACAAGATTATCAAAATGCTTTCTGGTCCTTTTAGATTCTGGAAAAAAAATACATATATATATATGTGTGTGTGTATATATATATGTATCTGTGGTAATGTTCCCCTGCTGCCACGGAATTTCCCTTTATAACTTGGCAAGGCCAAGAGAGATTCATGCCCCATCCTTACCATTCTGCATGCTGTACCCAAGGTGTTTTCATGCACACCATGGGGACCCACACTGTTGCTGCCAAATGTTAGGTTCATATACTTTTGTAGTAAAAGAAAGTAGGGAATTCCCTGTGTTCACTTGAAAAAAAGTGGTAAAGGCCTATTATTGTTTTAATGGACTGACAACTCAGATGTATTTAAATACAGTCTTCCCATGTTAAAAACAAAAGTACTTAAAGTGTAGACATTCTTTTTTTATAGCATCTGTGGGTCCTGAAGTGTGTATTAGAAAAATATCATGCAATAAACAGGCAGAGAAACAAATTAATAGTGGGTTCCTGTTGGGATAAGTACCAGAAAGGAAAGATAAAGTGTTGGAGGGCACAGAGGTAGGCTAGAGTTAGGGATTATAAATTTGGGGATGGGGCATGGGGGCAAGAACTATGGGGTGGTGGTGTTGGTAACCAGGCCTGAGTGGTGTGAAGGAGCCATGCAGAGATCTGGGAGGAGTGTGTACCAGGCAGAGGGAGCAGAGCCTGTCTTCTAAAAGCTGACCTTTGCAATTGCAGTCTGACCCCTTCCTCTTTCCCCTCCAGCCATTGTCCCAGCCATGCTGAATTTCTGCCCTTTCATAGCTCTGTGCTTTTGCATAACTGCCTTTGTCTGGAGTGCCCTTCATCTTCTTCCTGCAGTAAAGTCACATTCAGAACCCAGCTAAAGGCTGGGCACAGTGGCTCACGCCTGTAATCCCAGCACTTTGGGAGGCTGAGGCAGGCAGATCACCCGAGGTCAGGAGTTCGAGACCAGCCTGGCCAACATGGCGAAACCGCATCTCTACTAAAAATACAAAAATCAGCTGGGTGTGGTGGCATGCGCCTGTAATCCTAGCTACTTGGGAGGCTGAAGTAGGAGAACTGCTTGAATCCAGGAGGTGGAGGTTGCAGTGAGCCAAGATCGTGCCATTGCACTCCAGCCTGGAAGACAGAGCAAGACTCCATCTCAAAAACAAAAACAAAAAAGAACCCAGCTGAAATGGCAGATACGACCCACCTGCCCAGCCACCTCCCCCTCCTCCTCCTCAGGAAGAGCTGGGCTCTCTGACTGTGTTGCTTCCTCGGTGCCATTCCTGTTTCTAATACAGTCCTTATTGATCTGAATGGTAGGTGGTGTGTTTAAAGTCTCCTCCCCCACTAACTGTAAGTCCTTAAGAACAGGAACTATGACTTGATCATTTCTGTGTGCCAGGGCCTAGAACCTTGCCTGGAACAGGGTAGGTGCTGACTCATTGTGGAGTGTGTGAATGAATGAGGGAGAGAGGGAACAGGGGAAGGAAGGATGGAAGTAGGAATGAGAGGAGGCAGAGAACGAATGTAAAAAATTTTTTTTGAACTATGAAGCACACCGAGAAGAAGACTCTAGAAAGAAAAGTAAATTAAGATGACTTAAAAAATAATACCAGAGATGTTTCTATAAATTTAACTAGAACCCAACTGATTACTGTGGTCACTGGGATTCTATCAAGCCATAAATCAAACTGAAAGTTCACCTATGTCTAAAGGGTGGCAACCTTCCGAAAGTAGGAGTGGCTTGGCTTCGTTCTTTTAAGTTCGTGTGTTTTCAATATTTTACATGTTTGGTGGCTTCGATTACAAGAATGCAAGCCTAAATCTACTTTCTGTATAACCACATCCCTTTAGCAGCCTGCATTGGCAAATCATACTCTGGGCCAGAAAAAGAGAAGCATACCAATATGCTTTCTTCCTCTTAAGCAGTCTTCACAGTTTTTCTAGGCTGAGGTCACATCTTTAAACTTCATAAAACATTACTGCCTGATTGTTGAGTGGGATGGGAAGGAGTGTTTAATTCAGCACCTGCAAGCTGCAACTGCCAGCAGATTTCTGCATTGAGACACATTTTGGTGTTTGTGTATGCATAGGATAGAAGGAAGAAATAAGCAGGCCTTTATCAGTATGTTCTTTTGTAAAGATCATTACTAGATTTGACCAAAGTTCTCACAACCATATTTAACAGTCTATCAGTGCTTTCTTGAGTGTTTCCTTAATGCTAGTAAATTCTAACTCTCACAAATTCCCATGGGCTACAGCAGTGCCATCTGGAATTTAGTTCCTTTTACTAATCTGTGATTTAAACATCAGAAAGATATTGCCGTAATCCCCAAATAAACACTTAACATGTGTGGGAAGATTCAGGATAATGGGCCTTCTGATGACCTAATAAAAAATGAAGGTGGTAAAATCATAAGCCAAAAAAGCAGCCAGAGCCCAGAGAGAAGCAGAGATTATGAGCAGATTTGTGCAGAGAAATCTTCATTAGAGCAAAAGAATGCTATTCTGGGATGAAGTGGTCAAAAAGTGGGGAAGAAACAACTCACTGGGGTTATAAGTCATGAGAAAATTTGACCTCAGAAGAGGCCCAAAAGAGAGGAACATATTCTGTGGTTAGTCATTCTGATGAGCTGAGTTGAGAAGTTATTTCAGAAAAAATTTCAGAAGAAACTCAGAACTTTTAACATCCCAAAATACTAAGTAGGAATATTTGTGGAAAATTTTGCATTTTGTAGTTGATCCTTAGGAGCAGGAGACAATTGTGTAAACACACTGCAGGTCTAGGACTCAGGATGACTTTCTTTAGAAGGAGGAAGAAAATGAAATGTATGAGAATGACAGGATCTTCACAAGTTTAATACCTTTCTCCATCATTTGAAACAAAAGATAAATTGGGGGAAAAGGCTGAACTTTTTCATCTAGATTCAGAAATACTTTCAAAAAGCAACATATTCTAAATCTATCTAAAGATGCTACATGATCTTGTCAAAAAGGTAATTTGACAAATTATTTTTAACAACAAAAATACTCAAGTGCGACATGAACAATTCACCCCTTCATTGTTGAAGAGAACTGTTGGTTCTCAGCAGTCCTGCAGAACACCTCAGTGGCATAAGAAGAAGTATTTATGGTCTTTTAGAGATCTACAGGAAATGTTTTTGAACTAATCTGTATTAACTACTGAAAAACTGGGAGGACAAGGCCGGGTGCAGTGGCTCACACCTGTAATCCCAGCACTTTGGGAGGCCGAGGCGGGCAGATCGCTTGAGGCCAGGAGTTCGAGACCAGCCTGGCCAATACGGTGAAACCCTGTCTTTACTAAAAATACAAAAATTAGCCAGGCATGCTGGTGCACTCCTGTAATCCCAGCTACTCAAGAGGCTGGAGCAGGAGAATCGCTCGAACCTGGGAGGCGGAGGCTACAATGAGCCGAGATCATGCCATTGCACTCCAGCCTGGGTGACAGAGCGAGACTCCATCTTAAAAAAATAACAAAACTGGAAGGATGGAAGGCCAATGGGGTGTGGAGAGAGGGTGGCCACACCTTGTCTCTAATTTCTGCTTTGATGAGTACCTTGGGCAAGGGCATTTGGATAATGACTGGTTGTTTGCAGGTTTATATGTTGGAGGAGGAGGAATTTGAAAGCAGCATCAGTAGGTGGTTTACCGATATAGCTGCTCACCATGAGCGTTAAATACTGGGTGGATTAGTGTTGCAAAGCACAGCCTGCCCCAGGTTCCTCCTTGTGCTTCCTTCATCCCTGGCTGCTGACTTCCAGCCTTATTCATCCTGGTCCTCAGTCATTCAGTCGACGTCCATGTGGGCTTATAGACGTCAGATGAATTAGACTTGCCCCCTGCCTGAAAGTTCACATTCTGTTGGACAAGACTGATAAAAAAAAAATGACAGATTTTAAGTTCGTGGTAATTGCAAACTAGATGTGGTGTGTGGGTGGCAGGAAATCTCGTAGGAGGCAATGTTTGAGCCCTCTGTTTTGGGAGATGAATGAGCATTCCCTAGGTGCTGATGATGAGCATTTCATTTTGAAGAAGGTTATCTGGCTGTGGGTGTGACAGTGGTCCTGAGATATTGGAGTCATATTAGACAGCAGCACCTGCCAACAGAGTATCATGGAGGCATTGTGTTTTCACTGGCGACCTTAACGCCCCCTAATGGATTCCTTTTTTTTTTTTTTTTTTTTGAGACAGAGTTTCACTCTTGCCCAGGCTGGAGTGCAGTGGCATGATCTCGGCTTACTACAACCTCTGCCTCCCAGGTTCAAGTGATTCTCCTACCACAGCCTCCCGAGTAGCTGGGATTACAGGCACGTGCCACCATGCCCGGCTAATTTGTGTATTTTTAGTGGAGATGGAGTTTCACCATGTTGGCCAGGCTGGTCTCAAACTCCTGACCTCAAGTGAGCCGCTAACAACCCTGACATTTTCTTCTCCAGGTTACAACAGCTTTGGCCTCTCAAAGTACTGGGCTTATAGGCGTGACCCACTGTGCCAGCCAGCCCTAATAATTAAGGCAATTTGACTATAACTTTTGAACATATTATGTAATTTTCTGTCTTGTTCCAGTTTTATTTCTTAACTAAAATCATGAATTTGTCTATAACTTTATGTAAAAGATGCTGAGTAAAACAACAGCCACTGGCTTTCTTCTCCTTAATTATCCAAAATAAATTGCATGTACAGGTATCCAAGAGCCTTAATCAGTGTTAATCTAGTTAAAACTACCTAATTAAAGCTGTTTTAAAATATTTTACACTCATTTCTTAGAAGTTTTTCTCTTACCTTTGACCACAATTTCTACAAAACACATGCTTCAACTTTTAACTTTTAAAAATCTGCCTTCAAGTTTTAATTCTTTATTTCTAAGATATCTTATTGTACCATGCCAGGTGTTAAATTCTGCAATTTAATTGCATCTTTATTCTTCAAAAAACTAACCTTATTGATATCTTGTAATCTTTTATATATTTTCTCATGTTTTATTTGCCCTGTGTCTTTTCTTTGCATATGTTTTGTGAAGAACACTCCCCCATTTTTTTAGAACAATTTTTCTTCAATTTTTTTTTTTCTAAACAAATACATATTTGTGTGAGCATACACATATAGATATTTTGGGGGATTTTAACCCATTTATGACTGAGGTTGCAAGTTTTTGAATTTTTGCAATCAGACCTTGGTGGTGACCTTGAGCAGTAGGATACAAATAACTCCTACATGCTTGGCTTGGTGTTCCAATAATGGAACACTAGGTATAAATTAATATGAGTCGTTAACAAGGTTCAAATGTGACTGTATAGTGATAAATATTGACATTTTTCCAAGTGCTTCCTTTATCTGAATACACTTGAGAAGCTTGTCAACCAAGATATCCACACCTGATTCAGAAAGGTGAGATTAAGTCAACTGAATAAGGATGTGAAACGGATAATATTGTACACTCTCTGCCTACATGGACACATTCACAGCTCTACAAATGACTCAAGGAATATTGCTTTATTTAGGATTTCTCACTTTGGGGCAGAAAATGGAAAATTTTTTTTTTTTAGAGATTTGGCATCTTGAAATCCATCTCTTAGACCATGGTAATAAAAATGGCCTCCAAAGAACCACCATATATCTGATAGACCTGGGTTTTTACATATAGCAATATTTGCCCTGTTGGCTAAAGTTGGCTTCATTGTATGCTGAAAGCATTCCTTTTTACCCTGTTTATGGATTTACGATATGGCCACTGCTTGGAGATTGCTTGATAATAGTCTACACCCTTGCTACTCAAAGTGTGGTCCCTACACAGCAGCATGGGCATCACCTGGGTGCTTATGAGAAAGGTAATCATCATTCCTGTGTCACACAACTTAATCAGAATCTGTTATTTGACACAATATGCTGGTGATTCATGTACACATTAAATTTGAGAACACTCGTCTGAGCTCACTATTTTTGCCTCGTAATCTCCTACTTATTCTTCAATCCATTGTTTTTAATCTGCCAGTCTTGCAAAAAACACTCATGACCTGTTAATACTAACATGCACAAGTCTTCTGAGCCTTTGCTGTACGTTTCCAGCATATACTATTGTGGTGGGTTTTCGGTTCTGTTGGTTCCTTTTAGAGTTATACTTTGTTTCACCCCAGAAAATTCTTTTAATGGGCATTTGCTCCCCGTACATTCTTTGGCCAGAGTGTGTCTAGACAGCACCCATATTAACAGGACTAGAAGCCCTGTTGCCCTGTGAAGGGACTAGAGATGTTGTAACCTGGAGAAGAAAATGTCAGGGATGCCAAGATTGCTGTTCTTAAGTCTGAAGGTTTCTGGAGGAGAAGGAATTTGAGTTTTTCAGTGAAGCTCTAGGAAAGCAGAAAATAGAAGCAATGGGCCAGACATAGAAGCTCATAGCTGTAATCCCAGCACTTTGGGAGGCCAAGGCAGAAGGATCGCTTAAGACCAGAAGTTCAAAACCAGCCTGAGCAACATAGCAAGATCCTGCCTCTACAAAGATTTAAAAGTTAGCTGGACATCGTGGCACATGCTTATAATCCTAGATACTAGGGAGGCTGAGGTGGGAGGATCCCTTGAGCCAAGGAGTTTGAGGCTGCAGTGAGCTATGATTGAGAGAGCAAGGCCCTGTCTCTAAAAAAAAACAAAAGAAAGAAAGAAAATTGAAGCAGTGGATGATTAGAAGTTAGAGAGAGACAGATTTTGCATTTGTATAAAAAAAATTTTTAAAGAATTTGAATATTCTAATAAGAAGTGTAGTTCTTCCAACTGTATGTAGCAAGCTGACCATTCTTAGAGCATAGACGGTGTTCAAACCAAGATCACCAGAGGTGCTGAAGAGTAGGGGTCAGAAAGAGGACTGGAGGATTTCTCCTAATCTTTCTCACTAATCCTCATTGCTTTTTTATTGCAAAAAGGAAAGTATATTGTTGTGCATACTCAAATTGGTTTTTTTACCTCTTAAACCATGATTATACATAGATTTTGTCACCCTCTCTCGTGGGTATTAGAACCCTGCATGGTTTTCTCTGTGTAGTGGGGCCATAGCTTTCTTCTAGGATAGTTATTAAAATGCATACTACTTTCAATTGTGTATCCAGTATTCTTTCTGTGATGTTCAGTGCCTTGCTAGTCATTTTCATTTAAAGAGACCCAAATACCTCCATAGACTAGTACACAGAAATTCCTGGGTCAATAATTAAGTTGTAACTAATAGCTCATAGTCAGATATCTTGTTATTACAGGTAAGATTATCTTCTACCTGTATCATTTTTCACAGACCTACAGACACGAACGTATTTGTATTTTCCTGCCCCACCTCAAAATTTTATGAAATGTATTTCATTTGATTCCTTTATGTCTAGTTTTTTCATTCTGTAAACCTAGAGAATACTTATTAACTTGAACATTAAGCCATAAACCTGCTGTATTTACCATAGTTGGTATTTCTTCTATTGGGGAAGTCAAGAGTTAAGATATTAAATCATTTTAAGTATCTGATGCTCTTCCAAAACTGCCACCATCCTAATTCAAACATCAGCATTTCGCACCTGGACCCATGCAGCTGCCTCCTAACTAGTCTTCCTGCCTCTTCTCTTGACCCTGTTTCCAGGCTATGCATGCTCCTTACCAACTGACATCCCATAAGCAGACGTAACAGAATCAATCTGGGTTTGAGAGAGAAGCAATGTTAGACATTAAGCTAACATTAGGATGAGACTTTGGAACATGAGTAAGAAATCCCTGGGTTATGCTGACTCTCCTTGGAATTATCTAGATTAAATTTCTTGCTACCAAAAATGACATAATCTATGCCTTTATTGAAAATATCTTTGAGTAGCAGATGCAGATGTGAGCTCTTTTTCATGTCCACGGGCCCTTTTTCTCTGTGTGCAGCTGGTAGCTGGAAAGCTTTGAACAAACAAGCAGCGGAAACATGCAGAATGCCTGCAGAAAAACTGAGGCACAGGCAGCGGCACAGGGAATTTTATTTTTAGAGTCCACCCTGTGAACAGGGTTTTGTGATGTTCATGGGCAAGATGGGAGGTGTGCTGGGAGTCACTGCATTCCTCTACTCCCAGCTCAAAGAAGGGGAGAAAGAGCCATTCAGCGGGGAGAGTTCCCAGCATCCTCCTCCCTCCCACAGCAGCCAGAGGCTGGGAGCTGGCCGGCCTTTCCTTTAACTCTTTGAGTGCCCTGACAAAACCTCTTTTCTAGGTCACATCCGTGTTCTTGTATTTTCAAAAAGTGTATTCGTGTGTTGAGAGTTGAAAATGGAGGGAAAATTAATTTTCCTCCCAACAACTCATGTGTTGGTGAAATAGATGATTATGATATTTATCCCATTTTTAATACTCTGATATAGGAAAGAGAAAAATAGTCATCTTCATCTGTTCAACCAATTTAAAGGAACTTTTCTAAACAAGATACATAATAGATGCAGAAGCTCCAATTAAGTTGCTCAAATAAAAAAAAAAATTTAATAACTGCCAAGTGTATGCCCACTGCTGCCCTGTCAGCATTCTGAACAGGAAACATTATGTTCCAGCCAAATACTACTTACACTGGTCTTCATTTTAAGAGCAATTTATTTCCATTAATATGAAAATGAATATTTGTTGCCAGAATTTCTAAGGAGCATGATAATGGATCAAAACGCTAAAATAAGCAGTCCGTGCTCTGCGGCATGGTTGATGGATGAGTGTCTTTAAATCAGCTTCCAAATCTGTGGTTCTTAGTCTTATTGAAAATTAGAATCACCTGATTCCAAAAATCCTGATGGCCACCCTACACCCCAGACCAGGTAAATTAGGATCTCTGGGGTGAGGACTCAGACTTGCTGCTTTTCAAAGCCCCCAGGTGATTACAGTGTGCAGCCAAGGCTGTGAATTTTTCTTTAAATGACTAGGCTTTGCAGCTGCACTTCATTGAACCATAACCAGAACTCCCTGGTGTAGGGGTTGGTGAGGGGTGTACAAGGTGTGGATACCTGTCCATGTTAGAGTGCATGGGGCTGAAGGTTCTACTTTCTGCCACTGGATTGGGAGCTGCTGATTTCCAAACTGTGGTGGCATGGACTAGGTCCTCCTTCCAGCACAGTGTCAAGATATCTGTGGGAGTTCTTTGGCTTCTCTCAAAGTGTCAGGGGCCTTCCTTATAACCCTGAGACCATGAACAGAGACTTTTTTGAGCATGGGGGAGTCAAGGGTTCTCATATATACATATATATGTGTATATACATATGTACACATATATACACACACGTGTATACATATATACACACACATGTATATATATATACATACATGTATATACATGTATATGTATATTTCAGAGCAGTTTTAGATTTACAGCAAAACTGAGCAGAAGGTATAGAGACTGCCCATGAACTTCTTACTCTCCCACAAGCACAGCCTCCTCTGCTGTTAATATACTGATCTAGAGTGGTGCATTTGTTACAACTGATAAACCTACATTGACACATCTTTATCACCTGATGCCCATAGCTTACTTTAGGGTTCACTCTTGGTGTTGTATATTCTATGGGTTTGGACAAATATATAATGACATGTATCCACAATTATAGTACTATATTGTACAGTATAGTTGCACTGCCCTAAAAATCTTGGTTCTCTGCCTATTCATCCCTCCTCACAACCCTTGGCAACCACTTATCCTTTTGCTTTTTCCATTGTTTCTCTTTTTCAGAGTGTCGCAGCCTTTTCATACTGGCTTCTTTCACTTACCAGTGTACATTTAAGTTTCCTCCATGTCTTTTCATGACGTGATGGCTCATTTCTTTTTAGCCCTAAATAATAATGGTCTGTCTGTACCACAGTTTATTTATCCACTTACTTCCTGAAAGACATCTTGGTTGCTTGCAAGTTTTAGCAATTATGAATAAAGCTGTTATACACATCTGTATGCAAGTTTTGTGTGGACATAATAATTCATTTGGGTAAATACCAAGGAGTGCAAATGCTGGATTGTATAGCAAGAGTATGTTTAGTTTTATCATAAACCGCCGGACTGTCTTCCAAAGTGGCTGTATCATTTTGCATTCCCATTATCAATGAATGAGACTTCCTGTGGTCCCATATCCTTACTGGCATTTGATGGTGTCAGTGTTTTGGATTTCAGTCATTCGAATAGGTGTGTAGTGGTGTCTCAATGTTTTAATTTGCAATTCCCTGGTGACAGATGATGTTGAGCATCTTTTGTTCTTTTTCTTTTCTTTTTGTTTTTAGAGACAAGGTCTCACTCTGTCACCCAGGCTGGAGTGCAGTGGCATGAGCATAGCTCACTGCAGCCTTCAGCTTTCTGGGCACAGTTGATCCTTCTACCATGACTCCTGGTCTTCAGTGATCCTCCTGCCTTGGCCTCCCAAAGTGCTGGGATTACAACCATGAGCCACTGTGCCTGGCCCCATGAACATCTTTTCATATGCTTACTTGCTATCTGTATGTCTTCTTTGATGAGTCATCCATTCAGGTTTTTGGCCCATTTTTTAATCTCATTGTTTGTTTTCTTATTTTTTAGTTTTAAGTATTCTTTGTATATTTTGGCTAACACTCTTTAACAGATATGTCTTTTGCAAATATATTCTCTCAGTCTGTGGCTTGTCTTCTCATTCTCTTGACAGTCTTGACAGTGTTTTTTGCAGAGCAGAAATTTTTAATTTTAATGAAGTCCAGCTTATAATTCTTTTATTATGCCTTTGATATTGTATCTAAAAAGTTATGATGATACCAATGGTCAATTATATTTTCTTCTATATTATTTTCTAGGAGTTTATAGTTTTTCATTTTACATTTAGGACTGTGATCCATTTGAGTCAATTTTTGCAAAGGGTGTAAGGTCTGTATCTTTCTTTCTTTTTTTTTTTGCATGTAGAGGTTCAGTTTTTCCAGCACCATTTGTTGAAAAGATTATCCTTGTTTCATTATATTGCCTCTGCTCCTTTGTCAAACATCAGTTGACTGTGTTTATATGGATCTATTTCTGGGCCTTATATTCTGTTCCAATGATCTATTTCTACAGTCTTTTGCCGATACAACACTGTCTTGTTATAGAGCTTAAGAGTAAGTTTTGAAATCAGGTAATGTCAGTTTGTTCTTCTTCAATATTGTGTTGGCTCTTCTGGTCTTTTTCCTCTCCATATAAACTTAAGAATCAGTTTGTCAATATCCACCAAATAAGTTGCTGGGATTTTGCTTGAGATTGCATTGAATATATAGGTCAAATTTTGAAGCACTGACATCTTAACAACATTGAGTCTTCCTATCTATGAACATGGAATAGCTCTCAATTTATTTAGTTCTTTTTTGATTTCTTTTATTAGAGGTTTATAGATTTCCTCATATAGTTTTTATCGATATTTTGTGAGATTTATACCTAAGTACTTCATATTTGGGGGTGCTAATGTAAATGGCATTGTGTTTTTGTTTTCGAATTCCACTTGTTTGTTGCAGGCATATAGAAAAGTAATTTACTTTTGCATATTAATCTTGAATCCTGAAATCCTGCTATAATTGCTTATTAATTCTATGAGGGATTTTGTTATTGTTGATTCTTTTGGGTTTTCTACATAGATGATCCTGCCGTCTGTGAACAATGACAAGTTTTATTTCTTGTCTCCATCAGTATACTCTTTATTTTTTTCTCATTTTATTTCATTAGCTGGGATTTCCAGTATGATGTTGAAAAGGAGCGGTGAGAGGGGACAAGTTTGCCCTTTTCTTCGCCTTAGTGGGAAAGCTAGTTTCTCACCATTAAGTATGATGTTAGCTATAGGGTTTTTTTTTGTAGGTGTTTGAACACTTTCATTATTTTGATTTGACTGCAAATTATCAACATCTTATTCAGGCTTCTCCGGCTGTGAAGTTAGCAATTAGAAGTGATTGTGATTGAAACATTATCTATAATTCAATTTTGAATTAATAATATATAAACCAATAATTTGAATTTGCTCCCATACCAAATGGGCATGTGTATGTTTATTTGTATTCATAATAAATTGTATAGGGAAATGCTTACAGTGAAATATCAAAATGCTTAGTATCTCCGTGTACTAACTAATAACAGGTCATTTTAATATGTATAGTTCTTTGCTACTGAGGACTAAATATACTATATTTTTGAGGGTTGTCAACCATTAAATTGTTTATCATTTGCCTGGATATAGTTTCATTATTTCATACATTTAGTTAAGAGGCTTACATTGCTAGTGTCATGGTCTATATCGACAACCAAGACAGTCTTATTGATAGAAAGCAAGTGCATATATTATAATGAAATGTGTTGAGAACTATTGGGAACTCAACATGAAGAAGTAAATAGTCTCTCCAGGAGTGAAAAAAATTAACCATCTTAATGTAACCCTCATTTTCAAAACAAGTAAAAAATCTAGCTCTCGTACAGAGCAGTAGGATCAAATTAAATGGCAGAAAATTGCCCCTTTGTTATTTTGCACTCAAGCTCCTTCTCAGAAGTCTGGTTTATTTATGATGACGGGAACAAATGGAAGATTCAGAGCAGTTGAAGAAAATAACTTGTGTAGCACTTTTTCTAAAAGTAACCTAACGTAAAAGCTCACTCAAGAATCCTAGGAAAAATGTCATTTGGTGAATGGTGGCATTATGGATGATGGAATTTCAGGTAACATATCTTCCTTTTTTAAATCTTTCTTTTTTTTTATTGTCTCAACCTTGCTCTTAAATAAATCACATGGAGGTAGAAAGAGCTGGGGAGAAGTCTTTCAGATATGGCCACCTGGTTTAAACCAGTTTCCAAAGAGTATTTGGGACTTTTAGTCCAGGACTCAGGGGACACGTGGTCTGCATTATAAAATCAGCCCTGGCTTGTTGATGTCTAAATGAAACTTGACCTGACATGCATTTTTTCAGTAAGAAATCGTAAGTAAACAGCAGAAATTCAAGAAGACAAAGATCAGCCCTTGGAGGAAGATGTAGATTCCAAAAAAGGAAACCCAAGATTAAAGGTGAAAGAGGGGGAAGGTAAAAAGGAGGGAAAAACACCTCACCTCCCCTTGTCCCCAGCCGCCCGTGCACACTCCCACACAAACAAAAAAAAACATCACCAAAGAAAAGATGAAAAATCGCAGCAAGATGAAATGCAATTTACCGCGAAGAGCAAGGGCTAGAGTTGAAAAGCTGTCTGATTCTACTCCATGCCATTTGTAAAATTTCTCTCATTACCTTGGCTGGGAGATTTGGAAAAAGCAGCTTGTGTCTGAGAATAATTTGAAGAACATGCGGGGCTGAGGTCTTCATCCTGTGAAAGCCCCGGGGCCAAGCCACCTAGAGTAGCAGCGGTAAAGAGGGGCTCCTGCTGAGTTTCTTGGCTGCTGCAGGGCCCTGCTGCCACTGCCCGTGGAAGGGATGGCTAATGGTGTGGGAACTGCCCCTTTCTTAGGGCCCAACCAGGACACTTGAGAATGAAAGGGGGAATCTACTAGAAATGACAGTGAGATCATACACATCATGGGATAACAGACATCTAAGACTGTTTGAAGCAAACTGGAATATGTATTCAGCTGGAAAATTTCTGTACCTTCTATGGGGCTTGCCATTAGCTGCCCAGGTCTGCCCCCTTCAGACCCCCAAAATAGTGACTGCAAATGTTGGTTGTGTCCATATGGTCTAGGACCTCTCTTGAAGATGCTCTTTAACTTCAGACTTTTTTAAGGCACTAAAGGGTCTACTGAAAAGAATGAAATTCGTCTTATTGATTCCATACCTCCTGTTTATCAAATAGGAAGAGTATGGGAAATAAGTACAGGAAATAGGAAAAATGTCTGTAAGTGATTGACAGTACCCTAGGGTGGGAGTGAGGGGTGAAGGGACGTCCCCCCAACCCATGGCCCACTCTCTAGTCATGGCTGATGTTCACTGATGCCGCTTTGTTGTTAAGCCCTGTCTGTAACAGGGACTATTGTTATTGTTGGTTGACAGGTGAGGAAATGGGCTCAGGGTGTTCAGGGCTTCATAGAGCAAGTATGGATTTGGGCATTCTGACACCAGCCAGCTATACCCCAGGCGTAGCAGGCAGGAGCGACACCATTGTCATTTGTAATGCCTGGTCAGCACTGACTACTGATAGGCCACATTTACTTCTACATCCCTTTATTTCTATATCCTTCAGACCCCATGGAGCTCCACCGACGAATCAGTTCTGTCTGTTGTACTGTTCAAAATGCCCTGTGTCATGTTGTCAACACACTTACCACAGTGTGCATTTGTTTTGTACGTTTATTTGATTGTCTCTTCTCCTGCTAGATCATCAACTTTCTGAGGGCAGGAACCCAGTGTGCATGGGTGTTTGTTGTGTGTGTGTGTGTGTATGTGTGTGTGCACGTGTGTATGTGCGTGTGTGTGTGTTTGGATGACTTTTGTATCCCTTGGACCTAGCACTTAGTAGGGATTTCATGAACATTGGCTGTGCTGATGACTGAACCGGTCTCTGCTTTGGAGCTGACGTGGCTACAGGTTCCTCAGGCCGTCAGCCATCTGTTCCAAGTAGTGCTAACTGTATGTGGTACTTTGACTGTTCTCACCAGCACTTCGGCTCATTAGCTCTTTCTGTTTCCGATGGTTAATATACATATAGAAGCAAATGCTGCAAATTCAGGAGCTTATATAGCCTCCTTGAAATGAATTAATTTTGCTAATGCCTTTGTCAGATCTGCATTTTGTGCTCCTCATTGCCTCCAAATACTGTCTGTTGCTGTGGCGATGATCTGTGGACTCTTGGGCTGAGTGCCTGTTGGAAGACTCTTATTATTATTCAGAAGCCTTTTCCACAGGTTGTCTTCTGTTTGTTTGTCTCCCATTTTAGCAATGTGAATTAGAAGCTGTCTCCTTACCATCAAATGCCTCCTCTGCCGAGTATTTTTGTTAAACGGTCAGGTCCCTTGGAGTACACAGACAAGCAGGTCCGCAGCTATAAGGTCTCAAGTAGAGAGAGGTTTGCCAGGAAGAGGACCGAAAAACTCCCCTCTGACCAGGGGAGTGGGGGATCCAAGTGATACGTTACAGGAGAAGATGCATTTAGTTGGGCACGGTACAGTGCACAAAGACACAAGTAAAAGGAAATTTCTCTCTTCCCTAATAAGAAAAGTTTTTACTGAAAAGTGTTCCAAAAAATGATTGTGCAATTAATTTTTTTTCCCCTCTAAACTTCCTGTGGAAAGACCAGCTGGGCAGAGTGATAAGCCATTTCTCATTTGGTGGGTGGTGGTGTACATGTCCATTCTTAGGTAGTGGAGCAATTTTTTCTGGTAAAAAGAAACTCCTATATTGTGCAATTGCAAAGCAGCCAGGAATGTCCCTTCTTCCCAGGCCCTGCATCCTGAAATTCTACCACTTCTCAAGGCTTATTGTGAAGCTGTTGCCCTGAATGGCCTTCTCCGTTACTCCTATAAGAATCAGCCACTCCTTGTCCTCTGCTCCCAAAGAACATTTACATCTATTTCAGTTGACTTTGCACTTCTGCCGCTCACATGTCCAGCCCTTGCACTTGAAGAGTATCAGCCCGTGAAGGGCTGGTGCTGATTCCTTTGACCCCTTCTCAGTACTTTGCATAGAATAGACAATCAAGTGTGTTCAAATCAACATGTGGGAGAGCAGAGTAAAGGGAGTTCTTACTTCCACAGTGCTGTGATGGATGGAAGCTGAGGCGAAGAAACTGGAGCCTCCTGGGCAGCGTGATAAGAAGCCATCAAAGGGCTCCTTGGAGGGACTTAGTATGTGATACATGGCGGGGACTGCCCTCTCCTTTCCTTTCTGGTCTGTTGTCTCTATTCAGCAGGCTTATCTCATTTTCCCCATTGCGGGGCTGGTGAGGGTCTTTGGTTGCCTGTCTCACCTCTGTGTGGCTGGCCTTTTTTTCAACTTTTATTTTAGTTTCAGAGGATACATGCACAGGTTTGTTACGGGGTGAATTGAGTGTCAATGAGGTTTGGTGTACGAATGATCCCATCACCCACGTGTAGTGAGCATAATATCAGATAGGTAGTTTTTCGACCCTTGCCCCCTTCCTACCCTCCCGTCTCTAGTATCCCCAGTGTCTATTCCTATTTTTATGTCCATGTGTACTCTCATGTTTAGATCTCATTTATAAGTGAGAACATGTAGAATTTGGTTTTCTGTACGTGCAATAATTTGCTTAGGATATTGGCCTCCGTTGATAGCCTTCTTTTAAAGAGACATTTATGTAATCACATTTAAGTTATAGATATGTAAAATTAATTTGTCACATTAAAAAAATAACAACATGGCTGGACACAGTGGCTCATATCTGTACCTGTAATCCCAACACTTTGGGAGGCTGAGGTGGGATGATCACTTGAGTCCAGGGGTTTGAGACCAGCCTAGGCAAATTAGCAAGACACCGTCTCTACAAAAAATGTGTAAAACACTAACCAGGAGTGATGGGGCATGCCTCTAGTCTCAGCTACTTGGGAGGCTGAGGTGGGAGGATCACTTGAGCCCAGAGAGCTATGACCATACCATTGCACTCCAGCCAGGGTGACAGAGTGAGACTCTGTCTCTAAAACAACAACAATATTAGTTTTCCTAGTGAGTATGTGAGCTCCTTTACTGATAGATTTAATCAAATGGAAGAAAGAAAGAAAAAAAAAAGGAGACTATTTAATTATAGTCAGCAAAGTCCAGCCACCTGTCTGTCAGCAGTTAAAAGATCAGTTAGCAATGAATAGTTTTAATCCTACTCATTTCCTCTAATCATTCTCAAGAAAGAAGTCTAAACCCCCCTAAATGGATTGTTGGACTCAAATGGAATGTCAACACGTATGCTAGGAATGAAGTTATTTACTGGCAGAATCATGTATACATCTGTCATGTCAACAGAATTACAGATACTATTAGAAATAAATTTGAACAAAAACTGTTGCACATTTTGACTAGATGAAATTATTTACTACGTGTTGAAAATGAGTTTAACAGAGTAGAAAAAAAGGAAGGGTATGGCATCTTTTAGAGATGTTGAATCCTGACTGTGAGAGGTTTCCATTTGTTGACACATTAAGAATCTTGGAGCACTGCGGAGCTCCCAGGCCCTCACCCACACTTCTTAGATCCAATGGAATTTAAGACCACAAGAAATGACAGCCATAATTGCAAGGGAAAAACCCTCCAAACTGGCTTGCTTACCAGGGTGAGCAACAATTTCTGCCCATAAGTAGTATGCAACTGGATTTCATTTAATTTAGTTTCTACAGCAGTAGAAAGAAAGAAAAAAACCTGCTGATTTCCTTTCTACAGCAATAATGGTATAGTGTTTATTGCTTACAATTATATTTTCATGGCATGTGAAATAATGCTTTTTTTGATAAAGAATTCATACAACATGTGGTGCCAGACATTAGCATTCTTTATGTTTTAACATAGGATGAAATTACCATGCTTTTTTTTGTTTTGTTTTTGTTAGAGATAGGTTCATGCTCTGTCACCCGGATTGGAGTATAGTGGCACGATCGTAGCTCACTGTAACCTCGAACTCCTGGGCCCAAGTCATCCTCCTGCCTCAGCTCCTGAGTAGCTGGGACTGTAGGCATGCACCACCACACCCAGCTATTTTTAACATTTTTTATAGAGATGGGGTCTCACTATGTTGCTCAGGCTGGTCTCAAACTCCCGAACTCAAACGATCCTCTTGCCTCAGCCTCGCAAAGTGCTGGGCATTACAGGCTTGAGCCACCTCACTCAGCCTATAATGCTACATTTTTCTTCTCTAAAAGGTAAGGACTCCTACCATAGTACCTTATCGTACTTAAAATAATTCGTTTCTTGATATCATCAAATATCCTGTCAGTTTTCAAAATTTTGATTACCTCATAAATGCCATGATTTTTTAAAGTTTGCTTTTGTAGAATCTAACCAAGGTCCACACATTACAGTTGACTATGTCCCTTAAGTCTCTTTTAATATCTAATTTCTACTTCCATCTCTTCTTTACCTCTGTGATGTTTTTGTTAAAGAATTCAGGTCATTCTTTCTGTAGAATTTTCTAGAGTCTGAGTTTTGCTGTATCACTATGTTATACTGCTTTAATAACTATTAATGTTTATGTAAACATAATTCACATAAATGACAGTTATTTCTCTAGCCAGAGTGAGAAATACCTCCTCTAAATCAGAACGACCTCAAACATGAGTTAAACTACCACAGCCATTTTTGCTACTGAACATCATCAGAGAATGTGAAGTTCTCCCTGTTCTCTTTCTGTTTTCCATGTGAAGAGGTTGTGAAGGTATAGGACGATTAGGTAAGAGTATGTCACTTAGCATCCACATCTGTGAGGAACAGTCAGATTTTCTTCAAAAATTATCACAAATCAACTCCTATAATCTTACGTAACTTCAACAAGTGCCAATTAAATGAGGCAGATTATTGGTTTGGGTTGTGAGGGAGGATGCTCCCATAAGAATCTTAAAGTTACAAAGGGCTACTCTGTGTGCCTGGGGAACTTCACTGAAGCATAAATGAATGAAGCTTTGATGGTTTAATTAAAACTAAATATGAGAGACCAAAAAAACAAATGACATAGACCTTAACCACAGTAAAACTGTAATAAGCTTTACAAAAGCTTGTTCATATATTCATGAGCAGCATTTTCAGTATCTGATTAAAGTAGATTGATTACTTAAGGACTGAAATGTATTATACAAAATGAGTTTATAGAGATCTAAATGTATGCATATAGACTCAAACCCAGCACACCTTTATGAAATATAACCATTTCAAGGAGAAAAATGGTTTGCCATGGTGATACAGAAATTTTTACCAACATAGCAGCCTCCTATCCCATTTCTTTTTTTTTTTTTTATGTTTTTGAGACAGAGTCTCACTTTGTCGGCTAGGCTGGAGTGCGGTAGCATGATCTTGGCTCACTGTAACCTCTGTCTCCTGAGCTCAAGCAATTCTCCTGCCTCAGCCTCCCAAGTAGCTGGGATTATAGGCGTGTGCCACCGCGCCTGGCTAATTTTTTGTATTTTTAGTAGAGACAGGGTTTCACTATGTTGGCCAGACTGGTCTCGAACTCCTGACCTCAGGTAATCTGCCCGCCTCAGCCTCCCAAAATGCTGGATTACAAGTGTGAGCCACTGTGCCCGGCACCCATTTCTATTTATAATGTATAGCATGTGCCTGTCACATAATAAACCTTATGGTTCATTTTGACTTATACATTTCTTATATACTCTTTGAAGGTCATTGACCTGTTGTATTGCTGTTACCATGACATTAAAACGTAATTTTTTAATGGATAGGCAAAGCCTGGAGGATTTTTAGGGCAGAGGAATTTTAGGGTGTTATGGTATCATACTCTGTATGATACTATAATTATGATACCATAGTGGTGGATTCATATCATGATAAATTTTTCCAAACCCAAAGAATGTACAGCACCAAGAGTGAACCCTAATGTAAACTATGGACTTTGTGTGACTATGATGTATCAATGTAGGCTCATCAGTTGTAAAGAATGTACCACTCTGATGGGGGATGTTGACAATGGGGGAGGCTGTGTGTGTGTGAGGCCATCAGGTATATGGGATATCTTTGTACTTTCCTCTCAATTTTGCCGTAAACCTAAAACAGCTCTAAAAAAAGTTTTTTTTTTTTTTTTTTTTTTAAACTTAAAGACAAAAACAAAACAAAACAAAACATTAAGGCATAAATCAGGCTCTATTTTAACTTGAAAAGAGAGTAACACTTTTTTGGGTAGAACCTATTTGTACTTTTCTAATAAGCAAAATTATGTAGGGGATTGCTATGCTCATATCAGAAAAATGTCTCTTCATAAAGTAGTTGGTATGCACCAGAAGATATAAATTGTGATTTACCCACTTTTTTTTGTGAAGTGATATGAGGGACTCACTTGAAGACTGAGCCCAGTGACAGTATTTGCAGGGCTCTCTTAATAACACTTACTAAACCATCATCGAAATGCTGTATGCTTGAGGCTGGGCGTGGTGGCTTATGCCTGTATTCCCAGTACTTTAGGAGGCCAAGAAAGGAGGATTGGTTGAGGCAAGGAGTTCAAGACCAGCCTGGGAAACATAGTGAGATACTGTCTCTACAAAAAATAAATAAAATTTACTGGGCATAGTGGTGCACACCTGTAGTCTAAGTACTTGAGAGGCTGAGGTGGGAGGATCGCTTGAGCCCGGGAGGTCGAGGATGCAGTGAGCACTGTACTTCAGCCTGGGTAATACAGCAAGACCCTGTCTCAAAAAGGAAAAAGTACTATGTGCTTGAAACTGGAGTTTTTGTTAGTCCAGTCCATTTTGTGACCAAGAACAATCATTTGTAAGATTGGGATTTTAATGTGTATTTAAGGCTTTTGCCTGTGGCCACTAAGCAGAATGAAGTTTAATTCTAGTCTAGATCTTCCCTCTTTTCATATTTTCCTTTACCTCTATTGTAGGCAGATAAGAGTTCAAAAAATGGTGTTTTTGATACTTATGAGGCTTACATCTTGCTTCTGTTGCTGTAGTTGTAAGCGTTGTTACTATCACAAGTAAAAAGAATGCTAAAATAAATTCCTTTTAGTGAAAAAGACGACGAATTGGGGTCACGACATGCAAAAACTCAGGTAGTGCTACTTTCAGGCACATCTCCAATGATGTCACTCAGGCCTATTTCAGCTGTCCCTGGAGAGGGCTTTCTTTTCTGTTGACCACTGGCTATCTATCAGTGAGTCACCACCTGAAGTGAAGGAGGAGATCGGTGTTCTTCCTTTCACTTCATCACTTCCTTGTCTTTGCCATTAATTAATTCCCTCCTTGTTTTTTTGTTTTGTTTTGTTTTGTTTGAGACAGAGCCTTGCTCTGTCACCCAGGCTGGAGTACAGTGCTGTGACTTTGGCTCACTGCAACCTCCACCTCCGGGGTTCAAGTGATTCTCCAGCCTCAGCCTCCCTAGTAGCTGGGACTACAAGCACCTGCCACTGTGCCTGGCTAATTTTTGTATTTTTAGTAGAGACGGGATTTCACCATGTTGGTCAGGCTGGTCTCAAACTCCTGACCTCCTGACCCGCCTCAGCCTCCCAAAGTGATGGGATTACAGATGTGAGCCACTGCGCCTGGTACTTCCCTCCTTCTTACCTTTAAAGTATCCCTTTTCCCCCATGGTTGACTTTTCTCCTCTGTCATAGAACCCAACCCATCTGTCTAATCTGAAAATGTAGAGATAGCCTCTATTAATTAGTACCCCCTTTAAAATCTTTCTCTTTTTTTCTTTCAGCTTGACTTCAAAAATGCATACAATCTCCACATGTCCTAATAATGTTCAAGTACACCATTCTAACACTAAAAACCTTTAGATCTTTCTGTCGCATTAGAATATTGTCTGATCTCTTGCTTTCCTTAACTGATTGTAAAGGTGCCTACCATGGACCTTGGAAAATGTTAATCACCTTTTGTTCTTCGCCTGTCTTTGGAGAATCCTTTGGGCTCCTTCCCTCCATTCCTTCATCTTGTATTCAGCACCTTTTGTTCTGTTGTAGTCACCTTCATTATCATGCAGCTTCTTTATAATCCTTGTGGTAAGCTAAAATTTGTCCCTCATCTCCCCTGCCACCCTAATATCTATGTCAAAACTCTGGAAGGTGTGCATGGTACCTTATTTGGAAAACGGGTCTTTGCAGATATGATGAAGTGAAGGATCTTGAGATAAGATAATCCTGGATCATCTGGGTGTGTCCTAAATGCCATCCTAAGGTTCCTTTTAAAAGAGGCAGAGGGCATTTTGACACCACATGCATACACATCACAAGCCAAGGAATGCTGAAAACTTAGAATCTTGAAGGGGCAAGGAACTGATTCTCTTCTAGAGCCTCTGGAGGAAGCATGGCTCTGGCCCTGCCTACACTTTGATTTTGGACTTCTGGCCTCTAGAACTGTGAAAGAAGACATTTCTGCTGTTTTAAGGCATCAAACTGTAATAATTTGTTACAGTGGCACAGGAAGCTAATGCAATTCTCTTTTAACATTCTGGGCAAAATAATCGATTAGAAATGAGTTAATTTTCACAAGGCAAACATGCCAAAGTAACCAGCACCTAGATCGAGAAGTAGAACTTTACCAGCACCCCAAAAGACCCTTTTAAGCCCTCTTTAGTCATGGCCCATCCTCTCCAAGGTGTGCGCCGTTGTGACTTTTAATATTGCAGAATCACACGGTGCCTAGTCCTCTGTATCTGGATTCCTCCTCTCAACAATGCATTTGTGAGATTCATCCATGTTGTCACATGTGGTTGTAGATTTTTCATGCTCATTACTGTATAGTATTCATTGTCTCTAGATAGCATGCTTTTTAATTTCTTCTGCTGTTAATGGTTTACAAATACTATGGCTATGAACATTCATTACATGAACACATATCTGTATTTCTATTGGGTATATAACGAGAAGGGGAATTCCTGAGTCCAGGAAGCCTCATTTCTTTCTGTACTCTAAGTTGACAACCTCATCTACATTTACGGTTTCAGTGGTCACTCATTGCTGTGACTCTTTTTTTTTTTTTTTTTTTTTTTCTGAGTTGGAGTCTCACTGTCGCCCAGGCTGGAGTACAGTGGTGCGATCTCAGCTCACTGCAAGCACCCCCTCCCGGGTTCACGCCATTCTCCTGCCTCAGCCTCCCGAGTAGCTGGGACTACAGGCATCTGCCACCAGGCCTGGCTAATTTTTTGTATTTTTAGTGGAGACAGGATTTCATCGTGTTACCCAGGATGGTCTCGATCTCCTGACCTCGTGATCCACCCGCCTTGGCCTCCCAAAGTGCTGGGATTACAGGCATGAGTCACTGTGCCTGGCCTGCTGTTATTCTTACATCTTTCTGTTTTTGATCTTTCTGCTGAGATTCAAAAGGACTGCTATCAGTAATATATTCACTCCCCACCCCCCAATTTAGTGTGTTCCAATTTGAACTCAAGCTCCTATCAAAAAAAAAAAAAAGTTCGACCAGATGTGGTGGCCCATGCCTGTTATCCCAGCACTTGGGAGGCCTAGGCGGGTAGATCACTTGAGCCCAGGAGTTCGAGACCAGCCTGGTTAACATAGTGAGACCTTATCTCTAAAAAAAAAAAAAAAAAATTAGCCAGGTATGGTGGCGTGTACCTGTACTCTCAGTTACTCAGGAGGCTAAGGTAGGAGGATTGCTTCAGCCTAGGAGTTGGAGGCTGCAGTGAGCCATGATTGCATCACTGCACTCTAGCCTGGATGACAGAGTGATACCCTGTCTCAGAAAATACCACAAAACCTCCCTTACTATGTTAATGGCAAATCGTTATCCTTAATTATGCATGTTCAAAGCAGAATCATCTTTAATTCTTTCTTTGCCTGTAAACACCAAGTCCCTGAAGGCTGTTGGGTTTCCCCACATGTTGTCTGTGATAGTCGAGGGACGTACTCTCTCGGATGACTCCCACACGATCCCCAGCCCCCAGTCTGTGTAGTCTATTATCCATCTACAAATTCTAGTTTTATCTTTCCACAGCAAAGCTTAGATCATGACATACATCTTCTCAAAACCCATGGACATGGATGGATCCATCCATTGATTATAGGATCAAGTCAAAATTCTTTATGTTGGTTTTCTATGTTTTCAAAAGTTTGCCTTCAACATCATTTCTATGAGAAATTACTCATATAAGGCTTTATCAGGAGGTGTTGAATTGTATAATAGCATTATCTTCAATCACATTTTAATGATTCCTTGCTCAAAGGGTCTCCTCTGGGCATTTCTTGTCCTGGCTCCATGTGATTACCATTCATGGTGAGTTTACTGTGCCTAGCACACATGTAATCCTTACAACAGTTTTGTGCAGTCAATACCTGTGTTGTTATTCCCAATTTATACTTGAAGAAACCACAGCTCAGGGAGTTTGAGGTATTGTCTGACGTCATCCGTCCAGAAACGTAACTGGGATTCAAACTCTGAAAGTCAAAGAACAGCTTGTCTGTTATTTACATGCTCATTACTCTTCTGGAGATGGGAGTGTTTCCTTTCCAGCTCTTCAGCTCCGTGGAGTGGTTTACTGAGGCTGGGTGTCCTCCTGGCAGAGAGCCGTGGCTCTAGATCGTGACCTTCTGGTCTGGTCACCTCCGAAGGATGTGTGCTTTCTCCGCCTTCACATTCTCTAAAGCTGAGCTCTTGCAGCTATTGCCTGGGTAAGGGGTCTTTAGTTATTATAACACCTATCTTCGTTTTGCACCCTCCTCTGTCTCTGTTTCACTCTTCCTCCCTCTTCCTCCCTCTTCCTCTTCTCTTTTTCTCTTCTGCCCTCCCTCCCCACTAGGTTTCTCTCTTTTCCTCTCTTCCCTTTCCTTTTGTAAGTGTAGTGGCTCTCAACTCTTTTTAAGGCCAACCTCTAAAAGTGAAAAATATCCCTCTGATTACCTCCCTACCAGGCCTCACTTAGTGGATTAACAACAACAACAAAAAGCCAGCAAAACACTTCAGTGTAATACAGTGTCACCAAATAAGAAAATTAGGGCTGGGTTGGAGAGGTTAGGTATAATTTGCTTTAGCAATATAAGAATGATTCATGTTTGAATCACCATGCATACATTTATTGGAGTTTAGTGATGAGGAAATTATGGGCCAGAATATACTGTTGATATAAATTTGCATCATTTTACATGGTATAATTAACCAAATAACACACAAGAAATTAAAAGCAGGCTGATGAAGCTGAAAGAGTAGTCATTTATAGTAGGGATTGCCAAACCGTGACCAATTCAAGGCTACAACAATAGATGATTCTTATGGCCTTCTTGAAAATTGCAACCATCCTAGCTGTATAACAGGACTTTTGCAGTTTCCCAATGTTATCTACTTGCCAAACTTTAGAAAAGTGACTTGGAGTCTTTAGGAAACTCTACCAGGACATGACTTTTAGGTTAAATTTCAGCAAATGCCAATTAACATCTTCCTTCAACTCAACTCAACTCTTCACAAGCAGCAGCAACTCATGTGAGATATTTAACTAACAGATACCCTATTATGAAGGAAAAATTCAATTTAAAAACCCCACAGACTACCAGCCACTGCCATTTGACAACCAAAATGCAATTAAGCTTAATGGTTTAATGTTATTACCCTAAAAATTTTATTATGCTTTAATAAACCCCTGGTAAACCTCATGTTATCCTCCATTTAACATTAACTCAATCGGAACAGGGAGGCAAATTACACCTTAGGTAAAAATGTAGGAGATTTTTGTGTCTTTGTCTATACTTTTAAATGACTAACTTTCTTAAATTTCTAAATGTGGCAGTTTTACTTACAGTATTATTACAACTCAATTAGATAATTATTAAGTGCATTTACTCATAAAATACACAATAAGACTGGTATGATTTGATCCCCAAATCTATTTTCACATCTCACTTATGTTCTGAACTTGTGAATTTCTGTCTCCTGTAAGTTTAGGATGTGAGTAAGTGAAGAGTTAAAAGAGCTTGGACTCTAGAGCTGGATTGCTTGGGTTTGAATTCCAGTGGCAACACTTTCTAGCTGATCTTTGACAGGTACATTCTCTGCTTCAGTGTCCTGAAATAATACTACCCATCACAAAGGGGTATTAGGAAGATTGAGTTAATATTTGAAAAGCATATAGTGCCTGACACATAGTGACTACTGAATATATGTTTATAAAATGAAATGGATAAACTGTTCCTCCTATAAATGGGGCTCAGGAATTCTGGAGTATCAGGCATTTGTTTAATTTATTATAATTACATCTTCATTTGTGTTTTTAATATGTCTTAGGATCATTTCACAAGGAAGATAATTTTCACCTGTTTATTTTACTACTTTTGAGAACGTACCCAGCAGAGTCAGGAAGTAGCCACAGAGAATATGTTCTTTAGTTAGGTAATGAAATATTACCGTTTAAACAGTGATGTGTTACTGGAAGTCCTAGCGAGTATAACAAGGCAAAAACAAACAAAAAACAAAAGGCATACAAATTGGAAAGGAAAACGTAAAGTCACTTTTAGTTGCAGATTACATGACTGTCTATGTAAAATAATACATATAAAATAATATATATGAAAAAAGCTTCTGGAACTTATAACTGAGTTCAGTTAAATTTCAGGATGCAAGATCAATCTACAAAAATTATTGTATTTTTATATATTAGCAATGAGCAATTATGATTTGAAAATTTTAAAAACAGTACCATCTATAATAGCACCAAAAAAAGAAAACATTTAGGTATAAATTTAACAAACTATGTGCAGGATCTACATGTTTAAAATTATGAAATACTAGTGAAAAAAAAATCAATGGCGACCTAAGTAAGTGGAGAGATATTCCATATTCTTTTTTTTTTTTTTTTTTGAGTCAGAGTGTTGCTCTGTCACCCACGCTGCAGTGCAGTCATGTGATCTTGGCTCACTGCAGCCTCTGCCTCCAAGATTCAAGTGATGCTTGTGCCTCAGCCTCCCAAGTAGCTGGGATTATAGGCATGTGCCACCACACCTGGCTAATTTTTGTATTTTTAGTAGAGACAGGGTTTCACCACGTTGGCCAGGCTGGTCTTGAACTCCTGGCCTCAAGTGATTTGCCTGCTTCGGCCTCCCAAAATGTTGAGATTACAGGTGAGATATTCTATATTCATGGATTGAAAGACTCAGTGTTGTTAAGATGTCATTTCTCTCTAAAGTGATTTTTTAGATGCAACACAATTACAATCAAAATCCCAGGATTTTTTTGTAGCTATCAGTTGATAGATATCAACAGCCAGCTGATTCTCAAATTTACACAGGAAAGCAAAGAGAACAACTACAACAGCCAAAACATATTTGAAAACCGAATAGAGTTGACCTACCTGATTTCAGTAGCTACCGTAAAGCTCCAGCAGTCAAAACAGTGTTGTATTGACAAAGGATAAACACATAGATTTCATGAAATAGAGAATCCAGAAATAAACCCACCAAAGTATAGCAAGTTAATGCTGAAAATGCAGAGGCAATTCAATGGAGAAAGGACAGTCTTTACAACAAATATGAACCTTGACCCATGCCTCACACCATATACAAAAATCAACTCTAAATGGTTCATAGACTTAAATTTAATGTAAAGCTATAAAACTTCTAGAAGAACCCATAAAAGAAAACTTTTGTGACCTTGGGTTATGCAAATATTTTTTTTCAATACCACACCAGAAGCACAATCCATTAAAGAAAAAGTGGATGAACTGGACTTAATTATATTTAAATACTCTTATCTTGTAAAGACACACTTAAGAGAATGAAAAGACAAGTCATAATCTGACAGTATCTGCAAATTGCATATCTGACAGAGGAACAATATTCAGAAAATACAAAGAACATTCAAACCTCAACAGTAAGAAAACAAACTCAACAATAATTTTTAATGGGCAAAAGCATTGAGTACTTAACCAAATAAGATATACAGATAGCAAATAAGCACATGAAAAGATGCTGAACCTCATTAGTCATTAGGGAAATACAAATTAAAACCATAACGAGATACCATTACATACCTATTAGACTGGCTTTAGAAGAAAAACTGACAGTACCAAGTGCTCACAAAGATGTTGGACAGTTGAGATGCTCCTCATGCTTTTCTGGTGGGAATGCAAAATGTTTCAGTCACTTTGGGAGACCTTGGCATATTCTTATTAAGGTAAACATACCCTTACCTATGACCCAGTAATCCTACTCTTAGGTCTTTACTCAAGACAAATGAAAGCATATGTCTATATAAAGACTTGTATATGAATAGCAACTTTGTTCAAAATTGCCCAACCTGGAGACAACCCAAATGTCCTCAAACCTGTGGGTGGACATCTGTGCATGAATCTCACATGCATTTTGCTAAGTCAAAGAAGTCAAACCCAAAAGGCTACATACTGTATGGTTCCATTTATATGACAATCTGGGAAAGGTAAAATTTTCGGAACAATAAATAGATCAGTGGTTGCCAGGGGCTGGGATTTGGGGTGCGGGGAAGACTAACCTCAAAAGGAGAGCATGACAGAGATTTTGGGAGTGAAGGATCCATTTTGTATCATGACTATGCCGGTATATATGCATTTTTCACAACCCATTAGACTGTACATCAGAGACAAAGAGAATGAAGTTTGCTGTATGACAATTAAAAAGTAAATTTAGAAAAGAATAGAAATGTCTTAGAGCAAGTCACTTATTTGAATTTGAAATAGAAAAAAGCCAGCCTTTTTCTAAGTTACTATACCGTATTACTGTATTTTAAAATTATACCAGTAAGCACCTTTCAGTATTCTTTATAGCATCCAGAAATGGATCTGTTCCTGCTTAGGTGTTCAGAGGTAATAAATATACCTTACTTTGCTTGCACCATTTATTTTAAATATCTAGGCTGGGCACAGTGGCTCATGCTTGTTATCCCAGCACTTTGGGAGGCTGAGGCGGGCAGATTACCTGAGGTCAGGAGTTCAAGACCAGCCTGGCCAACATGGCGAAACCCTGTCTCTACTAAAAATACAAAAATTAGCTGGATGGATTAGCAGGTGCACACCTGTAATCCCAGCTACTTGGGAGGCTAAGGTAGGAGAATCACTTGAACCCGGGAGGTGGAGGTTGCAGTGAGCTGAGATCGTGCCACTGTACTCCAGCCTGGGAGACAGAGTGAGACTCCATCTCAAAAAAAAAAAAAAAATCTAGTTTCTCTCTTAATCTGAAAACTTTCTGCAGTGTTTTTATTTCATTTTAGCATCTAATTCCACATGTCAGTTCTCCGGAAAAATTTATCCCCTCCTTTCATTACTTTAACTTAGCTAGTATTTTTCTTTGCATGTCTCTTATTTTTCATCAGTAAGTGTTTTATTTGGTTTCTTCCAGTCCCACATAACGCTGCTTCTTGATTTTAAAGCAATGTGATTGACTGCTGAGTGGCTGGCACCTGTGGGAGGAGGAAGCCGTGTGGGTGCAGGAGGCAGCTGGGCTGTGTGGGTAGGATGCAGTGACTCACTTTTGTCATGTGTTGATTTTTGATGCAGAAACGTTAAGGACCCCAAAAGAAAACTCTTTATTTGTATTAAAGAGTCCTTAAGTCATTTTTAGCCTCGAGGGGGGAAAAAACCTTCTGAAGCTCCTTTGACCTGTCTTCCCATTTCATAAACTTCTTCTGTGTCTTTTACCTCAGTTTCATCTGATTGATTTCTCATTCACCAAAGTTTAATGCTAATTTCATGCCCATTAGACAAGATGGACTCTGCACCAAACAGCTTCTCAAGCGTCTGCGGTATTTTTATGTGCTGCACTTTGGTTTTATATTCTGTCACACAGGTCTTGAATGTTGTTCATTTTATATTTTGATAGGTTCCTAAATTGTGAAAGTAATCAATGTTCATAATAGAAATTGTGGGAAATATAGAAGGTATAATATAGAAAAATAAAATAATCCATAATCCCTATAACACAGCTATTACCAACAAAAGTTGGTGTACAACTTTTCAGGTATTTTTTATGCACATGGATATGTACATAGAATGTAAACATCATAATGCACTCACTATAATGTATACATTGTATTTTTAATGTATATGCTATACATGGCAGTATGTATATTATATTTTACTTTTTATTTTTACTTAATATAGTTTGAATTTATCCCCTGTTGCTGAGTATTCTTCTACATTTTTCTTTTTCTTTGGTTACATGAAATTCCATTATTTGAAATTATGATATACATATATATATCTCATGATTACATATATACACATACACACATACATATATAACCATTTTCTTACTGATAGGTATTTAGATATTTTCCATCATTTTATCATAAAAAATAATTTTTCAATGGACAGACAGGTAAATCTATTTTCACATTTATAATAATCTTCTCAGAGTAAATTCCAAGGAATGGAATTATTGGGTCAGAGTGTACATAATTTTTAGGATTTAAGCCTCCTAGAAAGTTTACACTTGGCTGGGGTGTGGTGGCTCATGCGTCTAATCCCAGCACTTTAGGTGGCTGAGGCAGAAGGATTGCTTGAGGTCAGGAGTTTGAGACCAGCCTGTGCAGCATAGTGACACCTGTGTTTACGAAAAAGTTTTAAAAATTAGCCAGGCATGGTGGCACACACCTGTAGTCCCAGCTACTCAGGAAGCTGAGGCCGAAGGATCGCTTGAGCCCAGGATTTTGAGGCTGTGCATATATACAGTGAGCTATGATTTTGTCACTGCACTCTAGTCTGGGCAACAAACTGAGAACTGTCTGCCTTTAAGAAAAAAGAAAAAGGAAAAAAAGAAAGAAGAAAGTTTACACTTCCCACAGCATAAAAGAGTGTCATTTCTCTGCATTTTCATTGACTTCTTTACTTTGCTCACTTAGGCAAAACATTGGCATTTTATAGTTGGTTTAATGTGCATTTATTAGAAGCAAGATGAAGAATAATTTCTCATATGTTTATTTACCATTTTAAATTTCTGTGAATTTGCTTGCTGATGTCTATAGTGTGATTGTCTAACGTAATGTTTTTATCATTGCTGAGTTATTTTAAATTGATCATAAGAGATGATTTATAAAGATATTAACCTTTCATCTCTCAAATATTACATATATTTTTAACAAATTATCTCCTTTTAAATTTGTTATATATTAACATTTTCGTCGTAATTATGAATGGCTTCTGTTTTATATTTCCGAAATGTTTATTGCAATTACAAAGGAAGCTCTTTGTTTTCATAATAGTTTTCCATCTTGATGCCTTACTAAATTGTATTATTACTTCTAATAGCTATTCAGCTAAGTCTGTTGGGGTATTTGGTTGACATCCACAACATCTGCAAATAGAGATAATTGTGTATTTTATTTTCTAGAATTATATCTTCTTACTTTCTAGAAATCTTATTGCAGTGGCTGGGATTTTTCAAAAAGCCATTATATAATAAGTAGTGGCAATAGCTGACAGCCTTTGTTTCTGATTTTCATGAGAATACCTAAATGCACAAAGTTGGAAGTTGTTATGAAATGTGTATTATTCTCTATGTTATGGAAATGCCCTTATATTTTTAATTTGCAGTTATTTTTTAATTTTAAAATTTTATTCTTCTTAGAGCTAGAGGTCTTGCTGTGTTGCCCAGGCTGGCCTCAAACTCCTGGCCTCAGGTGGTATTCTCACCTCAGCCTCCTGAGTAGCTGAGATTACAGGTGTGTGCCACTATGCCCAGCTCAGCAATTATTTTTAATGATAAATGGATTGAGAATTTTAATTAATGCACTTGGAACATATTCGAGATGCTGATGACTTTTTTCCATTGAGCTATCCTTGCATCCCCCAAATAAATTTTAAACTCACGATCTTGGTCTTATAACACTTGATACATTTTGTTAGTTTTTCTTTCATATTTTTGTTTATAGCCATAAAGGAGTTTTAGACTAATCTAAATTTCATTTTTGTGACATTGTCAATTTTTGATATCAAATTTCTACTACCTTGTTACTGGTCATCTTTGAGCCTTGGATGGATTTGCATCTGTGGTTATATTCCCCTTAGTTATATTTTCTATACCTTTTTTCTCTCTTTTTTTCTTGATTATACTTACCAGGGACTTACTAGATATTAGTTATTTAACTCTAAAACCCAATTCTGGATTAACTAATAAGCTTACCTATTTATTTATTTAAGTCTCATTTTACATGTGTTACTGCTATTTTTTATGAATCTGCTTTTTTTAAAAAAAATTTTCTTATTTGAAACCTTAATTAACTTGTTTTAATGTTGAAATTTATGAGAGAGCAGTAGCCCCTGCTTCCCACTATCACAAATTCTCTTCAGTTTCCAGTAATCATGTGATCTCCTTCTTCTTTAAAAAAAATGCAGGTTTGGGCCAAGCGTGTTGGCTCACACCTGTAATCCCAGCATTTTGGAAAGCCGAGGCAGGAGGATTATTTGAGGCCAGGAGTTTGATTTCCACCTGGGAAACATAGTAAGACCCTGTCTCTAAAAAAATTTTTTTAACTAGCTGGGCATGATGCCTCATGCCTGTAGTCCCAGTTACTAGGGGGCTGAGGTGGGAGGATCATTTGAGCCTAGGAGTTCAAGGCTTCAGTGAGCCACGATCGTGCCACTGCACTCCAGTCTGGGTGACAGAGCAAGACCTTGTCTCTTAAAAACAGAAAAAGGAGGCTTGTTACATTTTATAAAACCGCTTCCAGGTAGAGCTGCAAATTAAAAATTCAGTGATAAATGAAGAGGGAAAATCCCTATCATTTCCTTATTTCCTCTTTTGAGTACTAAGATAATTAAAACCAAAATGTGCTGATTGGGCATTATTTGGGTGTCATCCTTTGGGGGACTTTGTTTTCTGTTTGCAGATATTGCGGTGGTGGAGATGAGCGATGCCTTCCGGCAACCGTCCTTGTTTTACCACCTTGGGGTGAGAGAAAGTTTCAGCATGGCCAACAACATCATCCTCTACTGTGATACTAACTCGGACTCTCTGCAGTCGCTGAAGGTACCTCCCTTGTTTACTGAATGTTTCATTTTAGCATCAGCATTTCAGGGATACTGGTTTGTCATCCAAACATTTTGAGTAGCTTTTATTTGTGAAAGGCGTTTATATGTGTGGTCAGTATGCACCAATTACTAGTCAAATTGGGAGGTTTATTGAGAATTCACTGTAGAAACTTGATGACATGAGTAGGAAAAAAGTTCACATTGAGTTCTGAGTTTCACTTATGGTTGTAACGGAGGAGACTGTGTTAATAGGAAGTCATCAGCACAGACGTGGAGAAGGGAGATTGCATAAGGTATGGTTAAACCTTCATGCTCTGTCACTTTTGGGAGCTTCCTGGTGCCCACCGGTCTCCTAACTAAAAGTACACTTCCTCCTTGAAAGTGCTCTGAGAAATTCTCTCTGAGTATACCAAAATAGTTGGCATCCTCTTTCACTAGGGTGTGATTTAAACTAAGATGGAAGAAAAGGAAGAGAAACTTACTGTGTTTGTCTACAAAATTCAACCTGTCTTAATGTCATTCTCTCCAGTAATAGGAACTTACTGCTATAAAGGCATTTCCTCCGTCCAAAAAAATTTGCCTAAAATGCTTTTTGCAAGGCCAAGTGATTTTACACTGTATGATTCTTTGAAAAGCATCCCACAGTTCAGTGAAACGCATGCTGTGCTTGCCATCATCCATTTCTTTTGTGAAACTTCCAGCTAGCTTCATGTGGCTTTTTCTCAGCTCTGTCTTCCAGTTCCCAAATCTGAGCCAACCTTGCGACATTGAGCTCTAGAATCCTGAACCATATTACTAATGACTTAGCAATTGTTCTATGAGTATCTCTAACCCATATTTCATGCAAAAAAATGTCAATAGCATTTTGAATTCTGCGTATTTAAAGCATGTGTGACTTTCTTTGAGAAATCTGCAGAACTTCATTGAGCAAACGTACCTACTACATGCCAGGCATTGTGCTGGTGATCGACAGGCATATCCCTTTCCAGAATACTCTGAAACAGTTCTAAGAGATTTGCCCCTATTGTCCTAAGTCTGTTTTTTGTCCTAGAGCAATCCTTGACCTGGAGCAATCCTTAAGCCCCTCCTTAATTTTCCTCCAGATTTACCTCTTTAATAAATACATCATAAAATGTTGTAACTCATTTTTAATTAGACATTTTGATTTGCTGCTATTTGTAACACATATTAGCATTTGATGAAGGAATTAGATTATTTGATTTAGCTCTTTTCATTTTTCTTTGGATTAAGTTTATGTATGTATTTATTTATTTAGGGTCTCACTCTGTCACCCAGGCTGGAATGCAGTGTTGTGATCACCGCTCACTGCAACCATGACCTCCTGCGTTCATGTGATCCTCCCTCCTCAGCCTCCTGAGTAGCTGGGACTACAGGCGCATGCTACCTCACCTAGCTAATTTTTCTCTTTTTTTGCAGAGATAGGGTTTTGCCATGTTGCCCAGGCTGGTCTTGAACTCCTGGGTTCAAGTGATTCTCCCACCTTGGCCTCCTAAAGAGTTGGGATTACAGGTGTAAGCCACCACACCTAGACAGATTAAGTTTATTTAAGCAGGCACTATTATGTTGGAGATTTTTTACTCTCTACATTTTTTTGCTCTTGCTCCTACTAGTATCTGGTGATTTAATTTTGTGCCCATTCTTTCCTAGGGAAGTATTCTTAAATTCTTTATTGTAACAACACTTATTTTTAAATACTTCCCTAGGAAAAGGTGTGGCAGCACATGCCTAGCCAGATGTGGCAGCACTTGCCTGTAATCCCAGCTACTTGGGAGGCATGAGAACCCCTTGAACCAGGAGGCAGAGGTTGCAGTAAGCTGAGATCACACCACTGCACTCCAGCCTGGGCAACAGAGCAAGACCCTGTCTCAAAAAAATCCCAAAACAAAGAAAAATAATAATAATAATTCTTAAAAGAGCTCTGTGAGGTGTATATTCTATTAGCATTTTTTTAATATCACAAACTGAAGCCCAAAGAAATTCAATCATTTGCCTAAGGTGATATAGCTAGGAAAATTTGGAATTAGGACTGCCTGACTCCAAAGCCTGTTGCCCTTCACCGCTAAGCATTATTGCATTATTGTCGGTTACTTCTAGTTAAAATTATATCATATATTTCTGCTGAGTGTATTCATTTAGAAAAACCTATCAGCTATGCCTCCTGAGTTTTCCTAGGTAACATCCGTCTTTTTTTCTTTATTCTTTATTCCCTTTTATTAACTGAAACTTTTGCTGTTTTCTTATTTAGACTATTTCTAGCCTGGTAGGTCATGTGTCTGGTTGCAGAGGACAGAAATATCTGGGATAGGAAGCATTTTTGGCAGTCTAGCAATTTCCTCTGAGTCCTGAAAGTTCTTCAGGTCCTGTGCTACTGAAAAGAATTGGTGTGTGTATATATTTTTAGTTTTATTCATTTCTGGGCAGTTAGTTAAAGATGTAACCCTTATTCCTGCCATTGACCAACAGATAGGAAAACTGCAATGAAATAAACAGAACAAGAGATATTTAAAATAATATATCATATAAGGATTAGCCAAGCGAAATAAAAACAAAGCATCCCTCTGTTTTCACAGGGCAAAGACAGTTTTAGAATGCTATTCTTGTCATATGTTTAGTTTCACTTAGGTTGATTCTTTGGCCGTCTAGAAAGTACAGCTGCACAAGTTTTATTTTAATCTGTTGCTCTTTGTTGAAGACTGCAGTTTCTCTTTGGCGGCAAATTCTCAGGAAGAAATCGTAGAAAAAAAAATTTTTTTTTAATTTAAGCTCCTGGAAAAATAATGGGAGCTATAAAAGTACTTTAAAAATCTATGTCTAAAGTATCATTTGAAAGGATATTTAGAATCTAGTCATGGCATTTAATTGTAATAAGCTTTATATCCATTGTTTTAAATCACAAGTACTATCAAGTACTAAAGAATGAAAAATTTTGGTTTTTTTTTTTTTAAGAAAAGATGACCATTACACTTTGAGAGAAGGAAGTTGATTTTTTTTTTTTTTTTTTTTTTTTTTTTTTTTTTTTTAGTGCAATGGAGCAATCTCGGCTTACTGCAACCTCCGCTTCCAGAGTAGCTGGGATTATAGGCATGTGCCACCACACCTGGCTAATTTTTACATTTTTAGTAGAGATGGGGTTTCACCATGTTGGCCAGGCTGGTCTCGAACTCCTGACCTCAAGTAATCTGCTCACCTCAGCTCCCCAAAGTGCTGGGATCACAGGCATGAGCCACTGTGCCCGGCCAATTCTTTTTCTTTTCTTTAGCATTGTAACAACACTTATTTTTTATAATTTTCTTTAAATAAATCTCATGAGAATTTCTCATGTGCCTACTAATGTTTATTGAGAGAATATCTGTGCCAAGATTTACATTGGTTTAAAATAAGAAATGCTAGTAACAATTACTCTGTGATTTATTTCATGCATTATGAAATGATCATACTTCCACTTGGGGTCTCTCAGTAAGTAGTGAGTAAGTCTGGACGCTCCTGGTCAATGAGCTGTGGCGCAGATGCGTTAAACACCTCTGATGACTTAGGAGAAATGAAGCCGTTTTGTGTAGAGTGAGGAAATTGTTTTCATGAACCATCTCTTATCACTAGAAATTCCTTTATAACACCAGCTCTCAGCTCATCTTCTTGTGATCCTTTCCTCCACTCCCTTTCTCAGCTCCTTCTCTATGTTCTGGGCCATTCCCCACTCACTTTAAACAATTGTACTATAAAACAAAGCAAAACAAAACGATGAAACATGCCTGCACGTGCCAGATAGTCAAGAATTAAAACCTCTTATACTACAGATGGCCAGGTTGTGGAGAGTGGGAAACCTACGCACTACTGGTGGGAGAGATAGTACCTTCTGAAGCGTAATTTGGGGATATTTAATAATATCAAATGAGCGTATCACCAAGACTTAGTCATTCTGACCCTAAATGTATACTGTAAAAAAAAATCTCTTGCATGCATAAGGAGATATAATCAAGAATGTTTATGTTAACATGTTTATATAACTCCTCCTCCCAAAGAAATGGAGAATTAATAGATACCTTCAGCTGTAATCTTTTTTTTTTTTTTTTTTTTTTTTGAGACTGTCTTGTTCTTTTGCTCAGGCTGGAGTGCAGTCATGCTATCTTGGCACACTGCAACCTCTGCCTCCTGGGTTCAAGCAATTCTCCTGCCTCAGCCTCCATAGTAGCTGAGATTACAGGCTCCCGCCACCACGCCCAGCTGATTTTTATATTTCAGTAGAAATGGGGTTTCACCGTGTTGGCCAGGCTGGTCTCGAACTCCTGATCTCAAGCAATCCACCCGTGTTGGCCTCTCAAAGTGCTGGGATTACAGGTGTGAACCACCGTGCCCAGCCAGCTATAATTATTTAATGGAATATTATAGAGCACTTAAAACAAATCAGCTAGTGCTTTAGACATCAATATAAATATATCTCAAAACAACAGTGTTGGGGGAAAAAACAAATTACTTGTGTACAGTATCATACCATCTATATAAAATATCATGTGCAAGAGGATGTTTTTATACACACTTGTGTTAAAAAAGGATAGACATGTGTATGGGAATTATAAGCAGCATTCAGAATAGTTACCTCTTAGGAGATAGGAATGGAATAAAATTGAGAAGGGAGTATGAGAGTCTTCAACTATATCTGTGATGTTATATTTCTAAATCTAGGTGGTAGACCATGAGTGCTAATTTTTATACTTTTTATATACTTGAAATATTTAATAATTAACCTTTTTTTAAAAAAGGAATAGATTGCTATATTCTTTTATTTTTTTTGTATCCATCAGGATAACGTATATGCGTTTTGGACACTGGAATCCCAAAATATTTTTAGTGTCTTTTTTCTATGTTCTGGCTGTGGTTAGAAAGCTTCAGATATTTGGATATTTCCCTTTCTGCACTCCAACAGACTTTATTCTCATTTTATCCATTAAATGAGATGTTTCCATGTTTCCTGATAGATTGGTAGGCAGATCAGTTAGTGGCGATGCAGTTTGTGTTGAAACATAATGATTATATTAGATTATTTCTTGTTCAAAAGATTTAGTTGTATTTTTATCTTTAACTATTGGCTGAAAAGTTACTTTATGGATGGGATTTTCATTAATAGACAGTCTTCTCTGTGGCAACCTGTCTACATGCTTCCTTCTTCACTATCTCACTGAATACAGAACACACATATGTGATGCTTGAAACACTTACTCTGCCTCAGTGCATCTATTATTTTCTAGATCGGGATCTGACTAGCATGAAATCTTAGGTGCACAAACCAAAATTTGTAACACTTCACTAAATTAGCCCTTAAAAATCAGCAAATGTTAATAATATGGCAGCTCCCCAAAACATTGAAAATAAAATTACCACATGATCTAGCAATTCCACTTCTGGATATACACCCAAAAGAATTGAAAGCAGGATCTTGAAGAGGTATTTGTATACCCATGTTCATGGTAGCATTATTCTTAGTAGCCAAAAGGTGGAAGCAGCCCACATGTTTATCAACAGATCATTGGCTAAACAACATGTGGTATGTACATAGATGGAATATTATTCAATCTTAAAAAGGAAGGAAATTTTGACACATGGTACAACGTAAATGAACGTTGAAAACTACTGCTCATTCAAGCAGTTCCATGGCACCTAGACCCATGATCTTTTATCTGCAGGCACTGAGGGCCCCAATCTCCTTTAGAACTTAAACACGGAGTCTTGTCTTTCTGGCACTCATTCATATCCATTTGAAGCAAATGGTTATAGTTTTGAAAATAACAGTGGTGTCCATGTGTAAATTTTGATGATTATACTGGTTTGTACATTGGTGAGGACATCTGGTAAGTTATTACAAATACCTCACACTTGAATTGAATTCTTACCTGTATTTGGAGAATCTACTCGGATTCCAGAGTGTTCTTAAATCCATAAAAACATGTATCTCTTTTTTTGTTTTTATAAACAAAAAACAGTACTTCCTTTTGTTAAAGTTTTGCCTCCCTTATCAAAGTAAATAAGGTGAATTTGGTTTTAGCTTGAGTTGTGCATGAAATTAAAATTTTTATTTTTCAAAGGTTTAGGACTCTTTTAGTTTAACAAAGAATTTTTGGCTGGATTCTTTTCAGCATTTTAAAAATTATCAACTTGTTAGTGGTACAAAGTACACATTCAATAATGTGTTTTAAAAACATTGTTGTAAAATATGATCCTATAAAGTGGTCTCACAATTTGTGAACCGGGAACACTGGCCCTGCCCCTTTTTAATAGTGCTGCCTCTGGACATCCCTGAAGTTTCTAGCTTACTTTATGACCAGCTATTGATTTTAAAATGCTGGGACTCTGTACTCTTCCTGGTTCAATGTTGCCATCCCATACACTTCTTATCATTTGGTAGAAACAATCTTGTTCCTTTATTTTATTTATTCAGAAATGATCTAACTTTCTTTTAAGCTATAATCATTCCATCTCAAATTGGGGAAAGAAAGAGGTAATTTGTGGGGAGAAGCAGATAAGCCATTTGTGTAACATTGCTTTATGGAGGTTTTCTCTGAAGATCTTGAATTGACAAGCTAGATGAATGATTTATTTAGCAGGAGTTGACTTCCTAATTGTAGAATCCCTGAGGTTATTGAAAGGACTCAAGACTGGAGAATTCAGCTTTCTTGGATGTCAATTAGCAATAGTGTACCTTCTAAGGAATTATGTATAGACTGGGTAAAATATGCCCTTGCTTTCTCCTTCCTGATTCCTCTTTAACCACCCTCACTCCTTGCCCACTGTTTTGAATCTCTTATTACCATTTTGTCCAAGAGGCGATGCACAATACCATATATGACTGGGTAGGCACCAGCTATTTGTCTCATTTGTAGTGACTCTGGTCATAGGCCTGTGACTTTGAATACCCGTAAAGACCAAGAAGGACTACCTCTGTGCACAGAGGAAGGAGTGGGGCAAGCCTTGCTGAATTATCTTTCTTTTCATTTATTCTAAATAATTGACTCTTTCTGTGAAAGTTGATCTTTTTGGCATTGTAACCCATCACCCTCTTTGGGCCTTTTTAGAATATATCTTTGAAACTATTGCTGAAATATGTGTGTCTATTAGTCCATTTTCATGCTGCTGATAAAGACGTACCTGAGACTGGGTAATTTATAAAGAAAAAGAGGTGTAAGGGACTCACAGTTCTGTGTGGCTGGGGCAGCCTCACAATCATGGCAGAAGGTGACAGGCACATCTTACATGACAGCAGACAAGGTAGAATGAGAGAGAAGTGGAAGGGGGAACCCCTTATCAAATCATCAGACTTTGTGAGACTTCTTCACTACCACGAGAACAGTATGAGGGAAACTGCCCCGTAATTCAATTATCTCCCACCAGGTCCCTCCCACAACATGTGGGAATCATGGGAGCTACAATTCAAGATGAGATTTGGGTGGGGACACAGCCAAACCGTATCAATGTGCAAAGTATGATTTACTGTAGAAAAATTCATTATGCTTCCAACTTTAACAATACAGTTAAAAAGAAAAGTAATACATGAACTTGAATATTATGGCCCAATTAGATGTTGCTGAAAGAAACAGCTGGTTAAAAAGAAGAAGAAGTTGATTATAATAGCAACACAGTATAAAGTGAAGTTTGTGTTAAGAAGCTCTGTTAGGCCGGGCACAGTGACTCATGCCTGTAATCCCAGCACTTTGGGAATGTGAGGCAGGAGGATCACCTAAGCCCAGGAGTTCAAGACCAGCCTGGTCAGCATAGTGAGACACAGTTTCTACAAAAATTACAAAACTTAGCTGGGCATGGTGGTGTGTGCCTGTAGTCCCAGCTACTTGGGAGGCTGAGGTAGGAGAATTGGCTGAGCCTGGGGAGGTTGAGGTTGCAGTGAGCTGAGATCACATGACTGTACTCCAGCCTGGGTGGTGATAGAGTGACAGAGTGAGACCATGTTTCTAAAAAAAAAAAAAAAAAAAAAGCTCTGTTAAATGCTTTATATATAAAGTGTCATTTTTCAGCATTCCAGCCCAGTTTAGAGACAGATATCTACTTACGGCAGAGTTCTTCCACCAAGATATACTTATTTAAATATGAAAAGAATTTAATAGGGAAAGAAGAGAGGCTAGAATTCCTTTTAGGATTAGTTTCCAACTTTGGTATAATTTAACCTGATTTTTGATACTAGTTGTTTTAATTGATAGGTATTCATATTCAAGAGAAGGATGTGTTCTTAACCCCTGTCATGAATAACATAGGTGTGAAAGGTCTCTAGACCTGGCAGTGCAGGAATTGAGTTGGAGTTGTTTGCTTTGGTTTATTAATACCTCCTCCTATAAATGGCTTTAAAGTACTGCAAATAGTTTCGTTAACTTACTCCATTTGGCCTTTGCATAGAACCCAATGAGACAGACAAGTTAGATATTATTTGGATTGGAAAGATAGAAGGTATTTTCTTTTTCTTTCTTTTTTTTTTTTTTTTTTTGAGAGAAGGTCTGACTTTGTCACCCAACCTGGGGTGCAGTGGTGCCATTTTGGCTCAGTGCAACCTCCACCTCCCAGGTTCAAGCAATCCTCCCACCTTGATCTCCTGAGTAGCTGGGTATACAGGCATGTGCTGCTACACCTGGCTAATTTTTGTATTTTTTGTAGAGATGTGGTTTTGCCATGTTTCCTACCTAGGCTGGTCTCAAACTCCTGGGCTCCAGTGATCTGCCTGCCTGTGCCTCCCAAAGTGCTGTGATTATAGGCATGAGCCACCCCTCCTGGCCAGAAGATATTTTCTTTACAGAAGAGAAATAAGTCCAGAGACATGCGATGACTTGTTTCAGGAACACACACAGCTAGTGTCAGGGCAAGGATAAGCCCCATATTCTTTGACTTGTCATCTGGTACTTGTCTCTCTCAGTCTGTCCACAGATTTCATATGTTTTGCAAAAAGATGATTTTCTTGGTGTTTTTTTTTTTTAAGATTATTGAGATTTTTTTCTTTTAAAGCTTGAGCTTATGTAGGCATAACATGTAAACACAAAAGTGCTTTGTTTCCTATCTATCTTTAAAGCCTCTGTGTCACGGCTCTATGACACTTGTGTTGGATTACTCTCCTCAGGTCTGCTCAGCTTGTTTTAGCAGCGTGCAGAAAGGGTAAAGGGAGTGTTTCTCCTTCTCAGCAAGGCCCAGTAGGCCCACACAGCCCATCTGATAGTTCCTTGTTTTGCTTTTTTGACACATTGAAATGAGTTAAGAAGATGGAGCTGAGGAGTATAGGGATTATTCTTTTCCCCCACTTTAATGGAAAACTTGCCAAGTTCCACTAGGACAGAAAGAGGGATCAGAATGGAAGACCCAGAAAGCCACCAGCCAGGGCCAGGTTCTTTCCCTGGCCAAGAACTCCCAGCCTGCTCCTTTCTCTTCTTTCAGGAAGCTGAAATCCTGGTTCCTATTCCTGCTTCTCCCACCCCAAGTCTGATTCGACTTGGCCACTCCATGCCTGCGATTCCCACTTTTTCCCCTGGCTGCAATTACCTAAATTTTAGGCACAAAAACTTTCTAGTGGTGGAAATACTCCATTTAATTATCCCTGAGGTGGCCTTTTCAAACATTGTCCCAGAGAGCTATCAAAAGTTAGTATTTGCCTTCAAATGAGACCTGGACTAGATTGTTTCTTTTGTCTTGCTTCCCTTACTTGGTTATCAACCAATACCAGAAAATCAGGAAAAAAATTTTTTTGGATGTTTCTGGTATAGCCAGGGCTACACTGACCAAAAACCCCCTGAAGACCTCAGACAAGTACAGAGTTGTAGTGGGATAATGCATCTTCAGAAATGTGCCACTGGTAAGGAACTGGAATTTATGTTGATTTTATCTTCTTATTCATAGGTACTTGAGATGAAAATTTCTATGAGCTGATGTGAAATAGAGCAGTTATGTCTTAAATTTATTCCCTTTCCTTCCCACCCCTCTTTAGTGGATTTAATACAAATTAAGCATTCTCTGCTCTAGGTACCTTTCAAGGTCTTATTTGTTATTTATTTGGATTGAGTTAAATGCACAGACAGTACCTTTGCTCCGTTAAAGTTGATGCCTCCTTTAAGGTTACATGATAAACTGTGAAGAAACTCTGTCTCCTTCAGCTTTAGCTTCTACAAAGCATAAGCAATAGCTAATGAGAATTCAGATGTTATACGAATGATTTTTCTTTCTCTTTTTAAGAGACGGGACTCTCTTGTCACCCAGGCTGGAGTGCAGTGGTGCAATCATAGCTCACTGCAGCCTCGAACTCCTGGCCTCGAGCAACTCTCCTGCCCCAGCCTCTTGAGTAGCTGGGACTACAGGTGCACACCACCATCTGGCTCAGGAATGATTTTAATAGAGTTTTGTAATTTGCAGGCACAATCGGCAAGCATAATCTAAGATGCATGCTTTATAATGTATGCATAATCTGACAGGAAGGCAGAGGAGACATGTAAGAGGGTTATTATTTCAATGAGCAATTCATAAGGAAGACATACCATATTGGCACTAAGCCAGTAGTGGCCATTTCCTTTTCTATAGAGCCTTCTGCTCACTCAGTACTCACCACTGTTCCCTTCCCTGCCACTTCCATTTCTGTGCCTGGTGCATCAAAAACAGAGTCAAGGGTAGAATATCTCGTATGCTGGGGGAGCATGAGGGCATCTCTCCTTCTAGCAGCACAAGGACAACACTGACCATGAGAGCCCTTTAGGCTAAAGCAAATGATGAACACAGCGTTGGAAGAGACTAGCAATCGCTTAGTCCAACTCTCTTAGTGTCACATGAGAGAGAAGTGAAATGGCTAACTGGGAGCAGAGCCATATCTTGCACATATCTACCCCTAATTCATAGTCCAATATTTTATACATTCATTAATTTATTCATTTATTTATGTTTTTGTGATACCTGCTATATGTCATGACATTTGCTAGACCATCAGTCAAGATACAAATATGAATAAAATACATGGTCTTTGCCCCCAGGAAGTCATGATGTAGGGTGAGAGAATCCTAGGAACAAAAATGTGCAATATAGTAAGTGAAGTGCTATCAAGGAGATCTGTATGAGGGTTAATGGCAGCACAGATGAAAACATAATCTACTTCTGTTGGGAAGATAGGTGTCACAGAACACAGCGAAGGCCAGCTTCACAGAGGACAGGTTTCTTATACATTGCACAGAGGATGCTGCGCGGAGAGGATGGAGAGGGCATTTCCTTGTTACTTAGAGGGGAAGAGAGAAGGATATTCTATCAGGCGAGAGCCATATTTGCAAGCGTATGGTTTGCTACTCTGGAGAGAGGCTCCATAAATCAAGTTTGAAAAATTCTGCGTACTGTGTTCCTGGCTTTGTGATTATCCAACATTTTTCAACTTCCTTGTTCGTGAGCCATTTCTATGTGTGTGTGATATTATTTGAAACACCTGCAGGAAAAGCCATTTTCAACCTTCCTCTAAAATGCCACTCATCTGTCCTTTGATTTCCATTCCTGGGGCACTCCCATTGACTAAACACTTATTATGATGTCTCCAGACTTTTTCAATAGCCACTTAAATGCTTTTCTTCATCAAATACTAAGTACTGGCCAGGCACGGTGGCTCACACCTGTAATCCTAGCACTTTGGGAGGCTGAGGCAGGTGGATCGCTTGAGCCCAGGTGTTAGAAACCAGCCTGGGAAACATGGTGAAACCCCATCTCTACCAAAAAAATAAAAATTAGCCAGGTGTGGTGGCACATACCTGTGGTCCCAGCTACTTGGGAGGGTTAGGTGGGAGGATTGCTGGAGCCTGGGAAGTTGAGACTGCAGTGAGCCGTGATCCCACCACTGCACTCCAGCCTGGGTAACAGAAATTAAAAATTAAAAAAATTAAAAAATTAAAAAAAGAATAATTAATACTAAGTCTCAAAAAATTAAAAAAAATAATAATTAATACTAAGTACCATCATCAAATTAGTTTGCGTAAAACTTTAACAAGGTTTACCTTTTATTTATTTGTCCTTTTAAGGTAATACATTCACCCGCTACAAACATTTAAAAGTACAAAAGGATATATAGTGAAAATTTATTCTTTTATCTTTATCCCAGCCAACCAACTCCATTGGCAACTACTGTTATTAGCTTTTTATACATCCTGCCAGAGAGATTTTATGAATTTACAAATTAGAATTTCATTTTTCTCTCTTTTGTACATAGATAGGCGCATAGGATAAAAAACTGTTCTCTACTTTGCTTTTTTTACTTAGCAGATCTGGGAGATCCTGCTCTATCACTTCAATAAGTTCTTCATTGTTTGTTTGGTTGTAATGTATTCCAGTGTATGGAGGTACTAGAGTTTATTCTACCAGTTTTTAGGTGATGGCCATTTATGTTGTTCTCAGCCTTTACTATTAAAAACGGTGGCCCAATATGTGCTGATACTTCTTTGAACATATCACTCAACTTAAAAAACACGTTGACTGCCAGGTGCTCACAGAGCAGAGTACTTTATTGGAGCATTCGAAGCCTTCTTCAATAAGGCTCCAAATAGCTTTCTGATTTTACTTTTTGTGTGCGTCAAAATGAATTTTCTGCGTTAGCCAAATGACTACATTCAAGGTTTTTTTCCTTCCCCCTGCTCCCTGCCCAAGTTCCTCTTTAATTCACTCTTCCTTAGGTCCCCAAGTGAACTGTCTTCTTTAGCTCCCTTTGATAACATTTATTATTCCTCAAATGGGCCTTTGCTTTATGAAGCTCTCTGGTCTGAATCCCCACCTTCGGGCTTTGCCCTTGGAGGTCGTGTCTGTCCTTCACAGCTCAGCTTGAGTTCCACCTTCTCTGCTGAGCTTCCCAGGCTTTCTAAATCTACAGGAACATCTTTCTCTGATAAAGCATAGCTCTTGCTGTCTGTGTCATTTTTTTTCTTTTAGCAAGTGTGTGTATACACAAATGTCCATCCAGACTTATATAAATGTTTAAATGTTAAATGTGTACATGTCCTTTTTTATCAGCAACATTGTGAGGTATTGAAGAATATATTTTAGTCATTGTTTTTTTTTTTTTTTTTTTGAACCAGGATCTTGTTCTGTTGCCCAATCTGGAGTGCAGTGGCACAATCACAGCTCACTGCAGCCTCCATGTTTAGGGCTTAAGTGATCCTCCCGCCCCAGCCTCCCACGTAGCTTGGTCTATAGGTGTGAGTTGTGTGCCACTACACCCAGCTAATTTTCAAATGTTTTCTAGAGGCAGAGTCTCATCATGTTCCCTAGGTTGGCCTCAAACTCCTAGTCTCAAGTGATCTTCTGGCCTCAGCCTCCCAAAGCACTGAGATTTACAGGTGTGAGCCACGGCACCAGGCATTTTTAGTATTTTGTGTACATCTTCATGGCCCTCACAACTACCCAGTGCAGTTCTTTCCTCTGTCAGTTTTTGTTTTCTCATTTGCTATCCTTAAACATTCAAAAATCTTACATGCTCCTTTGCATGAAAGCCCTCGTTGGTTCTTCTTTGCCCCATGTGGATTCAGCATCCTGGTCCTGGGCTGAAGATGATGGCCACTCAGCCGGGCCTTGCCTGGCCACACTCTTCCCTCTCAGATCTGGCTCCTTGCCTCAGCCAGATGGACTCGCCCTTGAGGCTCCACAAATGCCTTACGATTTCTGTTTCCATGGCAACATTCATGCCATCCTTTCCAATATGCTGTTCCCTTTTCCCTTTTCTAAATCATGTTTCCCCAACCTCAGTGAAGCTTTGATACAACAGGCTTTTCTAGATCGTCTCTCCAGTGTCTGCAGTCATGGTGAGGTACAGGAATAACAATACCGATAGTTAGCTTATATTGAGAGCTTTTACGTGTCAGGCACTGTATAGCTATATTATTTGTATAATCTCACTCACTCTTCACAACCTAGAAGATAGGCACACTGCCCACACACTATGTATTTATCCCATTCTTTTTTTTTTTTTTTTTTGAGGAGTCTCAATCACCCAGGTTGGAGTGCAGTGGCGCAATCTCAGCTCACTGCAGCCTCTGCCTCCCAGGTTCAAGTGATTCTCCTGCATCAGCCTCCCAAGTAGCTGGGATTACAGTCATGCAGTCATATGCCACCATGCCTGGCTAATTTTTGTATTTTTAGTAGAGATGGGGTTTCACCATGTTGGCCAGGCTGGTCTCGAGCTTGTGACCTCAGGTGATCCACCTGCCTCTGCCTCCCAAAGTGCTGGGATTACAGGCATGAGCCACTGTGCCCAGCCACTTATCCCATTATATTTCTTAATGAAAAATACACAAATTATGACTATTTTTTGTCAGATGTCCTGATCATCTGTGTGTGGATTTGCCGGTGGCCAATACCCTTTACTTCTAGCTGCTCAGGATGTAACACACTGCTTTTTCCCCTCCCAGAGTGTGAGACAGATTGTGCTTAGGGAAAGCAAACTCATTTTAACCTCTTCCCAAAGAGATGGTGGCTGATCAGGTAATGTGCAGAAATTAGTTTTAGGTTATTCAGTTTGGGGATTTTACATATTTATGCTGGTTTTTTGTTTTGCTTTGTTTTTTAAACCACAGACAATACTTTTGTATTCTCCTGTCTCCTCCATAGATTGTAAACTTTTTGGGCTGGGCATGGTGGCTCACACCTGTAATCCCAGCATTTTGGGAGGCCAGAGTGGGAGAATTGCTTGAGGCCAGGAGTTTGAGACCAACCTGAACAACATAGTGAGATCTTGTCTCTACAAAAACAATTATTAAAATTAGCTGGATGTGGTGGCATGCACCTGTAGGCCTGTAGTCCTAGCTACTTGGGAGGCTGAGGTGGGAGGATCACTTGAGCCCAGGAGCTCATGGCTGTACTGAGCTATGATTGTGCCATTGTACTCCAGCCTGGGCAGCAGAGCCAGACTCTTTCTCTAAAATAAGTAGATAGATAGATAGATAGATAGATAGATAGATAGATAAACTTTTCAGATGCAGGAATGTAATCTACACTTCCTGAAATTTCTAATTGCTAATATCATTGTTAATACAAATTTTCCCACATAGTTCAAGAAATGTTGTTGAATGATTCAGTTTTATATTAACTTGTGGTATATTTTTTTCTTGTTTTTCAGGAACTCATTTGCCAGAAGAATACTGTGAGTACTTTATTTAGCCTTCCGGAGTTTTAAAAATATTTTCTTTTTCATTAACTAATCTTCAGTATTTTTAAAATCACAAATTATTAATTTCTCTCTCTGTTACTCCTCTTTAGATTTTCTGATGTATCAATATAAACATGGTTATCTAAGTACTTCATTGTAGTGAAACTTTATTTTTCATAATGAGAGATGACACTGATACCTGTCTTTTTCTGCATATAATTAAGTTTTGGAAGAAAATGTTTCATAGTATATTCAGGCCAGACATGATGGCTCATGCCTGTAATCCCAGCATTTTGGGAGGCGGAGGCAGGCAGATCACCTGAGGTCAGGAGTTCAAGAACAGCCTGGCCAACATGGTGAAACCCCATCTCTACTAAAAATACAAAAATTAGCCAGACATGGTGGCATGCTCCTGTAATCCCAGCTACTCCAGGAGGCTGAGGCAGGAGAATTACTTGAATGCGGGAGGCGGAGGTTGCAGTGAGCCAAGATCATACCACTGCACTCCAGCCTGGGTGACAGAATGAGACTGCGTCTCAAAAAAAAAAAAAAAAATGAATAAAAAAGAAAATGTTTTATAGTATATTCAGTGTTGTGGAATTATGAGTGGCTCTAAAGCAACATATATCCACACAGAGATACACATATGTGTGTATGTATATGTGTCTGTAGTAAGTTTCCATGGCAACATTCATGCCATCCTTTCAAATATGCTGTTCCCTTTTCCCTTTTCTAAATCATGATTCACCAACCTCAGTGAAGCCTTGATACGACAGGCTTTTCAAGATCATCTCTCCAGTGTCCGTAATCATGGAAAGGTATAGGAATAACAATACTGATAGCTTATATTGAGAGCTAGCCGGCTCAATATAATATAATTAATGTCCACTAAGATATAGACATATCTATCATCTGTCTTCTACTTGAAGAGATTGATTTAAGTTCCTAAGTATTGTACTCTGCCTCTGAGACTACACTACAGAATTCCTACCTTCCACACAGAATTAAACAAATGTGAAAACATGAGAAAAGTAAATTTTAAATTTAAAAAAATGCTGTGTGAAGAAGAATTATAATATAAAGTGGAGACAGCCTTGTTAGGCCAACGGTTGTGGCCAGTGGTTGTACATTTATTTCAGAAAGTAAGCCAGTATTTAAAAACCTTAAAGAATGTACCCCTGCAACTCGGAGTGAAGATAATACACAATATGTTATAAAAGCCTGCACAAGATTTGATTTAAGATGACAAAATTAATAATACAATTGGTCATTTCTCCTTAAATCAGAAATTTTAAACATTTTTTTTTTTTAGTAATGATTATACAACTCTGAAGTAATTTTAAAACATATGCTTAAGATTTAACCAGGGCAGACACATATTTCAGCGTAAATAATGCTGCCATTATAAACTCTTATCCTTCCTATCTCAACAGGAAATGAGCAATTGTTGCTTCATGCTTTAATGCACTGTTTTTAAATATTGTTTAATTTGTTAAAGGTGTTAAACTGTTTAATTTATCTCACACTTTTTTTTTTTTTATATAACAAATATTGATTGGACATGCACTGCGTGCCAGGCTTCGGGCTTGGTGCCTCAGGGTTCTCACGGGGGAGGCTGGAAGTGGAAACAAGCACATGTGTAACTGTTGTGTAGACAGTCTAATTGGTAGAAAATCAGCAAACAAAGAAGCAGACAAATTAGAAAATGAACGTAAGGTGATGTGCTAAAGAGAGGGTAGCCATTATGTCAGTGTCTTTCACAGAAGGTAGCACTCCCTGAGACCGAATGGCAGAAGGAAGTCCGTCCTGCCTAGCCCAGCTTGGACTTGTGGAGAAGCAGGTTGATAAAAAGACCAAATATTGTACCTTGTGAAGAAGTTGCCCCCTGACTTGAGAGAGAGCTGTTGCATTTCAGGTGCTGAATGTTCTTATAAAAAGCTGAATATTTCAAGCATCTATTTCAATACATTTGAATGCTGACAGCTTTTCTTTCCAGAAGCTCATTTCATTTTCAACACACACTTCTGTTTACCTTAATGTAGTTTCTAAAAATTGAAAAACAGAATTGGAGTATTTTTGTGGTTTTTTTTAAACGGTGAAAAAAATTAATTAGGGGTCAGGGCAGTGGCTCACGCCTGTAATCCCAGCACTTTGGGAGGCCGAGGCAGGTGGATCATTTGAGGCCAGGAGTTCGAGACCAGTCTGGCCAACATGGTGAAACCCCATCTCTACTAAAAATACAACAATTAGCCGGGTTTGGTGGTGCACGCCTGTAATCCCAGTTACTTGAGAGGCTGAGGCATGAGAATGACTTGTAGCTGGGAAGTGCAGGCTGCAGTGAACCGAGATCATGTCATTGCGCTCCAGCCTATGCAACAGAGCGAGACAACAACAACAACAACACAAATGAATTATGAATTAGAATAACAACAACGACGACAACAAAAATGAATTATGAATTAGAATAAGACTAGATTTTGAGCTGTGGGATTTTATAGCTTGTGTTGTCATTTTATGACCATGCCTCAGTGTTTTGAAATTTAAGGAAACAAGGTTTTTGAAGCAAGTTTAAATATTTTAGATTGAGTACTTTATTAATAAAAGGCAATTGTTCCACTTCAGGTGTCTATTCTTGATCACATCGGAGTTGTTGTTACTTACTTTGGGTTATCAGCTATTTCATGCTATGGGTTTGGTGGCAGTCTGCACACAGCAAATACAGAAATAACATTTCTAAGTTACATGTGAGCCAACTTGGGAAATAAATGTTCCCATACTATTAGTTTTCATCATTTTGCAAAAGTGCTTTTCTGGGCAGTTATATCTTTTTGAAAAACACAGTGTCACACAGCTTTTCCCCCCACTGCATACTCACTGGGCTGTCTCTTAGCTCAGGCCCAGTTGTAGCCATGTGGCTTCTGTAGCTTATCACCCGCCTTGTTTCCTGACATTGGCAATAGGAAGTTGAAAAAAAAAAGATTGCCTTAGAAACATGGGAAAGAAACTCCAAAGAATGCGTTGAAGCCTAGAACTTGGGAAAACCCTTAGCATGCTTAGGTATTTTCAGCAAAGATTCTGAAGCCTTATACCATGGGGTTTGTTTCAGGAACTGCTTTTCTCTGCTGTTTGCGTACTCGTTATTACCCCTTTACCTCTCCTCTGCCTAACACACACCCAGACATCTGAGAGTCATTCTCCCCCAGAATTAGTTTTACACAGGTGCAGTATTCCCCATTGCCCGTATTTCAATAATAATGTCTGATAAACTAACGTATGTAGTATTAAGGCTTCTGAGGATACATAATTTTATCTAGCAGCTTAAATTCTGATACCACTTTTCTGCTTTATTGGCTTTTTGGCTCTTTGTTCTCATTTTGTGACTTGGAGGATTCAGATAATTTTCGTTCGTAATTTTGAGTTATGGTGCTTATCTGCAATAGTGTTTGATTCTGTCGTTCTTTTAGAACAATTCTCATAGTTGAAGCTTCAGATGCTTTGGAAAGCAGCCTCTTTGGTATCCTTGCCTTTCTTTTCTGCTTCAGCAGTAGCTTGGGTAAAAGGATTAAATTGGGCGGATGTGGCGTGGAATCTTGGTAACATTTTAGAAGCAGGACATGTTCACTTTCCCTTTTCCAATTATTGTTTCCTCTTCTAATTATTGTTCCATGGAGGAGAACCTGAGACAGGAACAATTTAGCATACTTGATTTTCAAATCAAATCTCACTCTCTGGAAGTTCTTCTCATGCTTTAACTGGAAGTGAGGTTTGGTTTCTGCTTCATTACCTGACATACAAGAAGCAGCCTTAAAGGATAATATGGTCATAAATAATGAAGTCTGGCCATAAGGGCATTTGGCATTTCTTGTCTGTTTTCTGTGAAGAGTCATTTGGCTCATGCAGGGTTCCCACAGAAAGTGACAGAAGGTTAGAGAGCAGGTATGTCTGCTGTAAAGGCCACTCAGGAGGGTGCATACCCCCCTAGTGGGAAGGACATGCCCTCTAGAGAAAGAGGTCCCTGGGCTGGAGTGCCAAACATGTCACGGACCAAATGTAGGATCTCTCTAAGCCTTACCTGTCTCCTCACTTTTAACATGAAGGCCACAGCAGCTTCTTTGTAGGTTGTGACCCACTGACTTATGACTGTTCACACCCAGGCACACGCACATGGTGAATACATGTTTGTACCTATTACTTAAGTGCTAAGGGTAAGAGAAATGCTGTATTATTCTCTGTATGCTAATATGGCTAGGAATGGATAACCTGGACTTTTTTTGTTCCGCGTAATAGCAGTAGTCGGGTTTCCCACATACCTCTTTCTAGTTCTCAGCCTCTGCCTTTTTCTATGATTTTTCTCATGGAGGTCTCTCCCACTTCTTTTGATTCTACCATATCCAATAATTCTCAGGTCTGTATTTTGGCTTGAAACTATTTTATGTTTCAATCACATATTGCTAGCTCTCTTTTGGACATTTTCACGTTAGGTATCTTGCCCCACCTCAATCCCAACCTCTTTAAAAGTGAACATTTCACCCCATCCCACCAAATGCAAATCTCAACCTTTTGAAGTTCTTCTCATATTTTAACTAGAATTCAGATTCTTTGATTAATTACCTGATATACAAGTGTCTCGAAGAGTCATGTGTTCATAGATAACTTAGTCTGGTTCTGCTTTCTGAATTCTTGCTTTCTGTTAATGATACCACTCTGTATAGGCGGTCCCCCTTAGGACTGCAGAGTTGCCTTTGATGCCTTACCCTTTCTCAGATTGTGTTATCAGTTACCAGATCCAGCTGATTCCTCCTTCTTCAGTCGAGCATGTGTCTGTTTCTCTATCGCCACCTCTGCCGACCTGGTCATGCTGTGTAGCTTCCTGCCTCATCTCTTCAAACCTTGTTTCTCTTTCCTTTAGTGCATCTTGTTACCTGCCCAGGCTGCCAAAATGCAGTTTTGATTGTGCATTTTGATTCGTGCATTTGATTTGTGTATTTTGATAGTGCGTTGTGAAAATGCACAGTTCTCCATCTCTCCCTCCTCCCTCCCTCTTTTCTCTCTCTCTCTCTGCCTCTCTCTCTCTCTCCTTCTTTCGTTTGTTCATTTGTTTGTTCTTCTTGACAGAGTCTCGCTCTGTCACCCAGCCTGGAGTGCAATGGTGCAATCTCGGCTCACTGCAAGCAATTCTCTCACCTCAGCCTCCTGAGTAGCTGGGATTACAGGTGTGCACCACCACACCTGGCTGATTTTTGTATTTTTAGTAGTGATGGGGTTTCACCATATTGGCCAGGCTGATCTTGAACTCCTAGCTTCAAGCAATCTGCCCGTCTTGGTTTCCCAAAGTGTTGGGATTACAGGCGTGAGCCATCACACTCGGCTGATTGTGTTTTCTTTCCCTCTGTGGATCCTTCTATGATTCTCCATTTCCCAGAATGTACAGTCTAACATCCTTAACTTTGCATTTAGTTCCCTTCCCTGAGCTCCAAGCTCTAGTCATATTTGCTTACTCAGGGTATCCAACTCACTTTCCACTTTCATCCCCACTCTGCTTTTGTTTGCACCAGTTTATCCTCACTTGGGCGTCATCCAGGAACCAAGAGAAGGTCAGTGAGCCCAGGTTGTAGTGGGCGAGGGGAGAGTGGCAGGGCTGAGGTTAGAGAGGGGCAGGATCTGCATAGTCAGGCCCTTGTACATTGCATTGCAGTTTCTTCTTCCTCCCAAGAGCAAGAGATGGGGCTTTAAGCAGCTGCGGGAAGTGATCTGAGGGAGGGTGTTGAATGATCACTCTGATGGCTGAGTAGAGAGTGAATTAGAGAACAAGAGTGGAAGCAGGGGGACCAGTTAAAGCTGATGACAGTGGCTTGGGCCAGGTCCATTGGTGTATGGACTAAAGTGCTGGCCGAGAAGATGGAGGGAAATGGACAAATATGACATTATATTTTGAAGTCAGGACAGATAGGACTTCGACAGGATATGGAAGGGAAAGGGAATGGAAGCATCAGGGATAACTTCTGGGCCTGTCGTTTTAGTAGTGGGGAGACAGAGAGAGAGAGAGCAGCCTCCCAGGGAGTGGATTTGAGCAGGACCTACTTGCAGCATCACCTTATATGTAGGAAGCCCTTCAAATGTGAGCTTGTAGCATTTTCATATATGTATGCTGCACCCTGTGACTAAATTATAAGTTCCCTGAAGGCTGAAGGCCATGCTTTAAACTACGTTTTCCAACAGCAGTAACGTAGTGCCCTGGCCTTGAAAATGGTGAATCAATATTTAATTGATAGATAGAAACTGTTCCACTCTTTTTTTGGTATCATCTGTAAGTCCTAATTATTTGAAGTGAGCAATGAAAGGAATTGGGGAAATTTTCATTGTCATAGGTCGTAAATAAGTAATGAGGCTTTTCTATTTCCCTTTGCATTTGGAATTATTAAAACTGAGTAAGACATGGGACCATCTGTGCTGTGTCTCCAGGCCAGCTCCCCACTTCCCGGTGCCTCCTCTCTCCACAGATGTGCACTGGGAACTACACCTTTGTTCCTTATATGATAACGCCACATAACAAGGTCTACTGCTGTGACAGCAGCTTCATGAAGGGGTTGACAGAGCTCATGCAACCGAACTTCGAGCTGCTTCTTGGACCCATCTGCTTACCTCTTGTGGATCGTTTTATTCAACTTTTGAAGGTGGCACAAGCAAGTTCTAGGTAAAGTTTAATAATGCCATTTGTTGATGATAATGAAGTGTTATTCTACTTCTTTATTTGTGCATGATATCAGGTGCTCTTGAGATATTAGTATACATCTAAGAACCAGGGGGAAAATGTTTATTATCCTCCAAGTAGATAAAATAGATGCCACATAATACATTTTATTCACAGAACAACAACAGGACAAGTTGAAATCAGCAAAAAATTAAAAAGTCTACTAACTGCTTTATAGTGATGGTAGAACTAAAAATATATACAAAGCAAGTACAGAAACATTACCAGGATAAATGTCCAAGGACTTTTAGTGTAAGGGCAAGAACATTTTAACTTTAATTAACTCTTAACTCTAATTGTTCTTTCAGTGAAGAACAATTATTTATGTTAATAAATGATAGGCTGCGTCAGAAAGTTAAGGTTGTATTATGTTCAAATCATACATCATGGCTGGTGCAGTGGCTCACGCCTGTAATCCCAGCATTTTGGGAGGCCGAGGTAGGCAGATCACTTGAAATCAGGAGTTCGAGACCAGCCTGGCCAACATGCCAAAACCCTGTCTCTACCAAAAATACAAAAATTAACCTGGCATGGTGATACACACCTGTAATCCCAGCTACTCATGAGGCTGAGGCAAGATAATTGCTGGAACCCAGGAGATGGAGGTTGCAGTGAGCCAGGATCATGCCAGTATACTCTGGCCTGGGCAACAGAGTGAGTCTCTGTCTCACAAACAAAAACAAAAAACAAACAAACAAAAAATCATAGGTACATCTAATTTATTTAGAACAATTTATACTGGAAACAGTAAAATGGAAAACAAAGTTTTGGCATTTTAAGTGGTTTTTTGCAGGAAAATTTATTAATACGGAGTACCTTTACCTTTAATTCTTTCTGAAGGCAGAGTATTAAAAGAAATACATTGGCTGCTAAATTTCTTAATAATGCCAGATATGTAAGATATTTACTAAAGGCATCTGAATGAATTGAAAGCTACAAATGCTTTATAGCTATTGCTGCAAATATCATTCATTTCTTTATTAAAATTATTGCTTTCAATTGAAATCATTTCTAATGTCAAACTCTTTGAAATGTGTGTGTTTTTACCAGCCAGTATTTCCGGGAATCTATACTCAATGATATCAGGAAAGCTCGTAATTTATACACTGGTAAAGAATTGGCAGCTGAGTTGGCAAGAATTCGGCAGCGAGTAGATAATATCGAAGTCTTGACAGCAGATATTGTCATAAATCTGTTACTTTCCTACAGAGATATCCAGGTGAGAAGATGTTTAAAGTGAAATCTTTGTCATGTAAAATGTTGGAGGGATGAGGGAGTATTAACCTCAAATTTCACTTTGCTGGTAAGCAGTTCATGTTACTACACGTAATTTTTTATTGACTCTCTTAAGCTTTCCATCCTATAATTTTATGGTGGATGAAAAAGACTCATGTGAGTTAACCATCAGTGATTGTGAAAGACTTGTATGGTAAAGGCCTGACTTTTTCCTCCAAAAGAACAAAAAGAAAAATCTGCTGGCACAGCGAACCTGTGGACACAGTCTATTCTACTGTTCGCCTCAGGCACACCTGTCAGTGAAAGCTTTGTTTTGGCAAATAGCAGACATTTTTAGAGCTTTCTGGACATACTTTTTATCCCTTGAAATTGTATTGCTTGAAATTGATAGTGCTGAATCTAACTTGCCCGAAGGAAAAAAATATGTAATTGATTACTTATAGAAATAACTTTAAAAAATATGTAATGTAAAACACACTAACAGGCTATATCATTTTTATTGACATGTCTTAAAATTTTAAAAATAGGGTAAGTAGAATAAAATCCTCTCCAAGTTAGGGATTTGCTCTTAGGTTTTAATAGTAAAATTTAAGTGACATCTGGTTTCTTCTTTCCATTCCTAGCCTTTCAGGTCTGTGTAAAGGCTTCATGTGGTTGAGACAGACTCATATCCATGGAGGGCTGTGGCACATAGGATCCTGTGGCTAGAGTGCTTACTCATGTGACATGGAACTGTGTTGCTACTTGTAACAGAAGTTCAACCAATTGCCTCATGTCCTTGACATTTTTATTTCCCTGAAATTGCTAGAACACTGCATACCAGGAATCTGGCTCTGTGGAGAAATAAACCACCCATATTTAGACAGCAGAGCATTATCATGCTTGGCGTTTTTGTTTCTTTTGCTTTTTTAGTTTTTGTTCAACATGGTAACTATGTTTCTAATGTTTATATATATATATATGATCTAAACCTTTTAGAAGAAAAACAAAAACTGTTATTCTAGGTTCTTCAAAGTGTTTTCTGGATTCTAATGTCTTTTTAATGTGTTTCTTGAATTCAGATACCTGGTTGTCAAAAGACATGTTATTGTCAGAATTTTCTCCTAATGGTTTAATTCTGTGCTATTCTCACCTTGTTTGAAAGGACTATGATTCTATTGTGAAGCTGGTAGAGACTTTAGAAAAACTGCCAACCTTTGATTTGGCCTCCCATCACCATGTGAAGTTTCATTATGCATTTGCACTGAATAGGTAAGAAGAAAAAGTTCCCTTCCAGAATGCGTTAACATATTATTGTGTAACCTGCATTTCGTTACAGGGAATGTGTTTACTGCAGCATTGCAGGAAGTCCCTATTAAAATGTAATATTAGCATATCTGCTTCAACCCTGTGAAATATAGGAAGCACACATTCTTATTTTTTTCTGATTTATTTTTCAGTAAAAAAAGTCTCACACTGTTGATATATTTAAATTCTTACAGTTTTCTGCTCTGTCAAAGTTTGTATTTGCTATTCATATTTTTTAGAATTGTAAAAGTTACATGAATATGATGTTATCTTTAAGCAAATACACTCAACACCAGATGGTCATTCACACAAAAGTTTTCACTAGAATAAGGATGGTTATGTCTAGGTGAACATAGTGTTAGATATTTAGTACAAAGGATAAAAAGGAATTTCATGGACAGAAGATTTAGAGTAGTAATTGAGAATAGAAATGATACATTTTTTATAATAGCTTTATTGAAATATATTTCACAGGCTGGGCATGGTGGCTCACACCTGCAATCCTAGCACTTTGAGAGGCCAAGGTGGTCTGATTGCCTGAGCTCAGGAGTTCGAGACCAGCCTGGGTAACACGGTGAAACCCCGTCTCTACTAAAATACAAAAAAATTAGCCAGGCGTGGCGGCGTGTGCCTGTAGTTCCGGCTACTCAGGAGGCTGAGGCAGGAGAATCGCTTGAACCTGAGAGGCAGAAGTTGCAGTGAGCCAAGATCATGCCACTGCCTTCCAGCCTGGGCAACAGAGCAAGACTCTCTCCAAACAAACAAAAAAGAAATACATTTCATTAAAACAATAAATTTTAAAACATTTTCATCACTCCAAAAGGAAACCCTGTACCCATTAGCAGCCCCCCTTCCATTTCCCTCCCAAATCCCCAACTCTAGGCAACCACGAATCTACTTCCAGTCTTTACAGATTTGCCTATTCTGGACATTTCGTATCAGTGGAATCGTACAGTATGTGGTCCCTTGTGACTGACCTCTTTCACTTAGCATAATATTTTCAAGGTCCAAGAAATGATAACTCTATGTGGTTTTTATCTGGTTTTGTGAACTGTCTACACATACTGTCTTAAAACATGCTACATAAAGCAACTTCCTTAGATAATCAGTTAGTCACATGTAGAAATCAAGCAGTTGTTGGGTTTGATTTGATTTTTGGTATCGTCTGTGAATGAGTTTGCTAAGTTTTGGAGCAAAAGCCATTGAAACCTAAGGTCAGGGTTTTGTCCCTACTTGGATTAACTTACTCTGCCCTATTCAAAACCACAGACTACAGCTCTAATCTCATTTCACCAACTCGAACCTGCATATAGGCTGCAGGGAAATCGGAAGGATTGTGGATGAGTAACTACAAATCCATCACCGTTATCAACACAGAAACTCAAAAGAAATCCTTGTTAGACCCAGTAGACATACAATAGGATAAATCAAAAAATTAGGCCTAGGACAGAGGTTTACAGAGGACTCTCAAAATCTAATTGTTTCTATCCTGGCAAATTTCTCTAATGTGAATCAACATGTTAAATAGAGCTTTTTAAAAAGAATTGACCTGTATTGCTTCTGTAATGTATATTGAAACAACAATGTTTTCTACCTTAGGAGAAATCTCCCTGGAGACAGAGCAAAAGCTCTTGATATTATGATTCCCATGGTGCAAAGTGAAGGACAAGTTGCTTCAGATATGTATTGCCTAGTTGGTCGAATCTACAAAGATATGTTTTTGGACTCTAATTTCACAGACACGGAAAGCAGAGACCATGGAGCTTCTTGGTAAGTATATAGTATATAAATGAGCTACTTACTTGGTAAATCCATAGCATAAAAAAGTATTTGCAAATGAGAGTGTTAAACTGTTATTATAATCCATAAGATTGTGTATTATGAACTAAACCTTAGATTTTATTTTATTTTATTTTTGAGATGGAGTCTTATTCTGTTGCCCAGGCTGGAGTGCAATGGCGTGATCTCAGCTCACTGCAACCTCTGCCTCCCAAGTTCAAGCAATTCGCCTGCCTAAGCTTCTCGAGTAAATGGGATTACAGGTGCCCGCCACTATGCCTGGCTAATTTTTGTATTTTTATTAGAGACGGGTTTTACCCTGTTGGCCAGGCTGGCCTTGAATTCCTGACTTCCGGTGATCCACCTGCCTCTGCCTCCTGGGATTACAGGTGTGAGCCACCATCCCTGGCCAATCTTAGAGTTTATAACTTTAGTAAATAATTTGATAAAATTCATGTAACATGGTAGAGTAAATTAGGATTAATTAGATGAAAAGATAATTTAGGAAATATAATTTTAAAAAGATATTTTAAATAATTAATGTAAATAATAAAATATAATTTTGTAGAAAAATTTATATAAAGACATTTTAAAAGACCTGAATGAAAGGAAAAATATACCAAGTTTGTAGATGAGAAGGGTTGATATTTTAAAGATTTGAATTCCCCCTAGCAGAGGTTTTCATGTGATTTGAAAAACCAATTCCAAAATTTATTTGGAAGAATAAAGGACTGAGAATAGGCAAAGCAATTCTGGAAAAGGACAAGGTGGAAGGACTTGCTCCACCAGTTAACAAGACTCATTATAAAGCTGTAATGATTAAGATATTGCAGTGTGGCTATAGGCATAGACAAACAAAGCACTGGAATAGAAGAGACAGCCTGGAATAGACTGAGATATACTTGAGTCCAGATTTATGACAGAATCAGCTTCATGAGCTGTAAAGGAAAGGATGGACTCTGTAGTAATGGTACTGGGAAAATTTCTTTATTTGCTTGGAAAAATAAAATAAAGTCTTATCCCCATTTTAAGCCATGCACAAAAAATGAAATCTAAGTGAATTAAAGACCAAAATATGAGAAAATATTTTAGAAAAATATTTTTAGAATAAAATGTACAAATTATATATGACTTTTGGATAAGCAAAGATTTCTTTCTTTTTTTTGAGACAAAGTCTTGCTCCATCACTCAGGCTGTAGTGTAGTGGTGCAGTCTCAGTCCACTGCCACCTTCGCCTCCTGAGCTCAAGTGATCTTCCCACCTCAGCCTCCTGAGTAGCTGGGACCACAGGTGTGTGCCACCACTCCTGGCTAATTTTTTGTATTTTTGGTAGAGAGAGAGTTTCACCATGTTGCCCTGGCTGGGGCAAAGATTTCTTAAACAAGGCTTAAAAACGCCATATACCATAAGAGATAAGATTGGGAAAATGGTCTGCATGAAAATTGGCTTCTGCTTATCAAAGTAACAGCTTTTGGAAACAGCAGAGTAGATTCTATTGTGCTGATCTTCCTGTTGATAACAATTATAAATGTTGGAAAAAGTTGGAAAGCACTGAAGAGTGACTAAAAGTAGCCAGAAACTGGAGAGGTTTTCATCCTTGGCTGACGGGCACCACATGGGATAAACTCCACATTTGAATGGCTTTTCCCTTGGGGCATTCCCTGGTCTGCAGGGAGCAGGACAGATAGAACTCTAGCAGGAAATCACAGTCTTATTGGCCTGAGAGTGAGTTTGAGGCTGCCAGAGGACCTGGACATTGAGTGGGATAAGGCTTTGTGTGAACAAGGTGAACCACCAATAATTTATTTACCTTTTATTTAAAAACTAAATACTCTTGGCTGGGCACGGTGGCTCACACTTGTAATCCCAGCACTTTGGGAGGCCGAGGCAGGTGGATCACGAGGTCAGGAGATTGAGACCATCCTGGCTAACACGGTGAAACCCCGTCTCTACTAAAAATACAAAAAATTAACCGGGCGTGGTGGCGGACGCCTGTAGTCCCACCTACCCGGGAGACTGAGGCAGGAGAATGGTGTGAACCAGGGAGGTGGAGGTTGCAGTGAGCCGAGATCGTGCCACTGCACTCCAACCTGGGCAACAGAGTGAGACACTGTCTCAAAACAAACAAACGAAAAGACTAAATACTCTTAAGAGGAGGATAACAAATCCAAACTCTCTATAGCATATGATCCAAAATGTTTAATACACCATAAAAATCACTAAGGAACCTGGGTGTGGTGGCATGTGCCCATTGTTCCCGCTACTCAAGAGGCTGAGGTAGGAAGATGGCTTGAGCCCAGGAGTTCAACTCCTGCCTGGACAATATAATAAGACCTTGTCTTATTTAAAAAACAAAAACAAATAAAAAAGAAAAAGAAAAACCCCAACTACTAAAGAGATGAAGAAATAGGAAAGTGTGATTCATAATTAAGAAAAAAATTAGTCATAGAAATAAACCCATAGATAAAACAGAGTTTAGAATTACCAGACAAGGACATAAAAATAACAATGATAAATATATCAAAGAATCTACTTGAAAAGATGAATAAAATGGGTGAAAATATGGGGAATTATAGGAGATATTTGGAAACTGGAAATAACCAAACGGGAGTTCTAGAACTGAAAAGTGCAATATCTGAAGTTGAAATGTCATCAAATCAGATTAACAGCAGGTAGGACACAATACAATAAAAGAGCAATAAACTTGGAAACAGGTTATCAGAAATCATTAAATTTGAAGCAGAGGAAAGAAAAAGATTAAGTCATTAATAGTTTCAATGACCTGTGGCATTTAGTGGTATAAATACTTTTTTTTTTTTTTTTTTTTTTTTGGAGACAGAGTCTTGCTCTGTCACCCAGGCTGGAGTTCAGGGGCGCAATCTCAGCTCACTGCAACCTCTGCCTCCTGGGTTCAAGAGATTCTCGTGCCTCAGCCTCCCAAGTAACTGGGACTACAGCCATGCCCCACCATGCCCAGCTACTTTTTGTATTTTTAGTAGAGTCGAGGTTTCCCCAGGTTGGCCAGGCTGGTGTCAAACTCCTGACCTCAAGTGATCCACCTGCCTTGGCCTCCTGAAGTGCTGGGATTACAGGTGTGAGCCACCGCACCCAGCCTTGAGTGGTCTAAATACTTTTAACTGGAGTCCCAGAAGGAGAGGAGAGATATACTATTGCAGGGATAATATTTGAAGAATTAATGGTCAAATATTATCCAAATCTGTTCAAACAAACAAACAAATAGAAAACAGCTCACAGATCTAGGAAGCTCAGCAAAACCCAAGAAGCATAAATATCAAAGAAAATTATCTCTTGGCACATCATAGTAAAATTGGTGAAAAACAGAAATACAAAAAAATGTCATAAATGCAGCCTAAGAAAGAAGATACATCAGGGGAAAGAGTGAGTGCTGACTTCTTATCAGAAGGAAGCCAAAAGATAATGGAATAACATTAAAGTGCTGAAAGAAAGAAACCCAATCAACCAAGAACTCTATATCCAGTGATAATGTCTTTAAAATATGGGAGTGAAGTAAAGACAATTCTAGATAAGTCAAAACTGAGATAATTTGTTGCCAGCAGAACTTCACTACAAGAAATGTTAAAGTCTTTAGGCTGAGGGGAAATGAAACCAAATGGATCTATAGGAAAATGCATATAGCAGTAGAAATGATAAATATATGAATAAATATAAAAGATACCATCAACAAAGAAATCACAGGGAACAATGCATGTAACCAATATAGTATATGTATTCAGTATATATAAATAACTCCTCAAAATATCTCTAAGAAAAAGAGATTTAAAAAATGCATAGGATATGAACAGATTATTCACAAAAATGGAATCACAAATGGCCAATAAACGTATTTTTGAAACATATAAAAAGATTTTTATACCACTTTTCTCTATTCAGATTAACCAAAATTTATAAATCTGACAATATCAGTTGTTAGCCAGGATGTTAGAGAAATGTGAGTCCTAATGCCTGCTGGTTGTGCTATAAATTTCTATACGCACTTAAGAGATTTTGGCATTGTTGAGGAAAGTTGAGAACTTGCCTCCCCTAGATCCAGCAGATTTATATACCTTACAGTAAATCTTAGATGTTTCTCTACATAAAAGTTTCAACATTAAAAAAAAACTTTTAAAAAAGTTGAGCAAAGTAAGCAAGTGGCAGAAGGATAGAGAGTACAGTATCATTTATAGAATGTTTAAAAACAGTCATAGAGATTTAGTATAAGTATAGATGCACGGATGGGCATCATAACCTCCAAATTCAGTATAATGGTTACCAGTGGGGAGAAAGAAGTAGAAAGAGATCCTGGAGTGATTCACATGCAATTTCAAGTATATTAAAAATATTTTATTTCTTAAGCTGAGTAGGAAGTATATTGGGGTGTTGCTTATATTATTCTTTTGTACTTAGTATTCCTACCACATTCCCAAAATAGTCCTTGATTTAAAAAAAAATTAAAGGAGGCCAACTTAGTTTAGGAGTTCCTGTATGGTAGCCATAATTTTTTTTAAGTTTTGAAACAGAAATCTTAGCTTTTAGAAATCTTAGATCATTTTCACAGTTTAGAGGGACTGTCTTAGTTATTTTATGTGCTGCCAAAACAGAATACAAGAGACTGGGTAATTTACAATGAATACGTATATACTTCTCGTAGTCCTGGAGGCTGGAAAGTCCAATATCAAGGGGCCAGCATCTGGCAAGGGCCTTCTTGTTACATTAGCTCATGGCAGACGGGGAAAGAGACAGCGGGCAAATGGGGTTGAACACATTCTTTTAAAAGGAGCCCACTCCTTCTATACGGAACTGACTTTTGATATAACAGCATTAATCTTTTCATGGGGTCAGAGCCCACGTGGCCTTTCACCTTTCATTAGACTTCATCTCCTAACACTGTTGCACTGGGGATTAAGCTTCCAATACTTGTTTTTGGGGAGAAACATTCAAACCATAGCAACAACTGAAAGTAGGGTAATGGGAAGAAGGAGACACACTTGGGGATGGTAATTTCCTAGATCCTTTAGGGAAGCTTTGGACTTTTAAATTTGTACTATAAATTTTTATTACACTGCTAAGAATTTTACAGTTTATCTTAACCAAATTTATTTTTTAAATTTTTATTTTTTAGAAACAGTGCCTTGCTCTGTTGTCTAGGCTGGAGTACAGTAACACAGTCATAACTCAATGTAGTCTCAAACTCCTGGCCTCAAACAGTCCTCCTGCCTCAGTCTCCTGAGTAGCTGGGACTACAGGTGTACGCTACAACACTTGGCTAATTTTTAAATATTTTGCAGATGCGGTCTTGCTATTTTGGCCAGGTTAGTCTTGAACTCCTGACCTCAAGTGATCCTCCTGCCTCAGCCTCCCAGAATGGTGGGATTATAGGCATGAGCCACTGTACTTGGCCTTAACCAAGTTTTTGTTGTTGTTTTCTGCTGTTAAAAAAGAGGAGTGTAATTTTGCAGGCTTTTTATTACCCTGATGTTTACACTTTAGGAAAATTCTTAGTTGTAGGAAATTTAGAGTTGGATATTTGAGAAACATTATGGCCAGCATAAAATGCTTTGGTATGTGACAATGAAATGCATAGGTAGTCCAAAAAGGCCTGGTTTTCAAGGTTAATGAATTAAGATAGGAAATATCTCCTATGAAGTCAGAGTGCATTGTGTACCAGGATAAAATAGAAGTGTTTTTCCATTTGAAAACAAAATAATCTAGAAGACTGAAAGCTTTCAAGGTCGCATAAAGTTCAGTTAAGGAGCAGAGTTTTTTCTGGTTTTGTTTTTGTTTCAATTTTCTGTACTTACAAATTCTGGCTCTTTTATTTTAATAATTCCCATTTAGCCTAGGAACATTAACTGCCTCTCAAAAGAGCTTTGTGTTCAAGGTCTTCAGGTCAAATTGAAGATGTCAGGATTTTTATGATTTCATTTTAAGCTATCCATTTATTTTCTAGTAAGAACAGAAAATGCTGTTAGAGCTCAAAGATTTCTAGACTTCTTTCTTTCTTTCTTCCTTTCTTTTTTTTTAAATTATACTTTAAGTTCTGGGATGCATGTCCAGAATGTGCAGGTTTGTTACATAGGTGTATATATATGCCATGGTGGTTTGCTGCACCCATCCACCCAACATCTACATTAGGTATTTCTCCTAATGCTATGCCTCCCCTAGCCCCCACCCCCGACAGGCCCCATTGCGTGATGTTCCCCTCCCTGTGTCCATGTGTTCTTATCGTTCAACATCCACTTATGAGTGAGAACATGCGGTGTTTGGTTTTCTGTTCCTGTGTTAGTTTGCTGAGAATGATGGTTTCCAGCTTTATCCATGTCCCTGCAAAGGACATGAACTCACCCTTTTTTATGGCTACATACTATTCCATGGTGTATATGTGCCACATTTTCTTTATCCAGTCTATCATTGATGGGCATTTGGGTTGGGTCCAAGTCTTTGCTACCAACTCTTTGCTATTGTTAACAGTGCTGCAATAAACACGTGTGTGCATGAGTCTTTATAGTAGAATGATTTATAATCCTTTGGGTATATACTTAGTAATGGGATTGCTGGGTCAAATGATATTTCTGGTTCTAGATCCTTGAGGAATCACCACACTGTCTTCCACAATGGTTGAACTAATTTACACTCCCACTGACAGTGTAAAAACGTTATTTCTCCACACCTTCTCCAGCATCTGTTGTTTCTTGACTTTTTAATGATTGCCATTCTAACTGGCGTGTGATGGTATCTCATTTTGGTTTTGATTTGCATTTCTCTAATTACCGGTGATAATGAGCTTTTTTTTCATATGTTTGTTGGCCACATAAATGTCTTCTTTTGAAAAGTGTCTGTTCATATCCTTCACCCACTTTTTGATGGGGTTGTTTTTTTTCTTGTAAATTTAAGTTCCTTGTAGATTCTGGATATTAGCCCTTTGTCATATGGGTAGATAGCAAAAATTTTCTCCCATTCTGTAGGTTGCCTGTTCACTCTGATGATTGTTTCTTTTGCTGTGCGGAAGCTCTTTAGTTTAATTAGATCCCATTGGTCGATTTTGGCTTTTGTTGTCATTGCTTTTGGTGGTTTAGTCATGAAGTCTTTGCCCATACTATATCCTGCATGGTATTGCCTAGGTTTTCTTCTAGGGTTTTTATGGTTTTAGGTCTTACATGTAAGTCTTTAATCCATCCTGAGTTAATTTTTGTATAAGGTGTAAGGAGGGGGTCCAGTTTCAGCTTTCTGCATATGGCTAGCCAGTTTACCCAACATCATTTATTAAGTAGGCAATTCTTTCCCCATTGCTTGTTTTTGTCAGGTTTGTCAAAGATCAGATGGTTGTAGATGTGTGGTGGTATTTCTGAGGCCTCTGTTCTGTTCCATTGATCTATATATCTGTTTTGGTACCAGTACCATGCTGTTTTGGTTACTGTAGCCTTGTAGTATAGTTTGAAGTCAGGTAGCGTGATGCCTCCAGCTTTGTTCTTTTTGCTTAAGATTGTCTTGGATATATGGGCTCTTTTTTTGGTTCCATATGAAGTTTAAAGTAGTTTTTTCTAATTCTAGGAAGAATGTCAGTGGTAGCTTGATGGGGATAGCATTGAATCTATAAATTACTTTGGGCAGTATGGCCATTTTCATGATGTGGATCCTTCCTATCCATGAGCATGGAATGTTTTTCCATTTGTTTGTGTCCTCTGATTTCCTTGAGCAGTGGTTTGTAGTTCTCCTTGAGGAGGTCCTTCACATCCCTGGTAAATTGTATTCCTAGGTATTTTATTCTCTTTGTGGCAATTGTGAATAGGAGTTGACTCATGATTTGGCTCTCTGTTTGTTATTGGCGTATAGGAATGCTTGTGATTTTTGCACATTGATTTTGTATCCTGAGACTTTGCTGAAGTTGCTTATCAGTTTAAGGAGATTTTGGGCTGAGATGATGGGGTTTTCTAAATATACAATCATGTCATCTGCAAACAGAGACCATTTGACTTCCTGTCTTCCTATCTGGATAACCTTTATTTCTTTCTCTTGCCTGATTGCCCTAGCCATAACTTTCAATACTATGTTGAACAGGAGTGGTGAGAGAGGGAATCCTTGTCTTGTGCCGGTTTTCAAAGGGAATGCTTCTAGCTTTTGCCCATTCAGTATGATATTGCTTGTAGGTTTGTCATAAATAGCTCTTATTATTTTGAGATACATTCTATCAATACCTAGTTTATGAGCTCAAAGTCTTCTAATGGGACAGTCTTCAGGAGTTGATCTTGCACATGACACTTAACTGATTTATTTAGTAATGTAAGAATGCCACTTTTACTGTAGTGGACCTATCCATAATCTGCCATTATTGTCATTATATCCATTTGTCCTATTTAACACTAAAAGAGATCCCCCACTCCCCAATCTTAAAATAGATGTCTTTTCATGTTCTTGCTTATAAAGCTATTTTGGTATTTCTTAGTGTTTTGTCCAGCTTCCACTGTAGTGCAGACATACTCTTATTTGTGTTGGCATTGTCCCCGACCTCCCTTTCTGTTAGAGCTGAGAAGGAAAACTGCCCTGTCAAGGTGCTAACAGAGAGCAGGGCTGCTGAGGTTGTTGGGCATCTGGCCAGATGTTCCCAGGATTATCCCCCTCATTAGTCATGCATCCCAAAGGGATGTTTCCACTGACCTTTTTTTTTTTTTTTTTTTTTTTCTTTTGAGTCATAATCCTCTGGGTTTTCATTTCTTAAATGCTGGTGCTGGGATAAGGAGTGAGGTGTTAGGGCAGGTAGTCAGTCCCTCGGGCTTCTTTCCATGGACTGAGTCATTTTCTGTTGACTTGAATAAACAGTAAGCCACTGACCATGGAAAGTTTAAGGATAAGAGTGCCAACTCAATGGAAAGAGAATCCAAGCAGTTGTGATTACAATGGCTCATCGAACTTTTTCTGCAATTCTCCTTTTTAATAATATTAATAAATGTTCCTGACCCACAGTAGAGGGAGGCATATTATCTGATCCAAGTACTAAATGGCAGCATTTTAGTGCTACAGAGAGCCTCTGATGTGATCTATTTTCTGATAGCTTTAGTTGTGGGTTCAGAATGTGAAACAGAAAATAGGGGAAAAATGATGATGATGATGATTATTATTATTATTTTAGAACAGGATCTTGCTCTGTCTTCCAGGCTCAAGTGCAGTGGTGCAATCTTGGCTCACCGTAGCCTTGAGCTCCTGGGTTCAAGCAATCCTCCTGTCTCAGCCTACTGAGTAGCTGGGACTACAGGTGCATGCCACCATGCCCAGCTAATTTTTGTATTTTTTGCAGAGACAAGGTTTTCCCATGTTGCCCAGGCTGATCCTGAACTCCTGGACTCCACTGATCCACCTGCCTTGCCTCCCAAAGTGCTGGGATTACAGGCGTGAGCCACCGCGCCTGGCTGGTTTAGATTTTTCTAAGTGTGCTGAATTACAGTATATTGTTGGAACAAAGTGATTGTTGACTCTTATGTGAGACAGAGAGTGAATGGTTTGAATGAATACATCCTAATTTAACCGTTAAAAAAATAGTTCTCTAACATTTGATGTTTTGCCTTGTCATTTCCTTAGTTATTTTTGTTCATCTAAGCTCTTGAGAATGGCTGAAATAATGCAGTTTGTATTTAAAAGGTTGTGACATTTTTCTCATAGCTTTTCAATATAAAGATTTAAATTAGTTAAAGGCAGCAGTGGTGCCCATCACATGCTAGTTAGAGGATGACTTGGGCTGCAGGAGAAGGAGCAAGATGACAGCAGAGAGGGTGAGAAGCTGGGAGGAGAGCCAGCTTTCAAAGGGTGAGAATTTGTGACTAAAGAGCTGAGACTTACATCCTAAAAAACAGTCACCAAGTTTCTGAAGTGGCAAACTTAACCCCTGGAGATGATCCAAGGAAGTGTTAGGGACAAATCACCATGCCTTAGAGGACCGCGGAAGTTCTCATTGCCAGATTATCTCCACATTTTCTTTTTTAAGCCAATCTAAAAATAAATAACCACAAATGGTTATGCTGAATTCCTATGCAGTATGACTTATTTAGAAAATTTTGTTATATGCAGTATTTGCTCCGATAGATAGAAATATTAATAATAATTGAGCCCTTAACCCTTACAGTTCACACAAAGTTCTATGCATGTTACTAATGAGGGAGGCTTACAGGAACCTTGTGAAGTAGGCAAGGCTGACATTTTTCTTCCTGTTTGAAAAAAAAAAAAAATTGAGATAGGGTCTCACTCTTTCGCCCAGCACAGATCACAGCTTGCTGCAGCCCTGAACTCCTGGGCTCAGGTGATCCTCCCACCTCAGCCTCCCAAGTAGCTGAGACCACAGGCGTATGCTGCCATGCCTGGCTACTTTTTTATTTTTTGTAGAGATGGGATCTCGCTATGTGGCCCAGGCTAGTCTCGAATTCCTGGAGCAAAATGATACTAATGCCCCAGCTTCCCAAAGTGCTGGGATTACAGATGGGAGCCACCACACCTGGCCACTTCACATATTGCAACTGAAGAAATTGAAAGTCAAAGAATTCCAGTGAATTTCATGTTGCTCTGTGATTAATAAAATTTCAAATCTTATTTTTTCAGATCCAGTGTTGTTTTTACTGTATCCTAGGCCCTCCTTCCTGAAGTTTCCAGGCATAGACATTTCCAGAAATGTCTAGATTTCAGTTTTGTTGAAGAAGTATGAACTAAGGGGAGACTCACAAGGGATCAATGTTGATACAATACTTGGAAACAGTGTGATCTTGGGCAAATTACCCTTAGAATATTCTATTTTCTTACTTAAAAAAAAAAATTAACACTTGCTTAGATGAATTAGAATGCTCTTGGCATATTGCAAGTAGCAGAACACCTTACTCCAATGGGTTTAATCATAAGAAAGTGTATGTCCTAAAACATGAAGTTCAGAAGTAGGACTGGCTCAAGTGCAGGTTGAACCAGCAACTGAAAGACATCAGTCAGGTCCTTTTTCTTGCTATGGCCATGGGTGGCTCTGACCTTGGGCTGCCCTACTCAGGGTTGCAAGATGGCTATGGCCATTCCAGAATCAATCCAGATTAGCTGCACCAGTGTTGAGGGGAAATGAGACAATGTTTTCCTGTATCATTCTCTTAGGACTGAGAAAACATGCCTGTAAAAACCCACTCCAGACTTTCTTTATGCCTTCATGCTTCTAGTATTTCATCAGCCCCAAACTACACAAATCACTAGCAAAGAGGATGGGATTATTACAATCGGTTTAGACTAATCTCTTTGGGATGAGTGCTTTGTTGTGAGGACTGAATAAAACAACATATGTTAAAGTCCTGAAATTTAGTAAGCCTTTAGTGTTATATCCTTGGTGTATAATACATCCTTAGTGAATAATTTTGTATTTTTTTCTGCCCCCCCATTTTGTATTTCTTTACATATTTAACATATTTATCCATGTTCAAAATGAACATTGACTATATTAAATTTCTCTTGTTATAAAATATTTCTAAAAGTCATTTTTTTTCTTTCTGGATATAGCTAAACATTTTAGCTAATGAGGGAAAATGTGTAGAATCTGTAATTTTTACACAGGCCCTGTCTGAATTTCATATATCAGGGCTATTGTGGCACCATGTAGGATAGGTAGTACTTGCCTGAAATCACATTTGGTTTTGGAGAAAATGGTGTTCTTGTTCTTAAGGGAAGATATGAAGTCATTTTGAGAACTTCGAAAGGAAATTAGGTGTTTGTACTGTATTAGCATAATCATGTCTGTCTTGTTATAATGCCAAAAAAGATCCATAACCAGGAAATTAAAAGCATTAAGTCTGCTTTTAGCATTAGTATGTTCATTTTTCCATAGTAACTTGGGGAAGAACAGTGAGCCTGGCCTTATCAACTAATTTTCTTTTACGTCAGTGACAGTGCTATTCAAACAGTAATGTGTGCCTAATAAAGATTTAGTTTTTACATTATTAATGGGGTTGGCTCTACTTTGGAAGAGTTATATAACAAACTAATCAACAGACAAATAAAGAGCAATGTCGATTTTCCATTTGCCAGATTAGCCTTGTTTCCTTTGTCTTGGCTTCGAGTTGTTTCTCAGTGTTCTCTTCATTTTTACCACCCTCCTTCCCCCTCTCTCCCCACCTCCAGAGTTTTATCTCACCATAGTTGCATTAACATTATTTTTGCTTAGTCCTTTATTGTGTCTGTTATATGAGTCCCCAAATTTTGGTTGATTTTTATTTTTAGAACACAAGGCCTGAAGAGTTCTTAGTAACTCAGCATGACACCAGCTCATTGGTGACCAGATGTACAGGGTTCCTAAGGGATCACTAGTTCCAGAATGACCTAAGAACTTGGGTAAAACACACAGCGTGTCCATAGTTGCTTTGTAAACAAGTGCCCTGGAACATTGGACTGAAGCTTTGACCTTGATTTAAAGCACATTCAGCAGACGATGGATTGGATGAAGCTGTGTTATGGCATGACCAAGTTGAGGTCTAAGAATTATATATACATATATAAAATATATATATATATATATTTATTTATTTATTTATTTATTCTGAGATGGAGTCTCGCTCTGTCACCCAGGCTGGAGTGCAGTGGTGCGATCTCGGCTCACTGCAAGCTCCGCCTCCCGGGTTCATGCCATTCTCCTGCCTCAGCCTCCCAAGTGGCTGGGACTACAGGCACCTGTGACCACACCCGGCTAATTTTTTTTTTTTTTTTTTTTTTTTTGTATTTTTAGTAGAGACGGGGTTTCACTATGTTAGCCAGGATGGCCTCAATCTCCTGACCTCGTGATCTGCCCACCTCGGACTCCCAAAGTGCTGGGATTACAGGCCTGGTTTTTTTTTTTTTTTTTTTTTTTTTGAGACAAGATCTCACTCCGTCACCCAGGCTGGAGTGCAGTGTTGTGACTGTGGCTCACTGCAGCCTCAGCCTCCTGGGTTCAAACTATCCTTCTGCCTCAGCCTCTGAAGTATCCATGACTACCCATGTGCACCACCACCCAGCTGATTTTTCAAATTTTTTCTAGAGATGGGTGTCTCACTATGTTGCCCAGGCCTGATCTCAAACTCCTGGGCTCAAGTGATCCTTCCTTAGCCTTCCAAAGTGCTGGGATTATAGGCATGAGCCACTGTACACGGCCAGAATGAGTATTTACTATGTCTCTGTAGAGGTTTCCTAATTGACTAACAAAGAAGGAGCACCTAAGGAGAGAAACTAAGGCTTGCTTTATGTAATTCAGTTATTAGAGGAATGAGGGAGAGAATTAGATATTTGTCAAGCATTATACTGAAAAGGAAGGAGAATATGGAAGAATAGGAGTGATTTCATTTAGTGAACCAAAGCGATTGTTTGCAAATCTGACTGAGAACATCAGAATTACTTAGAGAATTTTTCAGCAATGTGAAATTCTTTGCCCCTGGAGATTCTGCTTTAGTGGATCCATCTTACAGCATAGATTAATCATAATTGGTTGATGTAACTATTCCCCTTGCATGAAATATTTAGATTTTCTCCATATTTGTTGTCACTTCCTTCCTCCTAAATCTTTACTGTTCTTCATAGCCTCAAAGATTGAATCTAAACCCCCAACCCCACTTCCCCTCCCGAGCTCTTCCACGTGTATCTCTTCCCATCTTTCCAACCTTCTCAGAATATGGGTTTGCATTTCTTTTTAAATAATTGGGGCAGTTATTGCAAGAATAAGTGTACATGCATCATAAACATATGAAAACTGTTCACCCTTAAGAGTAATCAAATTAGAGCAAGTTAGAATCCTGAGCTATTCTTTCTTGTTGCAATCAATTGGCAAAGATGAGAATAATTTATTTCGGCATGGGTGCGCTGTAAAAGTCACCCTCCTACACCGCTCTTGAGAATGTGAATTGGTAAAGACCTTTCTGGAAAGCAGTTTGGCATTGTGCATCAAGAGCTTTGAAATCATTCATGTTCTATGATCCAGTTCTGTCACTGGGAAACTATCCTAAAGAAATAGTAGACATAGAAACAAAGATCTGCAATGGTGTTCATGACACTGAACTTCACAAAAAGTTGGAAGAAATCTAAATATCCCAAAATAGAGAAGTTGTTAAGCAAAGAATCACATTTACAAAGGATGGAGTATCATTCATTCAAAATTTGGTGGTAAAATATATATAACATAAAATTTACCATTTTAACCATTTTAAGTGTACAGTTTAGTGGCATTAAGTACATTCATATTGTTATGCAACTATCATCACCATCCATCCACAGAAAATTTTTTTATCTTGCACAGCTAAAACTCTGTATCTGTTAGACAACAACTTCCCATTCTCTCCTTCCCCTGACCCTAGGCACCATCGTTTTCTGTCTTTCTATAAATCTCTCTGAATTTGACTACTGTAAGTACCTCACATAAGTGGTGTCATATTTGGTTTGGGTTTTGTGTGTGTGTGTGTGTGGCTGTCTTATTTTGCTAAGTGTAAGGCCCTCAAATCTTCCTCCGTGTTGTAGCATGTGTCTGAATTTCCTTCCTTTGTAAGGTTGAATAATAACTGTGTTGTGTGTTTATACCACATTTTGTTTATCCATTCATCTCTTGATGGACATTTAAATTGTTGCCAACTTTTTTGGCTATTGTAAATGATGCTACTTTAAACATTGGTGTATAAATATCTCTTTAAGGTTCTACTTTCAATTATTTTAAGTATATGCCCAGAAGAAAATTGTGGTTTTGAAAAATGTTTAATAGTAACATGCATCATGATATTTCATCAGTTAAACAGCAGATCATAAAAATAGTGTGATTCTCTTTTCTTGGGAAAAAAAATATGTGCGTGGTAAAAGGACTGGAAAAACACAGTTAGAACTTGGGGTTCTTTTATTTTGTTCCCGAGTTTTCTATTATAAGAAGATATGTACACAAATAAGTAGTTTGAATTGGAGGGTTATACCCCCACCAGCAGATCACAACAGCAGGGTGATTCAGCATTAGTTTCTTCACATGCTGTCCTGCTTTGTCTCTGAGTTATTTTATGAGTGTTAATTTCAGAAATATCCCTAGAGATAAAAAACACCATGAAATTCTAATTTAATTACCTTTGTGTCTCATAGAAAGAATCACAGCTGTTATATCACAACAATGAAAAATAGCAAGAACTTGACTTGAGCTCAGTGTCGTCTTTGTTGGAAAGTAGATATTCCAGCTAGAAATAATCAGTTCAAAAATATTTTCTTTATTTTTGATTTCTGTTGAACATATCAGTGCAGATGTGAAAAGTGAAAAGCCTTTTTTGTGAAGACTTCACTCACTCTATAATCAAGGACTTAACTGCTTTTAAGCTAGTTTGCAATCAGGTGAAAAATACAGTACTAATCATAAGGCAATTCTTGAACAGAAACCTATTGCTTTGAAAGCTTGAAAGAAAAGTTTTCAACTTTTAAATGAAATAATGAATTAAATAATGCAAATTATTTGCCCCCTTTTGGCTGGGTGCGGTGGCTCATGCCTGTAATCCCAGCACTTTGGGAGGCCGAGGTGTGTGGATCACCTGAGGTCAGGAGTTCGAGACCAGTCTGACCAACATGGTGAACCCCCATCTCTACTAAAAATACAAAAATTACCTGGGTGTGGTGGCGCATGCCTGTAGTCACAGCTACTCGGGAGGCTGAGGTAGGAGAATCACTTGAACCTGGGAGGCGGCGGTTACAGTGAGCCAAGATTGCGCCATTGCACTCTAGCCTGGGTGACAGAGTGAGACTTCATCTCAAAAAAAAAAAAAAAATTATTTGCCCCTTTCAACAAATATTTAGTGCTAAAATTAAAAAAAAAAAAAATCAACAGGAGTGGAAATAACTTCGTATGGTTACTCAAAGATAGGCACTAAATTTCTCTTAAGATGTAAATGTGTAGTTCCCTAAGATTTATTTCCTTCTTAAAGTCTTATCTAATTCAGCTTCATCCTTTTATTTATCTATCTTTATAGATAGTTTTGCACTTTTAATCATTGTTTATAGGTTTCTTTATGGATAGACTTACATATTGTTCATATTTACGTATCCTCTTGCTAAACTGTAACATTCTCAACAATATAAAACTCTTGTTTGGTGTGTTTTTATGGGTGCATTTCAGCAGTATTGCCATGTAAGTCTTTTTGAAGTATAAGTCTTTTGTTTTATGAGACTGATCAAATAGATTGTGAAAAACACCGTTCTTTTTAGAATATATCAGTATCTGTTTCTGTTGTATATAGAATACAAGCCTTATCCTTAATATAAAAGCAATTCTCTCATTTATTTCTCATTTTTATTTTTCCTGTTTCATTCAACTCCCTTTTATTAAAAACAAACAAAAAAAATTCCCAGAAATCAATGAAAAGGAACTACAAAAATTGTTAGTATAAACCAAAGGGTAGGCAGAGCCATACAAAGAAAAGGGCCTAGGCTTTGGAATCCAGCAGAACTGGGTAGAGTTCCTGCTTGACCACTTCCTCACTGCATAACTTAATATTCCTGTGCTTCAATTTTCTTGTTGACAAGGAATTCCCCCTACTTTAAAGAGTTGTCAGAATTAGAAGTATTATGCCTGAAATGTCTCATTCAGTGCCTTGTACCTAGTAGGTGCTCAGTAATCAGAGGCAGCTACTATTGATTCTTTTACCATTTGATGTTAATCACAGCTTTCTTTGATAGAGACTATAATCTATGCTGTTGTATTATTGTTAGAAATACACTGTCCTCATTTGTAGGAAGACTAAATATTCCCACCCATGACAACAGACTTGGTTGTGTGTCTTGATTGATGTGTATTCTGAGCAGAAGCTTTGAGAGCAATTTTGTGATTGTACCACATGTACTTTTTCCTTGGCCATTCCCACAAGAAGGCTGCTCCTTCAGGCTGGATCCCAGATGGAAGACAATGTGGAGCAGAGCTGAACCATGACACAGAGTTCATGACACAGATATGTAGCATGAACAGGAGTTGCAAGCCACTGGGATTCGCAAGTTGTTTGATACTGTGACACTCTTACCCTAAAATATCTGAGACAGCATCTTCAGTTAAAATGGATATCATCATTATTTTAACATCTACATTTGTAAAATCAAGTTTGAGTCTTAGAAAAACAAACAAAATGAGCCGGGTTCAGTGGCTCATGCCTGTAATTCCAGCACCTTGGGAGGCTAAGGCAGGTGGATCACAAGGTCAGGAGTTCGAGACCAGCCTGACCACCATGGTGAAACCCCCATCTCTACTAAAAATACAAAAATTAGCCAGGCGTGGTGGCACGCACCTGTAATCCCAGCTACTCAGGAGGCTGAGGCAGGAGAATGGCTTGAATCCGGGAGGCAGAGGTTGCAGTGAGCTGAGATCGCACCACTGAACTCCAGCCTGGGTGACAGAGCGAGATTCCATCTCAAAAAAAAAAAAAAAAAATTGAAAAATTAACAAAATGATAAAATATATATGAAAATTAACACAAAGAAACTAGAGAATGTAAATATGGCAATAATAAGGATCAACATGCTTGCTATGACTGAGCTTCAAGCCAATATGCTTTTTAGTAATAGAGTGAAAAAAAATCATATACCGATTATTCAGAGGAAGCTAAACTCTCCCTCACAGTAAATTAAAGGAATTTCTCATGACAGACCCTGTGTAAATAAAATCTACATAAACAACAATCAATCAATAAAAGCTATATAAACAACATCATCAATATTTTTATTGAAGTTTTGGACTCCAGTAACATTAAGATGTAACACAGTGAATAATGTAACACAGTGAAAGTTATATCCTATTCACTTGTTTAAGGTGGTCCAAGGATGTAGTTTCTAGTAATATGGTTTTATCAAGATCAGAGTTGAGATCACTAACGAAAGTTAAAAGATTATTTGTATCTTGTATGAGCTGACGTATTTACCAGTAATCTCAGCCTGGTTCTTGGTAGGAGGTGGATGCATTCTTTCTTCATTTCACAAGTATTTCATAATCACCTGCAGCATGTCAGGTATTCTGATTATTCAAGTACCAGAGATTCATTGGTCAGCAAGGTTGAGAAGGTTCCTGCTCTTACAGAGCTTACATTCTCTTGGAGCAGATAGACAATAAAAAGAAGAATTTCAGATTATTATAAATTCTGTTAACAGATATGGAGCTATTCAGAGTTTCCATTTTTTCTTGTGTCATGCTTACATGTGATTTTAAGAAATTTTTTCATTTTACCCGTGTTGTTATATTTATTGGCATAAAGTTGTTCAAAATGTCCTTTACTTTGCTTTTAATGCTCATATCATCTGTACTGATGCCCCTCTTTTTGTTTATGAGGGCTTAGCAGTAATTTTTGTTTCTCTCTGTTTCATGAGAAGTCTGCCTAGGAGTTTATCAATTTTATTAATCTTTGCAAAGAACCACATTTTGACACTATTTTCTTTATTGCATGTTTGCTTTTTATTTCACTGACTTCAGCTCTTTTCTTTATTATACCCTTCCTTCTACTTTGAAGATGATACGCTGTTCGTTTACTAGATGGAAGCTTGGAGCATTGATTTTTCAACCTTGCTCCTTTTCCAATGTCTACATTTAAAGGTATAATTTGTTCTGCATCCCAGACATTTTATCTATTAGACTTTCATTACTTCATATATAACAACATATATATATAGTTCAGTTTAAATACCTTCTAATTTTCAGTATGATTTCTTCTTTGACCTTTGGGTTATGAACTGAGTTGCCCAATTTCCAAATATATCTTTCTTTATTGTTCTGTGGTTTAATTCTATTGTGGTGAGAGAACACATTTTTCATTATTTCAGTCCTTTGAAATTTGTTGAGAAGGACTTTATGGCCCAGAATATGGTACACAGTTGTTAGGTGTAGTGTTCCATGTAAGTCAGTTAGATTAACTTGGCTAATAATGTTATTCAAATCTATATCCTCACTGATAATTTTTGTCTATTTGTTTGATCATCACTGAGAGTGTTTTAAGATCTCTACCTGTGATTGTAGATTTGTATGTCTGCTTTTTTAGTTCTGTCCATTTTTTCTGTATATATTTTGAAACCATACTATTAGGTACATTTGGGACTATTACATGTTCCTATTGAATTTACCTCTTTATCATTATGAAACGTTCCTTTTTTCTCTTATAATTTTTATCTTAAAGACAATTTTGTCTGATATTAACCTATAATAACATTTATTTAATATTTGGATGATACATCTTTATGCATCGTTTCACTTTCAACCTACCTGTGTCCTAATACTTGTTAAGTATCTTTTCTATATAAAATGCTTGGGACCAGAAGTGTTTTGGATTTTTTATATTTTTGAATTTGGGAATATTTGCATTATAATTGCCAGTTGAGCATCCCTAATCTGAAAATTGGAAATCAGAAATGCTGCAATGAGCATTTCCTTTGAGCATCACATCAGCACTCAAAAAGTTTTGGATTTTGGAACATTTTAGATTTCAAGTTTTTGGATTAGGGTTACTCAACTTGTATTTACAGTGTGCCTTTTAAAAATGAATATAATTGCGTTTTTTTGCTGTTATTGTTCAGTTCAATTTGAAAAATCTCTTTTATTAGGAATGATTAGATCATTTACATTTAATGTGGTAACTGATAGTTGGGGTTATATCAATAGTATTGACTATTTGTCTTATTTATTTTGTATTTGTCTTACATGTTTTTTGTTCCTTTAGTCCTCAATTCTTGCTTTATTTTTATTAACTTAGTATTACATTTTCTGCTACATTAGCACTGTAGTAATAGTTTTCATATTATTCTTTGAGTATTCCCTAGAGATTACAACCTGCATCCTTTACTTTTATAGTCTACCTTATATTTTGTATTTTACTGCTTCCTGAACAAGGAAAGAAACTTGGAGCAGTTTAAATAATCAATAGATTTTAAATAATTTTTATATTTTAGATCTTGTCACATATTTACTCTTTCCAATGCTCTTTCTTTCTGAAGTTCAGTGCTTCCAAATGAAATCATTTTCCTTTAATCTGAAGCACTTTTAGTATTTTTTTATAGTTCAGATCTGCTGGCAACTAGTTCCCAGTTTTTGTCTGAAAATATCTTTTTTAGGCTTTTTTTTTTTCTTTTATTACTCTAAAGATGTCGCTACGTTGTATTCTGGCTTCCAGAGTTTGTATGGCAAAGTCTACTGTCAATTTTATTGCTCCTTTGAAAGTAATGTATCTTTTTTCTCTGGCTGATTTTAAAAGATTTTCCACTGTGTTTTTGGATTTTGGTAACATGTTTTGGCATTTAGACTATAATTATCTTATTTTATCCTGCATGAGTTTTGCTGAGCTTCTTGGATCTGTGGGTTGATGTTTTCATCAGTTTTGAAATGTTTTTATCCATTATATCTCACATATTTCTTGTGCTCCATATTCTTTTTCTTCTCTTTCCGGGGCTACAGTGATACATAGGTTAGACCATTTAACTGTGTCTCCTCTGTTTCTTATGCTTTATTGTGTGTGTGTGTGTGTTTTCTTTCTTTTTTCTTTTTTTTTCTATATCTCTGCTTCAGTTTAGATACCTTCTATTGACATAGAAGGTAGTTCACCAAAACTGTTTTTCCACTTTGTTGAATTAACTTGTAAGCCCATACACTGAATTCTTGTTTTCAGGTATTGTATGTTTTGGTGCTAGATTATGTGATTTCTTTGATTCTGATTCTCTTTTGAAGTTGTTTGTATCTTTTATCCATTTTATCTTTTTCTCTATATTCTTTACCATATTTGTCATAATTATCTTAAAGTCCTTGTCTATAAACTCCAGTATCCGAATTATCTGTAGGTCAGCTTTTCTTGTCTGTGTTTGCTCTTGTTTATTGGTCACAACTTCCTGGCTCTTTGCATGTCTCATATTTCTCTATTGTATCCCAGACATTTTGTATTAAAAAATTATTGAGACTTGGAGATGATTTTATTTTCACTCACAGAGATTTTCCCTTTCCTCTGTTAGCCAGATAGGGTAAGAAGCTGATTACCTCAACAAATGCAGTTGAGTTGGGTTGGGTCTAGGTTTTTATTTTCATTGACCTAGTCTGTTTCTATTTTATCTCTGCTTGTTAGCTGTGACCCTCTTGAACTTCTAATTGATAGGCAGGCAGATTTCTATCTTCTTATCCATTAAATACTGTGGGATATTTCATATCTGTCCTTAGGAGTTTTGTGTTTAGCTCTTTATTCTCCACAATTTGATAGATTTCTTTTTTCTTTTTCTTTTTTCTTTCTTGATTTTATTATTATTATTTTTTTGAGACAGTCTTTCTCTGTTGCCCAGGAGGGCAGTGGTATAATCTTGGCTCACTGCAACCTCCACCTCCAGGGTTCAAGTGATTTGCCTGCCTCAGCCTTCCAAGTAGCTGGGACTAGGGGCACACACCACCATGCCTGGCTAATTTTTATATTTTTAGTAGAAATAGGATTTCACCATGTTGTCCAGGCTGGTCTTGAACTCCTGACCTCAAGTGATCCACCTACCTTGGCCTCCCAAAGGGCTGGGAGCCAGTGTGCCCAGCCCAAAATGTGGTAAATTTCTTAAAGGGGAGACTTTTTTCCTATGGTTGTTGTAGACTCCTTTCCCTAGTGGGACTTTTCTCCTAAACACTCAGGAGATTTCACTCTGTCATCCCAGCTCTACTCCACGCCCTAGCCTCCTGTACAACTCAGCATTCAACGAATGTCCTGTGAAGAAAACAGCCACACATTTGGGACTCTTCCAGGTTTCATTCTGTCATGCCAAACCACGCAATTATCAAGAAATCCACTAGTTTTTCTTTTCCTTGGTAAAGTTTAAAATAGACAGAGTTTTTCTGCCCATGCCAAGCCCAAGCCTTAATCTTAGGATCAGAATCAGCAAATGCCCCCATGAAAGACAACGGCAATTCAGCTCATCTTGGAAGGCCACTTCCCTCTTTGGAATTTATTTCAGTGATTTTTTTGTTGCTTCCATAGATCTCCAGTGTCCGCAAAAATGTGTTTTTGATATGTGTTCTTATTTCCCCCTAGTTACTGAAGCAGGAGTGATGGCTCCCAAGTAGACGACTACGTCTTACTTGGAAACACAAGTTTTCCCCCTCACATTTAATATTTGTCCACAATATAAATGGCTATGTAGGTTCCCAACATTTGTATAATATTTTGTTCCATATTATACTTTATAGTATTATTGGACATTTAGAGTAATTTTTCATCTTGTAACAAATGCCCTTGTAATGAAACTTCTGATTACATGTTTAATATTTTTTCATGGTATAAATTTGCAAATGTATAATTGTTTTGTTAAGAGGTATACATAGTTTTAAAAAATTTCTATAGTTGGCCGGGTGCAGTGGCTCACACCTGTAATTCCAGCACTTTGGGAGGCCAAGGTGGGCGGATCATCTGAGGTCTGGAGTTCAAGATCAGCCTGACGAACATGGAGAAACCCTGTCTCTACTGAAAAAAAAAAAAACCCAAAAATTTAGCCGGGCATGGTGGCACATGCCTGTAATCCCAGCTACTCGGGAAGCTGAGGCAGGAGAATTGCTTGACCCCTGGAGGCAGAGGTTGCAGTGAGCTGAGATAGTGTCATTGTACTCCAGCCTGGGCAACAAGAGCGAAACTCCATCTCAAAAAAACAAACAAACAAAAATTCTATAGTTTTGATATTGGCAATTTTCTGCCAAGAATACTGTACTTCTTTGCTTTTACAGTATGGGAGAATTCCCACTTCCTGCAGTGGTATACTAATGATATATGACAGGATTTTATTTCTTTTGTAATATACCTACATGCTCTTTTAAGCTCCAGAAAACATTAAGACTTTTTCCTCAATACGGTATTCAATTTAGTCTCATGGATGGAGGGGAGCTTGAGAAAAATGTGAATTATTAATTTTATTGGTATTTATATTTTCATTTAAAATACAAAAATATATATTGTTTGTGGCAACAGAAAAACAGATATAAACCCAAATATTCATTTGGGTTGGTTCTGGCACATAGGAGATATTCGCCGATATTTATTGATTGATTTTGATATGCCTTCATTTTTGCCTCTTCCTTTTCATATCTTTAAGAGAGACTTTTCATGTTCTTTGGTTTCAGGGAAAATGCAATAATGTATTTAATGAAAAATATTATGTATCTTGATATGAATTGGTAGAAAGGGAAGTGTCTACTTCTTTCTTCTCCTAAATCCTTTTTGTTGGGACACTATACTTGCCTCTGAACAAAGACAAAGAACTTTGAGACTTATGTTAGTCTAAGACTTGTAAGTTGACCTGTAAGTTGTGACTTGCCTTGATATAGTGTTGAGTATCTGTAGTCTAGGTGTATATACTTTCATTTTAGAATGGAAACATGTATACTTCTGGAAACATTAAAATATGCTTTTTAATCACCTATAGTGATGCAGTGGTACTTTTTTTTATTCCATAGGTACATAACTATCAGAGCCAACTAGTTAAGATTCATAGTTATTTTTGCTTCCATTCAGAGATGCTTGTTCTACTTAAAGAGCAAGACCTTTAAAAAAGAGACATGGTCCTCAACATTCAGAAAAATGTATTTTTTGTTTTCATTTGATGTTTAATTTATTTTAAATTATGGAAAATTTTGAGTATGTATAAAAGCCAAGAATATACACGTATTGTGCCTACAGTATACACTATTGTACCTATCACTATGTTTAGTATTCCTGTCTTTTATTTACACAGTTATGACTTAGGTGAGAATGCTTTTATCTTGGAATTGTAATGTATTTCTTCCCACATAACCTTTTTTGGTATCATCAAATGGTCATTTGTTAGATATTTAGTTCTTATATTTTCTTCAGCATGATTTTTTTAAACATAAAAGTTTCATTTTTCATGCATTGGCCTCAGGCAGTTCCTCTTAGTCACTAGGGCATTTATTTTATTTTTCTGATTTTACATACCCCTAAGTGAAATTATATTGACTATCATTGCCTGTTTAATGATGCATGTAAGGAAACCCTTAAATGTATCCTAGGAAGTATTACCTTGAAAATAAAGTAAATATCCAAACACTGAAGTCCTTTTAAATATTGAAGTGTTTTCAAAGGTTGATACTCAGTTTTATGCATATTCAGAAAAGTCTTTTTATAACTCTCTGAGCCAAAATTAGTATGTAGAGACACAATCTCTGCTTTTCTTAATTTCATCCTATAATTGACATTATTTCATTTTTATATCATTCTTATGGAATTGATCATTTCAGTATGTTACCTCCTCAGTGCTCTGTATATTTTTAAGAGTTTTTAAAAACTACTTTAAAAAATATGTGCAGGGTTCTCATTTTTAAATGTTTATTGCACACACACACACACACACACACACACACACACACCCTGAATGATGGCTTCCAAGTAGACGGCTACATTTTACTTGGAAACACTAGTTTTCTTCTGACTTTTAACATGCTTCCACAACATAAATGACTACATTGCTTTCTAACATTTGGAATATATGTTATTTCATATTACACTGTATAATATTGGATATTTAGGGTAATTTTTCATCTCGTAACAAGTGCCCTTGTAACTAAATTTTCACATTCACATACTTCTGGTAGATGATTGAAGACAGGATTTTTTAAAAGACTAGGGTTACTAGGTAGGTTGAGAGTGAGCTAAGTGGGGGAAAGCAATAGAACTGTGGACAAAGATAAGCAGTTTCTGAAGCGTTAAGTGCTAATAACACACCAGATTCTGGGGTGAAGGCCAGTGCAATATTTTTACTTGCTCAGGCATTGGAGTTATACAAACAGAAGCTATTACACACCCAGGGTTTCATGATTGAGAAAGTTAACTTGTACATTTGTGGTTTTTTATAGGTTCAAAAAGGCATTTGAATCTGAGCCAACACTACAGTCAGGAATTAATTATGCGGTCCTCCTCCTGGCAGCTGGGCACCAGTTTGAATCTTCCTTTGAGCTCCGGAAAGTTGGTAATTATAACTTGATATTTTACATGGAAATCAAGAAACTAGACCCAACTTGGTGCAAAGAAAAAGAATCCTGAATAGATAAATTTTTTGCTTTCTGTCTTTTCATACTTCCTAAAGATAAAAAAAAAAAGGCTTATTATATCTCCTTGTTTAGTATTTCATACTATTGTACAGAATCCTGATATTAGGACATAATTCAGTTTTTAGTTTTTCTTACCTGTCTCTAAAAGCCCCCCTGGTTAATATTCTAGCTCAAACTAATATTGAGGATATGAGTTCCGCATTCAGCCCCTAACTCCCAAATAATGTTAGTGTTTTGTGAGACATCAGGAATATTTCCTATTTTAGATTGTGCTTTCGTGGTGCTTTTCTTCAAAAACTTCTGCTATTTCCTTTATCTGTTTCTCAAGCACACCTGTCTCTATGATTTCACTGGTGTTGGGGGAAGAGCCTCCCAAAGCACCAGGAGCAATAGGTTAAGCAAATGGTGGTCTTGGTAGGAACTATGCTCCTAAGACCGTCTTTGAACCATAGCCATCGACAGAATGTGCTTTTGTCCCTTTTATCTGTAGACATTATCTCATCTGCTGCCTTTCCCTGGGGATTTAAAGAAGTTAGGGCATCTTAGTGAACAAATTTCGAGTGATTTTCTTGGTTTTGGCTTTGCTCACATTTTTAAAAGATTCTGGATACTGGAATCCTGTCTATGGGAATCGTATTTTGCTCTGTTGGGTGTCTAACCATCTCCTTTCAGAGAACCTTTCCAACTCTTTTAGGAGTTACTACCGACATAGAAATATTCAGTCTTATTTTTCATAGGGAAAAAATAACACGTTCAGCTTAGTGAAGCTATGAATTGTAGAAAAATTCTTTTCTTCAAAATTAAAAAAAATATTTATTTTTAGAGACCAAGTCTCACTCTGTCACCCAGGCAAGAGTGCAGTGGTGTGATCATAGCTCACTGCAGCCTCGAATTCTTAAGCTCAAGCGATCCTCCCACTTTGGCCTCCCAAGAAGCTGGGACTGTAGGTGTGCACTGACACACCTGGCTAATTAAAAAAAACCTTTTTTTATAGCGACGTGGCCACACTGTGTTGCCCAGGTTGGTCTTGAACTCCTGGCTTCAAGCAGTTCTGCTGCAGCCTCCCAAAGTACTGGTATTACAGGCGTGAGCCACCGCACCTGGCCCACTTTAACTGGAGAATTTCTTTTTACTTTTCTTAAAGAGAAATTAAAGTCTATTAAATCCTAGACTTAATAAAAAACAACATTATTTTGGAAGAGCTCATATCTATATGTAATGTTCTGGAGAATCTTTGAAGCTAACTAAAGTCAGAATGTTTTTTTGTTTATGTTTTTAAATGCCCAGACTAAAAGAATGATAAAATATTTATTACTGTGGGATGGCAGTGGTATTAAAGGCAGAAAGGTGTGTTTGAAATAATTCTTTTTTTGTTGTTTTCTTTTGAGACATCTCACTCTGCTGCTCAGGGCACAATGGCACAATCACAGCTCACTGCAGCCTTCACCCCCAAGACTTAGGTGATCCTCCCACCTCAGCCTCCCGGGTAGCTAAGGCTACAGGCATGTACCACCACACTGGGATAATTTTTTCGTATTTTTTGTAAAGATGAGGTTTTGCCATGTTGCCCAGGCTGGCTTAGATTGTGCTTTCCTGGTGCTTTTTTCAAAAACCTGTGCTATTTTATTTATTTATTTATTTTTAAGGCTAGGTCTCACTCTGTCACCCAGGCCAGAGTGCACTGGCATGATCATGGCTCCCTGCAATCTCAACCTCCTGAGCTCAAGAGATCCTTCCACCTGGGTCTCCCAAGGTGCTAGGATTACAGGTTTGAGCCACCTTGCCCAGCCTGAAATAACTCTTTTGATTGGTTCAATGAAATCAGAGAAGGTACATTGCAATTTGTACTTTTCAGAAATTATAATAAAATTTTGTGTCTAAGACTAAATTAAAAACTCTATACTAGCCAAAACCCCTATATCAGTGTTCTAAAAATATTTTTATTGCTCTTTTGTTGCTTTTTTCATTGTTTTTATTGATATACAATAGATAGATATTTTTTCAGTATATATGTTCTATTTTGGTACAGTCATACATTTATTGTTCTGTTCTTTAACTCAAGGTGAGGTTTTGTTGAAGCCTCTAAATTATTGCAGGAATTGACACTGATTTGCGTATGTAGGCAGAGCAATGACAATGGTTTGAAAATGTACTTATTCTCAATTTCATTTTGAAGGTAAATACTTATTAAGATGGTCAGAACTCTGAGGTCTGAGGAAGTGTGATTAATATGTAAAAGAAACATGTTAATTTTTTTCAGGAAGAACTCACTTGTAATACATGTTGAACAAACATTTAAAAACATATAAAGTTAGTTTAAAATTTTAGAAATTGCATAACATATACAGACTTAAAATATGGCCTAACAGTGAATTTTTAGCTATCGTGAGAACTGTTTTAGGCTTCTAAAATACTGTGATATGCGTTCTAAATTGTATTGTCCTTCAATAATGAAAACATAGTTAAAACTCAAATTATACTGATCAACATAGATTGAGCTAAAGTTAATTTTTATATGGTAAGAGGATTAAATGGATTTTCAAGGAAAGACAGGTTGGCTAAATAAATTGGTAGTTTAATATAATAATGATGTTAATTGATAGTATATAATAAAAATGAGACAACATACTTGGCATATTTTAAAGATACGTTTAGTTTCATTCTTTCTTTAAATTCTCCAATCAGCTTTTCCAGTAATTTATATCTCCCATTCCTCCTGTTGGCCTCTGCAAACATACAAGTTATTCTGAATTATTGAGTTCTTATACTAATTAGACTTTTACTTATGAAATCCCTTCTTTAGATGCTTTTTGAAATTTTGATTTATTTATAAAGGGTAAACAATTAAAAATTAAGATGAGCCCTCAATATGAAGCTAAATGTATTATCTTAAGATCTCAAATGTAATACAGAAATGATTCTTAACTGTCATGCTCTGTTGCCCAAAGACTCTTAATTCTAGTTGTGTGTTTGTTTGTGATTATGACTAATTGCTTCATGGATCTGTGTTTTACTTTTCCAGTTTTTGAAGAATCACTGATGCTTAGGCTATTTAGAGCTAGGATTTAAAAACACAGAGCCATATCCTACATCTTCCTGTTTTCACCTTCACAAGCCTTAAAAATAATATTCGAACTTTAGCTAAATACAAGATGATGCTTCCATCTTCTGTGGAATTTTCCCACTGTGAGACATTTTATGGGTGAGAGTCAGACTTAGAGGTTTGAGTCTCCAACAGTAATGATGATATAGTAAAAGAACACTATGTTTAGAATTCAGACAAACCACTATTTAAATATCATTTTCAGTAAGCGTTAAAAAATATTGAATATAAAATATATATTACTATACATAAAAATCCATGAGTCAATAGAGATAATCAAGGAAAAATAATCAAAACAAAATCTATCACCAACCACTGAAAAACTCCTTTGTCACCTATGGAAGTGACCAACTTTTCAGAAAATTAGAAGTTATAAGGAAAGAAGTAAGTACATTTCCTTCCTCTTTCAGAAATACTGTAGTTCATCCCATTGATGAAATATAGCTCTTCTTAGGCTGGGCGTGGTGGCTCACACCTGTCATCCCAGCACTTTGGGAGACCAAGGAGGGTGGATCACCTGAGGTCAGGAGTTCAAGACCAGCCTGAATAACATGATGAATACCTGTTTCTACTAAAATTACAAAATTAGCTGGGTGTGGTGGCACGCTTCTGTAATTCCAGCTACCTGGGAGACTGAGGCAAAAGAATCTCTTGAACCCGGGAGATAGAAGTTACAGTGAGCCAAGATTGCGCCACTGCACTCCAGCCTGGGTGACAAGAGCGAAACTCCAACTCAAAAAAAAAAAAAAAAACAACGCTCTTCTTGAGGTATGCTACATAGTAAATGTATTCTTCTTCCAGAGAATGTATTCTTCAAAAGTACGCTATTATAGTTAACAAGGTAATGATAAAGCTGATAATGAGAGTGATGTTAAAATAATTGATTCTGGCAAGGATCATCAATTAGAACTAAAAACATTAAATTGAAATGCTTACTTTAAAAAATTTCATTTTACCCCTTTTACATGATACCAAAAACTGACTCATAGATAACTTGTTAGTCACAAAGGAACAAATGTACCTGTAGAATGGAGGGACCCAGCTGTCAGTGACCCATCCTTGTATCACTAATAATAGGGTAGCCAGACATGTGCCCTTAGGACTTTATTATGATGTATGAAGTGTACAGCAGTTCTTCTTTTTAGTTTTTTAACTTTTATTTTTTGAGACAGAGTCTCTCTGTCTCCAAGGCTGGAGTGCAGTGATGCTATCTTGGCTCACTGCAACCTCCACCTCCCAGGTTCAAGCGATTCTCATGCTGCAGCCTCCTAAGTAGCTGGGATTACAGGTGCGTGCCACAATGCCCATGTATTTTTAGTAGAGATAGGGTTTTGCCATGTTGGCCAAGCTGATCTTGAACTCGTGGCCTCAAGTGATCTGCTCACCTCGGCCTCCCAAAGTGCTGGAATGACAGGTGTGAGCCACTGCACCCGGCCAAGTGTACAGCAACTCCTGTGAAATATTCTCACCAAAAATGTTTAACTTGAATCTTAAGATCTAAAGTTCGCTTAATAGGAATCACAAGCTCTAGAGAAATAAGTTAAATAATCCCAAGAAGTTACATCAGACAGATCAGAATGTGAGAACACTAGAGCGGCAGTCCCCAACCTTTTTAGCAATAGGGACTGGTTTTGTGGAAGACAGTTTTTCCATGGACCAGGGGCAAGGGGTGGTTCAGGGATGATTCAGGCGCATTACATTTATTGTGCGCTTTATTTCTATTATTACATTTCAATGTACAATGAAATAATTATACAACTCTCCATAATGTAGAATCAGTGGGAGCCCTGAGCTTGTTTCCCTGCAACTAGACGGTCCCATCTGGGGCCAATGGGAGACAGTAACAGATCATCAGCATTAGGTTCTTGTAAGGAGCGCACAACCTACATCCCTCACACAGGCAGTTCACAATAGTGTTCACGCTCCTATGAGAATCTAATGCTGTCGCTGATCTGACAGGAGGCGGAGCTCAGGCAGTAACAAGAGCAATGGGGAATGGCTGTAAATACAGATGAAAAAGCCTTTTGCTCAGTTGCCTGCTACTCACCTCCTGTGTGTGACCCCCTTCCTAACAGGCCACAGACCAGTACCTGTTCGTGGCCCTGGGACTGGGGACCCTGCACTATAGCACTCCTTGTCTTTTCAAAAAGTCAGGGTCATAAAAAAGCGTGTAGAGGGATTGGTTAGATTAAAAGAGATTTAGAGGCCGGATGCGGTGGCTCATGCCTGTAATCCCAGCACTTTGGGAAGCCAACGTGGGCCTCACTTGAGGTCTGGAGTTAGAGATTAGCCTGCCCAACATGATGAAACCCCATCCCTACTAAAAAAATACAAAATTAGCTGAGCATGGTGGTTCACACCTGTAATTCCAGCTACTTGGGAGACTGAGACAGGAGAATTGCCTGAACCTGGGAGGTGGAGGTTGCAGTGAGCAGAGATCGCACCACTGCACTCCAGCCTGGGCAATACAGTGAGATTCTTTCTAAAAAAAAAAAGAGAGAGACAGATTTAGAGACATAAAAACTAAATGCAATTAATGTTCCTTGACTGGATTCCGGTTTGGAAAAACAAAAACTGTAAGAGACATTTGGGAGTCAATCCAAGAATCTGAATCAGGACTAGATGATAGATAATACCAGTGCGTTGTTTCTGTTAGGTGCAATAATGGAATAGGATATGGAGGAAAATTTTTTAGGTATATGCTGTAATATTTCAGAGTGGAATGTCATGATATCTGCAATTTAATTTGAAATGGCTCAGCAAAAATATTCAGGGAGAGGAAGCAATAGCAAAATGTTAATGATTGTTGAAAATATGGTCATTCATTGTAGTTTTTTAATTTTGATGTATGAGATTCTTCATAATGGAAAATTAAAAAGGATCTAATCCCCACCACTTATGAGGTGTATGGCTTTAGACATGTTGCTAAACCTTTCTGGGTTTTATTTTTCCTTACCACAAAAGGGAGATAATTTCTAACTCATTGTGGTGGTGTATGGATTCAGAGAGTTAACATTTTCAATACACACAGTGCTAGGCATCTGAGTGTTCAGTAAAGTCTGCCATTTTCCACTAAAACAGCCTTGAACATAATAACAGCTGCAAGGTGATAAGACTGTGATAAAAACTAAACTGTTAAAAAATCCTCAGTGTAAGTCAACCAATTTTAATGACAACTTTGTCAGCATTTAAATTGCATAAATATGCAACTGAATCAAATAAATGGTGAACTGGTTGTTATGAGCAGAAATGACATATTGCTCATTGCTTACAAATTCAACCAAAATATTTTTAAATGGAGAAAAGTATTGATCTGGAAGGACTTGGTTAAAAAGGTACAACTGAACATCACAAATTGTGCTTTATTAATTTTTCCCTGTGAATGAAGAGCCTAAAAATATTGTAGTCTGGAACCAAGTATAACAGTACTCCTGAAATTCTATCCTATGGAAAAAATCCTAAATACAAAACAAATTTTATGCACTAAGATGTTTATTTCTATATAAATTCTGTGTGGGTGTGAGAGAGAGAGAGAGAGAAAGGGAGAGAGAGAGAGGGAGAGAGAAAGGAAGAGAGAGAAAGAGAACAGACTTCTAAATATAAAAAATTAGAACCATGTTCTTAACTCCATACTTAAAAGATTAATCTCTTCATGTAGAAACAAGTTTGTGCAAAGAGCATAAATGCTCATTCACAAAAGAAATACAAACATGAAAAGAGAGCCAATCTCAGTGGTTAAAAAGGACAATGTTCCTTTTCTTCCTCTGTCAGATTGGTAAAGATGAATGCACGTGATAGTCTCCCTCACCGGGAAGGCTGTGGGTAAGAGCTTATTGTCAGATGCCTCCAGTGAAAGTATAAATTGGTACAGCATTTTCTAAGGGCAATTTGGCAAAAATGCATCAACATTAAAAATGGGCATGTCTTCTATCCCTAACAAATCCACATTTAGAACTTTATTATAAAGAAATAATTGAGCAAATACGCAAAGCTGTGTGTGCAAGAATGTTTAGAGTAATAACAATGGCCACCCATCTGCATTTGGGTAAATAAATTGTGATACGTCCATATGCTAAAATACTAATTGCCATCAAAAATATACATTTTATCCAAATGCTGGCTGGGTGTCACGATCATGTGATAAATGTATGGCAAGGCCAAAACCAAATATCACCACCACACAATGAACTTCTGAGGTTCAAGAGTGCATCTGAAATTTTATTTTAAAACTATTATTGGGTTCGTGCCTGTAATTCCAGAACTTTGGGAGGCCAAGGTGAGAGGATTGCTTGAGCCCAGGAGTTCGAGACAAGCCTGGCCCACAGAGTGAGACCCTGTCTCTACCAAAAAAAAAAAAAAAAAAAAGTAAAAACTACAAAGAAATTTAAAAATTAGCCAGTTGTGGTACCATCTGTTATCTCAGCTAGCAGGTCTAAGGCAGGAGGATCACTTGAGCCCAGGAGTTCGACTGGCATGGCGAAACCTTGTTTTTCCAGAAAAAAACCCGAAAATTAGCTAGACATAGTGGCTCGTGCCTGTAGTCCCAGCTACCTGGGAGGCTGAGGTGGAAGGATCACTTGAGCCCAGAAATTCAAGGCTGCAGTGAGCAGTGATCATGCCACTGCGCTCCAGCCTGGGTGACAGAGTGAGACCTTGTCTCAAAAACAACGACAGCAATATTATGTCCAGATAGAAGACTGTGGATGTTGTCCTATGTGTGTGTAATTTTTTTTCATCTCATGAAACAGCAGTGGCAGAGCTGTTCTCTCTTTACCCTCACAAAATGTGAAGAATTCCCAAATGGACATTTTCCCTGAAATACTTGTGGTTTGAGTGGAATTATATGATAAAAAGTAACATGAAAAATTTTAAAGGTTATTTTGTTTCATTCACAGATAATTTTCAAAAAGGTAAAATCATGACTCTCCTCAAATATAAAACGGACACATATAAAATCATGACCCTCAGCAAATATAAAATATTTTACTTAACTCAACTAATATAGAAACTAGTAAGATGGAATGTCCAGTTCAAAAAATCATTTCTATTCATAGACAACAAAGAAATGTTAAGATATCTGAGTTTGATTAGGGAAAAAAAAGCTGTTTTATGTCCACAGGCCATAAATCTTAGGGATTCATCCATTCCACTCTACAGAAATTTGCATCTCTACTGGACAAAAATCTGCAGGTTAACAAGTAAACTTCGGTACGCCTGAGGCCTTTAATAAGTGGTACATAATGAGATGAGCTAGCTTCACTTGCCCGAGACACTCCTTGAGTGGCCTCATCCTCCCATATGATATGGAAATGATATGTCCTACCTTTTTGCCTTATTCCTAAATCTCAGATAATTTTCCCAACAATTTAATATGGTGGATGTTAGTGGCACCAAACAATGCTACAAGGACATATTCTTTTTAAGCAAACAAATACTTATAAAATGCAAAAATAATACAAGACACAGTAGAATAGAAAATATATGATGAAACATTAAGAACGTAGAAGTGCCAAAACAGTGTTGAAAAAGAACAAAGTTGGAGTATTTATATTACTGGATTTCAGGACTTTTAAGACAGTGACATAACAAGACAGTATTATCTGTCAGTCTATTTCCTTTTTTTTCTGTTTTTTCTTTTTTTTTTAGATTTTTAAATTTTTTTTCATGAGACAGAATCTTGCTGTGTTGCCCAGGCCGGTCTAGTGACTCTGGGCTCAAGCAATCCTCCCACCTCGGCCCTCCAAAGTGCTGGGGTTACAGGTGTGAGCCACCGTGTCCAGCATATTTCCTTATTTCTTTTATGTTTTAGGTGTGTAACTTTTTGTGTCTAAAATTATTATAGCATTTTACTCTTGCAAAATATACATACTGTATACATTTATACTTCAACTGATAGAATTTCAGCATAAAAAAGGTGAGATTTCCCTTTTAAGTTATTTAAGAATTCATGTTATAAAAAGACAAAGAAGGTTACATAACAATGTTTGTATTATTGCCTTTTAATTTGTGCATATACTGACATATATACAAATTCTAGATTTATGTACATTAAAGTGACCATAGCAGTTTTCCTTGGGTTTTCAAATTAAAAGTTAATTTTCACTTTCTTCTGTGTACCTTTCTGCTTAGTCTGACTTACTATTGTTTTTTCACCCAAGCTTTTATTGTGATAAAATGTACATAACAAAAATTTCCATTTGAAAATTTGAAGTGCACGCTTCAGTGGCATTAAGAATATTCACACTGTTACGCAGCCAACACCACTATTTACCTCCCAAACTTTTTTATCTTTTCAAATTAAAACTCTGTACCCATTAAACTATCACTCCTCATTCCCTTCTTCCCCCAGTCCCTACTAAGCTCTATTCTGCTTTCCACGTTTAGGAATTTGACTTTTATAGGTACTGCTTGTGAGTGGAATCACTCAACCTTTGTCTTTTTGTGTCTGGCTTATTTAATTTAGCATGTTTTCCAAGTTCATCTGTGGTGTAATTGTATGTATCAGTGTTCCATTCCTTTTTATGACTTATTTTTATGGTGAACTGAAACCACCTTAATAATCAGAAACTTAACAAAGCTGTTTTAATCTGAAGAGAGGAATGAAAGCTTAATTTTACTTTTTAGTGAAAACCTGGTTCTACCTGTCTGGGGTGTGTTTGTAACATTCTACTTCCTGTTTGTATTCTAGGGGTGAAGCTAAGTAGTCTTCTTGGTAAAAAGGGAAACTTGGAGAAACTCCAGAGTTACTGGGAAGTTGGATTTTTTCTGGGGGCCAGTGTCCTAGCCAATGACCACATGAGAGTCATTCAAGCATCTGAAAAGCTTTTTAAACTGAAGACACCAGCGTGGTAATAATTAGCTATTATATGTTGATACAATTATTTTTAATAAACAGCTCCATATTGTTCCCATATTGTATTTACTGAACTGACAATTAGATGATTTTATTTGCTTATAAAATAAAATGCAGAATATAGAGGAAAATTGTGATATTCATAAAATGTGTTACACATAAATTCTGATGACTTTGGACATAGGTGATGTCAGCAGGTTCCTGACTTTGCCTTTCCTGCACATTGACCAACCCACTGACCAACCCACTGACCCAGGTTGGCCAGTATCACCCATGTGAATCATGCAGAGGTCACGCATTTTGCACCTGCAAATATAGCTTCTGTTCGGGGCCTGAGACCACATTTCCATTACAGCTGTTAGACCTCTACTCCAAACATATGCCCTTTGTTTCCTCTGTGATCTAATCTCAGTTTCGGAATTCTCATTCTTGATTTTTCTTTTCTTCTTAGGATTTGACTGACACATTTGAGTATTTCCTATGTATGTATGTTTTTCTAATTTCAAATTGTTCTTGGAGTACACCCGCATCTCATCCTTATCTATGTGGTAATTGGAGAGGTGGAAACAAAATTTCATCTGCATTCAGGACCACTTTGAAAAACAATGTTGGCTGGGCGTGGTGGCTCACACCTGTAATCCCAGCACTTTGGGAGGCCGAGGTGGACAGATCACTTAAGGTCAGGAGTTTGAGACCAGCCTGGACAACCGGGTGAAACCCCGTCTCTACTAAAAATACAAAAATTAGCTGGGCATGGTCGCGGATGCCTGTAATCCCAGCTACTTGGGAGGCTGAGGCAGGAGAATCACTTGAACCGAGGAGGCAGAGGTTGCAGTGAGCCGAGATCGCGCCACTGCATATCAACCTGGGTGACAGGGCGAGACTCTGTCTCAAAAGAAAAAGAAAAAGAAAAAAAGGAAAAAGAAAAAGAATTTTTATTAGTATCACATGTAGCGATTAACCATTAGCTATAAAGACTTTAAAAGGCTAACCATGATATAGTGAAAGCCTCTTTCCAGAGCTGCTCAGAGCCCAGGCCGCCGACTTCCCTGTTTTTATAACAGAAACCGTGTGAGGAAGAGACCACCAAGTTAGACCCTCATGACTTTTTAAAGAATTTTCCTCATGTTCAGGTCTCCTTTAGCCAATCCTCCCCAGGGATCTTTCTGAAGATCACAGTGATCTTTCAAAAATGCACACCTGACACTTTCCCTGCACTGAAATCCTTAAATTGGTATAGTTTAATTGTTCCTCACAGCCTAAGGGATAAAGTCCATCATTTTGTCTTAGCAAACAAGATTTGCCTTTAGCCATTCCAGCCTCAGCTCTTGTCACACCCCTGGGTTTACACTGCTGTCTCTTCATACCACACTGCCGGTTTCATGCATGAGTGTCTGAGCACGTGCTGAGCATGCCTCTCACAATGCACACATTCTCCGGGGAACACTCATCCATCACACCTGCTCATAAAGCTGACCTTGACCTAGAGCCCTTCCTCACACCCAAGTCCCTTCTTTAGTGTTTCTGTCATTCTTTAGTTATGCCTCTCTTAATACTCTCTTAGTGTATGGCTTTTTAAGTTGTCTCTCTGTTTAATCATATCTCCATGGATATTTATTCTTGGTGTTATAACATCTTTTGATATTTATCCCCACAGCACTGTGTGCAGCAGTAGGCATTCAGCAAATGATACAAAATAAAGGAACCAATAGATGCATGCATGATATTGAGTCACATTTGCTATTTCTTTACAATGACCATTCTGATGGCAGTATTTTAGGCATCCTGGTTCTGTTAGCAAGAAAACAGGCACTATTCTATGCGATGGTACTCATAGCCGCAAAACAGTGCCTTAAGGTTTACTAACTTAATTTTTATGGAATGTTAACTTCCATGTTTATAGTCCATAAAGCGCCTGCATAGCCATTATCACCTATAATTATCCCACTCCTCATTTTTCCTAACTTTTTCTTTTGAGGCACCATCTGTCTTATTAGGTTTGAGGGTATTCGTATAATATATAAGCTGAGTTGCCTCAGAACTAAATAATGATCCTTATGAAGGGTCTATTTAGGAAAGCTTCCTCAAAGAAGCGTAATTAAAAATAAATGCATTAACCACTTCCTTGAATAGAACATAGGCATTTTAAAATTCATGTTTTAACTAGATGTATGGCCCTAGTCCAAGTTACCAAGCCCTCTAAGCCTGCTTCTTCATCTCTAAAATAGGGATAAAATAACCAACGTTATTGAGTTTTTGTGAGATAGAAATGAGATAATGTGTTGCACAGCCGGGCGCGGTGGCTCACACCTGTAATCCCAGCACGTTGGGAGGTCGAGGCAGGCAGATTGAGGTCAGGAGTTCGAGATCAGCCTGGCCAACATGGTGAAACTCCATCTGTACTAAAAATACAAAACGTAGCCAGGTGTGGTGGTACACGCCTGTGATTCCAGCTACTCAGGAGGCTGAGGCAGGAGAATGGCGTGAACCCGGGAGGCGGAGCTTGCAGTGAGCCAAGATTGCGCCGTTGCACTCCAGTCTGGGTGACAGGGCAAGACTCTTTCTCAACAGAGAAAAAGAAAAAAAGAAAAAAGAAAGTGTGAAAGTACATGATATGTAACAAATAACGAATAACGTTTGGTGAATCTGAATGCATAACTATTAATGTCATATATAAATTACATTTACAGAATTAGACTGGGATACAGGTGGTTCTAAATTTATGTGTTATGTGTTTTATATCTTTTACTTCTCAGGTACCTCAAGTCTATTGTAGAGACAATTTTGATATATAAGCATTTTGTGAAACTGACCACAGAACAGCCTGTGGCCAAGCAAGAACTTGTGGACTTTTGGATGGATTTCCTGGTCGAGGCCACAAAGACCGATGTTACTGTGGTTAGGTTTCCAGTGAGTACTCTTCCTTTAAATCTAAGTACATTTCTTTATTTAAAGAACATCTTGTGCTGTGATTGTAACAGTGCTTGGGGGCTGATTTTTGTGCCCTAAAGCTGCAGTTGTCTGGTTAATATCTTTATTTCCTGCACATTGGTTTGCTTTAGCTTACTTTTAAAAATAACTTCTCAAAATCAGAGAAATGAGATCTATTTTTATGTTTTTGCCATGGAATTTGGGTGGTTCCTTTTGATAAGTGGTGAAGTGTACTTCCTAAGCAATGCAAAGACTGTCTCTTGGCTTAGCTTCAGGGCAGCCCAATGGATGCTTTTCCTTAATACTGCAGTTGCGTTGACATGATCTTCAGTATTATTTCCCATATTGTGGTGAAAAGTATCAGGCTCACCTGCATTGTTATCCCATCCCCACCACCCATTACCCAGGTGGGTCAGAGTTAGATGTAATATCCCCAATCACTATTTACAACGTTTTAGACCATGGGAAATAATGACTTGCAGTTTCTGGTCTGCAACTCATTTTGACTGGTCTCTAGTGGACTTCAGATACACAGATTTAAATGTATCTCACACACACACACACACACACACACACACACACACACACACACACACACAAAACACCTATTGCTCTTCTCAGATGGTGCCATGCCTCTTCTGATAGTTCTTAATATCGTCCAGCATCCAATTCAAGAATTATTGGTAACTTGCTGTATGTACAAATTTCTTTCCACATCAAAGTTATGCCATAAATCTCTTTGAGCTCTCTGATCTCTATCTTCCATACTCAGAGGTGGTGACAGTTCCCAATTCTTTTTGCAAAATCTAGTTTTCTAGTTCTTGTTGATAGGATCATCTACTTCACTTAATTAAATCCATTGCTCACATGAGCATGCTTTACTCTTGCTTCCAGATGAAGCCTTGAGCTCAGCAGGGTCTTTAATTGAAAGCCTTTCTAACTGAAACACTTCATTTTCTAGCCTAGATAATGTGTAGCCTAGGAAAATACTTACCTTAGAATGAGCTGGCAGCGTGCCTCTAGCTGCTGCTCTCAGTAGCAGTAAATGTAGTCAAAGAAGAGAATGTAGAATTCAGGTATTTAATTGACTGTTGACTTGATCAACTAGAAAATTGGCTATGAAAGGAAACCATTCAAATTAGTCACTTTGAGCCCATTTAGATTTTTTTGTATGAATTTGTCTGTCATAATATAAATGTAAGTGAATATAAAATATATTTGACAGTTGTCTGTCATAATATAAATATAAATAAGTGAATATAAAAAACAAATCGGAAAATATTAAGTGAGAAGTTAGGAGAATATAGGTATAAACACCAGTTGAGAGAGGCATCCTTAAGCAAGAAAGGGACTTATAAGTCCCAAAGGAAAATATTCACCAATTTGATTTCACTAAAAAAATGGATATTTTTGTTTGATTAAAAAAGAAAAAAAAAAAAACCACTGTGAACATGCCAAATAGAACTGCTAGGCAGGGAGAAAATGTTTTATAAAACTGTGTAAAATGGTCAATTTGCCTAATATGCAAAAAAATCCTGTATAAAGTGATAAGCAATATAAAATAAGAAGAGGCCGGGTGTGGTGGCTCACGCCTGTAATCCCAGCGCTTTGGAAGGCCGAGGTGGGCGGATCACCTGAGGTTGGGAGTTTGAGACCAGCCTGACCAACATGGAGAAACCCTCTCTCTACTCAAAATACAAAATTAGCCAGGCATGGTGGCTCATGCCTGTAATCCCAGCTACTCGGGAGGCTGAGGCAGGAGAATCACTTGAACCTGGGAGGCAGAGGTTGTGAGCTGAGACCATGCCATTGCACTCCAGCCTGGGCAACAAGAGCAAAACTCCATCTCAAATAAATAAATAAATAAATAAATAAATAAAAGAAGAAAAAATTTATATGAAGAGATAATTAACTTCTGGTTAGTCAAGAAAATGCAAATTAAATGAGACACTATATTTTTTGCCCATTGGACTCAAAGAATTAAAACATTTTACAACAGTTGACACCATTGTGGAGACAAGAGCATGTTTAGAGCCTGCTGGTGGGCATGGGAATTGCTGAATATTCTGGGATTTTATCTGGGAAGGAGATGATATAATTGTGTAAGGGATCCTGAGGACCTCAACTTTATTTGCAACATTTCATTTCCTTAGAAAACATTTTGAAGCAAATATGACAGCATGTTAACACTTAGTTATCTGCCAGTGGTAGGCACATAGGTGTTACTGTGCCAACATATTTATGGCATATTTGATTTTTCTCAGCAATCCATTTCCTTCTTGAAACTTTGTGGCTTATTTGGGGTCTGTCTTTTTGTGACAAGACTCTAAAATGCAGTGTTTTCCCACTCATCTCTAAATACTACTACTACATCAGAATTCATAACTCAGGTACTCAAAATTTCTTTTCCATAGTTTGTTGTTACACAGAGGACAAAATTGTACAATTTTGTAGTTCTTCTTAAGTTGAGTTTTCCTACAACGACTTCACCTGTGTGAGTTCCAGAACATGCCAGTCTCCCAAGAAGCTCCAAATTTAATGGAAATTGCTTTAGGATTAACCACTTGATTATTTTCTTATATTTACATGTATGATGAAGCACTGAAGAAACTGTAAAGATATTGCTTTAAAAAATAATGGAAGCCATAGAGATGATTTTTAAATCTCAATGTACATGATAGCATAGCAGAAAAACAGGACCAGTATTTGGGTAATAAGTTGTAACCACTTCTGGAATTTGCCATCAGTGCTCTCCCTCATAGAGAAATGCAGCCTTTTAGTACCTGTAGGGTGATCTTGGTCACTGCAACTTGTCGTATCCTCAGCATAGCATCTTCCGTGGCTCACACTACAAAGGTTGCAGTAGGTGTTGATTAGGATGATAACATTATCCTTCTTTTGAAATGATCTAATAAAATCCAGGATGGCCTATTTTAGAAAATATTATTTGATTGCTTTTATTTATCTCAATACTGTATTCATTCTCATTTCTCCAAGAATTAACTGTGACTCTGGACAAAAGAAAGTTGAAAGTTTACTTGGGAAATGATTTAAATGGTACCATCATTTATCACTTTAATTTATTCTTTTTTCTTAGCTCTCCTCTTGATATATTTTCTTTTCTTCTTACATTGAAAAGTTTGGAGACCGTCAACTCATTATCTAATGTCAGGAGAGAGGAAGGAGAGAAGTATGGTACTTCAAAGACCCTGTAGAAATTTAAACATTTGGTTAATATCTATTCTTTATAGGCCTTGCAGTTTTCCTTTTTGATTCAGATACATGAAATTAGCAGTTAATTATAATATTAACCTAAAAACAAGAAACTAAAAGCAAGAATGTATAAACTAATAAGTGAGGTATATCTAGCTTTAAGGCTTTATCAAATTGCCTCCATTCCCTGGTCTGTTTCCCAGCCTTTCTGTGACCTCTGTAATGTATGCTATGCATTTCTCACATTTTGTCATTTCAAGGATAGAGCAAAGAGTTCAACAAATATTAAGACAGTGATAGTTACAACCTTGTTTTTATTTCCTGTCTCAAGTTAGCGACACATAGTCCAGATTTTATCTGTTAGAAATATTAAGATGACAATAAAGACATAATTTAACAAGAGAGGAGCTGGTGCTTTTCTTTTCTTCTGTTGAATATAATAGTGTGCCCACATAATTTGGGAATGGGGTATATTCTCACTTGTCAATGAAGAGAGTTGGATGATGTTTTGGGAAACTCACCTTTTATTCTCTATTATTTTGATTTCATGTACATTGTGATACTCAGATATGAGAGCACCATTTCTGCAAAGTTTAGATGGGAAAATGATTTTCATTATTCATCATTACCGCTTATGTCTCTGTTGATTGGAATTAAGATTTTGATTCACTGGGTGAGTTTGTTCCTTAGTCCGAATATGTTCCCTTATGGGCTCTCACCGTGTGTTTTTTTATGGTATAGCCCATCTTATTTTCACAGCTAGAGCCTGACTGAGAATTCTTTGAGCCCTTAACATTTCTAATATTCAAAGAGTAAAGAAAAATTGTTTTTTCTACCTCCCTTTCTCTAGTTCCCTGTACCTTAAGTAAACGCACTGTTAGGATAAGTTTGGAGTAAAACAAATACGCCCAGATTCTTTTGCCTTCTTTCTGAGGGTTGTTTTACTGTATTATGAATTTGTAATTCCTTATGGATGGTGCCTTCTGAAGGAGTTTTCCTCCACTTTTATTTGGAAAACTTGCTTGATTCAAGATTAGTTCTAAAGGTAATTTTCTTGAATGTTAAGCAGTAGAGTAGAAAGACTATTCCAGTTTCTCTAATAGTTAAGTATTGACTTTTCTTTTTTTAAACCTTCCTAGTGAAGTCTGCCTAGGAAATTTGGGCCAGGAAGATGCCTTTAAGCATCTGTACAAGTAGATAATGAATCATCACACCTTTGAAACCAGGGCATGTGTATTATTTTAGTACTATCACTCCAAATGTGAGACATTAGTAATAATATAATACTTCATGAAGTCCTTTGATGGAGATTCTCAACTCATTTATCACATACCCCTCATAGAGCTTCAAAATAGGAACAAATTTTATTTCTGTTTTTCTCTTACAAGGCTAAATATATCATTATTGAAGATGCCAGTTTCATCTGGAAGGCAGTGCAAAAACGTGTTTATTATTTCATATGGCTAAGTTTGTTTCTTTGGTTTATATATAAAACTCAGGAATAACTAAAACCATTTCTAAATTTATTTACATGGGTATGAAAACCATACTACTACATCTGTATGATAAAGTGTGATAGCAGAAAACTAAAATAAGGATGTGACGTTCTATGTATGGACCTTTTCTGTCTTTCTTTGACACGTTTATATTTATAGAAATAGCTTATGTAGTACATGATAAAATAGAAGATTTTTAAAAGTTATCGCTAGTAGATTCCCTGAGGATAGCTGAGCCCATATATGGACTTCAAAAATGTATGTCTAAGTTTATTAGCAATACAAGGTGATGCATTATTGAACGTTATGATAATTGATAGATACTGTAAAATGCTTGAAGGATTTATAGGAATAACAGCAATCAGAAGTTGAAATGATTTACTCTGGCAACAGACTCAGAAGCTCATCCAATAATCCTCTACGTTGGTGGTGGGGTGTTACAGCAACTCTAAGTGGTTTCAATCTTAAGTCACTGATATTAGTTTCTTTGCCTTATCTTTTCAAGGTATTAATATTAGAACCAACCAAAATCTATCAACCTTCTTATTTGTCTATCAACAATGAAGTTGAGGAAAAGACAATCTCTATTTGGCACGTGCTTCCTGATGACAAGGTAAATTGTGCAATTATCAACACAAGAGCATTAGTAACAAAGGACTTTACACCCTTCTAGCATTTTTTTTGAGACGGAGTCTCGCTCTGTCACCCAGGCTGCAGTGCAGTGGCCAGATCTCAGCTCACTGCAAGCTCCGCCTCCCGAGTTCACGACATTCTCCTGCCTCAGCCTCCGGAGTAGCTGGGACTACAGGCGCCCATCACCTCGCCCGGCTAGTTTTTTGTATTTTTTAGTAGAGACGGGGTTTCACTGTGTTAGCCAGGATGGTCTCGATCTCCTGACCTCGTGATCCGCCCGTCTTGGCCTCCCAAAGTGCTGGGATTACAGGCTTGAGCCACCGCGCCTGGCCTCTTCTAGCATTTATATACTCCAGCAAATGTCTGTGTTAGTTAAGAAGAAATAGCTCAGTTGTGTGTCTGTCTTGGCATAAATGCATTCTGTATTATAAAACTTGTTAAATTTGAATTATGAATTTTTCATCAATATTAATAAAATATAATTGAACTATTTGGATTTTTATTATAGATGGCATAACCATCCAAAACATACTCAGAATTGGAATATTTCTCTTTTGTAAATTCATGCTGTAAGTTATGCACCAAAGAACTAATACTTAAAATGCATGACATAAAAGATGCATATGTTAATTTTAGGAAGCCTGTCAGAATGATGCCACTTTTAATCTTACGCTGGTACCATTATAGTTATCATTACATCTAGCTGTTTTGTTATCTAAGTAGTTGCTAAATCTCAGATTAGCCACTGACTCAGTGTGTGCTGTGCACAAAGTGAGGTGGGCTGTGCGACCACCTATTTTGAGAAGGATCTTAAAACAGTCTCACTTCCGTTCATAGCAGTCACGTGGATAAGCCTTTCCACTTCTATATTCATCAGTTTTAATGCATGTACAAATCATCCTACTATTTTTTAAAAACAGACATTTTCAGGACCTGGCTTCAGTCCACAGGATAAACCAACAGATATGAGAGAAGTCTTGTGGAAAGATTGTTAATTTATTTTCTTTCTCATAACTGTTTCTCAGAATGCCCTTATAATTTTATTTAGCCATCATTCATCAACTTACTCATTTAATAAATATTTATTGAGCACTTACTCTGGACAGGCACTACCAGACATGGTGTTAGACCCTAGGGGAAACAGCTGTGTCCAAAATGAGTGAAATTCCTGCCCTCGTGGTCCTTGCTTTCCACTCAGAGAGGGCAATAAACCAATAAATAAATGTATAGGTATATTCAATGGTGAAGAGGGAAAAATAAAGCAGGAAGTGGAATCAGGAAGTAGATTTGGGAGTATGGGCTTGCACTTTTTTACATGTGGACTTGAATCAATAGACCTGGATTCAAATCCTACCACTGCCCTTGGGCAACTTGTCTTCTCCAAGCTATGGTGTCTTCATCTGTAGAATGAGGTAATAATGTCCGCCTCGAAAGGCTGTTGTGAAGGTTAAATGAAATAATTTGGTAGAGTGCATTTCACAGAGCCTGGTATATAATAAATGTTCAATGTCTTAACTACAATAACAACAAAAACAATTATAAATGACTGCAGTGTACATATTATATGGACTAAATCCTAACTTTGAAACCCCAGAGTTTAACCCTGCTTTGCTCTTTAAATGGCATGGGAGTAATCATTTGGGAGGTTGTTGGTGTTGAACTGGTACACAAACCTGGCTCTGCATCAGAATTATCTGCAATACACTGGATCTCAGGAGACCAACTGAGTTGGAATCCTTTATACTTAGAGTGAAGCTTGGACACATGCATTTTTATGAAGATTTATCCATGATTCTGATGTGTAGCCATGGTTGATAACTTTAATAGGGATGTAAACATACTAAATTACTCAATTGTAGTAGCTCAAGAATTATTACATCCTTGACTTTATGGCTAAGCTGGTTCCTGGGGATGGTGCTTTTCAAGATGTGGTTCCCTGGAACACCAGCATTAGAGTCACCCAGGGAGCTGGTTTAATTAAATGGCAGATTCCAGCTGGGCACAGTGGCTCATGCCTATAATCCCAGCAGTTTGGGAGGCTGAGGTGGGCAGATTACTTGAGGTCAGGAGATCGAGATCAGCCTGGCCAACATGGTGAAACCCTATTTCTACTACAAATACAAAAATTGGCTGGGCGTGGTGGCACACACCTGTAATCCCAGCTACTTAGGAGACCGAGGCAGGAGAATTGCTGGAACCTGGGAGGCAAAGGTTGCAGTGAGCCAAGATTGTGCCACTGAACTCTGGCCCGGGTGACAGAGCAAGACTCTGTCTCAAAAAATAAATAAAATAAAATAAATTGCAGATTCCTAATGTGCATGTCAGACCTACTGAGGACAATTCTATGAGGTAGACTCAGATCTCACATGTGTGAACCACCACCTTAGGAAGTTCAACAGGAAAACAACACAGCATGTCCATAATCTAGCAAGAAGAATGTCCCATGCTCTGATATGTCCAAGTCAGCTGGGACAGATCCTTCCTGGATGTCAATCATGGCCAGGCCCTGTGACCTCTATCAGAGTGGCAAGAAATCACTGGTCCCAGTGCTATAGTTTCTAGGAAGGGCAGTGTCTTGTGTTTCAAATGAATAGATACTAAGCAGCACCCAGAATGCATGTTATTTATATTTTAATTTGTTCTATATTTAGATACAGTTGGTCATGTTAAGTCTTGTAACTTAGTATTTTAGCAGGCACACTAAATGTTGGCAACGTGAAATTACATAATAAGCTTGGAGAAAACCATCCATCCTTACGTTCTCAACGCCGAGTCCATCTAGTAGCACTGAGGAATACTGAGGAGCATCTTTCAGAACTGGGGTCTTTCTCCAATCCCAGTTTGTGAAACACTGTCCTAGCTGACACTTTTACAAGTCAGTGTGGAACTGGCTGCATCTGAATTTTAGAGACACTCTACCGATAGGTTGTGGTAACTTAAGGATCTTCGATCACCCAACCAGCCCCAAATTACACATGCCAATATTTGCCACTATGTGCAGAGTCAGAAGCTTGATTCTTTTTCATTAATAGGAGTGTCAATTGTATGGAGAAACACTTGAAAAAGTTACTTGTGATACTAATTTATTCATAACAGAAAACTTCCTTGATAAAGGACTTTGAAGACAGGCTTTCAGCTAAGACATAGCTTCCCATGAGACTCATTTCCATGAGCGAAGTAATAGAGGGAAGACTTTGAAAGAAGTCATTGCCCCAGCACCCCCATCAGCAACATTTCTAACATGTTATTTTAATTATGTTAGAATGCATCACGCTACACCCGAGGAAAGCACTGTTGAGATGATAGTAGAGCAAATCAATCTACCAGCATTCTTTTGAGTTCTGTGGACTTTGGGACTGTGCCGGTTCCTGAAGAGGACACTATAGGTTCTTGGTCTGTGGCCTTCAGTGAGGAGGAAGATCAGTGAGGCATGGAGTCCTTCGAGAAGGCTTCCTAAAGGAAGTGGAACCTGTACTTTGGCTGTGCGTAGAACTGGAAGAGATAAACGAACACGGGAAGACAAACTGGATTAGAAGAATAAGGCAGAATTCCAACCAAGGCACCAAAGTGAAAGCAAGCATGGGACGTTCAGGGGCTGGGAGAGTCTGACTCGTTCCACAAGGGGAAACGTGTTGAGGGAGGTGGGAGATATGATTGGGTGGGCAGGATGACATAAAACTCTACAGTGCTATGTAAGCTAGGAAGAAGAATTTTAAGCATGTGTCAGTAGGAAACAGGACGTCACTCACGTTTCTGAAAATCTGAGAGCTGGCATGAAGGCAGAACAGAATATGAATTATGAACCCAGGGTCAGCATCAAAGTGCATAGGTGTGAAGGTTGACGTTACCTCTTGCATGCTTTGTGGCCTAGGCATCCACTTCAACTCCTCATGCTTTAGTTGCCATATATGTAAAATGAGAATAATAGTACCTCATAGAATTGTTGCGAAGATTAAATGAGAGGATGAATGGAAATCATGTAGCACAGTGCTAAGTGGCTTGGAACAAGTGCTCCATAATGGTTGCTAGTGTAGCTATAAAATTGATCTGGTCTTGACATTTGATTTCTGAAGTCTGAGGCTCTGGAGGGTCACAGAGAAGACTAGTAGAGGAACTAGCTAGATATGAGGCAGGTAGAGATCCTAGAGTGGAATAATACAATTGTGACTGCAAAGGGATGGATGATTTGGAAAGAAAAGTATACGACTTAATCACAAATTAGGAAGAAGGGTTAAAAAGAGGGAATAGGTATAAGGTGACTCAAGTTTTGATTGCATTGATAAAGGTGGTAGGATTCTTAGAAGGAAAACCTGAGTTGTAGAGGAATCATGAGGAATTTCATTTTGGACGTGTTTAGTTGAAACTGATGGCAAGACTCCAAATGGAATCATCCAGTGGCAAAATTGGGAATAATCAATATAACTGTCTATATACATGTTAGTGATATTGCTTTACAGTGCAGTGCAATATTTATATTGTTTTGTATGTATGCAAGTATATACATACATGTTCTCACAAACTGAGCTACAGTAATCATCCAGTGGAAACTACAAAAACTAAGAGAAGTTAGGAGACATGAACATTATGGAGACGAGAGCAGGACTGGAGGAGGAGATTTTCAAAGGCTTGATTGAAAAGAGCAAGGTTATCCAAGGACACTTGGAAACAGAGTGAGGCTAAAGGAATTAGCGATTAGCAAGGCCTGGAGAATGAGTAGAGAGCCAGAAGAATTTGGAAGACAGAAAAAGAACAGAAAGTAAGCCAGAGATTTTTGGAAAATGAGTACTATTTCCAGCTATTTGTTATTGTTTTCTCCTTCCTAGAGGTTCTTTGCTCAGTAAAGTGAGCCTCGTATTAATTCTCTTATGTTTTGTGACAATTACAGAGACAATTTTTACATTATTATTACATTTTACATATTACTAAGAAATATTAGGATATATATTAGGATATAAACAAGTGCATGAAATAGGGTTACAAATTTAAGTTGTATACTGTCCATTTTCCATTTTCACCATCTTTTGATCAGGAAGAATTATATTTATGTTGTCCTTATTTCCTATAACTTTTAGTGCTAAAAATTCTCCTTGTTCAAAAGTTGAAGCTTTCTTGTATCAGTTTCCATTCTGAATTTATGTCAATTTCTTTGCAAACCCTGATTCTAACCATAGTGTATTCATTATCACTACCATTTTCTCAATTTTTTAAAATAAAAGTGGTAAAATTGGAAGGAGGACAAGCAATAAAAACAAAAAAACTTTATTATTACCATGTTACTTTAAAACATCTATAGCTAACAGAGAAGCAACCAGTTTAATAGGTCTTATGTTAAACTAAACATCGGTTGCTTTTATCATAGAATGTTTAAAATTTTTTCCTAAAATTAGAATAGAGAATGTAGCTTTTCATTTATCATGTTTATTTCTTTAGTCACTCCTTCTCTATTTTTATTCTAAAATATGGAATAAATAGCTCTGTGAGCTAGTATATATATATATATATACTGCAACTTTCAAAACTTTAAGCACATTATATACCAATTCCCAGGCACTCTTAGAGAGCTGCTCTACCTTCAGGGGTAAAATTAATTGAAATCCCGATCTTTTAACAGTTCTCTCTTGGTTGAATGAATGGCTGCTGCTAAAAAGTAAGTTAGTCCTTGAAGAAAGTCTGAATGTGTACAATGAAAGAAAAACTTAGATTGAGGAAGAGAGAAGTTATTTGCAGGATGTTTTAAATGGTTATTTAGAATTTCCCCCGCTTTTGGGGGTTGAAGTTTGGGCACCTTTGGCCTATCTCATGGATTATCAAGCAAAGGCAGGGGCCTAGTGGAAGATTAAGTGCTGATTCTCCTCCCTCACTCCAGCTCCAGCCAGTGGCCACTCACAGAAGGCCCAGGAAATTTATGAGGGAAACATGCTTACCCCAGATTCTAGATTAAGATGATTTGATGCTCTCATCCACCAAGGATGCTTTCTGCTACAAACTCCCTGCTGAAAGCAGCTTAAATAAATGGTATTTCATATTACAAGAAATTATAGGCTGAGCATGGTGACTCACATCTATAATCCCAGCACTTTGGGAGGCCAGAGCAGGAGGATTGCTTAAGGCCAGGAGTTCAAGACCAGCCTGAGCAACGTAGCAAGACCCCCATCTCTACAAAAAAAATTTTTTAAATTAACCAGGTTTGGTGATGTCTGCCTGTAAGTCCCAGCTACTTGGGAGGCTGAGGCAGGAGGATCGCTTGAACCTGGGAGATCCAGGCCGCAGTGAGCTATGATTATACCACTACACTCCAGCCTGGACGAAAAAAAATAAATTTTGAGGTGGGGTGATTCTGAGGGTAATTTCAGCATCAGAATTCTGAATTCTGGCTTCTCTGCATACTCTTGGTGTTCCTCTCATGTTCTTAAGTAGCTAGCTATTCCAAGAAGCACTTCACACAGGCGGCGTCCCGGGGAGGAGGGCCAAGCGCTCTCCTTTATACCATAAGTTGTATCACATGACCATGCTTACACCTATCCCCAGCAAGGCAAATGAACTTGCCATGGCCAATTTAGACTTACCGATTTCACCATTCATAAACATTGCCACCTGAACCTGGGCAAAATTTATTTTTTGTCAGCAGAGGAGGAGGGAATGACAGTTGCTGAGGGAGCCGACAGTGCTTACTACAGTATAACTCCTGCCACTTTCAGTCAATACGGCATTAACTTCCAGCTCCTATTCTAACCCTAACTGGGGCCTGGGATCTGCAGCTAACCCGTTCCTAGAAAATGGTGCTTGTGCTGATTAAATTAGGTTGAGTGTTGGTTTGCCTGCTGGGGCTAATTATCGCTAGCGCTGCCTTTGGACCCGCTCTTCCCTAATTCCCAGACAGGTCCCAGGAGCCTTGAAACTACCTGTTGGCTTTGTAGGTCATCAGCGCCTCCTTGTGGTGGGTCCTACAGGTAGGTGGGGAGGGAGGCCTCCTTCCACCTTCCATCTCAGGGCTTGGGCTTTATTTACATCACTGAAATGGAACGTTCCCTGGCAGCACTGGCAACTTTTCAGGAACCAAGCATTCTGGAAATACTCCACTCCTTTCCTACGAAACCAGTCCAAAATTTCTACTTAGCTGTTCCCAGAAAAGGATTGATAGAAGATGCGTTTTACCAGTGCTGTCTTGTTAGTATTTGCCAGTTGCTGTGTTCAGGGGCGGGTTTGCATACTGCCTCAGCTCTACACTTGCTTCCCACCTCCTGCTCCTGGACATGGTCTTGGAAAGCAGCTCAGCTGCAGGCTCTGAGGATAAGGCTGCATTGCACGCAAGTAGTGTACAGGTAACGGCTGCAGCTCCTGGGTCATATATATATTTAGAAGTTCACCTGAGGCCAACAGGATTTAGAAGCAACTTTCCAAATTACCAGCTGAAGCTGGAGGCTGCTATTTTAATTTCACTCCCTCTGTACTCTGGTTAAGAGAGCCACCACATGCCATGAGTACCTTTTTATGGCATCTTCCCTCCTGGACTTCATGCAACAAAATTTGCTCTGTGTTCATTCAGGTCACATTCCCGTGACCTGACTGATATGCACTGAAACTAGCTTTTTAGTAAATTCACATCTGACTTGAGAGGATCTATTTTTATTTTAAGTTGCATGGACCTGGCAAAGAATTATGGGCTGTAGATATAAATTGTGGCTTTTGAGTTGCTTTAGCCAAAAGGAGGGTTCTAGGCCACCTCAGAGCCACAAGGCTTTGCCACCCATTTCATTAACCCAGGCCAGACCTCAGCCTCCTGGCAGTGGCTGGGTAAGAACTCCTTTTCCTGGTTGTTTTAAATTTATAGAATTGAATTTCAGTGTCAGTTTATTGCTGTACTGTACTTGCTCAACTTAGACACATGGAAAAACTACTTTATTTCTGTAAAAATATTTATGCTATTAATTTTATATTGTCACACATTTTTAAAGGGATTATGATCCATTTTGTAATTAATTTAGGGACATACGAATTTGATAATAATTTTATCTTAGCTTTAGTAATAAACTCAAGAAATAAATTCCGACATTTTTCTTCACCTTCGCTCTGCAAATCACCCATGTTTATAGTATGACAATCAAATTTTTTATGTTCAAACTTTATTAGCATATGAAATTTTGCATAAATTAGGTAGCAATACCTTGTAGTTATGATGGGCACTACATTCTTGCTCTACTACTTTCTGAAGACATAGAGCCACCTGTTTAGTTGGAAATCTTAACTAAAGATAATTCAGAAATAGTTATCTTTAAAACCTTGCCGAGATGTTATTCAAATTAATGTTTATCTTTCTCAGAAAAGAAATATTGCTCAACTGTACTAATAGAATTACCTTGATCATTGAGTTTTTTTACTTAAAAATTAACACACAACAGTTATTACTAGAATCAAGTTTTAGAACTTAATGAGACTAATTCTCCTAGGCTCTTTTGGAAGCTGTTTTATTGAAGTACAGGAATTATTAAGTAGAGTAAACATTACCCTTGTGACTTGAGAATGAATCGTGCTTTCCATCCAGATAATTCTTTCATGAAAAATAGTGTCCCAGGAAAAATGACTGTGTATATCACTTTAAAAATAATTAAACAAAATTATTGTTATGTTATTTTCCATTTGGATGACTCTATTTTTTCTTCTTGTTGTTCTAGAAAGGTATACATGAGTGGAATTTTAGTGCCTCTTCTGTCAGGGGAGTGAGGTAAGTTTCCTTGGTACATTTTGTTTACTTGTAAGATATTTTTCTCCACTATTCATGGGCTAGATAGAACTTTTAATCATGATTTTAAAATACAAAGAATGTCAAGAATCATTCAATTGGTGGAAACACCCAACCTTCTTCAGCATCACTATCTCCAGCAGGAAAAGATTTGCAACAAAATGTTCACTGCTGGTTGAGGTGACTCTGTGCTCGTGACCTACTTAAATATGGTAACTGTGGGGTAAATGCGAACTGTGGACCAGCATCAAAATGTAGATAACACTCAGCCATGTGGAGTTCCTCTTTAACGGAGCTGTTGGTTTATGTAATAGGATGATTTTCTGTCCTTCTGATATACCAGGAACTCATCTCTCCTTGCATGGATCCAAAGCACACATGCCATCTACCAGGATGTATCCTGCCACTAATTTTATTTATTTTATTTTATTTTATTATTTTTTTATTATTTTTCATTTGTGAGACAGAGTTTTGCTCTTGTCGCCCAAGCTGGAGTGCAGTTGGCATGATCTCAGTTCACTGCAACCTCCGCCTCCCAGGTGCAAACGATTCTCCTGCCTCAGCCTCCCAAGTAGCTGGCATTACGGGCACACGCCACCATGCCCAGCTAATTTTTGTATTTTTAGTAGAGACGAGGTTTCACCATGTTGGCCAGGCTGGTCTGAAACTCCTGACCTCAGGGATCCGCCCGCTTCAGGCTCCCAAAGTGCTGGGATTACAGGTGTGAGCCACCCCACCCAGCCCCTGCCACTAATATTAATAAATTCAGATGATAAGGAGTCCATTTAAAAAAAAAACAAAAAACTTTCCGTGAGGTCACTTTCCTGAACTGATCTTGAGATTACAGTGGTGAACTTCAGTTTGGTTCAGTTCTGACTGCTGTCCCAATACCAGTAGCTCAGAAAATGCCATTTCTTGGGATTTAGAAATAAGATTTTTTTTAAGAATCAAGAGTCAGTGGTTAAGTCTTTAAATAATTGTTCTATTGAAGGTCATGCTGAATCAACTCTTGCAAATTTCAAACCAAGTTAGATGTGCGTACTACTGTTTACCCCCACGTCATAGCAATGAGAGACAACAGATTTTTGCAGCCTGGTTATGCAATATCCTGTTGCTTTTGGAATAATAATAATTGGTTTTATTAGAGCATAAATTGGTACAGCGGTCTGAGTCACTAATAATTAGAGTTCTCCTGGTAAAGCTACCTGTTACCTCATGAATGATCTGAACAGAAAGAAGCAAGATGATGGACTGACTCATTATATATCTTTTGGTCGATACTTTCTCAAATAAAGCTGTACTCTTAATATTTAATTTTTAAAGCCAGTCTAACAAGGCACTCACTATTTATTGCTGCATTTTTAAGCAATCCACTTAAGAAAGTATGGTAAATGTAAATTTCACTTTATCATATCTGTTTTCCAGTGAATACATTTTCTTTAATTAGGTGTGGTAGCCCTGTGTAACAGTTGTTGTGATTTATGACTTAGACATAGGCTGCTAGTATCTGACTATTGCTGGCTTATATGCTGAGAAACTTGAGTTGTAGTCTGTGACTTCAAAGAGAGCTCATTTTTCCTGGCCTCCTCCTCCATAAAGAAGAGATGACAAACTATGGAAGAAAATCCAACTAGGTCAGCAGCTTGCCTTGCGTCACCTCAGAACTTGCACAGCTCGAGTTAGTGGGCATTAACTGAGCACGAGCTGCGTGTCAAATGTTGAGTCCTGTTCTGCCAAATATACAAAAATGACTAAGACGTCAACTCCTCTGTTGAAGAACTCACAGCCCAGCAGGGAGAGGAACAGACGTTTAACAACTCATGACAAAACAGTGTGAGAAGAGCAATGAAAGAAGTAAACTCAGAAACACAGGTGTAAGAGGAAGTCTTTCTGTTTAGGGCAGAAGTAGGGCAGGGAGAGAAGGTAAGGTCTAAGCTGGGCCTTAAATCGTGAATAGAGTTTTCTTTTAAAAGTAAAAGACGATATGCATTCCAAATGGAAGGAACAGCAGACACAAAGGCATAAAATAAGGGTTGACAAACTATGCCCCATGGACTACATCTGGTCACCCACCTGTCTTGTAAATAAAGTTTTATTGGAACACAGCCATGTCCATTTATGCATCCTCTTAGGCAGCTTTTATGCTTCAGCAGCAGAATTACATAGTTTGGCCTGCAAAACCTAAAGTATTTTACTATCTGGCCTGTTACAGAAAATGGTTGCCAATCTCTGGCATAAAACAGCATGGCCTAGTGGGCTGACTCAAAACTGTTTTGTAGTGCCGTAAAGTCAGCCACTCACTGAGTCCTAACCAAGCGCACTTGTGCATTGCTTCACTCCTCTAAAATCTCTATAACGAATGAGGTGCTTTTACTGCCTCCACAAATTGCCTGCCTAGCTTCGGAAGCATTTCATTGTTCTACAGATTGCATAGCACCAGAATCACTGAGGTCGGCCAGCCAGTTGATACTTATGCTTTTCCTCCCAGCACACAGAATACTATAGTAGGCAGGACGCCTTTCCCTGCTCTGTTGAAAGGATGTGTAGTTTACGTGTGCTTACAACACCCTAGAGCAGACCTCCTCTGCAGACATGAGGAGGAGGACACCTCTCAGAAGAGTAAATAATTTTAGTAGTGTGGTGCAGGAAATGTCACTTTTTAAAGTGCTATTTATAACTGCTTGTTATAAACAACATAGATATAAATGGGATTGAATTTAAAACTTACTTCTTTTTCATCATAGGACCATAGAAGAATTGATAGTTCTCTGAATAATGCTTTTTTGTTTGCTTGTTTCAGTATTTCTAAATTTGAAGAAAGATGCTGCTTTCTTTATGTGCTCCACAATTCTGATGATTTCCAAATCTATTTCTGTACAGAACTTCATTGTAAAAAGTATGTATTAATCATTGTGTGTGAAAAAGATTCTTCTTACCTGATCATTATTTTCAACTAATGAGTGAACATGTACCTTCTGTGAAGAATTCATGGCTATGTGGTTATATAAATATTTTATTTGGGCTAATATTTTATAATTATGTCATAAATTTAACAGATTTTGGGGGGGGTTCTTTAATAAGTCAAACTTTATCTTAGTCATAACTTATTTTCCCACAGATGAAACATTAACCAAGACTTACTGGTTAATTGTTAAATATTGTAATGCATACTTTAAGTGCTCACTTACTGATATAAATCATCTCAGTATCATATACAATAGTACCTCTTTACCTTGGCTCGTATTAGTTAGATTCACCTGGTAAGCTTTGAAGAAACATACATGGCCCCCACCTCAGACTAATTATATTGGGTGTTCTGGTGGGGGTGAAGCCTGGGTTAAGAGCCGGTGATCTGATCTATGCCAATAAAAGAGATCATCCAAAAATCCATGGACTGCATTGTATGTTTGTGTTTTTCTCCATTGTATGTTTCTCTTGGGCTAATAATTAAAGTCTTCTTACTTCTTTAGAACACTGTGACTGTGGGAAACTAGAGAAGTGAGTGATAATTTAGAAGCCAAAGTATAGGTGAAAGTTAGTTTGGACTCAGAATTTTGCTGGGGATTGTTCTTATTTAAATAATTACTATTTAACTTCATTATAAATGACTGATACACTAACTACAATATACAGTCGTTCATTTTTATCTTGGTGTGAAAAAGAAAAGTGTTTGTTGAATCCACAATTCTTGGCTCAAGCTTTATCTTTATTATTATAAAACATATGGTAAGGGAAAAAAAAACACTTGGAAATAAGAAAATTCCTAGCTCTTGTATGGACTAATTATCCACTTACACTTAAACTCTCGAGTCTGTTGACTTATTTCTATGATAATTACAGCTAAGATTTATGAAGTGTGTGCCCCGGGACGAATATTTCAGTCTTCAAAGAAACCCCATTAGATGGGTAGTATTAATATCTCTATTGAAAAGAACAAAAAAGTAGTCCTGGAGAGTATAGCCTAAAATCATGTAGTCAATAAGCATAAAAATCTGGGGTTTGAACCAGGCACAGGAGACTTCAGAATGCAAGCTTCTGAAAATTACACTAGTGCTCCCATCCCACTGCTGAGTGTTATATTCTGCCTAGAGATGTTCATACTGAAAATTTTTACATGAGTGGCTGATGCAAATCCTTAACCCAGATCTTAAATTGTGTCTGTAAGAGCAGATTTTTTTTCTTTTGATCTTTCACTTTATTCTTCCTCTTGGTTGAACTAGCTTTTCTCTCTCACTCATTGTGCTGTTTAATCATCATGAGTGCATACTGTTATTCCAATCATGCTTGGGAATTTTTTTCTTGTCATGGACCTCTAAGAAATGTGTATAGAGATAGGAAGAGTGAGGAAGTTGACACCACATGAGAACTCCATCAATGGGGTCCAAGTTCCAAGACAGACTTTGTTCATCATCATGATCTCAATGGCCAGAACAGTTCTTTATCCTAGTAGACACTCAGTGAGTATTTGTTGAATGAATGGATGGATGGGTGGGTTAGAAAGATTCTGAGTTGTGTTAGGGAAACTTTTCTTGTCACACCATAACCTGCTCTTCCCTTGGTCTGGCATCACATAGCTTGACCTGCCTGTGGGATCATCAGCCCTTGTGCACAGTGCTTCCCGGCTTTATGTCTGTGAACCATCAGCCTCCTCTCAGAACAGACTAGCCACAGCAATCAGGATGCCAATCTGTTTGTCACCATAATCACTTTGCTTGTCTCTTAAATGGTCTCCAGAAAAAAAAAAAAAAAAAAAAAAAAAAAAAAAAACTTTACAAGAAGAGTTCCTGAAGAAAAATGTATTTGAAGTGAGGCATTAGGTTAGAAATTTCTAGAAAATTCTACCAACCTGTATTTTCTTTTTGAAAAATTGTATTTTTCACATGATTGTGATAGTGTGTTATTGCCTGGTTCTAGAGACTCTCTTAGCTGTCAGTTTTGGTTCTGAAGTCACTTTGAGATGTACTTGCTTATATTTACTATTGTTTGTGTTATGGATGCTAATGTGCTAACTTGTATTGTAGGTTTTTTGAGATGGTGAACACCATTACCGAAGAGAAGGGGAGAAGCACAGAGGAAGGAGACTGTGAAAGTGACTCGCTGGAGGTAATGACTTAGGTGTCCATCTACATTTAGAGTTCATTTTAAAACAAACTATTTGAAGCCTTACTGAGGCAGGAGGCAGGGTGTATGAAGGGTAGGAGACTGTCTGTAAGCTTTCCTTTAATGTTAAAAACAACTTCTGGAATCCCTTTCATAAAAAAGGGCTAAAGAGTTAACATCAGAGAATTTTTATTCCGCAGCACCAAGTGTTAGCATTTAACTTATCTGATAGCAAGTAACTATGCTTTATCTATGACAGTGTCAATGCATGGGCCATGGTGTCCTTACACATTTTCTATTCTCCTCTGAGATATGTGCAATTCAGACAAAGAAGATTCAGTGAAGATTCTGGTTGATAGCACGCTTGTGGCAGGCGTTAATATGCTACCCAGAGAACCCGAAACCATGAGAGATTAATGGAATTAAGAGAGGAGGGGATAACAATGACTTCAAATGTTGTTCTTTTCAACTGGAATCCTTTTACTAATGTCTGATGGACACAGATCACTATGGATACCTACTTTTATATCGTTTTTATTTTTATTTTTGTAGAGACTTGGTCTCATTATGTTGCCCAGACTGGTCTTGAATTCTTGGGCTCAAGCAATCCTCCTACCTCAGCCTCCCAAAGCACTACAATTACAGGCATGAGCCACTGCACCTCACTGCTGGTTACCTACTTTTAGTTTGTGTCCATTTTGTCTGCCATGTGTGCTGTGTGAAGAGGAGCCTTCCTCCACTGCAAGGACCAATGCTAGAGTGTGTCAAGAATGCTGACTCCAGCATCTTCAGTGTCTGAAGGATGACACTTCTCCAGGCTTGACACATGGCCACCATTTTCTCCAAGCTCTTCCCAGTGTTTGACTTGGGAGAGAACTCTGAATCCAAGTATCTTAGTCCACTGGGCTGCTATAACAAAATACCGTAAACAATGTGGCTTATAAATAGCAGACATTTTATTTTCTTATAGTTCTGGAGGCTGGGAAGTCCAAGATCAAGGTGCTGGTAGATTCAGTGTCTGGTGAGGGCCTGTTCCTCATAGAAGGTGCCCTCTTGCTGTGTCCTTACATGATAGAAGAAGCTGACTAGCTCTCTGTGGTCTCTCTTACCAGGCCGCTAATGTTACTCTGCTCTGCCTTCAAGACCTAATCACCTCCCAAGGGCCTCACCTCCTAATAACCAGCACCTTGGGGTTATGATTTCAACACAGGAATTTGGAGAGGACACAAATACTCAGTTCATACCTCCAAGCCGTACTGAAAATTATATTTTTAATGTTAAAGTAAAATTGAAGAAACTGTCGCTCACCAGTCTAATTGGCATACTTATTTATTAGATCACATTGATAATGTCATCTCATAAACTAAAATTTTTATAAAAACACTGAATTAGTAAGGTAACAGTTGAGAAAAAATTTTAATATAATCAATAGTTTGTTTTTTGAGACCAGCTCTTGCTCTGTTGCCCAGGCTGGAGTTGGAGTGCGGTGGCACAATCATGGCTCATTGTAGCCTCTTGACCTCCTGGGCTCAGCAATCCTCCCACTTCAGCCAGGGCATGCCACCACACCCAGCTAACTTTTTGTTGTTTGTTGTTTTGTTTTTGTTTTTGTTTTTGTTTTGGTGGAGATGGGATTTCACTTGTTGCCCAGGTTGGTCTTGAACTCCTGGGCTCAAGCAGTTCTCCCGCTTCGGCCTCCCAAAGTGCTGGGATTATAGGGATAAGCACCACACCTGGCCTATAATAATAGCCAGTTGTTAACTCTGCCTGTAGTTAAGTTCTATGATTATCTAGCAATTGTATAGCTTTAATATTTGGAGTTAAGCCTAAGGCTCTTTCATTAAAGTTGTAAAAAGATGACGGACCTAATTTGGAAAAAAAAATTCCTATGCATTAGCTTGCTGTCTATAGAAGTAATAGATGATAATACTTATTTATGTATGTTTTATATTTTACAATTTTTTATTTCTTATTCAAGCGATTGTTAGGAATTAGCTTTCTTGACTCCTACTTCAGGGCTCGTTTGATTATACCTTGTTATCTCTGTTTCTGTGTTAAATTTTGCTTCAGTTGATACACAGCAGTTTGCCAAGGTAAAACTTAAAGAAATTGAAAATGAAACGATTCTATCAATAATGTAGAATTATGAAGGAGATGACTGGAAAATTTATAAAGTCTTCTGCAATGTTACAAATTTCTGGCTTTTTTTTTTTTTTTTTTTTTTTTTTTTTTTTTTTTTTACCAGAGATAGCTATCCTTTGTTTCATACCCTCCTTTCAGGAATTAACTGCTTCTTACCAAAAATATGCATAGCCTAGCCAGGCTGTGGTAACCGTATTACACAAGGTTGGTCTTTATAACCGATTGAATCGATCGTTCACAGGCTCTACTCTGGGAACTATTCTAAAAACCATATGCATAGCTTAACACAGCTTTAATTGCCTTAGAATTTAGCTAGCTGATTTTTCTAAGCCCCAGTTTTCTATAATGTAAAGGAAGAAAGGGGTGAAAACTTTTCAAAGAGCTAGCAGGTGGACCCACTCCCAGATCCCGTATTCAGTATGCAGTAGTATATGGGGTGAGCTTTGTGAGAGACCCTCCCTAATTAGGCAATTCTATGCAAGCACTGGGAAACACTCTCACCAACTGAAGAAGGAGGGAAATGCTAAGGTTTCTTCCTAGTAATATCCAGAGGGTTTTAGTCAGTCTGCTGACCTCACAAAACACAGCTTGTATCATATTGCTCTGATTCATCAAAGTGCTCCTAACAGCCTTTTCAAGCAAGTTCAAGGATTCTATTTTAACATTAGAAAACATTCTGTCATGCCTGTAATCCCAGCACTTTGGGAGGCCGAGGTGGGTGGATCACGAAGTCAAGAGTTCGAGACCAGCCTGGCCAACATGACGAAACCCCGTCTCTACTAAAAATATGAAAAATTAGCTGGGCATGGTGGCAGGTGCTTGTAATCCCAGCTACTCGGGAGGCTGAGGCAGGAGAATCGCTTGAACCCGGGAAGCAGAGGTTGCAGTGAGCCAAGATTGTGCCACTGCACTTCAGCCTGGGTGACAAGAGTAAAACTCCATCTCAAAAAAAAAGAAAAGAAAACATTCTGAAGTCGGGTGTGGTGGCTCATGCCTGTAATCCCAGCACATTAGGAGGGTAAGGTGGGTGGATCACTTGAGGCCAGGAGTTTGAGACCAGCCTGGCCAACATGGTGAAACCCTGTCTCTACTTAGCTGATTGTGGTGGCGTGCACCTGTAGTTCCAGCTACTCAGGAGGCCAAGGCAAGAGAATCGCTTGAACCTGGGAAGTGGAGGTTGCAGTGAGCCGAGATCGCACCATGACACTCCAGCCTGGGCTACAGAGTGAGACTTGGTCCCAAAAGAAAAAAAAAGAAAAGAAAAGAAAACATTCTTACATTTCTATCCTTTGATTTCATTAGATTAATGTAAAATTTCTGACCCAGAATGGCTTCTACAGTATTCCCAATGGACTTTAGAGCCTGTAGGAAGAATTCAAGCAGACTGGCTTCAAGAGTCTTGGCTTAGTTTGCCATTGTGCCAGCTAGTGATATTGCTGATGTTTTTTGTGGGTGTTCTGTTAGCAAAACATGAATGAATGCATGTTTACAGGGATGCTCTGGACTGGAGGATGGTGAGATCCATCGTGGTTGTCCCTCTCCCTGAAGGTCCTTTTGTAGCCAGGGCACCTTTCCAATATGAATTATTAAGCCTTAACATGTATTTTTGCATAACTTATAACTCTCCATTATGTATTTGGTTACATTTCTTAGATGTTTTCAACATTCTTTATTAAAGTTATTTTATCAGCATCCTGCATATTTGATTTAAATGAATTCTTTAATTTCATTACCACAAACTGAACTCAAACTTCAGCCCATGAATAACAAACTAAAAATAATTCCTCCACTTCCAATTCTTTACAGTGGAAACAAGAAGAATTACTTTAGAGATCATCTTAACACAATGGTTAAGATTTGTATGCAGAATAATTATTTTCTGATGTTTACCTCAATTGAAGGTAGAATTAGAGTTGTTTCAATACATGTGTCAATTATCCTTGAAGCCTTTGGCTACCTCGGCCCAGAACAAAATAAAAATGTTGGCAAGGTCAGGAAATGCTACTTAATGTTTTTAACTTCACTTAGGGTGTTGTCAGCAGTCAGCAAACAGTAACTATTAATGTGGTTCTATAAACTACAAATGTGAAACTAATTCCTAGAATTTGAAAGACTTCTTAGAAGCCCAAAGCAGGAACTGTTTTTCATTCTGACTGGAACAATAAGGTTTATTTGAAGCAGTACAACTGTGAGAGGGATTCGGCTTCTTTCAGGTCACCAGCCCCTTCTTCCTTCTGATTCAAGCTAGATCTACTAAGAACTCCAGGCTGGGGTCAGGAGCCTTGGGCCCTGGTTCTGACCTTTGCCAGCAGTCAGTTTCATAACCCCAGACAAAGTTCATACTCCTGCTGGGCTAAGATTACTTCATTCCTTAAGTTAGAGTTGAAAAGATGATTTTTTTTTTTTTTTTTTTTTTTGAGACAGAGTCTCGCTCTTCACCCAGGCTGGAGTGCAGTGGCATGATCTCGGCTCACTGCAACCTCCGCCGCCTGGGTTCAAGCAGTTCTTCCACCGCAGCCTCCTGAGTAGCTGGGATTACAGACACCCACCACCATGCCCAGCTAATTTTTGTATTTTTAGTAGAGACACGGTTTCACCATGTTGGCCAGGCTGATCTTGAACTTCTGACCTCAGGTGATCTACCCGCCTTGGCCTCCCAAAGTGGTGGGATTACAGGTGTGTAAGCCACCGCGCCGGGCCAAGAGCAAGAAGATCTTTAATGTCATTTCCTACCTCTAATTTTTAAAATAATATCCAAGATTGGTATAAATTGTACAAGGTTATTTCAAACATAACGCAGTACCACTTCTCAGAGAAGGACTTTTCTGTCTTTTAACAGAAAGAAAATCTATTTCTTTTGATTCAAAGCTATGCTTTTTGACTCAAGGATGTATTTTGACATGGAAGGATCATGAACTCATATCTTAAGTAATTTAATATGTTATTATTATAATACGTTTATATTGAAATCATCAAACAATTGATGAGAGTTAACCAGCCTTGGTCTCCATTGTTCTTCTTCCTGCCTTCCATGTCTTCATTAAGAGTAAAGGCATCTACCCAGTAACCCAAGCCAGTTTCCTGAGAAACCCCTCCCAATCCCCTCTTAATCCCTCATGCCCGTTCTTTCCTGCAGCCCCTTCATTTCATCTTCTCAGTCACTCCCCTGATCTCAGGTCTTCACCCTCTATCATAGCTTAACATGTCTCATGATTTGTCTCTGTTATCATCAGAGAAATCTCTCATACAGATTTAATCCTGTGACTCCCCAAATTAAAAACCTTTGATGCTTCTTTTTGTTTTTTGATACAGAGTCACACTCTGTTGCCCAGGCAGGAGAGCAGTGGTGCAATCTCGACTCGCTGCAATCTCCGCCTCCTGGGTTCATGCAATTCTCCTGCCTCAGCCTCCTGAGTAGCTAGGACTACAGGCATGCACCACAATGCCCAGCTAATTTTTGTAATTTTAGTAGAGATGGAGTTTCACCATGTTGGCCAGGCTGGCTTTGAACTCCTGACCTCAAGTGATCCGTCCACTTGGGCCTCCCAAAGTGCTGGGATTACAGTCACCACGCCCAGCTGATGCTCCTTTTTGTAGAAGGAGGTATTTGCACCATACAACATTCTCACCCTTCTGGCTGTAGCTTCCCCTTTCCTTTCCACCCTGTGGTCCAGCGGTGCCAACCTCCTTTCCACTTTCCAGGTGGCCATGCTTCTCCGACCTCTGGGCTTGACATGCAGATGCCCAACCTCACAAGCTTTTCTGCCCAGTCCCACTTAGTGACCAAAGCCTTATTTTTTCAGATCCAGGTCCTGTGTCCTTTTCTCTTTGAATCATTTCTCAACTCCCCATCTTACTTTTTTCTCGTAGCATTTTGGCCCACTCCTCTGGCCTAGCTCTTCTCAATGCATTGTAATCTGGTAGCCAGCACTGGACTGGACTGTTAATGTCCCATGGCAGGATGGTGGCTTTATGCCCTTTTTAATCACATGAGCTCGCATGGTGCCAGGTGTCCAAGCAGAAGAGATTCAGTCTGAAGGGTCTGAAGCTGGGCAGTGACAAAACCAGAGTTGTTTTAATATTAGGTTGTAGCAATAATGGCAAAAAACACAATTACTTTTGTACCAACCTAATATCTCAAACTGGGAGGAGAGAGATATGGATGGGAGAAGGCCTCCAATCCGTATGGACCTCTCTGCTTGAGCCCGAGAGGTCAAGGCTGCAGTGAGCTAGAATTGCGCCACTGCAGTCCAGCCTTGGTGACACAGCCAGACCCTGTCTAAAAAAAAATAGAAAAAAAAAAGTGACATTATTTTCATTTGACTCAAATATCTGCAGGGTGATGAAAGACCTTACTGTTTTCTTTTCTGATGATTGGCCTCATATACCTTAGTAATTATGGTTTAGAATTTATTTTAGTCAGTTTGGAATCATCATGTAGAAAACTTTAACATCCTATTTCTATTTTTGTGCAGATATGAAACTGAATACCCAGTTACTTCCCTGACTGAGAAAATACATCACTTATAGTGTTGTATGATAGGAGTATCGATTCGTTATTCATTCATTCATTCTGTTGGGAACAGGGAAAAACCTTTTTCTTCTACCAGCTTATGTTCAATGGTCGGGGGCCTGCAAATTAACTGACAAAAGACAAGTTAATAGGAGAACAGACAAACTTAATTCTTTTGTTTTGTTTTGCTTTTCAAACAGAATCTCCCTCTGTCCCCCAGGCTGGAGTGCAGTGGTGCGATCTCGGCTCATTGCAGCCTCGATCTCTTGCGCTCAAGCGATCCTCCCACCTCAGCCTTCTGAGTAGCTGGGACTACAGGTGTGCACCACCACACCTGATTAATTTTTGTATTTTTTGTAGAGACAGGGTTTCACCATGTTGCCTAAGCTGGTCTTGAATTGCTGGCATCAAGCACTCTGCCTGCCTCAGTCTCCCAAAGTGCTGAGATTACAGACGTGGGCCACCGTGCCTAGCCAAAGTTTATTCATGTAGTCAATGCTAAGTCAATGAAAGAGACTTACACAAAGAATTGGCTCCCTAAACAGCTACAGTTGAGTGCTTATACATCATCTTAGTAAGAAAGAGGGTTAGGACTTTAAGAAAGTGAATGGTGGGGAACTAATGAGAAACAAGTGCGAGGAACAGAAAGTTTTGATGAGGTTTTGTTTATGCAACATCTCCTCTAGGTGCAAGTGGTCCATCTCTCCTCTTTGGTCATTAACCTCCTGGAGGTTATATTTTAGGAGGCATTGCTTATGTCTGCAAAAGAAGTTTAGATCAGGATTTTTTCTGCTGCTGCTGTTTTTCTGATGTTTTCAGCCTAAAATCATCTTCTTGCACATCAGTGGGTCCAAGTGGATCTCACTAATGCACTCACATAGTTTTTGGACAGCTATTGAGTGGAAGGCATGATTCCATGTGCTGGAGAGACGGCAGAGAACAAAATGGAGAAAACTTCCTGCTCTCACTGAGCTTACATGCTCTCATCTAAGTCCTAATCGGGTTCAACTCCGCTTGGCTTCCGAGATCAGAAGAGATTGGACGCATTCAGGGTGGTAGGGCTGTAGACTGAGCTTACTTTCTAATGAGAGATGGACAATAAACACAAATAAGTAAAATACCATCTATAGTATGTTTGATGGTGATCCGGGTTAAGGAGAATAATAAACCAGGGAAGGGTTCAGGAAGTTACAGAGTAGCAGGGACGTGTAATTTTAGACAGGAAGGCCTGGGAGGCTCATTAAGAAGGTAAGATTTAGGCCGGGTGTGGTGGCTCACACCTGTAATCCCAGCACTTTGGGAGGCCGAGGCGGGTGGATCATTTACTGAAATACAAAAATTAGCTGGGCATGGTGGCAAGAGCCTGTACTCCCAGCTACCCTGGAGGCTAAAGCAGGAGAATTGCTTGAACCTAGGCACTCCAGCCTGGGCGACAGAGTGAGACTCAAATAAATAAATAAATGAAGGTGAGATGTGAATACAGATATAAGGGAGGAGAGATCCATCACACTAGATATTTGCACCTGCAGTGTTTTTGGCATTCTATTAATGTTATCAGTAGTTACTAATGTTTTGGCATTTACATATTAAGAAGGCCATACAGACCGAACATTAACAAAGCTGCCATTGGAGTCTTCGAAGTGATTACTCACCTAACGTGGTTAAGCCCCCGCCGAAAGTGCATGGGTTTTTCTAAGGTAGTTGTTTCCCTCGAGAGTGCAAGGACTCAGTGAGTCACCACGTCGTTGTTTGGCCTTGTCAATATTGTCTTCCTACACTGATTCTCTTCCCACTACCGGTTTAGATTGTTCTGGGCAGACAGCAATAAAGAGATGATTCTAGAAAAATTCTCATGATTGCCTCAGAATGAAATTCTTGTTTCCCTTAGCAACAACCTGATTTGCTAACCTATTACCATAGAAATAGAATGTAAAATATATAAGCAATGTAATGTTATCTTTTAGTTTTTAAAACCCTCCTTTCCCCGCCCCCCACCACTGTTTTTTTCTGTATTTGTCGTTAACAGACCTTACCTTTCTTGGTTTGAGGTCCAGGCTCTCTTCTACTATTTCTGGCCATTACATAGATAATTCTATATCCTTCTAGGCTGAACCAGTCTCTTGCGTCTTTTCAGCTTTCTTTCAAAACTACAATTTCAATTTCTATCTATATCTCGTCAGAATAGAAAAGGGAGATAGAAAAAGCAGCAATTACCCACAGAGATGGTTTTACTTAAATCACACTGCTCTTTTTACAAGTCCTTTTCATTTTTACTATCACCATTTTGCTCAACAGGAGTCAGCTTCTGTATCTAATACATAATCTTTTTAAAAAATAGTCTTCTGATGCCTTAGATTCCTAGGGGAAATGAAAACTGTAGCAGCCTCGTCGAGGTTTATGTATTCTTCACTGTTCTATGTAAGCATACCTGTTGTAGAGTTAGATCTGGTGGTGTACACCTGAGTCCTAGCTATTTGGGAGGATCACTTGAGCCCAGGACTTTGAGTCCAGCCTAGGTAACATAGCAAGACTCCATCTCTTTAAAAAAAAAAGTGCTGAGGATGATGGCTCCCACCTGTACTCCCAGCGCTTGGGAGGCCAAGGCAGGAGGATCAGTTGAGGCCAGGAGTTCAGGGCCGGCCTGGGCAACATAGCAAGACCATATCTCTACAAAAAATAGAAAAAATTAGCTGGACATAGTGGTGTACACCTGAAGTCCCAGCTGTTGAGAAGGCAGAAGTGGGAGGGTTGCTTGAACCCAGAAGTTCAAGGCTGCAATGAGCTATGATGGCACCACTGCACTCCGGCCTAGGCGACAGCAAAACACTCTTTAAAAAAGAAAAAAAAAAAAAGATTGTAAATGTATCTATTGGAAAAATGCTTTCACCCAAGAATAAACCAATAATGATTCTAAAGGTTTGGTTTTGGGATCTAGCTCTTTTTTAAAAAAGTGCTCATCACATTTTTCTATAACTTGATTAATTAATTAAACAAAAAATTACTAAGCATCTACTACAAGCGACATGCTAAAACTGGGTTAGAGTAATTATGGATGAAGTCCCAATTCTCAAAGAGCTCAGTGTCCAGACGAGGATGACAGAGGCAGCCCTATGACCTTGAAGGGCATTGTCTTAGTCCATCCAGGCTGCTATAACAAAATGCCTTAGACTGGGTAATTTATACCCAACAGAAATGCATAGGTCACCGTTCCAGAGGCTGAGAAATCCAAGATCAAGGCACCAGCAGATTCAGTGTCTGGTGAGGGCCTACTTTCTCTAGATGGTACCTTCTGTGGGTGCTCACATGGCTGAAGGCTCAACCGGGCTCCCTCAAGCCTCTTTTATAAGGGGACTAATCCCGTTCATGTGGGCTCTAGCCTCATGACCTAATCACCTTCTAAAGGGCCTAACTCTTAATACATTGAGAATCGGTTTCAACATACAGATTTTGAGGGTGCTGGAGACGGGGGTACACAAACATTCAGACTGTAGCAGGCATTTATGCTGTGCTAAGGGGTTTGGATTTCATCCGGAAAGTAACAAGCTGCCAATAAAATAGATGCAGTGGCACTGACATGGAAAGCTCACGTGGAACTTTGGACTTTGGAAAGTTCACTGTCAACTTAGTGCAGAACAAATTGGGGAATGGAGCCACATGGAGGAGAAAAGCCTCTGAACTTTGTTTTGCAGAGAAGTGCTTCTGTGCTGCTTCTACAGAGATTCTGAGGCAATTGCAGTGAGAATAAGGAGTAAAATGGATTTGTGAGATTTTAAGAAGAAAAATCTGAGAACAGTTGACAATAAATTTGAAATATGGAGTAAGAGAAGGAAAAAAGCAAAATTCTAAGAGGACAGTGGCTACCAGATGTCTGCTTGAAAAAGCAAATGGATGTTCAATCTATATTAACAATATACTGTAATATCTTTATAATACTGGTGTTTGGAAACAAGTAGTGATCATTACCCTGTAAGCTCTTATTCTATGATAGGGTTTCCCTAGTGCATAGGTAGTGGAAAGGATACAAAATCTGGAATCTTACAAGCTGGTTTCAAATCACGACTCTGATATATTTTCACTGAAAAAAAAAATTCTGATCATTTGTAAATTGAAAGTAATCAGAAACCTACTATGATATTATGATAGTCAAGTGAGGTGGGTTATCGAAAGTTGTTTTTTTTTTTCCTTTAAAATTATAAAGCATTGTAGTGTAAAATGGTGGTGGTACTAGATTCAGTGTATAGGTTTCTAATCCTTTGAGAGGGCACATTGTCAAAGTTGAGCTTCTTTAGTGATGGTCCCTGCCCTACCTCCTGCTGACTGGGTCCCACTGGTAGAATTCCGGCGTGGCAGGCACAGCATTGCAAAAGTCTAGACCACAGGAATTGGGTGTGGAGACTTGGGCTCCTTCAGGTGGCATTGTTTGGATTATGCTTCCTGCCTCCTCACAGGAGCCCAGTTTTAACTCTGAGTTAGGGCATGTTGCTAAATGATCCCTGCTGCCTGTTCCTTCACTCTGACCACCTACCTGATCATCTGCCCTGGACCAAGACAGTCTTCAGCTTTACGTTAGGCAGCCAGAACAGGGTTTTCTCTAATGTGCCACTGGATACTTGGCAATGGGTAAGCAGTCATCTCCCTTCCAGAGTTTGGCCTCTGTCCTGAGCCAGAGAAGGGTTCATGCTAAGGAGGCCAGTGCTCACTCCAGCCCTAGCATTGTATTAGGCATAATTTTCCCCAGAAGACACCACCTGACCTCCTTCTATAAGGGCTTGGAAACCTGTGGAAACAAATAACCTGGAGCTGTTAGGAACATGCTCCACCCCAGCCCCATCCTCTCGAGTCATGCATGTGTACCCAAGAGTGTGCAGAGTGATCTGATGAGCTCCCTTTGTAGGTAATGTGCCCTTTTATGATCTGTCTTTCGTATTTTGTAGTTGCACTATATCATATCTGAGTGAATTTGTTTTTATTTTTCCTATTTAGGGCTGAATTTCTGGAAGTTGTATTCAATTCTCTTTCAAGTCTGGCCTTTTTTAGAATATCTCATCTTCTCATTTTTAAATATTTTATATCTTTATGTTAAACGTACATATTTTATAACTATATTCTATCATATCTGACTTAATGAAGTCTTGAGGATTGGGATTTGTCATATATATTTTCACTGATGTTGAATTGTTTCCTTACATAATTTATATTTTTTGGATTGTGAATTCAACTTTAGTGGTGCATTATCAGTAAGAATTCTGCATAGCAAACTTCAAGGGGTCTACCATTAAAATGTTTTTCCTTTGTTTCTGCCAGGCACTCCAGGGATATCCCAGGCTCAAGAGCAATTATGAGTATTACAATAAGTGTTAATTTGAAGTTCAAACAGCCAGGATCAGCTATGGTTGAACGTGTTTAGAGAAGACCTATTTTTGCTCCTCCAGAGCTCAGTCTTGAGACAAACCAGCTTTCTTTTTGTTTCACAGTGTAGTGGGCTGACTTTTCTAATCTACCCTTTCATCAAGGGCCTGGTTTTGTGTGTTTCTGCTGTTTGCCTGGCATAGGCACTAGGCCATACTTCCTATCCCCTCCTGGGCATTAAAACCCAAGCCCCACATGAGAGGTCAGCAAACAATAGCCCTAGGATCAAGTCCAGCTCACTGTTAATCTTGGTAAATAAAGCCTTATTGGAACATAAGCATGTCCATTTGTTTATGTATCAGCTGGGCTGCTTTCACATCACAATGGCAGGATTGAGTAGTTGCTACAAAGACTATATGGCTCTCAAAGCTAAAACATTCACTACCTGACCTTTTACCAAAAAACGAGCATGAACTCCTGCCCTAGATTAATGAAACTGAAAATCCTGCCTTCATCCCTACCTTTTGAGCTTCAGGAGTTCTTGTGATTACCTGCTAGTATTCCTTTCCTCTTCATTTCTAGCGTCTGCAATCACCTTTACTCTTTAGTAAGCCCAGCTAGACATTTAAAAGTATGTCTGTTTTATTTTACCTATGTGTTTTTAGCAGGAGGCTTCTCAGGTATCTGGTCTACCATCTTGCCAAATCCAGAGCCTCTCTTCTACTGTGTTGGTAGCAATATGTTATTCTTTTTCTGTTTCCTTGACTTGACCATTAAATTTATTCATGTTAAATTTTTATTTTCTAATGGATTTGTTTAATATCATGACATTTTTCATCTACCTAACTCCATATCTATGGAATTTGATAAATAATGCTTTTCTTCTCATATAAAAAATGATTGTGTAATTCCCATGGTCATTTCCTTTTTAACCCATTGGTTATTTTAAAGTAAAGTAAAATATACTTTTGGCTGTCTTATTTTTAGTGTTCTGTGCTCAGAGATCATGGTCTTTATGATATCAGTTCTTTGGAATTTGTTGAAATTTTTCTCTGTTGTCTAATATGTGATCAATTATATATTTTTATATATGCATGAAAGGAATCTGTATCTGGGTGCAGAGCTTTCTCTGTAGATGTAATATCAGACTTGTTTATTGTGCCATTAGATTCTCTATTTTAAAATCTGTGTGCCAGATACATTCCTTTCTAAAAGAGTTCTGTTAAAATCTATTGTGGTTGATATTTGCGTATTTTTCTCTGAAATTGTATCAACTCTGCTTTATATATTTCAAGGCTATGTTGTTAAAGAACATAAAAACTCATGATCATTGCCCTCTTCTTAGATTACTCATCAGTATTAACGTTAAGTTTGTTGACTTATACATGTTAGAAATCATTTTTTTTTTTCCTTTGAGATGGAGTCTCTCTCTGTTGCCCAGGCTGGAGTGCAGTGTCGCCATCTCAGCTCACTGCAACCTCCATCTCCCAGGTTCAACCAATTCTCCTGCCTCAGCCTCCTGAGTAGTTGGGATTACAGGCATACAGCATCGCACCCGGCTAATTTTTGTATTTTCAGTAGAGACGGGGTTTTGCCATGTCTAGGCTGGTCTCAAACTCCTGACCTCAGGTGATGCACCTGCCTCAGCCTCCCAAAGTGCTAGAATGACAGGCATGAGCCACTGCACCTGGCCAGAAATAATTTTTTTAATGGCCAACTCAGACCCTGCTGTGCATTGAATCTAACTATGGACTGCCAGCTTTAAACTCCAGCAAAATGTAGACTATGTGAAAAGCTTGTTCTAATGTTCTTTCCCGGGGGCCTGTAGTTTTGTGCTGGGTTTCTACAGGGACATGCCTTGATCATGTGATGGCCCTAAATCCTTTAGTTCAGTCCAACACAAAGGATGTGGCTTTGGGGTGATGCCTCCAGATCTGAGGAGGTCTTTACTGAATCCTTTCTGTAGATCCAGTTTTCCATATTTGGCTGACACACTTGACAGTTTGCAGTTTAGAGCTATAGATATTTCCTTTCTACATCAGAGATAAACATTTTCCTCTATTTTTCATTTAAAAAAAATGTTTCTGGGTCTTGGGGAGTGGGGGGTGGGTTGAAGTAAAATAATCCTGACTTTATCATCGGCAGCTGGTAAGATGTCAAAATTTTCTTCTTACCCAAAGCCTTTCAGTGGTTTTATTCCCCTGGCAGTGTGAAATGCTTTGGCAGCATCAAAAGTGAATAACAAAAGGACGATTTATTAGATGTGATAGACATTGATAGATGTTCATGCTAGTTATGCACTGTTTCATTGATCTCCAGAATCAATGAAAAACAGGACTGAGTGGGTAAAAGAATCCACATGGCTTTTGGAGAAGCACTTCTATGAAGTTAACTATGTAATCCCCACTGTATTTGTAACAGTTGTGAAAACATAAACACAATATCTGCTTTATGTTGGGAGTATTTATTTGTTCATCCTTGAAGCACTTCTTAGAACTTTGGCCTGTTAATGCCATCTGATAAGATAAGGAATAATGCTCTTGGAAAAAAATCGATGTTTGAAATGTAGAATGAACTAACGTTTCAATCTTTTCTCCCCGTTTTTCCTTTTGTAGTATGACTATGAATATGATGAAAATGGTGACAGAGTCGTTTTAGGAAAAGGCACTTACGGGATAGTCTACGCAGGTCGGGACTTGAGCAACCAAGTCAGAATTGCTATTAAGGAAATCCCAGAGAGAGACAGCAGGTACAGTAATTGTGGCTACTAAAAGCTGTTCTATAGTACTTTGGGTTGTTCATAGTATTTTAGAAAATATTGATGACATTCTAATGAATGAAACTCTGACATTGAGTCAATTAGCTCCTTCTGAGGTTTAGCTGCTGCATCGTTCAGTGTTTGAAGTTCCAGACTGGTGGGGAAGAACGGGGCTTTCAGAGACTAGAAAAGAGAATGGCCCTGTGTGTGCTGGGCTCAGGTTGTCTTGGATAAAGGTGGATGTATTATATGAATAGATGGGGAATAAGCACTATCAGAAATGGTTTAGGTTGGAACCAGTTCTAAGTTCCAATCGGGCATGTGAGGAGCTTGGAAATTGTCATTCTATCTTAACAAGTGGAAACTGAACAGACTGAAATCAACGGCTCTTCTTGGATTTGTCAGTGAAGTTGCAAGGCAGGCAGCTGCCCCTGAAATTGGAGAGACTGGCGAAGTGAGAGACTCATAACTTACTGAGCAGAAGTCCATGATCAGAAACCTCTGTGGGAACCAGTGCGGGGGTAGGAAAACTGAACTGTAACTAACAAATCTCTAGAGGCCCACTGTGAAGTCTGAGTGAAAAACTCCAGCGGGACCCAGTCACTGGGGGCTGGGGGTGAGGGTCACACTTTCATGAGTTTTGGAGCTTTACCAGGTCCTCACAGAGACCGGAAATTAGAGAAATCCCATTGTGCTTCTGGCAGCAAGAAAGGAAAAGTCACCATTTTAAAATACGCTAGAGCATTCTGTTCTTAACAAGGTCTGTCCACAAGAGACTCTATTTTACCAGAGCCTCACCAAACTGGGGGAAGGGGAGTACCAAATGTAGCCCAACTCTAGCTGTCCTGTCTCATCTAAGGGGGCTAAAGCTAAGAAGCACTTTGAAGCACTTGTAAAATTCACAGCCCAGGGGCACAGACTCACTAAAAGACTGAGACCTAATCATAGACCTATAGAACTCTTCTCCTGCCTGACTGCTTCCCACCATACCACTAAAAGCCTATTTACTGCAGTATTTTCACCGGGGACATCATGTCCACCTTTCTATAGAAAACTATAAGGCATACTAAAAGACAAAAAACACAGTTTAAGCAACATAGCAAGTGTTAGAACCTGAACCAGATATGGCGGGATATTAGAGTTATCAGATTGTGAATCGTATTCACACGCTTAGGGCTCTCATGGAAATGTAGAGATTGTGCAGGAACAGATGGTAATGTAAGCTCAGAGATGGAAATCCTAGGAATAATTTTCAAAAATGCTGGAGATCAAAAACAGTAATAGAAGTGAAGAATGGCTTTCATGGCTTGTTAGTAGACTGGACACAGTTAAAGAATCTCTGAGTTTGGGAATATATCAATAGAAACTTTCAAAATTAAAAAAGCAAAGAGAAAAAAGACAAAAAAACTGGGACAATATCCAAGAACTGTGTGACAACTACAAAATGTATAATATATACATTTTTCCCATTAAAAGTAATGGCAAAAACCGCAATTATTTTTGCACCAACCTATACTTGAAGAAATGAGTTGAACCTCACGTAGTGAGGCCTTGTGAAAGATGGACTCTTTTTTAGAAACAAAAATGTTGTTCAGGAAACTGAAGCACTCTGGTGATAGGATTACCTGTTGCTCACTGCTCTTGTGCTCTGCCTTATGGTTTATTTCTCCAACTAATAATTCTGTCTTCTCTCAACCTTATGATTTCTGTTGCCTTAGGGCTTCCCTTACATCTCTCTGTAAGGCAGTGCTCCTATAATTAGTGAAACACAGTTGTAGTGTATGATACACAGTTGTGTGTGTTGTGTATTCAGTCTGAAAGAGAGAGAATTTGATTATTTAATAGATGGTTATTATTATCCATATTTGGCCAGGCTTTAATGCTGGGCTACATCATGGGCTGATTCTGGCTGCCCTTGAGTCCACGTTCTGTGGCCGTGGTCATAGGCCACGTGACCAGCCTTCCTTAGGAAGGACCCACCCCTGAGCTCCCCAGGTTACCTGTCTACCCCACATCTTCAATTACAGATCTCAAAGGCATCTCAAGGTTAACATGACCAAAACTGAACCTGGATTTTTTTCCTTTTTTAACTTTTATTTTAGAATCGGGGTACATGTGCAGGTTTGTTACAAAAGAATATTGTGTGTTGCTTAGGTTTGGAGTACAAATGAATCCATCAAATATACCTAGGTAGTCAGTATATTACCCAATCGCGAACCTAGATTTTATTTTTATTTACTTATTTTTTTTAAGACAGAGACTCACTGTGTCATTCAGGCTGGAGTGCAGTGGCCCCATCTCAGCTCACTGCAACCTCCACCTCCCGAGTTCAAGCAATTCTCATGCTTCAGTCTCCCAAGTAGCTGGGATTACAGGCCTGCACCACCATGCCCAGCTAATTTTTGTGTTTTTAGTAGAGATGGAGTTTCTCTATGTTGGCCAGGCTGGTCTCGAACTCCTGCCTTCAAGTGATCTGCCCACCTCAGCCTCCCAAAGTGCTGGGATTACAGGCGTGAGCTGCTGCGCCCAGCCATAAACCCGATTTTTATTCCCAAATGTACTCTCCCTAAAGTACTCCTTGTGTCATCAGTTACTGTCTCCCCATCCATCCAGCTGCTCAGGCTAACCTCCAGGGTTCATTTGGATTCCTCTCTTTCTCTTGCACTCCACATCTACTCCATCAATAGGTCGTACTGTTTGTTGTATCAGCCTCTGCAATATATTCTGAATCTCTCTACTCTTTCCGATCACCACAGCTGCACCTCTAATCTAAGCCTTCAGGCCTCTCGCCCGGACTCCCTTCTAGTCTCTGCAGTCACCTCATAATTGGTCTCTGCTTTCATTCTTTCCTCCACTCCTAGTCCATCCTTCTTTGAGGAGTCACAGAGGTCTTTCTGAAGTTAAAATCAAATCATGCAGTGATAATGATGTGTCAGTGAAGGTCCATCGGTTGTAACAAATGGACTACTCTGGTGGGGAATGTTGATAATGGGGGAGACTGTGCATGTTTGGGAACCAGGAGTGTGTGGGAAATCTCTGTACCTCCCTCTCAAATTTTTCTGTGAACTTACAAACTGCTCTAAAAAATAACATCTATTTTTAAAAATCACATAATGTCACTACTGCCTAAAACCCTTCAGTGGATTCTTATTGCAACTAGCATGAAACCCAGAACCCTTACTTTGAATCACAAGGCCACAGGCGATCTGCTTCCTCTGTGGCCTCACCTCCACTCCAGCCACACTGGTGTCTCTCTATCGGGCATACCAAGATCAACCCAGACCTTCGCAGGATTGCCTCATTTTCATCATTTAGGCTTTAATTCAAATGTCAAGCCCTCAGAGAGGTCTTCTCTGACTACCCCAAACTGAAAAAGACACCCCCTCCCATGCAAGCACTGTGCCCGATCCCAGCTCTTTATCCTTAGTGCGTGACTTTCACGCTGCCTCCAGGCTCCGTATGTCATCCCAGAAGGAAAAGGAAAACAAAGCTTCCCAGAACTGCCCAGTATACTTTCCCCTCTGTTGCACTCGCCCAAAATGCCTACCCCTACCTACAAGGAACTAGGAACTCCGGCTTTTTAGCCAGCCATTTGTTTCTCCAAACAAAATCATAGAAAGAGGGAGGAATAGATATTAGGTAAGCAAACAGCTGTTGCTGCCTGCCGCTTCTGTAGTTTCATTCAATTTCATATTTGTTTGGTGTTGTTCCAGCATTTCCTCTTAGTTAATTCATGAGACATGATTACGGATTCTTATGAAACAGCAGTAGAAATTACTCATTAAATACCTAGGTAATATATATAAAGTTGTCATCTTAAAATTTTTCTTTTAGTCCTACAGGTTCTTAAGGATCATATATATAGATAGTATAGATTTGAAACAATATGAAATTTAACGAGGTCATCGCTATCAAATTGCTGCAGCCAAATTCACTAACCTTTAGCCACAGCTCCTCTCTTTTCCCCTCCTGATGGATTTAGGTGGACACTTGGAAGAAACTCACTTTTAAAATCATCCTGTTGTTTAAGTTTATTCAAATGCTGCTATACACACACAAAGCACACCAATACCAACAAGGTGTTTCAGCTCCTGTTCTGTAACAATGCAGTTGGTATATGTGATTTGCGCATGACAAGCCCTTACCTTAAACAGCTGGTGCAGGGCATCTTCTTATTAACAATATAAAGAGATTGCTGACAAGTCTATTATTGTGAAGATACAGCAACCAAAGTTGTTTCTATCCATGTGACCTGGAGGGGTGTGGACGTTCTGTTGAAAAAGATAGCAGTTACAGTTACAAAGGATAATTACAAAAGTAGTGTGATGTGAATAATGCATGATACAACCTCTGTACACTAAACTCCCATCTGTAAAGAAGGATCAGAGCAACGGAAACAATTTCTCCTCTGTTTCCTTCATGTTCGAAAACCACTTTGTTAGAGAATGAAAGTGGTTGTAAGAGAGAAGAGGTAGATTTAGTATGTTCTCATCATCTACCCCCAACTAGTTGTTAATCTCAGGTTGGCTTTCTCTTCTGATATTCTACATATCCTGAACTGGTTATTTTTTTTTTTATTTTATTTATTTTATTTTTGAGATGGAGTTTCGTTCTGTCGCCCAGGCTGGGGTGCAGTGGTATAATCTCGGCTCACTGCAACCTCCGCCTCCTGGATTCAAGTGATTCTTCTGCCTCAGCCTCCCAAGTAACTGGGATTACAGGCACCTGCCACTACGCCCAGCTAATTTTTATATTTTTAGTAGAGACAGGGTTTCACCATGTGGACAGGCTGGTCTTGAACTCCTGACCTCAAGTGATCTGCCCACCTTGGCCTCCCAAAGTGCTGGGATTACAGGAGTGAACCACTGCACCCTGCCATGGACTGGTTATTTCTATGTCATTTTTCACCCAGCTGTATATGAGAGACAACAGGGGAGCTTTTAAAAATACTGATGCTCAAGCTCTACTTCCAAAAATCCTAGGGCGGTCCTGGAAATTAGAAGCCCTTTAGGAAATGTAAATACCGGCCGGGCGCGGTGGCTCAAGCCTGTAATCCCAGCACTTTGGGAGGCCGAGACGGGCGGATCACGAGGTCAGGAGATCGAGACCATCCTGGCTAACCCGGTGAAACCCCTTCTCTACTAAAAAATACAAAAAAAAAAAAAAACTAGCCGGGCGAGGTGGCGGGCGCCTGTAGTCCCAGTTACTTGGGAGGCTGAGGCAGGAGAATGGCGTAAACCCGGGAGGCGGAGCTTGCAGTGAGCTGAGATCCGGCCACTGCACTCCAGCCCGGGCGACAGAGCGAGACTCCGTCTCACAAAAAAAAAAAAAAAAAAAAAAAAAAAAAAAAAAAAAAAGGAAATGTAAATATCCAGTTAAGGTTGGCAACCACTGGTCTAGATGGTTAGCAGTGGGGATTTGACTCAAAGGGAGTGTCTGGAGATACCTATAGATTAATAGTTTTGTCAAAACCAAATATATAAGTATCTCTGATTATCTAGTCCATTTCTTCTTTCCTTGTTACAAGTAATTGAGAAGAAATATGATTTTCTTATAATTCTCATAGACAAGACTAATTTGTTGATGTGAACAAATTATAATTCCATCCTTGTTTAATGCTTGGCACTTACACTTAGTGAAAATGCTGGGTGTTTGTACTATTTTCTATATTGGAGAAGAGTACGTGTCCTTAGCTAGGTTGGATTCTGACCATTATTGCAAATTTTGACCTATCTCCTTAGTTTAATAACGTAAGGATATTGCTTCTCCAGGATCTTAAGTTTAAGCATTGATGTTTTGATTTTCAGTGGAGAATCAGAAGGTGGGAGCCTTATGATTAATAATTAACTGAGGACCCAGTATGGTGGTGCATGCCTGTAATCTCAGCACTTTGGGAGGCTAAGGCTGGCAGATCACTTGAACTCAGGAGTTTGAGATTAGCCTGGGCCACATGGTGAAACAAAAAATACAAATATTAGCTGGGCATGGTGGTGCACGCCTGTAGTCACAGCTACTCGGGAGGTTGAAATGGGAGCATTGCTTGAGCCTGGGAGGCTGAGGGTGCAGTGAGCTGTAATCGTGCCACTGCATTCCAGCCTGGGTGACAGAGAGAGACCCTGTCTTAAATAATCATCATCGTCATCATCATCATCATCTGAGTTAGTTGGTTGTTTCAGATTTTTCTTTATCTCTTAACTCTGTAGAATACAGAGGCACAGTATTTGCCACTAATCCATATCAATAGAAGTTGTGAGCCAGGTGTGTTGACTCACACCTGTAATTCCAGCCCTTTGGGAGGCTGAGGTGGGCAGATCACCTGTGGTCAGGAGTTCAAGACTAGCCTGGCCAACATGTTGAAACTCCATTTCAACTAAAAATGCAAAAATTAGCCAGGTGTGGTCGCAGCCGCCTTTAATCCCAGCTACTTGGGAGGCTGAGGCAGGAGAATCGCTTGAACTCGGGAGGCAGAGGTTGCAATGAGCTAAGATCGCGCCATTGCATCCCAGCCTGGGCGACAAGAGCGAAGGTATGAACTAACATCAAAGTGTTTTAACCCTCATGGAAGAAGCAACTTGTAAATACCCTTATAGTTGAGAGTCATTACCTAAATATCTTATTGGTAACACTGTATATTGGTATTTCTGGTGTTATCTCACTCAAGCAATTATCAAAATGTTGTTGCTATCTCTAACTGGTATACTATGAAAGTGCTCATTTTAATACCTGCCCTTCATAGTTCCTAAAGCAATTCTAAAGAAAAAAAGAATAATCGATCTAAAATGCAAGTATTTTGTTGTTTTTATTGCTGTTGGCTGCTTTCTGGAAATATTACACAGATAATAAAAATTAATTTAAATTAAGTGAATTTAAATTTTTATAAACTAATTGCTTTAGCTATAGCACTTACTCTAAAAAGCTTATTGAAAATAGCATTATTCAATATTAACCAATGGATTTGTCAGTGTAAGATCTAAGGATTTCCTATATGTAGGACTGAAGCAAGTGTGAGACATCAGGTTTGCACTAATGTGCATTATTAGTGTATTTCACACCGGTAGCCTCCATTATAGGAGATATATATATTCGATTTAGATTCGATTTAGATTTTATAGACAGAGAGAGAGAGAGAGAGAGAGGAATTCCTTTGAGTCTGTATTTATTGTTGCTGACACCCTACAATATTTAGCTTCTTAAGTAAAATTTGAGGCTACAGATTTGGACTGAGCTCCTGCACTAGGCTCCAGCAGACCAGCCTGTGGAACCATGCTAGGGTTCCACATCACCAAACCAAAACTAAGCAGTTTACTTGTAAGATCTGGCCTTCTGAAAAATCAGGAGAGAGATGATAGCCAAATTATCAAACAGGCCAATTTTCAAAAAACAAAAACAAAACAGAGTCACAGGGACTGATCAAAAGGCACCCAGCCAACCTGAGCTGGCATGATAAGGAAGTCCCCTCTGCTTTAACCCCTGCAAGGGAAGTAACCTGAACTAACCTAACATTAACCACTTGGCTTTTGCTCTGTGTTGTTTTTGTTCCTGCTCAAGCTACCTTACAAAAGAAAACCCACTGTTCTGCCATGCCCAGTGGACCTCCTATTTGGATTGGATACTGCCTGGCTCATGAATCATGAATAAAAGCCAATTTGATTTTTAAAACTCAATTTGCTGAAATTATGTTCTTTGGCAAGCAGTAAAATAATTCATTAGGGCTACATTAAATTCAGGGTGCTTAAGAGTCTATAAAGCTTTACAGTACTTCCAATAATTATCAAAAGTGTTGTTCTGCTCCAGAAATATAAAATAACTTTCATAATTTGAATCAGCAACATATATCAAGTACATAATTTTGAAGTCACACTTTCAATGTGGAGGCTTCATGAGGATTAGGTAAAAATCATGATATAATAGAATTAGTGGACACAGTAAGGTGAAGATTTTGATGCAAGGGGCTCAAAGAGATTTGACCTATGAGTGGTATTTTATGTTTGCTGTTGAAGAATTGACGGGCCTTTCAGGAAGTTCTAGAATGTACATTAAAGTTATTTGCAAGTTTTGTCTTCCTGGGCAGGAGTCTCCTGATTATTAGTAAATTGTGATAGTAAAGTTTTATAGTCAATAATAAAGTTGTGTTGATGAGGCCAGTAGAATAGAAAGTCATGTTAATGTTAATATGTTAATATGGAGAGTAAACTGTGTGGACGATTTCAGTTCTCCTGGGTTTGAATCTTAGCTCTGTCACTTACTAGCTTTGGGATCTTGGGCAAGTCAGTCATCCTCTCTGTGAATCAGTTTCCTTATCTGTAAAATGGGCATACCAACACTACCTTCTCATGGAAATGAATTAACGTATACAACTGGCTTAGTACCTGACACATTTCCCCTCAAATCCTACCACACCTTCAACCTCATAGAATTTACCTTAGGAGAAATAAAGGCCTTAAATGGTCATTTTGGTTTCACATATGGACATATATTTGGCTGACATTTTCCATTTGTATTGTTTAAATTTATACAGTAAAGTCTGGCTACATAATTAACTCATTGACAATTGCATGTCTTTTAGATACTCTCAGCCCCTGCATGAAGAAATAGCATTGCATAAGCACCTGAAGCACAAAAATATTGTCCAGTATCTGGGCTCTTTCAGTGAGAATGGTTTCATTAAAATCTTCATGGAGCAGGTCCCTGGAGGTAAGAGATATTTCTTTCTTTAAAAAGTGTGAATTTTTAGAGCCTTGAAGGGGAGTAAACTTGAATGGGATTTACTAGAGTACAGGTCTTCATCTGTGTAAACTGAGAGAAAAATTGGACGTGTGACATTACCTCCAGTTTGTTAGGAGATGTCAACCATAAATGATGAGATTTAGAAAATATCCTAATGTATAGAGTTTATTCTGGTGCAAAGCTTGAGGATAGCCACCCAGGAAACACAGACTCCAAAAGAATGGGCCAGTGTTCCAAAGTGAGGAAGTTCATGTTTCACTTATATAGGCCGAAGACTAACGGGGTGGCAACATCTTCTACACAAGGTCATTACATTTAAGTGGTTACAGCTTTATATTCCAAGGTATATTATTTTAATATTCCATAAGGAGGGGTAATGGTCTCAAGGGATCTTTTCTTTGGCACTATTCAGTCTTTCCCAATCATTTACAGGACAAAAATGCGGAAGAGATTTAGCCTATAATCGTGGAATCAGAAGTTACAACCGAATGCTACATGACTCAGGCCACAAAGTCACATTCCTTAAATAATAATAAGGCTTAAATAATTTAAAGTTCCAGAAGCTTTACAAGTGAATTATGTAATTTCACAGAGACAATACATAAATATGGAAACCATTTCAGGATCAATCATCATGACTTGAATTAAAGTTAGCAGTAGACATTGGCCTTTTACTTAGACATATTTGATAGCAATCATCTTTAGAGTAGGGATATTTGCAAATTCATGTTTGAGCCCAATATCTAGTACAGCTCCTGGGCCACTGTGAAGAACCAATGAATATTAGCTTAAAGTGCTGTTACATTATTAATACACTTTAAAGAGCTCATTTGAATGAGGATTTATTTACTATTTATCCCTACTTTACAGGAAGTCTTTCTGCTCTCCTTCGTTCCAAATGGGGTCCATTAAAAGATAATGAGCAAACAATTGGCTTTTATACAAAGCAAATACTGGAAGGATTAAAATATCTCCATGACAATCAGATAGTTCACCGCGACATAAAGGTAAGGTGCACCAGCATTCATTTTCATGAGTTCTTTCTTTGCTGGGTTATTATTTTACTTGCAAAAGTCATATTGTGTTATGAGTATTAATTTAGAATGGTGAATAAGTAAATCTTAGAAACAGCAGAAATATAAGAAATCGTTTACCCCTGAATCAGTTCTTTATGTTCATGTCTTAATGCTTTTGCTCAAAGAACAAACTGCTTAACTGCGTTCAGCCAACAAGATTGTGCTCCCACTACACAATGTTTCCTAGGAACTCTGTGGTGTGGGATGCAGCTGTCTAAAGTTAAATGGGAGATGGCCCCTGGTCCTGAGGAACTTACAGGCTGGTTAATCTTTGTATCCTTGCCCATAGTAGCTACTCAGTAAATTATTGAATCAATAAATGAATAGTTAGAAGAAAAAAAAATTCCCTTTTCTCACAAGTATCACATATTCATTGATTGAACTATAATTATAAGGTATAGATTCTCTAAAATAAGCTAAAATAATAACTTTACATTCTCTTTTTAAAAAGAAAATTCAGAACTAATACATTTTTTACAAAGTGTGGACTATTGAAAATAAGTTAATATTACTACCCTAAAAATCAACCAAAATGCCCATTTATCTATCATGCCTCTACATATTCCAGGAAAAGAAGTAAAGAAACATAGAAAAGAAAATAAAGTAACTGGAAAGTTATGAAAATCATAATTTAATTATACATACATCATTATATCTCTGTAAATAGCAACAAGCTCTAACCAGTTAGGAATCATATTTGATCTTGTGATCTGAGTAGCAGATTATGAAGAACTTACAACTGCCCAATGAGTTCCTGTTGCCCACTGACCAGATAGAGCTGATTTCTCAAGATGTAAGAATTGCAACTGAGAGTTTAATACACATAGAGATGGCCAAACAAGATATTGGATTTTATAATTATTCAAATCAGCCGCTCCAAAAATTTAGAGGCTAAGGTTTTCCAGAGATAGTTTGGTGAGCAGGGGGCTAGGGTCTGGGTGGTTGGGGATGCAATTATACAGGTGTGGAAAATAGTTCTTATGTGTTGAGTCCAGTTCTGGGTGGGGGCTACAGGACTGGCTGAGTCCAGAGTCACAGGTCTGGGTGATGCCATCTGATAGTCAGAAATGGAGAAGCCTGTAAAGACATTTCAAAAGGCCAGTCTTTGGTTCTATAATAGTGATGTCAATTATAGGAACAATTGGAGGAGTTGCAAATCTTGTGACCCCCCAGAATAGTGGGCTGATAATCATTTGGCTATGCCTACATCTTAGTGGACTTTAGGCCCCTCTCATCCTGTTAACCTGGTGGCCTTTCATTAGTTTTACAAAGATGGTTTAGTTTTGGGGAAGGGCTATTATCATCTAAACTATAAATTATAAATTAAATTTCTCCAAGTGAGCTTGGTCTACACCCTGGAATGACCAAGGGCAGTTTGGAAATTTAAGGCAAGATGGTGGTGGTTAGATCAGTTCTCTTTTACTGTCATAATTTTCTCACTGTTACAATTTTTGCAAAGGCAGTTGGTCTCAAACTGATAATATGTAAACAAAAAACAGTGTCAAGAATTCAGTATTGAGATAAACTATTAATGAAGAATACAGAATTATGTTGTTGGTTGCTGTAAGGACACCTTTTTTTTTTTTTTTTTAATTGGACTTACCAAGTCAACAATAGACAGTATCTGAAGAAAGATAACATTTGTGATTAAAGTCCTCTGTTCTCTAGGGTGACAATGTGTTGATTAATACCTACAGTGGTGTTCTCAAGATCTCTGACTTCGGGACATCAAAGAGGCTTGCTGGCATAAACCCCTGTACTGAAACTTTTACTGGTATGTTTTTGCAATGATGATACAGATCTTATGTAATTAAAGAAATAATTGCTGAGTTTGAGCATAATGTGAGAGAGAAATTCAGTTGGTGTTCTCACACACAGTAATGTTGATATCTTTTCTCTTTTCTTTCTTTCTTTTCTTTTTTTGTTTTTTGAGACAGGGTCTTGCCCTGTCACCTAGGCTGGAATGCAGTAGTGTTATCACCTATCACTGTAGCCTTAAACTCCCAGGCTCAAGCAATCCTCCCACCTCAGCCTCCTGAGTAGCTGGGACTACAGACGTGCGCCACCATGCCCAGCTAATTTTTTTGTATTTTTGATGGAGACAAGGTTTCACCATGTTGGCCAGGCTGGTCTCAAACTCCTGGGCTCAAGTAACACACCTGTGGCCTCCAAAAGTGTTGGGATTACAGGTGTGAGCCACTGCGCCTGGCCAATGTTGTTATGTGTTACAGAATTTGATTTGGCCCTTTTCTCTTCCTGTATATATATGACTTGCTTAGTTAGTCTCCTGCTTACTGCCACTGAAGATTTTTTTTTTTTTTAATTTTCAACTTGTTATTTGTTTTTCTTTTCATGTAATTACTTCTTTCCTGGTTGGCCTACAATAACTCTAGCAAGATTTTTTTATTATTATTATTAAACATTTCCTTGGCCCAACCTCTCTGTGATTCTTACTCATACCCTAATCACTTCCCATTTGGACGATAAATTCTCTCTTTTACTGTTTACTCTCTGTGGTTGACTCCCCTACTCCACAATATAAATAACCTAGGATTTCAATTCAGAAAGAGGAAATGACTCACCGACTCAGAAGAAGGGAGGGAGAGAGCTTTCCTGAGAAGTTAGGCAGTGCAGCCACTGAGCTGCCTTTGGTGCAAAGTACTGGGAGGGTGGAGACCAAGTGATTTCCAAAAAGGTAACAGTAGCCAAGAGGAAGCTCAGACTCAAGAGATTCATGACTGCCCAATAGTTCTAGGGAGGGTGTGTAAGATTTCAAACCTGATCTCCACCCTTAGTTCTTATCACTCCATCATGCTGATTCTCATGAAGTGTTAAGTTCTTCTCCTTATAGAGAGAAATTTAGGCCCCCCCCCCCCGACAAAAAAAAAAAAAAAAGAGGAGGGGAAGGGAAGAGAAAAAGATCATGAATAATCTTTGGTCTACTATGAAGCAACATGGCCCCATTTCAATTCTGTGAGGTAGGTGGGAGTACCTCCATTTTGCAGACGAGAAAATTTCCTGGGAGAGAAGTGACATTGCAGTCAGAAGTCACAGCAGTGTTTACCGGATAGAACTCAGATTGGTTTTTTGTTTTTGTTTTTGTTTTTTTGAGACTGGGTCTTGCTATGTTGCCCAGGCTGGTCTTGAACTCCTGGGTTTAAGCAGTCCACCCACTGCAGGCTCCTAGGTATCTAGGATGTCATGCCTGGCAAAACCCAGTTTTTTTGTTCTTGTTTTTTCTTTTGAGATGGGGTCTCGCTCTGTAACCCAGGCTGAGGTATGGTAGTGTAATCTCTGCTCACTGTGACCTCTCCCACCCTGGATTTAAGTGATTCTCCTACCTCAGCCTCCCTAGTAGCTGGGACCATAGGCACGCACCTCCATGCCTGGCTAATTTTTTGTGGGTTTTTTTTGGTAGAGACAAGGTTTCACCATGTTGCCCAGGCTGGTCTCAAACTCCTGACCTCAAGTGATCCACCTGCCGTGGACTCCCGAAGTGCTGGGATTACATGTGTGAGCCCCCACGCCTAGCCAGAACTCAGATTTTGTATCTACTGTTTGCTCTTTGCTTTTGCCTTCTGGCTCTAGTCCATCTTTCTCTCTGCCTTCCTGTAGGAGGAGAGAGAGACGTTCTGTGTCAAGTTTTTTCCCCAGAGCATTCAGTCAGCAATACCCCTGACCCAGGTCCTGCCTCAAGGCGATGGATATTTTAGGGTACAGAATTAACACATTTGGAATATATTTTTTTGAAAAAACTAAGTGCTGACCTATTAATAACTTCAAATGTCTTTACATTTCTTTCCTCATACTCTGAACTTGGCAAGTGGCAGTTTCTGTGCTGTCAAGACTCAGTAACTTCTGAGAGGAAAATCCCTCCTTTCACACGCTTTGTGGGACAGGATGTTAACGCAATATCTTGTGCTACTAATCTGGGGAATATCTTTTTTGTGAAATCTCCAAAGGAATTGTAGGAAAGCAGTCCTCACAGAGCCCTTTGCGTGGACCTCTTCCACTGGTGTCACGTAAGAGTGACGTGCGTCACTAACATGCATAGATCTGTCCCCAGCACTGGTCCCGAGGGCCCTGTACATCGTAGGCTTCAAACATGAACTTGGTGGTCATCAAGTCCCAGGAGCTTAGTCCCAGGTACTCAGTCAATAAATTGGTCTGTATAACCTCTTGGTGATTTTGATGAGGGAAAATGCAGCAGTAATCACCATTTATGGAGTGCTTACTGTATACCTAGCTCTGCACTAAGTGCTTTACATACATTTTATTGAAATTCATACATCAGCCTTAATCATTAGGTATCATTATCCTAGTTTGTGGTGAGAAAATGAAGGTTCAAAGAGGTTGAATAACTTGCCCGAGGTCACAAAGCTAGTTAGTAATAGAGCTGAGACTCAAGCGAGACTTAACAGGCCAAAAGGAATTAATTATCTTCTCCCAAACCTGTCCCCGGCACACTCTTCTGTCTCAGTTGGCAGCCACTCCCGACATAGTGTTATCCAGGGCGCTTCTCTTTTCTCACACTCCATCCCAGTCCATCCAGGAAGCCTATTGGCTCTGTCTTCAAAACATGACCAACATTGGACCGGTTCTCACGCCTCTGCCGCTGCCACTCTCATCGCTCACCTGCATTTTCCCCGTGGCTTCCCCAGCTGTGCTCCTGCTTCACTTTTGCCCCCTACTGTCTACTCTCAGCACTGCAGCAAAAGTGATCCCTCTGAAACAAACGGGGTCCTATTGTTCAGAGCCCTCGGTGGCTTTCTTTTTTTTTTTTTTTATGTAAACAAATATCAAAACCCTTATAGTTGGGGACAAGGCTCTGACCTGATTCGGAGTCTGTACCCTTTCAGACCTCATTTCCTACTCTTCTTCTGTTGTTTACTCTGTGCCAGAAACGTGGACCTTCCTGCATTTCCTCTATGACAGCAGGCAGGGCCCTGCCACAGAGCCTTTGCATGGGCTTTTCCTCCTGCCGCTACCACACTTACCCCAGCTGTCTGCACGGGTAACTTTCTTACCTTCTTCCAGTCTCAATGCAGATGTCCCCTCTGCAGTGAGACCAACCATGAACACCCTATTGACCATGGCGGCCTTCCTGCTGATCCTCTTCACTCAGGTCTATATTTTTTTGGTCATAATATATCACTTTCTAACATGCTGTGTAATTTACTTACTGTGCTGATAGTTTATCATCTGGCTTCTACTGCAAAAACATAAGTCCAGGTATTTCTGTCTGTCTTCTCCACTGCTGTATTCTAAGTGCCTAGAACAGTGCCTGGCCCATCGTAGGCCCTCAATGTAGATCTGTTGAATGAATGAATGAATGAATGAATGAATGAAATGTGACGTTAGAGTTTAATTAACTACTAAGCTGTGCCACCTCCCTGGGTAGTTGCAGCAGCAAAGAAATTCTACAATAGCTAATTCAAAGCAATTTTTTAAAAAAACTTTAGAATGCAGATACATGAGGTATGAGTTTTAGAGCAAATTCATTGATTTTCCTCCAATGTTCAGGTTGGCTCTCATCTTCATTATCCAGCTTCGTAAATTGCTTTGTTTAAAATACTATGTGTCATGTGTTTGTGGAGTAAAAAGAGGAGCAGATAAGAACACATGACTCAACCTGTTTTTCTGGCACTTGCTCAGTGGGGGATAATTAAACACAATTGGCAGATGGAGCTCTTTGAAATGTTATCTGATGAATCAAATATTGCATAATTTGTTGTTGACATTATTTGAATTGTGCAATTTACGATGTTTAAAAATTAAAAATTTCCAAATTTTGGTCTGCTATAATTCCTACTTAGCTATTAATGCCACTTAAATTCTCTCATTAATTCTACTCTAGGCCCCGATACAACAAAAGGGGGTGGTAGACTTCAACGCATTTTCTAAAAGACTATTTGAGCTTATTTAAATCATAAATTTATCACTTGGGGAAAAGCTACAAATGAAGAGAAATCATACCAATTTTGTAGTAAGGGTGGGCGAGTGTTTGGGGAGCATGGTTGCCTTGTCCTTGGCCAGGTGAAAGGCTTTCTGAGAGCAGACATGTGCAGTTGTACGTGAACGTGAACTACTGCTATGCAGTGATAAGCTCTGTGGGATAAACCTAGAAAGATGGCAATACGTAACGAAAATGATACACTTTTATTTTTGTAAACAACAGTCCATTTCTCGCCTATGATAGTGGTTTTCGGAGGAACAGTTTGCAGGAATTTTACATAATTGTTTTCACCTATAAACGATGCACGAGGCATTCCTAAAAGGTGTCATCTGTATTTATCAAAATGTCTGTCACTTTGGTTATGAATCAGAAAATACTGAAGCAGTTCTTTTGGCAAACACCTCATGATTTGAAGTAATTCAACATGGCATCTTGGATGAGTTCTTGTTTGCTGACTATATTATTTGTATATCAGAAGCAGGGTATGTGGTGATGTGTTTTTATTCATGCTTCTGACTCATTGCTAGACTTTGGGAAACCACTTTATGGGGTATTCGAAGTTCAAATCCAGCCTCTCATTTGGGTTAATGAGGTAATTGTAGTTGTGTGTTTACCTGGGATATACTTGGCCAGAAGCAGACTAAGGGCTCGTGGCCCTCTCCACTTAATTCTTTCCATTATGCCACACTCTCCACCAGTCTGATTCCATGCAACCTTAAATCTCTTCCCTTTTTATTTTATTCTTTTTTTTTTTTTTTTTTTCTGAGACAGAGTCTCACTCTGTTGCCCAGGCTGGAGTGCAGTAGCATGATCTCAGCTCACTGCAACCTCCACCTCCCAGGTTCAAGCGATTCTCCTGCCTCAGCCTCCTGAGTAGCTGGAATTACAGGCGCCCACCACCATGCCTAGCTAATTTTTGTATTTTTAGTAGAGACAGGGTTTCACCATGTTGGCCAGGCTGGTCTCAAACTCCTGATCTCGTGATCCGCCCGGCTCGGCCTCCCAAAGTGCTGGGATTACAGCACTTTGTGAGCCACCGCGCCCAGCCTTCATTTTATTGTTAGTCACTGTATCTGATGATGTGTCTGTATGGATGGCTCATGGCCTGTCTTTGATCTCTTAAACCTGTTAGTCCATGGACCACAGACAGCAGCAGGAGTCATGTATATTTGGATTACAGAATAGGGCACACCAGAAATGTATTTGCATTAATTTTCACAATGGCTTTCAGAATCTTCATGCTGTCATGATTAAGAAATAAGAATGAAAACAGAAGAGCTAAAGCATTCAATTTGGGAACTGAGAAATAGAGATAGAGCTAAGGAAATGGATGAATGAACTATATTCTTTTCTGGAAAAGATTAGAAGTATACATAATAACAGTCTTCATGCATTTGAAGAAATGTGTGCTGATGTTATTGTTCTCAAAAGACTAATTGTTAGAAGTTTGTAAGCGGCCCAGTGAAATGATGCCTCACTTATACTCCACTGTCTAGGGAATGAGAGCATACCTATTCAGAACCAGACAATATTGGCAAAGTAGTTTTATGTCACTGATGAAATCCATTATAAAAACTGCTATTTCCACTTTTATTAATAGCAGAGTAAACTGGAACTCACAAAATATATTAGGACTTGAATCATGTTTTTACAGTTATCTAACTCCTATAGAAAAATTGAAACTGTCATTAGATATCCTTCTGTTTTATCTTTTTAAAATGGAAATGTGTTTGAATTGCTTCCAGGTACCCTCCAGTATATGGCACCAGAAATAATAGATAAAGGACCAAGAGGCTATGGAAAAGCAGCAGACATCTGGTCTCTGGGCTGTACAATCATCGAAATGGCCACAGGAAAACCCCCATTTTATGAACTGGGAGAACCACAAGCAGCTATGTTCAAGGTCACACTTCATTTCTCTTAAAAACAAATGGATAAACCTTTTTATAGCTATTGGATGTTCTGTGTGTGTGTGTGTCATATTTTTTTAGATAAAGGGAGCTAAGTAAACACGAACTGAGAACACATTAAAGGTCAAGAAGAGTCTCTCTCAGTTAGAGCCAGCGCTGGTGCCTCACACAGTGGATCTCTCTGTGCCTTAGTTTTCTCAGCTATAAAGTGAGATTCAATGTAACTTCCATTGACCACCTTTTTTTTTTTTTTGAGACGGAGTCTCGCTCTGTCGCCCAGGCTGGAGTGCAGTGGCCGGATCTCAGCTCACTGCAAGCTCCACCTCCCAGGTTCACGCCATTCTCCTGCCTCAGCCTCCCGAGTAGCTGGGACTACAGGCGCCCACCACCTCACCCGGCTAGTTTTTTGTATTTTTTTTAGTAGAGACGGGGTTTCACTGTGTTAGCCAGGATGGTCTCGATCTCCTGATCTCGTGATCCGCCCGTCTCGGCCTCCCAAAGTGCTGGGATTACAGGCTTGAGCCACCGCGCCTGGCCTGACCACCTTTGAACAACACAGTATAAATAACACATGACTATACTGAAGATGATTTAAGCCCTTTGGGAAACAGTCTGAAAATTTTCCATGGAGGAAGATATAAGAACATTTTTTAATCTGTTTAGGAATTAAATCAAAATTAATAATTTCCTTTACTTCTCTACCATAATAGTTTGAAGGCTTCATTTTTTAAAAAAGAGCATAATTACCATTTTAAGTAAATCAATCTTATTCTCATATACTTACTCCTCTAGCTTGTTAATTTGGCCATCAGTAACTCCTATGGGAGGAGGAAGAAGCCCCACCTTTTGCAGTAGGAGGTACCTGATAATAGAAGTAGGCTTATGAGAGCACAAGTGCCAGCATTTTGGGATCTGGGGACTGAGCATGGCTATGACCTGCGTCTTGAATCCCTGCAGTCCTCCCCTGCCAGACTGCCAGGCCAACAGGGAGTTTGAAATGGAAACATGCTTCCCAAGTAGTAAAACTCACACGTCTGCTACTTTCTAAGGCAGAGAACTTAAAAAAAAAATTAATTAATTAATTAATTAATTAATTTATTTATTTATTGTGCTCTCCTGTGGTATCCAAGGCAGAGGACTTTTTTTTTTTTTTTTTTTTTGTGGAGACAAGAGTCTCAATCTGTCACCCAGGCTGGAGTGCAGTGGCGTGATCTCAGCTCACTGCAACCTCCGCCTCCTGAGTTCAAGCAATTCTCATGCCTCAGCCTCCTGAGTAGCTGGGATTGCAGACGTACACCACCACACCCAGCTAATTTTTTGTATTTTAGTCATGTTGCCCAGGCTGGTCTCAAACTCCTGAACTCAGGCCCTCCGCCTGCCTTGGCCTACCAAAGTGCCAGGATTACAGGCGTGAGCCACGCATTTGGCCTGAAAGGACTTTTGATGGTAATTGTTATTCCTCTCCCTGCTGCAGACCACGTTTCTAGCCCTTATTCCATCTGTGCGTAGCCTCTTATGAGGGGCCGTGTGTTTTGACAGACCTTCTGCTTTTGTGCAAAGCTTGGCTTTATGCTTGAAGACAATCTGATAGGATACTGCTGGTATAACAATGAGTAGTGTGACCAAACCTCAAAGAGCAATGACAGGTGCCAAGAGAGGTGCCTTTCTTGCCATGAGTGGATGTCTTTCTCTTCTTGGCCAGTCTTTCAGGTTTCCTCCAGTGTCTAGGACTTATCTGAAATGCTGCTTTATAATTCACGAATGCAGTGATTATTATACCATGTGTTTTGGTCACATTAGGGCCAGTCTAAGCTGTGCACAGGAAGTGATGCTATCTTAGAGAGACGGCGTGACATAGACTGTGGCACCAGTTTACAGTGTTTGAATCCAGGCTCCAGCATGGTCAAGATATTTGAGACTGAGCGAATTATTTAAACTGCTTGTGCCTCAGTTTCCTCATCTATAAAATAAGGATAAAAATAGTACCTATTGGCCAAGCATGGTGGCTCACACCTGTAATCCCAGCACTTTGGGAGGCCGAGGCAGGCAGATCACCTGAGTCGGGAGTTCAAGACCAGCCTGGCCAACACGGTGAAACCTCCTCTCTACTAAAAAAGAAAAAATAAAATAGAGGGTCACGGTGGCAGGCATCTGTAATCCCAGCTGCTCGGGAGGCTGAGGCAGAAGAATCACTTGAGCCCAGGAGGGGGAGGTTGCAGTGAGTCAAGATCACACCACTGCACTCCAACCTGGGCAACAAAATGAGACTCCATCTTAAAAAAAAAAAAAAAGTACCTATATAATAAGAGCTTTTTGAGGAGTGTATGAGGTAAAATGTACCAAGCACTTAGAACTGTGTCTGACACATAGTATAGGCTATATAATTCTTACAAATAATTATATATTGTTTATATTACAATGAATTTATATAAGCTATATAAGAACAAAAGGATTTCCTTTGAAAATTTGCTCTGTACTAAAAAATGAAAATACCATTAATTTTTTTTAGAATAGCAGCAATAAGAAGTAAATTCTAATTGTTATAAAAATAGGTTTGTTTAATTTTAAAGTGCTTTTAAATATCTCTTTTAATGTAGGTGATTTGAGACAGGGAAAATATTCACAAATCATGTAATAGGGAAAAGAACATAGGCTTTAATCCAAACAGTTCAGGTTCAGATCCCAGATCCCTCTTTTCTTAACCATGTTACCTCATCCTTTCTAAGCCTTATTTTCCTCATTGGTGCAACAAGGAAAATATTTAATCCACTGGGTTGTTGGAAGGATTTGATGAGATTCATAAGTGGAGAAACCCCAGCACAATGCCCAGCACTTAGCTATTGTGAGCAACTCAGTGGTCTCAGCTCAGTGGCTGAGCATGGTGGCTCATGGATGTAATCCCAGCGCTCTGGGAGGCCGAGGTGGGTGGATCGCTTGAGCCGAGGAGTTTGGACCAGCCTGTGCAACATGGTGAAACCTTGTCTCTGCAAAAAATATAAAAAATTAGCCAGGCGTGGTAGCATGCACCTGTAGTCTGAGCTACTCAGGAGGCTGAGATGAAAGAATCGCTTGAGCCTGGGAGGTCGAGACTGCAGTGAGCTGAGATGGCACCACTCTGCATTCCAGCCTGGGCGACAGAGTGAGACCCTGTCTCAAAAATAAATAAATAAATAAAAATAAAGATTCTTTTTGTGTGCCAGTGTACCAATATGTTCTAAAGCTTTGAAAGACTAAATTATTACTCTGTAGTGCTGTCTACTGTCTTCAACTAATTATTCTGCCTTGGTAAAGTTACCAAGGCACTCTGTCAATCTTTTATAACCTACAGCAAACGCATCTCATCTCCCTTTGAGAAAAACCATGAATTTGTGTTGTATAATAAAAGATCTTGTTGCATTGGGGCATCAAGTTATGGAAGCTGGGGTTCAGGTGCTGAGGTGTTCACTCAGAAGGCACATTGCACTTTTTATATTTATGTCTTAGGTGGGAATGTTTAAAGTCCACCCTGAGATCCCAGAATCCATGTCTGCAGAGGCCAAGGCATTCATCCTGAAATGTTTTGAACCAGACCCTGACAAGAGAGCCTGTGCTAACGACTTGCTTGTTGATGAGTTTTTAAAAGTTTCAAGCAAAAAGAAAAAGACACAACCTAAGCTTTCAGGTATGTGATTGCATTGAAGAGGATATAGTCTGAGTCCCTAAATCATAAGCTTTTAAGATGGAAGAATTTTCCAGAAGTAAACTAACCTGTTTACAGATATCACTGGAAATTGGTGTAAATATTAGCACAGTGTCCTCAGGCATTTGGTTGCAGCATCAGGGAGCTGTGTTCCATCAATTTCATGAATGCTGGGACCTCATACATAGTAGTCTTCAATGACACAGTTAGTAGGTAGTTAGTATGTCAGCATCTATGTCACTCTAGCATTGTGGATACTAAGGTTCAAGTGTAAGAGGGGTTAAATTTAGCCTTTTGGAGCTGAAACCCCAGATTACCACAAATGGGCCTACAGAGCCATTATAGAGCTGTTGAATTTCCAAGCTCTGTGGGTAATAGGTTCTTTTAATTTTAGGCAGTAGAAAATACCTATTGTCTCTTAGGGCATATACTTCTGAATAATTACACCCCCAAAAAAAGGAAAGAAGGAAAAAGAAAGAGAACAAAGATTGCCAGCTATAAATAAAACAGCAGTGTAAAAATATAACTACATTGTATTTTTGCAATAATTGTCTATAACTCAGAAAAAAAAAACAAGCAAAGGTTCCAATTGTTCTTGGCATTTTTTTGGTGTTTATATTGGATGAGAATGGGCAGATTGAATGTTTGGAAAGGACATTGATCCCATTTCAGGCATTCACTTTTTGTTGATTTCTCAGTTTAACAACAAACCCAGCACGTGCTTATTCATGGCTGTTTGCTTTTCTTTCCACAGCTCTTTCAGCTGGATCAAATGGTGAGTTTGTTTTTACTTTGCCCATTGAGCTGAGACCTAGTGTCTCGTGTGATAAACTCCAGAATTCCCATCAAGTAGCCTCATCCTCTGCTCCCGGCTTACATTGGTGGGGGTTGGGGGAGTACTGTAAGGATGTGTGCAGCTGAAAGCCTACCTGGGTTGTTCCTTTGGAAACCCCTCATCTTTCTCTTTCATGAGTGGGGGTGGCTTAAATTTTTTCTCCCTAAAAGCAAGATAGTTACTGTGTTTTTGACATCTTCAATTTGAGTGAAGTAAATGCTTCCTTATCTAGGAGCCAGTTGACTACCCAATGTGTTTTTTGTGGAAAATATCAATGCCGGATACCTTCCTCTATCATCTTTGGGGTGATACATTGTATTTTTAGTGGTCAGGAGTTATTGTGCCTTTGTTTTCTAACGTTGGCATTTGTGGATCATAACTAGGAAGGTAGAGAAGGTAGATTTTCCCTAGGATGATCCATTAAAGCATTTCCAAGAATAGTAAAGAACATGGGGCTGGGTGTGGTGGTTCACTCCTATAATCTCATCACTTTGGGAGGCTGAGGTGGGTAGATTGCTTGAGCTCAGGAATTCGATACTAGCCTGGGCAATATGATGAGACCCCATCTCTACTAAAAATACAAAAAAATAGCTGGGTGTGGTGGTGCATGCCTATGGTCCCAGCTACTCAGGAGGCTGAGGTGGGAAGATCGCTTGAGCCTGGTGCAGTGGAGGTTGCAGTGAGCTGTGATTATACCATTGCACTCCAGCCTGGGTGACAGAGCGAGACCCTGTCTCAAAAAAACAAAACAAAACAAAACAAAAACGAACAGCATGGTGTTGGATTTTCCTAAGTTGGATAAGTGGTTGATCAAAGAGTTCAGGGGGCTTAATGTTCATTGTGCATAGGTTCTGCAGGCCAGGGGCAGGGGCAGGTTTTGCAGGTTGCTCAGATGCCCCAAAGCCAATCAGTCCAGAGTAGAGGCCTGTTAATTGAGGTTTCCTGGGTACAGCCTCTCTACTTTTTCTTCTTCCGTGTCTTCCATTCTGAGAATCTGGGGAAACTCAGAAGAGGAAAGGCACATCCTTGTACCTCTTTTCTCCACAGACAGCCTGGGCTCCGGAAGGCAGCCTTGCATTGTCACAAAGTCAGCCGTGCAGCGCTTGACAACCTTCTGACCAGCCTGCTTCTGGTATCCTAAAATGGACACTGACTTCAGAATTACACAGAAGTGGGTTCTGATCCCACTGACCCACTTTCTAAATATGGGACATGCACATTTCTTCTGTCATTCTTTGCTGGTAACATTACCTACTTCACAGATTTGGTTCTGAGAATAAAATAAAATAATATCCTAAAAGAGCCTTGGAGCTGTGCCCGGAAGTTTAGTCCACGATTGTTTTATCCCTTCCACATGGCTTGGTTTTTGTTCGCAGGAAATAGGTTCCCATCACACACACGCATTTAGCTTCTGTGAACTCAACTATACACACTTGGCAAGAGCGTGCACGTGCGCGCGAGAGAGCGAGAGAGAGATCATTTAAGTGGACAGTTCTGCCCATGTCTTCTCAGTGAGGATGTACCTTAGAGTGAGCATGAGATGGAAGGTGTAAACCTGCTGAACTCTAGTCAGTCAGGTTCCTATTGCCCTTTCGCCCCTCATGCTCACACGTGAACTTGGGCCTAGAAAAAGGGGCAGTCCCCAATTCCCTGCATAATTAAACTGTTCAGACTCTCAGCTAAAACAATATCATTACATGGATGGTGTGCCTCCTCTCTGTCCTCCCTAGGAGAGCAGGACAGATGTGCTAACCAAATTAGGAGCTAAAATCCCTCCCTCAATTTTTTTTTTTGAGATGGAGTCCCAGGCTGGAGTGCAGTGGCACAATCTCAGCTCACTGCAACCCTCTGCCTCCCATGGTCAAGCGATCCTCCCACCTCACCCTCCTGAGTAGCTGGGACTGTAGGCGCCCACCACCACACCCAGCTAATTTTTGTATTTTTAGTAAAGACGGGGTTTCGCCATGTTGGCCAGGCTGGTCTTGAACTCCTGGCCTCAAGTGATCTACCCACCTCAGCCTCCCATAGTGCTGGGATTACATGAGCCACCATGCCTTGCTTAAAATCCCATTTGATTGTTCCCAGGTATTATAGAAAATGGCCTGCCTCATGTTAATTGAAACAATGACCTATTCGCTACTCTTACTCTCCTAGATGAGTGCAAGATACAGGCCTCTTCCTTCCCCAGGTACTTCCTCTAGGCCATATATGTGTTTCTGTCCAGAGCACAGGCCCACCTCTCAAGGTTCTCTACCTCCCATAACTGCACTTGGCTTCCCCTCAAGAGGGGAGTAAGAGGGTGGTGACGATGAGACCCCCTTCCCCTTTAGAGAGAGACATGACTTGTCTCATCCTGACTGCTCTCCCATGGCCACACACAGACCCAGAGATTTAAGTAATTCACGTTCACTTAAATGTTAATTGTACAGTGATGGTGTGCACAGGAAATGTGCTAGGCCCTGAATGTATAAGGATGATAAAGACAGAATTCCTGATTTTAAAGAGCCGTTGACCTTATAGGAGAAAAACACTGGAAAAAGTCATCTCCACCATAGTGCAGTTTAGTCTGTGCAGAGGAGTCAAAAGGGAGAGACAGTGATTGAAGTCAGTCTGAGAATGCCGTTTCAAGGCAGACTTTCCAGTGAGGTGCACCTGATGAGTAAGAACAAATGTGAACTTAACAGGTGGATGGGGAGTGGAGATCCAGGTGAGGCCACTCCTCACATGAGTTAATGCCAGGATATGTGAAACTTTACTGTGTGTTCAGGAAGCCTTGCTGACTCAGCAACACTGGTGCTTAAAGTCAAAGGAGAGGGATGATGCTGGAGTGGGGAGCAGGCTCAGATCCCAAAGGGCTCCTTATGAAATGCTAAGGAATCAGCAAGGAGGGTTGGGGAGCCAGGGAAATTTTTTATCTGAAATAATATTATAGACAAGCACTGGACATATGATTGTGAAGTAAGAGAAATGTCCTGTACCTGCCCTGTCCAATACATTAGCCACTAGTCATATGTGGCTATTAGACACACTACACATGGCTACCATGGCTGAGGCACTGAATTTTTATTATTTAAATGTTAATTTTAATAACCATATGAGGGTAGTAGCGACCATATTGGACAGTGAAGCTATTGATGGATCATTCCGATAGCTGTGTGAGGATGGTTTATTTAATAACATTTATTCCATAACATTTTTAACCCTCTGCTATGCACTTGGCACTAGAATATAGGCACGAGGCACTAGGAATATAGCTGTGCCTCAGTTGATCCCAGATCCTGCCTGCATGGATCTCTTGCAATGCTTGTTAAAAATTGAGATGCCTGACCCTTCTCAGAATCTGGAGGTACAAGCTGGAATTCTGTACTTTTAAGTAAACCCAGATGATTCTTGTCATCACTGCAGTGTGAGAACCATTATTCTGTTTGGCCAGTTGGAGACTGGAGGCAGGATGGCCACTTAGGAGACTCTGTGTTGTGGCCAGACTTTGTTCCTAAACTGTCTAGGAGAAGGAGAACCATAAAGATCCCTAGTGATCGTGAATAGCTGTTAGGATTTGAGGCCACCCTCACAGCAATGGAAGGGATTTAGAAAATCCCCACTTTCCCAAAGCAGGAATGTATCTAATTCCTTAAAGGTTGCACTATCTCCCTTCCATAGACGGGAGCTCCCAACAATCTAGAGTCCATAGAGTGGCCAGTCACCCCTCCCGACTCCAGCCTACCCCTGGCCTCTTGTTAAAGCTATCTCTTAGGGGTATGGGGCTCACACCCCTTCCCATCAGCCCCTGAAATAGGGCAATGAGAATCATCTCCCTAGAGAAGCACCTTTGATGTGTTCTATCCTCAGAGAGGTTCATTCAGCCTCTTTTAGACTCTTCATGGTCAACCCCATAGATGAGGGCTCCTTAATACCTGGCAAGACATCAGCAGTAAGGCTGCCTGTGACTGGAAGTCCTGCCAGGCTCCTCTCTTGGAGCCTGGGGTCCCAGTCACTCACGTGTATGAGCTGATGTTCAAGGAACTTGTAACCTCTGTGATATCTGGAAACTGTCACCATGCTTCCCTGGAAATATTTATACTTGAGCTTCTTCCCATTTACAGTGATACAGAAAGGTTCTATGCATTCTCACTTGCCTGGAAATATTCATAACTTAAGAAGCTAGAAATCTCAGGCATGGATTTGATCCTATTTCCACCACAAATGTATAAAGCGACCTGTCTCAGCACCACCTGTCTTGCTCTTTCCACCCCTTACAATAGAGAAAACATTCATTGTCCTGCAGAAGGCCAATCCCCCACAGTTGAGTTCTGGCTCCTGTGGAGCCCCTGTGACTCCTCCAGCTTCTGCCTCTCCCGATGAGTTCCATATACACATGCTGTAGTGTCTTCTGTCCTAAACCCATCCTTCCCCTGATCTACAAATGGCCTCACTGGCTGATACCACCACCATTTTTTTTTTTTGCCCCCCATCCCAGCTTCCTGTCTTGAAGCACAGTGTCGCCAGATCTCCACCTCTTCCTTCCCACCCATGTAGCATCTCCCCTTCCACATGATCACTGGGCCTGCTCTGGCCAAGGTCTAATGAGATCTCTTCAGTCAAATCCAACAAGTGCCTTTCTCAACCTACTCAACTTCTCAGTGGCTCTCGGCCTGGATGACCGTTCTCTCTTACTTTTGCCCTCTCCTGTGTGGGCTTCCATGACACCCCATTTTCTCTGTTTTCTTCCAACCTCATGGCTGCTCCTTGTCATTCTCCTTGGCTGCCTGTTCATCCCCTTCTTTTCCTCTAAATATTGGCATTCTTAAGGGCTGGGTCTATACTGTCTTTTTATCTTTCCCCAAATTATGTCATCCTTTACTTTAAATACCATCTCCAGCCAGTAGGCTGCTGAGGTTCTATCTAGCCCAGCCTTCTGAGCTCCAGACTCATATCCAATTGGTTTTTTTTTTTTTTTTTTAAGATGGAGTCTTGCTGGAGGCTAGAGTGCAGTGGCATGATCTTGGCTCACTGCAACTTCCGCTTCCTGGATTCAAGCAATTCTCCTGCCTCAGCCTCCTGAGTGGCCATCACTACAGGCAAACCACCATGTCAGGTTAATTTTTGTATTTTTAGTAGAGGCGGGGTTTCGCCATGTTGGCCAGGCGTCTCGAACTCCCAACATCAGATGATCCACCTGCCTCAGCCTCCCAAAGTGCTGGGATTACAGGCGTGGGCCACTGCACCTGTCCCCCCGAGTTGCCTTCTTCATTTTTCAAACTGCACTGTCAAATAACACCCCTTATCCACTAAAAAGAACTTTCCTTTTTGGCCTGTATTATTTCTCATCTTAGTATATAAGTACAATATGCATCCATTCAGTTTCTTAGGCCAGAATTCTACTTTGGGGTCATTTTTGATCTTCCTTTTGACACCCTTCACTCTGGTCCATCAGCAACTCCTGCTGGCTACCTGACAAATAGTAGATGATCCACAACTGTATGTTGGATGAATGAATGCATGTGCCTAACAGAGAAGGGGACTCAATCTAGAATCAGGTTCACTCATTTAAAATCAAGCAGGCCGGGTGTGGTGGCTCACACCTGTAATCTCAGCACTTTGAGAGGCTGAAGGGGGTGGATTACTTGATGTCAGGAGTTTGAGACCAGCCTGGCCAACATGGCGAAACCCTATCTCTACTAACAATACAAAAATTAGCCAGGCGTGGTGGCACACGCCTGTAATCCCAGCTACTTGGGAGAGTGAGGCAGGAAAATCACTTGAACCTAGGAGGTGGAGGTTGTAGTGAGCCGAGATCATACCACTGCACTCCAGCATGAGCAAAAGAGTGTGACTCCGTCTCAAAAATAAAAATAAAATCAAGCCAAGGAGGGAATCAGGGCTCTGCACATAGAACATGCAGAATATCTATAAGTCCCTTTATTTCCTTAATGAGCCATAGCAAGAGGCACTGGGTTCCATCCTTAAGCATATACAGTTTTACCTCAAGCAATATTAAAATTAACAGGTATGACACAAGTCCTCTCATTAGTGGATAATCAAACCACATGATATGACCAAAAAGCCAAAATATAGGATAATTCAAGTCCTTACGCCCTCTCTGCTTTACATACACATACATGTACTCCACAGGCACACACACACACACACACACACACACACACAAACACGGAAACACATGATAGCAATCCCTCATCTTGTACTGTTCTAGATAGGATTTAGTCTCTTTACTCCCAAGAAACAACAATTTTGTCTTTGAAATATGAATGATGCACACCTCCATTTCTGAGTGTGGCATGCATCTTATGAAAATGGGCTGGTGAAGAAACTCACCAAGTCTCAAAGATCAGCAGTGAGTTCCACTGAAGGGCTTGTAGCCTTTCTTATAAAGAGATCGGCTACTCAGTCAAGCCAAGAGATCTTCTTCAGCTGTATTCTTCCATCAGCAACATTTAACTTTAGGGGCTTGACATCTCATAGCAGTGAAACTCTTTCTCCCAAGTAGCTGTTTTTTTTCTGTTCTGAAATCTGTTCCCCCCAAATAGCAATGATGTTGACTCTAAAGTGAAACAAGGCACACTCTAGACCTTGACTTTCCCCAGGAATGACTCAAAAGTAGTTCGGTGTTCGAGCCCCCTTTCAAACCTTTCTTCTCTCAGACAACCTTACTATTATCAGTGCGGAAGAGGTCACCCATTTCCTTTCTGCTGTAGCAGCACTGCCTAAAATATGGTCCATGAAATGCTAGGCCCATGAGCTGCTCCAGAATATTTGGAAACAATACATGCCAGGCATTTCCCCTGCCATATATCATTTGCATACTGATACTTAATTGGTCTATTCAGCAACTCTTTGTGGTTTCCTCTTGCTTCCTGCCTTCTAGTGATTCAGCTACAGAAATGTTTAAATAACAGCAGATAAGTCAACCAATTCATCCTGGGGAGACTTTCCAGTTACCGACCAGTAAGGTGGTTTCCCATGAGGTCAGCTGTTCCTGAAAGCTGTATATACTTCCGTCTTTCTCCCTACAGCTGAAACCAATGTCAGGAGTCCCCTGCTATCCTTGAGATCGGGGCAGTTGATTCAGTTCAGCCTAAGAGGAATTAAGTAAGAAGGAGATTCCAGGCAACAGTGGATTTCCTTTTCTATAATTTTATACCTTCATTCTTTATTAAAATACTTTTGTAGCATTAGGATGTGTGTTTGATAAAGATATTTCTGGCAAAAACTACTTTCTTTAACACCAATGTTTGAGGAAATATAGGCAACTCCACCGTCTTATTCTCCATCCAAATAAAGAAGAAGCTCATGTCTACTAGAAAATCATAGTATCTGAGAACCAGGACAGACCCAAGAGATCATCTAGTCCATCTGTTTCCAAAATTTGTTTTCAGTGAAGAATCCTTTTTTATATGAATCCTTAAGCAGAACTGTGATATATGACAGTCATCATATTTGCTCTGGTTTCAGGTATAACAGGATTGGAACCTGTGGTCTAGACTTACAGCATCCCCCTCACTCATCCCAACCAAGGCAGCTCCAAGATGCTAACGTAGACCCTTAAGCCCCTAAAGAACAGGCTTAAAGATTATCAATCTGACCCTGAATTTTATAAATATGAAAACTGAGACCCATAAATAGAAATAATTAGTAAAAATGAGGGGATCAGACCCACTGAACCTGTTGCTTCCTTGACTGTTTTGGTACCCCAGAGATATCCCTCCCAGGGCCTGGGAGGCCCTTTCCTGGCTGCCCTGCTGTATGGGTTTTGCTGAGCAAGGGGGGCAGTCGTAACACATGACCATCCCCTTACATAGCATAATTATGCTGCTCATTGCAACAAGATATGTGACAAAGAATATGGCTCTCTTTCAATGGGTGTTTCAGTATGTGTACAGTTTTTAAAGCCTCAATTATCTTTTCCCTCCTCTCATCACAAGCAGAATATCTCAGGAGTATATCTTTGCCAGTACCTGTGCTGGTGGAGGACACCAGCAGCAGCAGTGAGTACGGCTCAGTTTCACCCGACACGGAGTTGAAAGCAGACCCCTTCTCTTTCAAAACAAGAGCCAAATCCTGCGGAGAAAGAGATGTCAAGGGAATTCGGACACTCTTTTTGGGGTAAAGACCTGACTTTATTTGGGGTGAGAGAAGTGTGTTGTTAAGTGTGTCATTTTATAAAGGAAACTGTGATGTATGCCGCATAAATTTTCTCAGCATTCCAGATGAGAATTTTGAAGATCACAGTGCTCCCCCTTCCCCTGAAGAAAAAGATTCCGGATTCTTCATGCTGAGGAAGGACAGTGAGAGGCGAGCCACCCTTCACAGGATCCTGACAGAAGACCAAGACAAAGTTGTGAGAAATCTAATGGAATCTTTAGCTCAGGTAAATCCTTTCCCAGGTGCTTCATTTCCCAAAGGTTACATATTTTACCTGTGTCCTAACCACCTGCAGCTGTCACAGATGATGTGAAAGGCAGGAGGAAGCTGTAGTGCTCATGATAAACAAACCTACCCCAGGGGAAAAAAGAAAGCAAATCCTACAGTAGGGACTATATTAATATGAAAAAAGGGAAACGCTTTTTTCACTGCATTTTTGAACATAAGATATTTTTAAGTCAGAAGCAAATTTTTCACATTGATGACATTCCAGCTAGCCCCTACAAGGCTCTTTTACTCTTCATTCATTTGTTTATTCATTCCATCAATAAACACGCCTTAAGCCACATGAGTTGCTAATTCTGACAGAAGCACGAGGCTACCTGCGAGTCGCTCCTCTCAGCATCTGGGAAACATCAGTGAATACAACAGAAGCCCGGAGCTTGTGAGGTTACATTCAGATGGAGGGCGAAGGGCAATGGGAAGTAAATTGTAGTGAGTCTTTGCTTAATGTAGTTGATAAGTCCTTGGAAACTGTAACTTAAGCAAAATTACATATAACCAAACCAGTGTTACCATAGACTAATTGATATAAACAAGAGTTAAGTTCCTATGGCATATTTCTGGTCACAAAAAAATGACCAAACTCCTAAATAAAGACTAAAACACTTCTAATATTCAACATTGAAATAAATGTGAACTCTATATATGTTTAAGAAAGTTTAATAAAAACAAGATAACTATCTACCCAGTTCAGGGCCATAGGTGGCCAGAACCTATTCTGGCAGCTCAGTACCAAGTGGGCACCTGCCCTGGACAGGACACTATTCCACTGTAGGGCACATCCACATACACCCACACTTACTCACACGGACCACGCAGACACACAAATGAACCTAACGTGCACATCCTTGGGATGCAGAGGAAACCATATGTATTAGTCTGTTCTCACGCTACTAATAAAGACATACCTGAGACTGGATAATTCATAAAAAAAAGAGGTTTAATTGACTCACAGTTCCACATGGCTGCAGAGGCCTCACAATCACGGTGGAAGGTGAATGAGGAGCAGAGTCACATCTGACATGGTGGCAGGCAAGAGAGCTTGTGCTGGGGAACTCCCATTTATAAAACCATCAGATCTCATGAGACGTATTCACTATCATGAGAACATCATAGGAAAGACCCACCCCCGTGATACAGTTACCTCCCACTGGGTCCCTCCCATGACACATGGGGATTATGGGAGCTACAATTCAAGATGAGATTTGGATGGGGACACAGCCAAACCATGTCACCAGAGTACCCAGGGAAAACCACACAGACATGGAGAAAATGTGCAGACTCCACACAGACAGTGGCCCCTACCAGGAATCCATTCTTTTTTTTCTCATCAAGGTTATAATGAGACAACATTGGGCAAAACAATGTTATCTGAGGATCTGCTGTATATAATAGTTTAGAAGGCCAAATGTACTCTGAAATAAACAAAAGCTTGTCAGTGAAACTGTCATTCCTTGGTATACTAGTTTGCTAGGGCTGTGTCTTAGTCCATTTTCTGTTGCTATAATAGAATACCTGAGACTCAGTAATTTAAAAAGGAAAGAAGTTTATTTGGGCTCGTGATTCTGGAGGCTAGGAAGTCTAAGATCCAGTGGCCCATCTGCATCTGGTGAGGGCCTCGTGCTGCTTCAACTCAAGGCAGAAAGTAGAAAGGCAGCGGGGCTTGAGTGGAAAAAAGAGAGGGACAAGGAGAGCCAACTGGCTTTATGACATCTTGCTTTCCTGAGAACTAACCCAGTTTCATGAGAACGGCATTAGTCCTTTCGTGAGCCTCATGACCCAAATGCCTCTTTACAGACTCTGCCGCCTCTCAGTATCATTACATTTCAACATGAGTTTTGGCAGGACAAATCACATCCAAACCGGGGCAGGCAACCATAACAAACTATCACATACTGGGTGGCTTAAACAACAGAAATGTATTCTCTCACAGTTCTGGAGGCCGAAAATCCAGGATCAAGGGGTTGGCAGGTTTGGTTTCTCCTGAGGCCTGTCTGCTTAGCTTGCAGATGGCCACCTGCTTATACACTCAAATGGTCTTTTCTGGTGCATTTGCAGCCCTGATGTCTCTTCCTCTTCTGATACGGACACCAGCAACATCAGTTCAATTGGATTAGGGCCCCACCCTTATGACTCACTTAGTCCTAATTATCCCCTTTGAGGCCCTGTCTCCAAATACATCCCATTGAGCATTAGGGCTTCAACATATGAATTTGGAGGACACAGAACCATAATACCTGGGAAAGTGTGTTCCCTGGAATTCTGTGTACAGATACAAGGAAGAATCCCCTTCCCAAATATTCACCAGGAGAAAAATGGATTTTCCTCAGCCCCAAGCTTCTTGTGGATACAACCTCCCACAGACACGGTCATCCCTGGTATGACACTTCTCATCCTCTTTTAGTTCAGTGGGTACTGGGAACTCATCGACCTGCCTCCCTTACCGTGGCCTCCACCTGTCCTTCATGATCACTGTGGACTACTGCTCATAGCTTCTTCCCTCCGTGTGTGCTAAGGAAATACCTGCAAGAAAAGGTTGGGGCTGGAGGAGTCCAGCCAAGTTTTTAGTCTCTCAGTACAACAGTTTACCTGTTCTCATCTTTTATTGAGATATAAATGGAGCAAAGCTCTCTCTTGGCTCTTACTAAACAATCTCAGCCTGTCTCTGTCTTGAGAACCTCACTGTGCTTCTTTGCTGAACATTTTATCGCCTTTGGAATTCCCTAACATCCATCTCTTTAGATCTCACAAAAGGAGCAGAAAGGCCATATACATGCCAGTAGGGCCTCGGTACAAGGAGAACTGAAAAGAGTGTCTTCTACACGCTCTCAAAAACCTTGACTTGGGTCCTAAAGGAAAGCTGGCTCAGGCAGTTACTCTGAGGCACAGGAAGAAGGGGCTCTAGAGTGAGGGGAAGCTGGCCTCTGAGTCGGGGCTCTAGAGTGCTCTAGAGTGAGGGGAAGCGGGCCTCTGAGTCAGGGCTCTAGAGTGCTCTAGAGTGAGGGGAAGCGGGCCTCTGAGTGTCATACATGCTTCGTGGCAGTGGAGACTGGAGCGGTCTCGAGCCATCAGCTTTCTCTCTGGCCTTTCCTGTGGCTCACTGTGATCATTCAAGGACTGAGAACAGGACTGGGTTGACCCAAGAAGAGGAACCAAGCTGGATGGAGAGAGCAGCTGGGCAGCACTTGGAGTTTATTCATTCATTCAACAAATACTTACTGAGCATCAGTCAAAGGCCAGGCACTGTAGTATGTGCTGGGGATACCCTGGCAAACTGAATAAAAGTATCTGCATCCCCTTGAAGGTGATATTCTAGTGGAAGAAGAAAAACTATACATATATATAAACCATATAGTAATAACAGCTAACATTTTCTTTAGGCCAGGTACTATTCTTAGTATTCCACGTGTATTTGCTCATTTAATTTTCATGACAGTAGTACTATACCAGTAATTCTATTAGCATCCTCATTTTACACATGAGGAAACAGGCACAGGGGACTTGAGTAGTTTGCCAAAGTCATGCAGTCCTAAGTGAGGGAGTTAGGATTTTGACCCAGGCAGTTTGGCTCCGAAGTTTTTGCTTTAACCACCACATTGCTCTGCCTTGCTGGTAGGCCTGATGGTGACAAGTGCTAGGAAAAATGTAAAGTGGGGTGGGGGGTAGGCATTGGAGGTGAAGAAGGAAAGTAAATCACCATTAGCCACTGCGGAGTGAAGGCCTCTCCTGTGGACCTTTAAGATGCTTGGTTTTAGGTCAAAAACACATAAAATCCAGGAATTGCCTAAATCTCTAATTACCCCCAAAGAATGTGCTTTTCCAGTACAGGAAATGCCAGCTTGTTGGGGTCTATTCTTTGTCTCCCTGCTGGACCATAGCGCCATCAGGAATAGGACTGCCTTGGTCATCACTTCTATGACTGTGCTGAAATATTTAAATGTGGGAGTGGTTAGTCATATTCAATTGTTTGGTACCTCCTAGTTTTAAAGTGCATTTGAATGTTCTCTGTAAAAGAAGAAATGAAAGAAAACCTTAAAAGCAACCATCAGAGGCCTTAGTGGACCAGCATGAAGCTACCAGTGAGTACCCAAAACTGCTGAGCAGAATCACACGCTGCATCCGTGATGGCCACATGATGGTGGGGGCCCTTCTGACTGTGCTGTTAAGGATGTTGGCACAGTCAGACACAATCACCACCTGTGACATCAGATGGTGATTCAGTGGTAGAACAGGTCCTGACCCAGGTTGACAGCTGCTACTGCAGGTCATTGGGGCAGTAGAATATAATGGTTAGGAGCTTGAGCTTAGCTTGGATTTCCCTCTGTTCGGGGCCTCGTTCCATCACTTAAAGGCTGTGCAGTTTGGGCAACTGATTTAACCTTTCAGAGCCTGAACTTCCTCATCTATAATGGAGGAGTCTACTTTATAAGGTTGCTATCAGGAGTAATGGAGATTGTGAGTGATTTAAATCATAACAGAAAATATTCCACAACTGTTAACTGTTATTGTTATTATCAAGCAGGCTAGTTATAGTTATGTAAATATCTTTAATTTTTTCTACAATCAATCAGAAATAATTCTTGTCATTGTATTATTTCTAGATATGTATTTATATTTAAGCCTACACTTTATAACAAAACCAAATCTAGATATTGGACAGGTCCTCAAACCTTAAACCATGAAAAGCCTTGTAATCTGTAACGTCCTTCTGAAATCCACTCCTGGTTTTTGAGGAAGGAAATTTAAAAGATGAAGACTGGAGAGCACCTTTGAAGAAGACCCTGTGTATTAGGGTTCTCTAGAGGGACAGAACTAATGGAATACATATATATATACACACATAAAGGGGAGTTTATTAAGTATTAACTCACATGATCACAAGGTCCCACAATAGGCTATCTGCAGGCTGAGGAGCAAGGAGAGCCAGTCTGGTTCCAAAACTGAAGAATTTTGAGTCCAATATTTGAGGGCAGGAAGCATCTAGCACGAGAGAAAGATGTAGACTGGGAAGCTAGGTCACTCTCTCCTTTCACATTTTTCTGCCTGCTTATATTCTAGCCACACTGGCAGCTGATGAAATTGTGACCACCCAGATTAAGGGTGGGTCTGCCTTTCCCAGCCCACAAACTCAAATGTTAATCTCCTTTGGCAACACCCTCATAGACATACCCAGGATCAATACTCTGTATCCTTCGATCCAGTCGAGTAGACACACTCAGTATTAACCATCACACCCTGGTACTAGGAGTGCAGGAAATGCGTACCGTCAAACCTATGCTGACACTGAGTCAGGCTCACCAGATACTGGCCAAGATGCTTGTTTTTGAAGGCACATGAATGAGTTAACATGGAGAGACAGGAGTCAGAACAGAAATAAACGATGACATAAGTAGATGAAATAGCCTGAACAGAAAACATTTCCCAGAGTAGAGCATGTTCCTTTGTAGGACAGTGGCACACACATCAAAAAACAGAAGCAACATGTTTTTCTGTTGTAAAAACAAAGTTAACGTCGAAAAAAAAAGTTTGTTATTTGAAGCCTGCTCTTGGCAAACATGTTGCAACTGATTTTTTATTAAGAGAAGCTTCCAATTTCTGCATAACTCACATTTTTCTTCTTGAATATATTTTCGTGGTGTTATGATTTTGCCTGTGAATCTTTTCCTTGGGTGCAATTTAGTTTGTGGTAAGGAAAAAAACCAACAAAGTTTATAATGGTTCCCAGTGTGATTTTAAAATATTCCTTGAATGACAGCTTTCAAGCTTTTCAATATAATCTTTTCTCATGAAAACATAAACATGAGACCGAGCTTCCAAATGAAAATATATTAAGAGAAAGAACTCAATGGTGCATTTCTTTTTTATTTTAATAGACTCCTAGAAATTATAATTTTCACAGCCCAGTTGAGGAATTTTCATTTTAATGGTACAGTAAGAAAATGTACAATATAAAATAAAAATGAGATAATAGTTTCTTACAGTTTCTTACAGTTAAATGGGAACAAATAACATCCTACTCTGCTTCCTTAAAGCAGCAGTATGGGCCAAGCATGGTGGCTCATGCCTATAGTCCCAGCACTTTGAGATTACAGCACTCAGGAGGCTGAGGCAGGCAGATCACTTGAGGTCATGAGTTCAAGACCAGCCTGGCCAACATGGTAAAACCTCAGCTCTACTAAAAATACAAAAGTTAGCTGGACATGACAGGTGCCTGTAATCCCAGCTACTTGGGAAGCTGAGGCAGGAGAATCACTTGAAGTTGGGAGGCAGAGGTTGTAGTGAGCCGAAATGGCCCCACTGCACTCCAACCTAGGCGACAAAGCAAGACTTTGTCAAAAAAAAAAAAAAAAAAAAAGAAAAGAAAAGAAAAGAAAAAAAAGCAGTGTGACTTGCTCAAAGGAGAAAAGTTCCATTTGAGGTTGGGGAAAGTGGCTCACATCTATAATCCCAGCACTTTGGGAGGCCAAGGTGGGAGGATCACTTGAGCCCAGGAGTTTGAGGCCAGCCTGGGCAACTTAGCAAACCCAGTCTCTACAAAAAGTAAAAAAAAAAATTATCTGGGTGTGGTGGCACGTGCCTGTAGTGCCTAGCTACTCAGGAGGCTGAGGTGGGAAGAGAACTAGAACCCAGGAATTAGGGGCTGCAGTGAGCTATGATTGTACCACGGCACTCCAGCCTGGGTGACAAAGAGAGGCCTTGTCTCTTAAAAAAAAAACAAAAAGAAAAATTCAATTTGAGAAAGAGCATTTGTTTGAACATTGTAATATATTTTAGTGTAATAAAATAGTCCATCGGTCCATTCTTAGAAGCAATTGCCTCTTTGATGGGTAAGGAGTAGTTTCAAGAATGAAGTTTGAGGCCGGGCGCGGTGGCTCAAGCCTGTAATCCCAGCACTTTGGGAGGCCGAGATGGGCGGATCACGAGGTCAGGAGATCGAGACCATCCTGGCTAACACGGTGAAACCCCGTCTCTACTAAGAAATACAAAAAATAGCCAGGCGAGGTGGCAGCGCCTGTAGTCCCAGCTACTCGGGAGGCTGAGGCCGGAGAATGGCGTGAACCCGGGAGGCGGAGCTTGCAGTGAGCTGAGATCCGGCCACTGCACTCCAGCCTGGGCTACAGAACGAGACTCTCAAAAAAAAAAAAAAAAAGAAAAAAAAAGAATGAAGTTTGAGATCAGCCCCTCTTGGTTGCAAGGAATTGACACACTGTAAGGACAACTGAAGTACCAAGGACATGTTATAGGTAGACACGCATAGCAATAAGGGAAGTAGACTCTTAAGGAATTCCAACCATAGTGCCTAGCCGAGTCTCACAGGCACTGAAAACAGAATATGAGACTAAGGAACTTCAAGTCCCCGGAGTTTGCACATCTTTTCTCTGACTTGGTTGCTGTTGACCCTCTGGGTGCGCATTTCTGTTTTTGTCCACTTCTCCTCTCCCTCCCTGATATGGTTTGGCTGTGTCCCCACCCACATCTCATCTTGAATTGTAATTCCCACAATTCCCATGTGTCATGGGAGGAACCCGGTGGGAGGTGATTGAATTATGGGGGCAGCTCTTTCCTGCACTGTTCTTGTGATAGTGAATGAGTCTCACAAGATCTGATGGTTTTAAAAAATGGGAGTTTGCCTGCACAAGCTCTCTCTTTTTGGCTGCTGCCATCCACGTGAGATGTGACTTGCTCCTCCTTGCCTTCTGCCATGAATGTGGGGCTTCCCCAGCCATGTGGAACTGTAAGTCCAGTTAAACCTCTTTCTTTTGTAAATTGCCCAGTCTTGGGTGTGTGTTTTCTGCAGTGTGAAAATGAACTAATACACTCCCTATTGTCTTTCTCAATTCCATTGCTTCTGCTTCTTTTCTTATAGTTGGACATATTCATTACCCTGTTTTATAATTTCTCTTTCTGGGCAGACTCTCAGGTTGAGATCCTATAGCTTATTGCTCAAATCTCTTTTTAGTTCCCAATTAAAATTTCTGAAAGAATCTTATGGCCTCAGTCTTTTTGGGCAAAGCTTTGTTATCTGACTGTATCATGGCTACTGACCAGCGTGTGGGGCAGGTACCTTTTCTCTCTGATTATTTCTTGGTGTTGGTAGGAGGATTGAAGAGGAGCCATATAGTTCAAAATATGGTCTTTCCTTTGGAGACATTTGGAAGTCCAGTTCTTCTCAGAAAGGGGCGTGGGAATTGGATAGGCATGGTGGCTCACACCTGGAATCCCAGCACTTTGGGAAGTAGTGGTAGGAGGCTCGCTTGAGCCCAGGAGTTCGAGACCAGCCTGGGAAATATAGTGAGACCTTGTCTCTACCAAAAGAAAAAAAAGCGGAGACAGGGGGTATGGGGATAGGAGTCCCATGGCAGGTATATCCGGCATATGTTGACTGAAGGATTGTTGATTTTTATTCTCAGGGGTCTGAAGAACCCAAACTAAAATGGGAACACATCACAACCCTCATTGCAAGCCTCAGAGAATTTGTGAGATCCACTGACCGAAAAATCATAGCCACCACATTGTCAAAGCTGAAACTGGAGCTGGACTTCGACAGCCATGGCATTAGCCAAGTCCAGGTGGTGCTCTTTGGTTTTCAAGATGCTGTAAGTATGATATTTTGCCAGTGTTTTCCCACACACTAATATTGGTTAGAAAAATAAGATAAAACATAAGTTCTGTTATTTTTCTTTAAAAATTCCATTGAACTCTATTCTTTTTGGATGAAAAATGAGATATTCGCCTCTCAATGTGCTTCTAAGTATCTGATTTGTTGTTTTGTGTGTTTGCATTCCCCAAGTTAAAAACACATAAAACCGAATCACCATGGAAAATAACAAAATATTTCCCATGGCTGAACTTCGTTCTTATGAAATTATGTTGGGTCATTGTTTATTTTGACGACTTTAGCAACGTAACACACTTTAGTCAATGCTATATGAGAAATGCCATCTAGTGGCCATTGAGAAAAACTTAACAGTACAGATTGAAATGGTCACTGCTGAATAAAACCAGTAATTTTTTTCCAATTTTTTCTAGTTTTCATACAGAACATTTTTAACATGTCTGTTTCATAAATACCTACTCTGTCCTAGCCAGAAATATACTTGCAGAGTACAGAGCATCACTGATTAAAAAGTAAAGCACATGATCTAATGAGAGATTGCTGAGAAGTCTTCTCTCTAAAATTGAGTTGCTATGCAACACAAACTAAAGCTAGTCTTCTGTAACGGATTCAGAACCCTCTGTCTTATTCTTGGGTGAGACTTATCTGTGGAACTCAGTGCCAAAAAGCCTCAAGCAACCCCCAGAAGACCCTTAGCAAGATATGGGAGACTGAAATAAGAGGGTTCTTCATGGTGGTTGTGGTATAAATCTGGAAGTATAATTTTATTTAAATTCCAAAAATTAATTCAGCCCTAATGAGTGCATTGCTTCTATGTAGAAAGTATCTTGACAATTTTATATGCAACATCAAATGATCCCCAATTTAAAGCCAAATCAGAATCCTTCAATAACCACTAGCATTCTCTGAGACACGGCATAAGCCACTTGGTCTTTATGCTATATTGTGGACAGGGACAAGAGTCCTGACTTGATTGAGGGCATAAGAAATTAAAGCAACTGGCAAAGCCTATCACTAATATTAAATGCTAAAAGCATGCTTATGCTGCAACTAGGGAAACCCAACTGCCTGCAAATAGAGTGAAATAATTTCGCTAATTTGCACTTGCCCACACATTTGGCTTCTAGCCTAGAGGTTGGAAAGCAAGTTTGCTGTAGAATTCAGACTGAGACCTATTGGGTTGTACTCCTGGGCCTTGGTCAGACAGACACACACACACCTGCTCTTACTCATTCACTGTCCAGGATGAGAATGAACCCAAAGTATGGGCCCTATGATGTAATTTGCTATGTAATAAAGAGCTAAAAGGAGCAGGTCATGGTTATAACAGATCCCTCTTCCACCTAATAAGAATGTAAATTCTTTTCTTTTGAGGTGGAGTCTCCCTCTATTGCCTAGGCTGGAGTGCAGTGGCATGATCTCAGCTCACTGCAGCATCTGCCTCCCGGGTTCAAGCAATTCTTGTCCCTCAGCCTCCAGAGTAGCTGGGACTACAGGCGCCTGCCACCATGCCCAGCTAAGTTTTGTATTTTTTAGTAGAGATTGGGTTTTGCCATGTTGGCCAGGCTGGTCTTGAACTCTGGCCTCAGGTGATCCACCCGCCTTGGACTCCCAAAGTTCTGGGATTACAGGGCATGAGCCACTGTGTCCAGCCAGCATGTAAATTATTTAAAGAAATGAAGATACCAGGACAAACTCAGCCTGGATGGATTTTCTAGAACAAGTGGGAACCTAGCAAGGGTTCACTTCCTGTGCAACTACTACAAGGAAGTCCTCAAACTGACTCTCTTCCAAAATAGGGGATTTTGATGAAGATGGACCAAGGACAGGCATGAGCAACTGGAGCTCCAGCTCTTGGCATGGGTTTGTGACTAGGTTACCATCTCCCCAGCCGCAGTAGGGATGGTGATTAAATTTTTGGAATTTAAATAAAATTATACTTCCATAATCATACTATAGGCACTTAGAGGTATCTAACCAGAGCCCTGTTGGGGAAATAGCCTATTTTTTTAGAGGTCTGTGTGAGCCAACAGGTAGTAGAGTTAACCCAAACTTTAAGTGAGCTTGTCTTAGTCTTACGCTAAAACCTTGTTTTTAGAAAGGTAATACACATGATAAATACATACAATGGAATATTATTCAAGCTTAAAAAGGCAAGAAATTCTGACACATGCTACAACATGAATGAAGCTTAGAGATGAAGCCAAGTGAAATAAACCATTCACAAAAGGCCAAATACTGTAATTCCACTTATATGAAGGTACCTATAGTAGTGAAATTTATAAGAGACAGAAAGTAAAATGCTTGTTTGCAGGGACCGTGGGGAGGGAGAAATGGGAATGTACTGTTTAATGCGTTTAGAGTTTTAGTTTTGCAAGATAAAGAATTCTGTGGATGGATGGCAGTGATGGTAGTACAATATTGTGAATGTACTTAATGCCACTGAACCGTATACTTAAAAATGCCTAAGATGGCCAGGCACGGTGGCTCCTGTCTGCAATGCCAGCACTTTGGGAGGCTGAGGCAGGAGGATTGCTTGAGCCCCAGAGGCACAGGTTGCAGTGAGCCATGATCCCGCCACTGCACTCCACCCTGGGTGACAGAGGAAGACCCTGTCTCCAAAGCAAACGAAAAAATAATAATAATAAAAAATAACTGAAAATAATGAACAGTAAGAACAGCCTTTATTTTTATTTAAAGTCTCTTACACCCTGTCTTCCTCCTTCACCCCCTCCCTCCATCCATTCTGTAGACATCATAAAAGCTAAAAACTGCAGATTCTGAGTCCCAAAGAAGCAACATTCTCATTTGAACCAGACTGCCTTTCACTTAAATAACTTATTTGCTTACATGGGGCTCACTGAACTTTGATTTGAAGTAGCAATTTTTACTTTATTTTCCAATGACATAAAGAATTACAAAGAATTCAAGGTGAAGAAACTTTTTAGTTTTTTTTTTGTAAATGGAACTTCATCCAACTGCTTGGATCAGCTAGGCTATTTGCAATTAAAAATTAAAGTAGGCTAAATGTCACTCTCTCTCCAGGTCAATAAAGTTCTTCGGAATCATAACATCAAGCCGCACTGGATGTTTGCCTTAGACAGTATCATCCGGAAGGCGGTGCAGACAGCCATTACCATCCTGGTTCCAGGTCAGAGATATTTAATTACTCTGCACATATTTAGTGCTTGGATATTTTAGATTAGTGTTCATCTGTTATTTCTCATATCACTTTAGTACTTTAAAAACCATAATACCCTTTTTTAAAGAAATATTTTCAACATCACCAAATAGTACCTGTAGTCTGGATAATGGTACACAAAGCAAAATGTTTACTAAGCGTGAGGAAGGCTTGCTTCCCCTGTCTTTAAGGAATGTTTTTGGATGTGAAGAGAAAGAGAAAAATATACAGGTGACTCAGATAAATATGCATTTCAAAATATAGATATCTGGACCACAAAACACATTCCTACATATTTTACCCAGTGGTTCCCAAATCTTCCAGTGTATTGAGCAATTTAAGGAGGCACTGCATAGCTCATTGCATTGAGCAATTTAATTGTCTTTAAAATTACAGCTTTCAAAGCCCCATCTGAGGCCAAATAAGAATCTGCCAGGAATAAAGCCCAGGAATCTGATTTTTTTTTAAGACTAGTCTTTTAGAGCAGTTTAAGGTTCACAGCAAAATTGAGTGGAAGGTACGGAGATTTTGCACATACCCCTTAGCCTCACACATGCATAGCCTCCTCCATTATCAAGGTCCCCCACAGAGTGGTATATTGGTTACAATCAATGAATCTACATTGACATGTTATTATCACCAAGAATCCATGTTCACATTAGGGTTCAGTCTTGGTGTTGTACATTCTCTAGAAATTCTACATATATAATAACACGTATCCACCATTATAGTATAATAAATAATATTTTCACAGCCCTAAAAATCTTCCGTGTCCCATCTATAAGAACCTGATTTTAATGCAGCTCCCAGGTCATGTTGATGCACAGCCAAATTTGGAAATCACTGGTCTAGACACAGCCCCAGCTATGTTGGCAGTGAAATACAACAGGGGTAGTGTTGATGAAACAAGGCTTTTTGGCATAAGTGAGGAGTGTATTCATACTCTAAGGCAAAACTTCCAACAGGTTTTGATAGTCTGCCCATTAATAAAGAAATTGTAGGCAAAGCTCTTCCACCCTGTGTGTGTGTTGGAGTGGTGGGTGGATGCATGGATGCATGGATGAATATGTAGGTAGGTAGAAAGAAAGAGCAGTTGACCAATTGATAGATGGATAGATACAGATTTATATATATATTTATATAAACAAATTAGAAACATGTTCTGTTGTACTAATTTGTACCTATGTACCTAGTACAAATTAAAGCATTCTGAAATATAAATTTAAAAGGATAAGATCAATATGAAATATTTTCATTTTAGTTTTCTTTTCTTTTCTTTTTTTTTTTATAAGTAGAGACAAAGTCTCACTCTGTTGCCCAGGCTAGTCTCAAATCCCTGGGCTCAAGCTGTCCTCCCACCTCAGCTTCTCAAAGTGCTGTGATTATCGGCGTGAGCTGCTGCACCTGGCCCTGAAATATTTTTAAATTAAAATTATTTACAAATGGTACTACAAACTTTTAAGTTCAGGCCAACCCTTCTGAGTTGTGGAATTCCCTTTCTTCTCACAGAACACTTGAGTGTTTGACATGAGAGGGAGAGCATCCGTGTCAATCTTTATGTTAAACATTGGTCAACATTAAGTTACTTCTTATGTAAGAAAGAAACAGAAGTTCTGCTATCCCCGAACATGTTACTTCGACCTGGAACACACCTCCACCCCATGTCTCTCCTGTCCTGTGGCTTGCACCTTTGCATCCTTCAGGCCACCGAGAGTCTGGACCTATCACCAAATCTAAAGTAGGCTTCCTCTGTTATTCTCTCTCCTTGGAAGTGGTTTTCACCAATATGTGATGCCATAATCTGAAACTACTTTTGTTTCTAGTTTAATAGCTGTTACCCTCACCAGAGGGTAACTGTTTCTGGTTTATTTTATTCTGAGCCTAGCATACTGTCCAGCACAGTGTCTGGAAAACAGTGGATCCCTGATTCATATTTGGTTGAAACAGTAAGTAAATGAGTTTCACCTGATTATAACAAATTAGGGGCCGGGTGCGGTGGCTCACGCCTGTAATCCCAGCACTTTGGGAGGCTGAGACGGGCGGATCACGAGGTCAGGAGATCGAGACCATCCTGGCTAACACGGTGAAACCCCGTCTCTACTAAAAATACAAAAAAATTAGCCGGGCGTGGTGGCGGGCGCCTGTAGTCCCAGCTACTCAGGAGGCTGAGGCAGGAGAATGGCGTGAACCCAGGAGGCAGAGCTTGCGGTGAGCCGAGATCGCACCACTGCATTCCAGCCTGGGTTACAGAGTAAGACTCTGTCTCAAAAAAAAAAAAAAAAAAAAAAAAATTTGAATGGAAATTTTGTATAGTGTAGAAACTTAGAAAAAAATTCTAGAGAGGCTTTGAAGCACATGATTAGTAGTTGGATGTGAACCTAAGAAATTCATGCTTTAAGGAAGTCAAACAATACTTTTCTTCAGATGCTTTATCATTAGGATAAGGCTGGTTGTATGGAATGTGCTATAGAGGGGTTAGATATTCAAAAGATCTAGGGGGTAAAGGGGGAATAGTGTGTATCACTGAAAGGGAGAGGTATGGGCCATGAGTTAAATACAGTAGCACCCTAAATTAAGGACACCTAAATGAAGAAAGGAAAAAGAGAGTATATTTTGAAACGACTTAAATAGCATATAAATGATCTGTTTACTTAATTTAAAGAAAAACAAAAAACTTCCTTTTAGTAATGATTACCTAATGTAACGTGGTATCCAGAATAGAAAATGAACATTAGTGAAAAACTGAGAATCTGAGTGAAGTCTGCAGTTTAGCTAATAGTATTGTACCAACGTTAATTTAATCATTCTGAAAAACATGCCATAGTTATGTAAGATATATTAGGAAGAGCTGTGTGGATGGTATACAGGAATTCTTTGTACTATCTTTGCAATGTTTCCATGAATCTAAAATTCTTCCAGAATAGAAAGTTTAAAAAGCAAAAGTAACTGTAGGTGAAACTCTGTTAGGTTTAGGGAGAATAGCAGGGAGGTTGCAGAGGGAGCTGTCCTTGCACGAGTATCCCAGGAATGGACACTGCTGTGATCAACCATGTGTGGAACAAGGCACATTGTTTATTAAAAGTGTTTGCTAAAGAAAAAATGCTCGTCATCACTTGCTGTCAGAGAAATGCAAATCAAAACCACAATGAGATACCATCTCACACCAGTTAGAATGACAATCATTAAAAAGTCAGGAAACAACGTGTGCTGGAGAGGATGTGGAGAAATAGAAACACTTTTCCACTGTTGGTAGGATTGTAAACTGGTTCAACCATTGTGGAAAACAGTATGGTGATTCCTCAAGGATCTAGAACTAGAAATACCATATGACCCAGCCATCGCATTACTGGGTATATACCCAAAGGATTATAAATCATGCTGCTATAAAGACACATGCACACGTATGTTTATTGCGGCACTATTCACAATAGCAAAGACTTGGAATCAACCCAAATGTCCATCAGTGACAGACTGGATTAAAAAAATGTGGCACATATACACCATGGAATACTATGTAGCCATAAAAAAGGATGAGTTCGTGTCCTTTGTAGGGACATGGATGCAGCTGGAAACCATCATTCTCAGCAAACTATCGCAAGAACAGAAAACCAAACACCGCATGTTCTCACTCATAGGTGGGAATTGAACAATGAGATCACTTGGACTCGGGAAGGGGAACATCACACACTGAGGCCTATTATGGGGAGGGGGGGGGGAGGGATTGCATTGGGAGTTATACCTTATGTAAATGACGAGTTGATGGGTGCAGCACACCACCATGGCACAAGTATACATATGTAACAAACCTGCACGTTGTGCACATGTACCCTAGAACTTAAAGTATAATAAAAAAAAAAAAAGAAAGGACTTTGTCCTTCCACCATGAAATTGGTTTCTCTGAGGCCACTAGGAGTTTCTGATTTCAGTTGAAGTTACTGTTTAAAAACATTTATTTTTGAAAAGTGGAAATTTTAGAGGAGAATTACATGGAGACAGTACTTTTTGTATTTCCCCCAGGATAAGAGAAATCCATACACACTATATACCAATATATAAATGATGAAATATGTGGACAAGATGAAGTGATGTCAGTCATTCAACAATTCCATGAAATTTCTCGATGTCCTGAAAGATTCTGTTATGCAATTAAGATATAAAGAAACTACATGAAAAACAGACGGTCTTCAAATGCCCCTGATAAAAATTCCTTTTAGATGTAAGATACTACAGTTAACCTGCCATTTCAGAAGACACATGAAAGAAGACCACACATTTTAAAAAGTATACCATCACTAGGACAATCATGCATTGTTTAATGACAGGGCTATGTTCAGAGACATGCGTCCTTAGACAATTTTGTCATTGTGCAAATATCCTAGAGTGGACTTACACAAACCTAGATGGCAGAGCCTACTAGATGCCCAGGCCGTATGGTATGGCCTGTTGTTCCTGGGCTACAAATTTGTACGGTGTGTTACTATACTGAATATTGTGGGCAATTTTAACACAGTGGTAAGTGTTTGTGTGTCTAAACACACAAAAGGTATAGTAAAATACAGTCTTATAGTCTTATGGGACCCCTGTAGTATATGCGATGCATCCTTGACTGAAATGTTATTATACAGCACATGATTGTACATTCATTTCCTAGATCTGCTGGCTGAGAAGACCCAGATCTTGGTTTCTAAATGCCATTCTTCAATAAAAGGAATTGGGTCTCCTTGGAGCAGTGGTTGATTCTGGGCTGGGGGCAGGGGAAATAAAAGATAAGATTGTAGCTGGGCATGGTGTCTCACCCCTGTACTCCTAAGGCTTTGTGAGGCCAAGGCAAGAGGATCACTTGAGGCCAGGAGTTTGAGACCAGCCTGGCTAAAATATCAAGACCCTGTCTCTAAAAAAATAAAAATAAATTAGCCAGACATAGTGGTGCATGCCTATAGCTACTTGGGAGGCTGAGGTGGGAGGATCGCTTGAGCCCAGGAGATAGAGGCTACAGTGAGCTATGATTGCACCACTGTACTCCAGCCTGGGTGACACAGCGAGACCCCATGTCATAAATAAATAAATAAATACCTGCCAGAAATAAGAAAGTGTCAAAAAGGATGGAGATTTATTGAAAGGACACTATAGCCAACCTGAAAATGTTCCAAATAGTCTAAGACAGAACAATCTGAACAATAAAATAATGATCATATTGGATTATAGATTATAGAATAAAATAAGCATCCATGAGTCCATATTAATATAAATAATTGAATAAATAAATATATAGATGAGAAAGGTTAGCTTTTTGTTATAGTAGAGTTGCGATTGATAAATGAAAATGAATGAGGAAAACAGAAAATCACCAGTAGGCAAACACCACAGTAATAATTATTGCAGGCAAGGACCATCAATGACTGCTAAAGTAGGCAAAAGGATGAGGAGAAACAGGATATGTGATGGTTTTCAAAGTGTCTCCCCACAAGATATTTACTAACTGCCAAGAGAAAACAGTAATTTTATAGTGAAGGAATGTGGTAGACACTGCCTCAACCAAATGATCAAGGTAAGCATCACTAGTAAGAAGACATGTCAGCGTCACGTCATATACCTCCTGATAGGATGCGCTGAGAAGGACACAGCATCACACTGTGGTGTTCTTGCCAAAAATACACAGCCCCAACCTCATCACAACAAGACATCAGTGAACCTCAAATAAAAGACATTGTACAAAAACCTGACCAATACTCCTCAAAACGGTGAAGGTCTTGAGAAATAAAGAAATACTAGTTACATATTGGAAGAGACTAAGGTGACGTGACAACTAATTATAATGAGGGATCCTTGATCAGAAAAAGGACATTGGTAGGCAAACTGGTGAGATTCAAATAATGTCCATAGATTAGTTAATAGTATTGTACCAAAGCCGGGCGTGGTGAATCACATCTATAATCCCAGCACTTTGGGAGGCGGAGGTGGGAGGATTGCTTGAGCCTAGAGTTTGAGATCACCCCAGGCAGTGGGGTAAAAACCCATCTCTACATAAAAAATACAACAATAAGTCAGGCATGGCAGTGTGTGCCTGTGGTCCCAGTTACTAGGGAGGCTGAGGCGAGAGGATAAGCTGAGCCCAGGAGGTCAAGGCCACAGTGAGCTGAGATTGCGCCACTGCACTCTGGCCTGGGGGACGACAGAGTGAGACCCTGTCTCAAAAAAAAAAAAAAAAAAAAAAAAGTATTGTATCAATGTTAATTTCCTGGTTTTGATAATAGTGCCAGAGGTATATAAACTGTTAAGGTGAGGGCAAGTGGCTGAAGGCTATACAAGAACTCTCTGCACTATTTTTGCAACTTCTCTGTTATCCTAAAATTATTTCAAAATAGAAAGTTAAAAAAAAAAAAAAGTGTTTAATCTTTTTTCCAAAAGGAGCACACAGAACAGAGAGTACAGTACAAGTCCCTTAAGAATTTGTTTTTTCTCAGACTATTTTCTCACTTGTCATCAAGAATCAACTTTTAAATTATTGGCAGCGTTAGTCCTGTAGTACAGGCTGCTTGTGGGTGACCAGATGCAGTAATGCTGAGCACAGAGACTATGATGGCAGTGCTAAGGTAAGAGTATTGATAATGTACGCATACTTCCTATATTAACAACAATTGTTAAAAGCTGCTTCAAGCACTTGATATTACCACCAGTTGTTAAACTGAATCAAGCACGTGCTCCAAGTTCACATTAATGTGAATTGAACAGCATTGTATACGTACGAGGAGCTTCATGCAAGTGTGATACACTGCACTCACAAGTATTACGATCTTACTAAGCATTAGAAATACCCTGTGTTAAAGCAGCTTGGTCTAGGCCAAGTGTGGTGGCTCATGCCTATAATCCTAGCACTTTGGGAGGCCAAGGCGGGCAAATCACATGAGGCCAGGAGTTTAAGACCAGCAACATGGTAAAACCCTGTCTCTACCAAAAATACAAATATTAGCCAGGTGTGGTGGTGCATGCCTATAATCCCAGCTACTCAGGAGGCGGAGGCAGGAGAATCGCTTGAACCTGGGAGGCAGAGGTTGCAGTGAGCTGAGATTGTGCCACTGCACTCCAGCCTGGGTGACAAAGTGAGACTCCATCTCGGGAAAAAAAAAAAAAAAAGAAAAGAAAAAGAAACTTGGTCTAGTTATTTTCCTCTGGGGAAGTAACTATTTGGGTGGGAATAGTTTTGTTGTTGATCCCATCATGCTAGTTTAGAAACAATGCACTGGCCCCACTTTCCCACTCATAGGCTTTAAGGCCCCCTTGAGTCCCAATGTTTCTCCTGACACATGGCTTTCTCCTGACAGTCCCCTCTGCTTTACATTGTTCCCAGAGGGTCCTGGGCCACCGTTTGAGCTTCCTTCTCTCAAATACCTCTCCCTCTTTCTCTATCAAGCCAAGGCTCCCCTCCTCAAGAACTCTGCATAGGCCCTTCAGCCTCTATGAATCCCTCAGTGAGTGAGGAAACTACCACTGGATTTAGTCATTGCAAATGTACTTTATTTACCCCTTAGCACCCTTACTACATGTATGTGTTAGGGTTCTTCAAAGAAACAGAACCAATAGGATACATAGAGATACATAAGAGAAGATTTATTATGGGTATTGGCTCATGCGATTATGGAGGCTGAGAAGTTCCACCATATAACATCAGTAAACTGGAGAACCAAAAAAGCTGGTGGTATAATCAGTCTGACTCCAAAGGCCTGAGAACCAGGGGAGCTGACTGTAATTGAAGGCCTGAGAACCAAGAGCTCCGATATCCAAGAGCAGGAGAAGGTGGATGTCCCAGCTCCAGAAGAGAGAAAGAGAATTCACCTTTTCTGCATCTTTTTGTTCTATTCAGGTCCTCAGTGGATTGGATGATGCCTTCCCACAATGGAGAGGGCCATCCTCTTTACCAAGTGCATTGATTCAAATGCTAATCTCTTCTGGAAACACCCTCACCCCTCACAGACACATCCAAAATAATGTTTACCAGCTATCTGGCCATCCTTAGCTCAGTCAAGTTGACATATAAAATTAACCATCTCAATATACATGTGAATTATATATATAACTAGGTCTATACCTGAGATAATCTGAGATATTTGTAGCTGTATTCATTTGCACTTATAATTTAATGTTATATTTGCATGTGCTCTCAGCACTCTTCTGTATAGTTGCCCTAATTCTCCTTTAGATTGTCATCTCTTTGAGAAAAAGGACCAGATGTTCTATGTCATTTGCATATTTTACAATGTCTAATCCGATGACATGCACTCAGGGAGCCACCATGAAAGACCAAAATAACAAAGCACTGCATGAACTTACAATTTTCTACTTTCTTTAAATTATTTCAGAGAATTTTTAACATCATATATACATATGTAAAATGATAATTTTAAGTTTACAGAATTAAGAGGATATTTAAATATAATAGGATTAGAAATTTTCCTTCCCTAAAAGTGAGATTATAGTCAACAGGACTACAAACCTTTTTACATTATTTAAAAATTTCAGTTTAGGGCCAGGCATGGTGACTTACGCCTGTAATCCCAGCACTTTGCGAGGCCAAGGCGGGGGATCACCTGAGGTCAGGAGTTTGAGACCACCCTGACCAACATGGAGAAACCCCATCTCTACAAAAATACAAAATTAGCCAGGCATGGTGGTGCATGCCTGTAATCCCAGCTACTCAGAAGCCTGAGGCAGGAGAATCGCTTGAACCCAGGAGGTGGAGGTTGCAGTGAGCCAAGATCGTGTCATTGCACTCCAACCTGGGCAACAAGAGCAAAACCCCGTGTAAAAAAACAAAAACAAAAATTCAGTTTAGAAATCATAACAGAAATGTAAGACTAATTATAGAAAGTTTTAAAAGGTCTAATCTTGTCCTCTAATCTAGAATCATATTTTCTTAAATTATTTTTAAATCACTTTATTGCTTTCTAAATACAAATAACCCTAGTAGGAATACCCTTCCATTCTGCCAACAGTTTTTGAAGACGTAATATGTTTAGCCCCTGCAATCAGTGCTGGGTTTACAAAACTAAAACACATGATTTTGACTTACTCCTACTGCACTATCAATACATTAAGAAATGGGATTTTGGAATAAGAGATGAGATAGAGTAGAGGTGATGTTTGGTTAGCCTTAAGAGTTAAAGCATGAGGACATGGAAAAATTGGAATCCTTGTACACTGTTGCTGGGAATGTAAAATGATACAGCTACTATGGAAAACAGTATGATGGCTCCTCAGAAATTAAAAATAGAAGCAAGCACCCTTGTGAACCAGCAATTTCTCTTCTGGGTATATATTCAAAAAAAACTAAAAGAAGGATTTCAAAGAGACATTTGCACATTCATATTCATAACAGTACTATTTACAATTGCCAAGAGGTGGAAGCAACCCAAGTGTCTGGCAACAGAAGAATGGATAAACAAAATGTAGTGTATACATATAATGGAATATTATTCAGTCTTAGAAAGGAAAGAAATTCTGACCCATGCTACAACATGGATAAACCTTGAGGGCATTATGCTACGTAAAATAAGCCAGTCACAAAAAGACAAATAGTATATGATTCCATAATTTTATGGCTTTTTCACTCCTGTAGTTCAGCAAGTAGGAGGGAGTGGCACCCAGTGGCTTCTTCTCTCCCATCGTTCAGCAAGTGGGAGGGAGTGTTACAGCTCTATTACTCCTGCTGCCCACAGCTTGGCGAGCAGGAGTGCTACATCCCTTTCAATCCCACAGTTCAGTGAGTTCTGGGTTCTTGTCCCATGACCAAGAGGAATAAGGTACATAGACATTGGAGAGTGAGCAAAGCAGAGTAGAATTTAATTGAGTGACAGAAAGAAAGTTCTCAGCCTTGAGAGGGGACCTGAAATTGGGTAGCCATCTGTGAGGCTGAGTCTGGGGGTTTTATGGGCTTAGAATGGGGGCGCGGTACATGCTGATTGGTTCATGGGTGGTCTTGGAAAAAGCACAACTTGACTGGTTAAAAGGCATCATTCAGAAGGAAGCAATTTTGAGAGAGTGGGTAAGATGGGGATAGAAGTTTTCACTCTGGTTGTGGACTGTCTCCGGAATTGGCAGCTTGCTTCTCAGGCTTTAAACTGTCCTTGGCTTTAAGGTCAGGTTTCACTGGAGACCGATCCCTGTCTGCCTAGGAATTTGTCTGTCTTCTGTCACTATAAATGTGAGGTATCTAGAGTAGTCAAATTCATAGAAACAGAAAATAGAATGGTAGTTTCCAGAAACTGAGGAGAAGGAGTAATGGGGAGTTGTTGATGGGTAGAGTTTGAGTTTTGCAAAATGAAAATGTTCTGGAGATTGGTAGCATAGCACTGTTAGTATACTTAACACTACTGAACTGTGTACTCAGAAATGATTAAGATGGTAAAATTTCTGTCATGCACTTTTTAAAACCACTATACAGAATTTTAAAGGAGGGATAAAGCAAGCCAGGTCTATGTAAATCGGGCTTTGAAGAAGGACACTCTAGTTTTTGTTACAATCAAAAGATGATGAGTTCTCTTTAAATTGTTGAATTTAAGGTGCCTACTCAACAGTAATGTCCAGGATGTTCTAGATGTAATAGGACTGGAGCTAGAGGTGTAGAGTTTGTCATCCACACGTCAGAAGTACTTAACCTTCATGGATTTGAATGAGCTCATCTATGGAGCAAAAGTAGAAACATAAAAAAGTGAAGGATAGAACCCTAGGTTCCAGCTTAAAAAGGGGGCAGGTAGTAGATAAAAAGGCTCTGAAGAAGAGAAATAGCAGCCAGAGATTTAGAGGAAAATACTGTTCACAGATCAAGTAGGGTAAAGATAAAAGTTACCTAGAGGATTTGGCTGGTGGGACTTTGATGACCTTGCCAAAGTGCCCATATAAGAATGGTGGGATGGGGTTCTCCGCTGCTCCCACTGGACTCCCCTCCTCTACACAGGGGCTCTTAACGTGTGATTCATGAACTTGGGAGAGGCTTCAGGAGTCTGTGCAAATATAGCAAAATCTAGGTAAAACCAGGAAATCTAGGCAAAATGTTGCATGAATGTGTTTTTATTCTGGGGAGAGTTTTTATGACTTTCATCAGATTTTTAGTAGGTTCCATGATCTGATAAATGTTCTATGTGCCAGAGTATATGGAGCCAAAATTCAATATTTCTGCTACCTTGATTTCACTTAAATTATGACTGTAATTCCTTCTTGTGGACCAAGTTTAAGGATTTAATCACAATTTATAATATTTTTTCTTATGGGAAGATATTATTAACAAAAAATAGCCAAACTCTGTATACTATTTAGAAGTTTATTCTGAGCCAAATATGAGTGACTATGGCCTGTGACAGAGCTTTCTGGAGGTCCTGAAAACATGTGCCTAGAGCAGTTGGGTTATAGCTTGGTTGTATACATTCTAGGGAGACAGAAGTTACAGGCAAAGACATAAAGCAATATATGTAAGGTAGATATTCAGCCCAGCAAGGCAGGACATCTGGCAGGGATTGGGAGGTGGGGAGGTGGTTGGGGTCCCAGGTCATAGGTAGATTCAAAGATTGGCAGTTAGTTGAAAGAGTTAAACTTTGCCTGAAGAGTTGAAGTCAGCATAAAGAAATGCTTGAGTTAAGATAAGGGCTATTGTGGAAGCCAAGGTTCTTATTATGTAGATGAAGCCCCTAAGTAGCAAACTACAGAGAGAATAGATGGTAAAATCTCTATTGGACCTTAAAAAGTGTCAGACTCCTAGTTGAATCTCTCCTGGATCAGGAAAAGACCTGGAAAGGGAAGGGATTGTCTACAGAATGCAGATTTCCCCCACAAGTGATGACTTTGCAGGACCATTCCAAAATATGTCAAATAAATATATTTTGGGGCAAAATACTGTGACTTCCTTTATGGCCTGTTGTTTGTCATGGGATGCTATACTAGAGTCAGGTTGGAATTTGGTATCTTATTGCTACAAAGAGTCTGTTTTGTCAGCCTTATGATCTTTATTTTAATGGTATTGCTGGTCAGTCATGCCTAAACTCCAAAGGGAGAAAGTATAACAAGGAATATCTGACCTTTCTTCCCATCATGGCCTGAGCTAGTTTTTTCAGGTTTTCTTGGGGATCCCCTTGACCTGGGGGTATGTGGTTCTTCAGTCAGTTGGGGGGCTTAGAATTTTATTTTTAGGTTACAGTATCATCCAAGTTTTTTGTTTGTTTGTTTGTTTGTTTGGAGACCAAGTCTCGTTCTGTTGCCCAGGCTGGGGTGCAGTGCCACAATCTCGGCTCACCACAGCCTCTGCCTCCTGAGTTCAAGTGATTCTCCTACCTCAGCCTCCCAAGTAGCATGCCACCATGTCTGGCTAATTTTTGTATTTTTAGTAGAGACAGGATTTCACTATGTTGGCCAGGCTGGTCTCAAACTCCTGACCTCATGATCTGCCCGCCTTGGCCTCCCAAAGTGCTGGGATTACAGGCATGAGCCACCGTGCCCAGCCACAGTATCATCCAAGTTCTAAACTGGCATGCAGATGATCTCATGTTATACAGTGTGTTTAAATTGGAAACTTGTAGCTTCTATAGTTTAAATTTCAATGGTTAGTCAACAGGTTAGAGGAGAACACGCACTAGAAATCAGCCTAATAGTCAAAGAGAGATAGTCTTACTAACGTATCAGCCTGTGTGTGGCATTTTCAGCACCTGCTCTGCATCCCCTTACATTTTGGATGTTATAGGCAGAAAGTATTCTGCATACTCACATGTGTTTACATAATCTCTGTATATCTCAGTTTCCTTATCTGTAAGCAAGTTAATAGTTGCCAGATATTGTGTAATCTGAAAATGAATTTTACTTGTATAAACACTTTTAAATATTCTTAAAGGGTTTTTACATCTTTGCCTTTCTTTCAGATTTCTAGCATTTTCCCCACATATGTGCAATGTGAATATGTATTGATCATTCTTGAATTAGATCATTCTGTTTGAATTAGATAATATCTTGTGAATTTTGCAAGTTCAATAGAAGAACAAATCTGAGTGCCCAGAAATCCATCCTCACTTTTGGAAAAGCAGTTTGGAATATATCCTATTGATGGCGGGGCAGGAGGGTAGCACTCATATCTTAAGAAATTAAGGCAATGAGTCATATTTTATAAACGCTACCATTGATATTATGCCAAACAGAACTAAGGCCACATTTCAGCCTTGCATCTGAGAGTGATACTGCTGATCAAGAAGACTTGGATGTAGAAGATGACCATGAGGAACAGCCTTCAAATCAAACTGTCCGAAGACCTCAGCCTGTCATTGAAGATGCCGTGGCTACCTCAGGCGTGAGCACGCTTAGTTCTACTGTGTCTCATGATTCCCAGAGTGCTCACCGGTCACTGAATGTACAGCTTGGAAGGATGAAAATAGAAACCAATAGGTAAGTCCTACGCTGAAATGGGTTGGTTTCTAGTCTTTTACTAAAGAGCATGTGTTTTTGGTCTACAGAATATGATTCCCATATCCCATTCGTGGAAACTTGATTGAATGCCTTTCTTTATAAAACAAGAGAGGTTTAGTTTAGCCTCTTTTGTCAAATACCACTTTCTGCCTCTACCAATTTAAGCCTTTTTCAGCAGCATTTGATTAGTTCTTCATCTCCAAGTGCCCTAAGATTTTTCCAGTAGCTTCGTTATAGCCTCATGGACTGTCTAAGAAACAGGCTCAGAGCAGCATGTACCTTCCAGTAGATAGCTGAAAGAATAGAAAGCTCATGTTTTTGAAAGCCCAGTCAAGTTCTTATAGGAGAGGAAGATTACTGAGGTCGAGGGAACAAAACTAATTAATGGTGCTAAAGATTTGTATTTTAGAACCTAAAAAGGAAGATAGTTGACCACATTTGTGATTCTATTTTGTTTTTGATATATTATAACATATCTGGAGTATAATTTGCCTTTGATAATTTGGTAGCATAGAACCCACAAGATCAGATCATTAAGTTAACAGCAAATGTTTCCTGTTCTTCGCAGATGTTGTTGGTACAGTTCAAGGTCTGAATTTTTATGATTTGTAGCTTCCTGTGCTGCCTACAGTTGACATGTGGGAAACTAACTTTATTACTCTGGGTTTGCATTAAAAACTTTTTTTTAAGTGAATCAATAACAGTTGTTCAAATATTTAGAAACCTTAATTGAAAATTCTAGTTGTTCACCAGGGAGATTAAAAATATCTTATTTCCAGTCATAAAGTTTAGGTTTTTAAAGGCAGGCTTGTATACCAAAATGAGTACAAGTGGTGAAAGCTCATCCTATATTCAGAAACATGAGATTTGGTTGCATGGTTAAGTAAATCCGTATAGACACATCTTCTATGATGTGCACAGAGCAGTCTTATTTTAATAAAGGGAGTTGCCTCTTTGACTTTCATATCCCAATTTTGTCCTCTGAAACCCAGCTCTTGCCATCTCTACTATTTAGTGGGAAAGAACTTGGGTCTTTTCTCTTCTGAGACTTCATGGAAATCTTGGTTTCCCTCATTCCTTCTCTTCTCAAGCAAGAGTCCAAGGATAACACCCCATCATTATGGAAGTTGTCTGATAGTCACTTATCTCTAGGTTACTCTCTGTTGCCCAGTCCTGAGTGGTGGTGTTTTTTGGACTCCTGCTGTGATCTCTGGAGGAGGAAAGTTCACTCATTACTGTTTTGGTTGACCCCTTCCCACCCACGACTTCTGGTTAGAATTACACAGATAGTAAAGCTACTTTGTTTACCAAAGAGCTGGTACATCTGCTTTTCTGGTCCTGAAACCTCCTGTCTACACACCTGGCAATGTCAATAGGACCTGCCTCTCCTAATGCAGCCTAGACACAACTCCTTTTCCTTCTCTCCTTGGCCTATTTGCTTAGCGTTGTGCTCACCACCCTGGCGCCACTGTCTGTCTACCACGCTTGGGCCATCTGCAGTCCCTGAGGGCTTCCGGCCAATTTCTTCACAGCTTCCTCCTTTCTCTTCTGAGGGTCTCTTTGTTCTAGCTGAGGGCCTGCTTCTCACATCTGCCCATCTCTGTTGAAAAGACTAGCATTTACCCACATTTCTTTATTACATTAGTACGTAACTGCAGTTTTCACAACAACTCACACATTTTTGCTTTTTCCTCTACATATTTACATTTGAATCTGTGAAATCTACAGATAATCAGCCTCGTTTTTCCTTTTTCAGTAATATCTCCCACGGCTCTCCATCACCCGCAGAAAAGTGACATGAGGGACGATGTTTGCTTCATCCTTGATTTGAAGAAAGGACAGCAGCTTTAGTACAAAAACCAAGTAATCGAAATAAGGGACCAGTCCTGTCCATGTTGGTCCTTCTAATTTTCAGTTGAATACTACCTGAAATATAAAGGCATACCTACTGCAAAATGAATCTAGAGGAAATGTTACTGTGTTTTTAGGAAAGGTTGTAGCTCTCATATTAAAAATTGTAAGCTTAGAATATTTAGGATGATCACTGATGAAGGGAAATCAGGTTTATCCTGCTCGGAGGATCACCTGAGCCCAAGAGGTTGAGGCTGCAGTAAGCCATGATTGCACCATTGCGCTCCAGCCTGAGTGATACAGCAAGACCCTGTCTCAAAAACAAAAACAAAAACAAAAACCTATCTCAAGAAGAGCTGCCTGTTTATCTAATTTCCCCATCCTGCAGTTCTGGAATTACCCACCAATCCACCTCACCACTCCTGCCCATCCAAGGTTAAAAATTGACCTCATGGCAGATCTTGCCATACTTTTTTGGAACAGAAAGGCAGACAGTTGCCTTGATTTCAAAATATTGCACTACTAAATAAACACAAAGTAAAAATAAAATTGATATACTGGATTGTTCTTAAGATAAATACCTCTAAGAGCTGGATTTGGAGCAAATGAGGTGGGCTGTCAATACTCTGCTTCCAGTGTTAAAGTTCTGGTGTTTAAGGTGTTAAAGGAAAGCTTCAGACAAATTAAATTTAATGGAGTTTAATTGAACAAGAAAAAAATAATTTGTGAATCAGGTGGCCTCCAGAATCACGGCAGATTCAGAGAGACTTCAGGGATGCCTCATGGCCAGAACAAATTTACAGCAAATAAAAGTAAAGTGACGTTCAGAAATCAGAAGTGTACAGAAAGAGCTAGATTTGTTATGGGTTGGTGTTCACCTTATTTGAACACTCAGCAGTGTATGAGTGGTTGAAGTATGGCTGCTGGGATTAGCCAAGACTCAGCTATGGTTACAGACGCACACTCCTAAGTTAGGTTTTCAATCTTGTCTACCTGTTAAGTTATAGTTTGTCCACGAGGACTCAAATATGCAAGTACAGAGTCCTTCTCAGTCCACATTTCATTCATTTTAACAAAAGATAAAAGGAAAATTACATAGGTTAAACTCTAGAAAATGTCACTTTGTTCGTTGAGAAAACAGTAAGAAGATACCATCACCATCCTATACATATAAATTAGCAAGTAGGACAAAAATACATACCAGATCAAAAAACTGCCAACTTAAACATTCACACGGAGCTTGCTGCCCATTTCTTTGGATATCATTTGTTTTGGACTAGATAAGAAGGCTCCCTCCAACCCTCTGCTCCCTCTGCTAGCTTTTAGTTCATGCTGCTTCATCCACCTCATTGTGCACCACACTTACCCTGCAGCTGTCTTTGTTAAACTATTTTCCTCCACCCACCTTCTCTGTCTACCTCTCATTGTGTTTTACTTTTGTCCCACCTCTGCTACTTACTCAGCTGTGATCCCTTCTCCTATCTGAGGATCTCATCTTTATGTCCTGTGGGAATTGGGTTGAGCCTGGGGGTCTGGGCAGGTTTCCTTCCCACTGAGCCCTGGAAAGGCTGTTTTCCAGGGACTGAGGCAGCAAGGAACAGAACAGCCCTTATTAAAGACCAGACACTGACTTGGCACTGTACCTATGCTGTCTCATTTAATGCTCACAATAATCTTTTCTGGAAGCTTTAGTTTTCTTTTTTACAAACAATTTGAAAACTGAAGCCTGGAGGCATTAGGTAATTTATCTAAGGTTAACACAGGAAGTGCAGGGCTGAACCAGGACACAAGCCCAGATCTGTCAGTTGCACGATGCTGCCTTCAGAGTATGTCAAGTGAAGCAGAAACAAACTTTTCGATGGAACTTGGTCTTGAGTTAAATCTATCAATACTCAGAAAATGAAACAAATAGAGCTTGTTAAGAGCTGTAGGTTATGCAATGATTTATCTCGATAATCTTAATAATGATATATTTTAAATTATTATTTCTGAATCCAAGTTACACTAAGATACTTTTCTAAAAAATTAGAGCACCACTTTTCATAACTTGGAATGTTTTCTTTGAGAAATTCTATTGGAAATGGTGAGTAGGTTACCAGTTGGCTCTCAGTTGCATAGCAAACCTTCTGTGGGTAAGAACTTTGGTATGAATATCACAGTTTCTCCTTGTTTCTTTGGGGACTGCATCAGATGCCAACTAGGAACTGAATGTACCAGGAACACAGCTATCCTTTTACCCGCTTCACCCCCTCCCCCTTAGAAGGGAGAGGACTAATAGTAACAATCACAATGGTAGCAACAACCATGAACATTTATTGAGAATTTGGTATGTGCCAGATATTCTAGGCGACCTCACCTATGACTATTTCTCAAATTTTCATAGTTTACAAAAAGTGATTACCTTTCTGATTTGCATTGATTATGGTATTATGCACATTTGCCAACTTTTTTAATGGGCGTCCATACATGTAAAATATAGGTCTGTTAATATCTGTATCCCATATTTATATTTTTGATATTTATGGTCATGAAAAGAAATAGCAGAACCCATCTCTGAGGATTTTGGCAGGCAATCTGTGGTGGAGGTTTTCAGTTCTTGTCTGCAGGCACAGTCTTCCAAAGCTTTGCTTCTGGACACGGGGGTCTGTGGACCTGCGACATCAGTGTCACTTGGGAGCTCATTATAAATACAGTCTCAGAACTCACTCCAGGGGCACTGGACCAGAATCTGTATTTCAATAAAATCAGGGGTATTCGTGCTTATTATAGCTCATGTCTAGAAGGTCACCCTAGACCTGGCACAATGGCACGTGCACACACCTATAATCCCAGAGCTTTGGGAGACTGAGGTGGAAAGACCATTTCAGGCCAGGAGTTCAGAGAACAGCTTGGACAACATAGCAAGACTCTGTCTCTACAAAAAAAAAAAACAACTCAAATTAGCCAGGCATGGTGGTGCATGCCTGTATTCCCAGCTGCTTGGAAAACTGAGATGGGAGGATCGCTTGAGTCCAAGAGTTTAAGGATGCAGTGAGCTATAATCGGGCAACTACACTCAGCCTAGGCAACAGAGAGAGACCTTGTATCTAAAAAATAAAAATAAAAATAAAAGGTCACCCTGTGTCACCTAATGTATTTTTCTTCTGCAGATTACTGGAAGAATTGGTTCGGAAAGAGAAGGAATTACAAGCACTCCTTCATCGAGCTATTGAAGAAAAAGACCAAGAAATTAAACACCTGAAGCTTAAGTCCCAACCCATAGGTGAATAGCAGAAAATTTTATAGTAATACTGTTCAGCCAGGCTGCCACAAAAAACCAAGCAAGCCAACACGAAGTTTTATTTGTGGCTAAGTCAGCATTTGTCACTTCTACCATGACTGCAAGCAGGAATTCCTTTAAAAAAAGAAATATCATTTTTAACTCTAGCAAACTCATTTCTATAAGTACAGTAAAAATAGATTATTCATAATCATCTTTTCCTGAGATTACGTATTCCTGAGGTAAATAGGGCTCTCCATGTTTTTAATCTTCCTTTATTTTTAAAGATTTCACAATATTACTAGAATAAATAATACTATTTTTTGTCGTTTTGCATCTATATTCTGTGTATTCTAGCTTTTTTCCTTATAATTTGAAGAGGCTTAAATAGAATAAAGATGTAGTAGTAAAAAGGCATAGGTGGGGAGAATGTTATTTAGCCCATTTAGAGGATAACAGAATTCTCAGTTATTTGTTTAGATATATGGCTCTTTCATAGTAGAAAAAGAGATTATGATCATTATATAGTTCTCTGCTAGTTGTGTTCGTCTTTATTGCATGAAAAACACAGAGTATAATTTTGGTGCACAGAGTTTATTCTAAGAAACCATAAAATTGATATGAAAGTATAACGTAGGAGTATCATTTCATTATTGCTTTTGCTTCTTGTTTACTGGTAAATTCACTTGTCTGAGTTTTATTCATACGATCATTTATACTGCCAAACTCAATTGTTTCTATGAACTGTTCTCTGATAGAGCAAAATCTTTTAAAGTATCAATAAATGTCTGTTGATTGTGAGGGTCTCAGATGACCTCTGTTAGGTGAAACTAAGAAAATCTTCCCAAAATTCTGTTCTAGAAATTCCTGAACTGCCTGTATTTCACCTAAATTCTCCTGGCACAAATACTGAAGATTCTGAGCTTACCGACTGGCTGAGAGTGAATGGAGCGGATGAAGACACTATAAGCCGGGTAAAGAAAACTGTCTGTGGGACAAGTATTCTTTCACTTCATTTCATAATGTTGGGTGCCTGCTATGTGACAGGTACAAGGGAGATACTGGTAAGCAAATCAGACCCAGCCTTGCCCTCCTGAGGCTTACAGACCAGGGTAGGCATGTGATAATCAGCTAACTCCACAGATACAAATGTGATTCTACACTGGTAAATTCTGTGAAGAAAAAGGTATCAGGTGTTATTAGACAGGGAGAGAGAGAGGTTGGGGAAGATTCTTGGAGAAGGGGATGAAAGAGCTGAAGGCTAACAGAATATGAGGGAGTAAATAGGCCAATTGTATGTATGTTCGGGAGGGGTGTGGGAGGGAGACCAGGGAAGAACCTTGTGCAGTGGGGCTGCAGTGTGTACAAAGACAGTGAGGCAGGCAAAAGCTCTGTGGTCCTGAGCCCCTTAGGAATTTAATATGTTTGAAATGAGAACCAGAAAAAGTGGGAAAAAAATAAAGATAGAATTTAAAAAATTCTTGTTTCTAATTCTTTGTATGTTAATTTTTATTTTATTTTATTTTTTTTATTTTATTTTGGAGACAAGGTCTCGCTCTGTTACCCTGGCTAGAGTGCAGTGACCGTAGCTCCCTGCAGCCTTTGACCTGCTGGGTTCAAGTGATCCTCCCACCTTAGCCTCCTGAATAGTTGGGACTATGGACATAAACCATCATACCCAGCTAATTAAAAAAAAAATTTAGAGAAAGGGTCTCGCTATGTTGCCCAGGCTGGTCTTAAACTCCTGGCCCCAAGTGATTCTCTCACCTCAGCCTCTCGAAGTATTGGGGTTACAGGCATGAACCACCATGCTAGGCCTGTTTGTTAAATTTTTGATTCTCTTTCAACATTATTAGACTCCACTAAGCAGCAGCTATTTTATTGCTACTTAATGAAATGAATCTAGTCGACTTATTTCAGAAACATTTTCTATACAAACCATATTTTACTTATAATAATCTAATTCCTTTGTGCTCCATATAGACTTTTTTTGATTTTGTTTTTTGAGACAGAATCTCACTCTGTCGCCCAGGCTGCAGTGCAGTAGTGCGATCTCAGCTCACTGCAACCTTCGCCTGCCAGGCTCAAGTGATTCTCCCGCCTCAGCCTCTCAAGTAGCTGGGATTACAGGCATATGCCACCATGCCCAGCTAATTTTTTGTATTTTTAGTAGAAACAGGTTTTCACCATATTGGCCAGGGTGGTCTCAAACTCCTGGCCTCAAGTGATCCACCCACCTCAGCCTCCCAAAGTGCTGAGATTACAAGCGTGAGCCACTGCATCTGGCCCCTATAGACTTTTGTAATGAGCGTGAATAGCATTTATGTTCATTATATGAACACACAGGCATACATTGAAAGATTGTAATATTTGATAGAGGGGCCCTCTTAATACAATATTGTTTTAATTTGTTTTATATTTAAATTTTTTAAATAAATAAGAATAAAGATATCTCTTCTTTTGACTTGATAATTTATTAACTAAGATAATTTCGGGCCGCCTTGGAAATCTACATTTAACAAGTTACAGCTGAATACATTTAAACAACTCCAGAATATACATTCCTGTAACTTAGGCTCAAATCCCAATTACGGAATAGTAATTGATAATCTACTAAATAATTGCCCTTTCTTATTTGATTTCAAAGCTTCAGGACAGGTGCAGTGGCTCCCACCTGTTATCCCAACATTTTGGGAAGCATAGGCAGATTGCTTGATGCCAGGTGTTGGAGATGAGGCTGGTCAATATAGTGAGACTTTGTCTCTCTCTATATATATAAAAAAAATAAAATTTAAAAATGTAAAGGTGCAGTTCAAATTAAGATTCTGCTTTTATGGTGAATTACAGTCAAGTGCCTTTGCTTAACCATGAAAAAATAAGTTCAGAAATTAAGCATAGGCAACACCTTTCCAGGAACACTTTTTATCCACTTGAGAAAAAACAAAGCTACATAGCATTGAACTTCTAAATACAAGATTTGTTTTTGAACAGCAGATGTGATTACAAGTGAGTCTCATCTGTTCATTAGAAGACCATTCAGAAGTTCTGTGTCACTTGTAATCTTTTTGCATTTGGAAGTTAATATGGATGCATTTGTATTTTTTTTTTTGTATGGAGTCTCACTCTGTCGCCCAGGCTGGAGTACAGTTGTTCAATCTCAGCCCACTGCAACCTCTGCCTCCTGGGTTCAAGTGATTCTCCTGCCTCAGCCTCCCAAGTAGCTGGGATTACAGGCACATGCCACCACGCCCAGCTAATTTTTTGTATTTTTAGTAGAGATGGGGTTTCACCACTTTGGCCAGGCTGGTCTTGAACTCCTGACCTCAGATGATCCGCCTGCCTCAGCCTCCCAAAGTGCTGGGGTTATAGGTGTGAGCCACTGCACCCAGCCTGGATGCATTTATTTGTATTTATTGAGTAATAGGGAGGCCTTTCCCCTAATAATCACAGAAGATTGTGTTTTTAGTAATTTCATTTTTAGATTCATTTTTAATTATAGTCAAGGTTTACATTATAAATAGAGTTTGTGCTTTATTAAAGTTATATAAAACATCTTACTTTTGTGCATATTCTACTTTCTCTACAGTTTTTGGCTGAAGATTATACACTATTGGATGTTCTCTACTATGTTACACGTGATGACTTAAAATGCTTGAGACTAAGGTACCACTTTTCTTTCTGTTGTCACGATAGAAAGAGTACCGGGCTAATATAAGAAAGTCTGAGTACCTGCCCAGGCTGGGTCTCTAATTAGCTTTGCAGTTCTGGACAGAGCTCTCTAGTTCTTAGCTGCTCTGAGTAAACTGAGTTAGTTGGACCATTCTATTTTTGAGGGCTCTAATAACCAATATTTCTATATTAGTAAGTGAAAATCAACTGGAAGAATTTTTTTGAATAATATGCAGACTAAGTCCATGCAGATATTCTGAAGCTGCCTTACACAAATGCTTTAATTGAGTTCATGATGGTGTTATACTCAATAAATATTTGGAGGAGGTGCTGACTTGCCCTCCAAAAGCCTGGTATAATCTGATATAATTTATTATTAATTAAGGCCAAGCATATAACTTTTTTTTTTTTTTCCGAGACGGAGTCTCGCTTTGTCACCCAGGCTGCAATGCAGTGGCGTGATCTCGGCTCACTGCAAGCTCCGCTTCCCAAGTTCACGCCATTCTTCTGCCTCAGCCTCCCGAGTAGCTGGGACTACAGGTGCTCGCCACCATGCCCAGCTAATTTTTTTGTGTTTTCAGTAGAGACAGGGTTTCACCGCGTTAGCCAGGGTGGTCTCAATCTCCTGACCTCATGATCTGCCTGCCTCAGCCTCCCAAAGTGCTGGGATTACAGGTGTGAGCCACCACACCCAGCCCAAGCAGAAAACTATTATACCCACCATTATAAAGACAAATTTCAAAAATGCTGAAAATCTGAAATGATGTTTTGGGACACAGCAGTTTGTGGGAGTGAAAAGAGAAGGAATGGAGGGAAGATGAGAAAATATATACAAAAAGAATACATAATAACTGATCAGACTTTGGGATCTTCTTCTGACCAGAGCAGATGAAAGCTAAGAAGTCACTTTTCTATTTCAAGGGCAGTGTTTCAAATGAAATGTTCTTTTCACCATGTTCTTGTGTCTTTCAACAGGGGAGGGATGCTGTGCACACTGTGGAAGGCCATCATTGACTTTCGAAACAAACAGACTTGACTGTTGCTCAATTTAATCTTCAATGGAAATTCTAAAAATTAATACAGATCTGACCTTCTTAGGGGTGGGAAAATCGAAGGGAGAGGAGAAAGGAGCTGCACTTTAAATCCAGTATTTGTTTACTCACGTTAAAAAAAAAAAAAAAAAAAGACAAAACACACTGAAATTTCCTAACTACATCTATTTCTATAATTTTTAAGGACTCTTCATAAGGACTCTTAAAATAATCCTGAACATTAGAACCCTAACGTTCAGGAAGATTTTAATCTAAGCATTTTTATGGAAATATTTTTAATGCAGCAGCTATTGCACTTCAGCCAAATGTTTATTTCACACAAAACGGATGTAACATTTCATGTGATTGTGCACCACTGGAACAAAACCAAAATGTGACCATAACTTTTTAGGCTTCTGTGTGTTTGTAATACGCTCTAATAATCTGAGTAGAAATGCATAATTTCAATTACTGTATAAAGTTTATGTTTTTTTAAGTGTGCAGAATCTGAGAGCAATGGTTTTTACTTCTCTGTGTTAATTGTAATATTGACTATATTTTGTAACTTAAGTTTCTGACCTGTCGTACATTTGTTTGAGTCGTTTATGTACTACTGAACTGTACCAGTTGCACATGCTTGAACCGTAGTAATGTTAGCTTGTTCTAAAGCTATCCATTGTGTCATATTTACTCTAAAAATTAAAAAGACTCTCAACATACTGTTTTGATAACTTCTAAAGAATTCTTATTTTGTATTGACAAACTAGATAGTCTGCTGTGTTAAATTTCCAGTCGTTTCTCCAGCTATAACATTTAGTAAAATCTGTCTTCTATTCAAGCAGTCAGACAACTGACATCCAGGTTGTTCCTCAGGGGAATGGAGGTTTAAGAAAGGGTAAGCCTGGGCAACAAAGTGAGACCCCATCTCTACAAAAACTCAAAAATTCAGCTAGGTGTGGTTGTGCACACCTGTGGTCCTAGCTACATGGGAGGCTGAGGCAGGAGGATCACTTGAGCCCGGGAGGTTGAGATTGCAGTGAGCCATGATTGTGCCATTTCACTCTAGCTTGGGCAACAGAGTAAGACCCTGTCTCAAAAAAAAAAAAAAAAAAAAAGAGGGTGAGGAAAAAAAGAATAAAGGAAAGTATATTTTTCTCAAGGCCCCAAGTTATCTTGGATGACTATTGTGTATCTTAAGGCGTCTGCAAAGACCATCTTAATGGAGAATACTACGTATTTATTTATTTATTTGTTTATTTATTTATTTATTGACAGAGTCTTGCTCTGTTGCTCCGGCTGGAGTGCAGTGGCACCATCTCAGCTTACTGCAACCTCCACCTCCCGGGTTCAAGTGATTCTTGTAGGTCAGCCTCCTGAGTAGCTGGGATTATAGGTGTGTACCACCACACTCAGCTAATTTGTATTTTTAGTAGCAATGAGGTTTTGCCATGTTTGGCAAGCTGGTCTCAAACTTCTGACCTCAAGTGATCCATCTACCTTGGCCTCCTAAAGTGCTGGGATTACAGGTGTGTGCTACTATGCCTGGCCAAGAATACTGTATTTTTCTATCTCCTCAATTTACTCATATTTGGAGAAATATTTTTATTTATTTTAAGCTGAATAGTATATTTTTATGAGCCTGCCCATATTGATCAGAGGAAGTCTGATGCTCCTAGATGGATAAATGAAATATATTTTCTTAAATACAGAGGAACCTGTTTATTAGGCAGGATAGAAATGACATAGAGCTGTTTATACATCATGATTTCACTCATATATAACAGTCTTTGACAAAGCAGAAGATACCTTTATTTCGACGTGAAAATCCAGGTACAATATATTTTATATTGCATTAGAGTATTCAAAACATTCTCACTAATGTTTTCTGATTGATTGATTGAGACAGGGTCTCGCTCTGTTGCCTAGACTGGAATGCAGTGGTGCGATCATAGCTCACTGCAGCCTTGTCCCTTTAGGCTCAAGCAATCCTCTCATGCCAGCCTACAGAGTAGCTGGGACTACAGAGGCATACCACCACAACCAGCTAATTTTAAAATTTTTAGTAGAGGTGGGATCTCACTGTGTTATCCAGGCTGGTCTTGAACTCCTGGACTCAAGTGATCCTCCTGCCTTGGCCTCCCAAAGTGCTGGGATTATAGGTGTGAACCACTGCTTCTGGCCTCTTTTTTAACATCCTAATTTGGAGGACACAGTTGTCTCTGGTATCCTGTGTGGATATTCTGAAAGAAGTGAGGCATAAATTCAGTGACACGTCATTTGGCTCATGCTGAAACACAGAGTAAGCTGTTTATTCAGCCACAGTTCATCTTCTCAATTCTAATGGTGAAGTGCTTCTTTTGACTGTATATAGGATCAAGGTACCCATCTTAAACCAAATCTTCAATGATACAGTCTTTCCTTGGCACCTTCCTGCTACCCTGTCTTTGTGAGCAGATGATCCTGTGTCCCTACATGGTTCATAACACATTCCCAGGCCAACATCATTAGCCATTTGTCAGAATTTTGGGTCTCAGGCACAAAAGAAGACAGTTCCATTATGGAAGGCTCCATTATGGAAAGGTTTGCGTTTGAAACGCTTTTAGGATCAATCTAGGGCAGTGATTCTCAACTCAGCTTCACATTAAAATGACTTGGATGCTTTTTCAAAAATATTGATGCCACCACCTTGGGACAACTGAGTTTTTATTGTTGTTATTTTTTCTTGAGACAAAATCTCTGTCACCCAGGCTAGAATGCAGTGACACTATCATAGCTCACTGCATCCTTCACCTCCTGGGCTCAATTAGTCCTCCCACCTCAGCATCCCAAGTAGCTGGGACTACAGGCGTGGGCCACCATGCCTGGCTAAATTTTTTTGCTTTTTTGTAGAGACATGGTTTCACTTGTTCAGCTCACTCTCATCTCAAACTTTTAGGCTCAAGTGATCATCCTGCCTCGACCTCCCAAAATATTGGGATTAGAGGCGTGAGCCACTGTGTCCAGCTGGAAAACTGTTTTTACTGGTCTGGGGTGGGGCCCAGATACCCTTTTTAAAAATTAGTTTCGCAGGTAATTTAACATCATCAAGCCTCACCTCCTTATTTCAGGTAACAGCTAGAGAGGGAAATGGCGAGCCCCTTTCTATAGAGGGAATAGCAAGATGGTTAACATTCATCACTTGTTTAGTGTAGCAGGAGGCTGCACACACAGGCCTGAAGCAAAACTGTAACTCGACTTGTGACCTGGAACAAGTTAATTAGCTTCTCCAAGTCTCAGCTTTCTCATCTGTGAAATGGAGGAAATGGTGTACCTTCCACATAGGTCTATTATAAGATGTAAATAAGAAAATGGAGGCTGGGTGCAGTGGCTCACGCCTGTAATCCCAGCACTTTGGGAGGCCGAGGTGGGTGAATCACTTGAGGCCAGGAGTTCAAGATCAGCCTGGCCTACATGGCGAAACCCCGTCTCTACTAAAATTACAAAAACTAGCCAGGTATGGTGGTGCACGGCTGTAATCCCATCTACTCGGGAGGCTGAGGTACGAGAATTGCTTGAACCCAGGAGGTGAAGGTTGCAGTGAGCCGAGATCATGCCATTGCAATCCAGCCTGGGCGACAGAGCAAGACTCTGTCTCAGAACACAAAAGAATGCAGGAGAGGTGCTCAGCACAATGTTTAGCATATAGTAAACACTGAGATATGCTTGCTATTGTCATCACTTATCCTTCATTCAAAAGTATTTATTAAATACTGGGGGCCGGGCACGGTGGCTCAAGCCTGTAATCCCAGCACTTTGGGAGGCCGAGACGGGCGGATCACTAGGTCAGGAGATCGAGACCATCCTGGCTAACACGGTGAAACCCCGTCTCTACTAAAAAATACAAAAAACTAGCCGGGCGAGGTGGCGGGCGCCTGCAGTCCCAGCTACTCAGGAGGCTGAGACAGGAGAATGGCCCGAACCCGGGAGGTGGAGCTTGCAGTGAGCTGAGATCCGGCCACTGCACTCCAGCCTGGGCGACAGAGCGAGACTCCGTCTCAAAAAAAAAAAAAAAAAAAAAAATACTGGGTACTACCTATTGTGGTGCACCAACAAGATACGGTTCTTGCCCCTGAAGTTTCTTGTCCAGGAATCAAGACAAAGCAGAAACAACGGTCGTGCAGTCACTGCTATACTCACATTTACTGTCAGAAGGGGTCAAGGAAAGCTTTCCAGAAGAGGGAAGGTGCAAAGCTGAGCCTAGAAAGATGATTTGAAACAGAACAGTTATGCAGGGGTGGTGGCAGTGTTACAAAAGAAACAAAACAGGAATTTGCTGGGAGAAGTAGATCTAATGTTTCCTTTTAACTGCATTTTGATCTCTTTCTCCTGTCATTGGATACTTGGTTTCATTCATCCCTAGGCCACCACATAAAAAAGTTGGGCATTGAGGAATTATTATTAACCCATTTGAATGTCCACTGTGTGTGAGGCACGGCAGCAACACAAAAGATATATACCATGCCTACCAAGTTCAGAATGCAGGCGGTGCACATGATGTCATCAAGAACATCCGCAACTTGTGAGCAAATAAAATAACTGATAGTTCTAGACTTTATGGACACCCTATAGAGAAGTAGAGTACAAAGTCCCTACTACCAAAAATGTGCATCAGATTGAGGAGGCAAATTTGCAATAACTCATGCCTAGTCTATTTTAACAGCTGGCCAAGTACCAAGCCCAGGAAGCCCTGGCCAGGTCCAAAGGACAGGCATGCTGGGAGCCAGGGCAAGAAGAACAGGCTTCATGGAGGAAGTAAACCTTAACCTGGGCCTCAGAGGGAAAGTATTATTAAATATGTCAGGATGAAGGAAGTCACTTTGGGCAGAGCGGCTTCAAGAACAAAGGCTAGAAAGCAGGGATTTGGAAGGTATTCTGGAGAATGAACAACTCCATTGGCTAGAAATATGAGTTACAGAGGTGAAAAGTGGAAATGGGTAGTAGAGAGCTCAGGGCCCAGTTAGGGGGTGGTGGTGGTGATGGTGAGGAGGCGGAGTTAATATTTAGTTATATAGGAACGGGGAGTCTATTAAAGGTTTTTGAGCAAGGGAGGGGTCTGTGTAAACTGGTTATATATTGCAAAATTAATCTGGTTTGGAACATATTAAATTAATGGCAGGGTATCTTGATAGAATTGTGCAGGGACCATTCAGAATGTGTTAGTGGAAGTCAGGAGTGAGATTAAGGGTATATATTCAGGATTTGGGAGTCACCAGGATCCAGGATGGAAGTAATAGCAAATGAGGGCTGTGAGAGACAGTAAAGATAAAAAGGTTGTGGCTTACAATTTGGGGATAGTAAAAATACCGGGGGATTAGAAGGGAGGAAGAATCTGAGTCAACAAAGACGAAAGGACTGCTACAGAGGAATGAGAAAAACCAAGCCAATGGTAGACCAAGAGCAAGGTGATTAGAGGATCAAGTGCTGTAGAAACTCTAGGGGCAGAAAGTCTAGGGGAATGATGGATTTAAAAATAAGGATTTGATTTGTATACGTAGGCATGAAAAACTTAATATATAGCTTTTTTTTTGAAAAATAATGGCACCAAAATCCACATTTATTTTTATTACCTTTGGTGAACAAAACATAAGACAATAGATTCTGGAGGGTGGGAAGTTAAAGGAAGATATTTTCAGAATCAAAGAGTCTTAGCTGTGTTTATTGGGGTAGAGCCCCTGGGTGCACAAACATTTAGGGATTGGGGAGAAAAAAGGGATGATGTTTGAAGGAGGCAGGAGGGGAGTGGATGGTGTCAGGAGGTTCAGCTCCTCCCCTGGAATGGGGAACCCTGAAGATTTGAAATGGATGTGGGAGCTCCAGACAGATGGCTTCCATGTTCCAAGTAAAGTACAAGTTGAAGTACATTGTGATGGTGTTTGACATTTAACAGATGTCATCCGTTCTCCGCAGAGTCACTCAGCAGCCTACCCCGTTGCAGACACCTCCTTAGGTTTGGAACACACTGTCTATACAGGATTTTGTATCCAGGATTTTGGTGTGTTCCTTATTTATTTTTGTTTAACTTGTGGCAGACAAATATAGGCTATCAAAAGAAAGGGACAATGAGTAAGCACACACCAAACTAAACAAAACAAAACAAACATCACAAGTCTTGACTTTTTTTTTTTTTTTTTTGGTCAAAGAAACAACCCATTGGTTGATTTAAGTCGGTGGTAAATCAGAAGGTTGAAAATAAATCACCTTCCTTCTCCGGGGTTCTTCGGATAGTTCAACTCTCTAAATTCAGCTAAGAGAGTATTTCTCATGCTCAAAGAAAAGTGTCTCAAACTCTGATGTTTTCATATAGTTAAAAAAAAATCTTTGCTGAGGCCCAAGCTGAGGTCAAAAACTACCTCTAGCCACCTGGTGCTTTATTTGTATTTATTAGAAGTCTCTGATAAGACTGATTTGAATGTGATTTAGGAATATCACATTCTAAATGGTCAGTTTGCCTATTCCATTATAGAAATGGCACTACAGGAAAATTCATCATCACAGACCATAGAAGTGTTCTTTAGTTAAATCTCTACCTAGTCACCCAGAAAGCCAGTAAGTAAACCAAATAAAAATAGTTCGCTGGGCTCAGAGTGGCAAGTTTTGCACGCAAAGATAGTGAAAATTGTAACCCTAGCAAGAATCCAATACTGTTCTCAGACTCTCTTGGGTGTCCAGTGCTGCCACAGTCCTTGGAAGGGTTTTAAACTGTTCAGAGCTTGCTGGTTATCTTTAGCCAAGCCAGAGTGTGGGAGTGCATTTTAGTGTAACCATGCGGAACTGGTCGCTCCTTGATTTTCTTCCGTATGTTTCCATTTGTGTAGGCTTTTTTCCCCCCTCAGTATTTTGTTGCTTATCCTTTAGGGCGAAATTGTTTTTTCCTCGGCCAATAATCTGTTTCTTTAAAAAAAAAAAAAAAAATTCGTTACCTATTGTCTTTTTTTTCTGGTCTTCCTAAGTAAGCCAGAAGTCACAAGGTCGTTTACTAATGGGAAACCAAGAAAAAGAAAAGACACCTCAGCCGGCACAACCTCTCTAACTTGTGTGCCGTGAGGCTCATCAGATGCGAAGACCTGGCGACAAGATAGGGTGGTCCGCAGTGGCTTCCTAAAGCGCAGATCCAGGCCGGCTCCCAGCGTGGAATCCGACCCATGTACTTCGTCTCTCTACGTGGCATCAGATGCTCTGCTGGCTGTCACCGTGAACTCCAGCCCTCGCGGAGTGGACAGTGACCTGGCTGCTTCAGAGTTCGGAGGGGAATAGCGTCTCCGTACCCTTGTCCCACCTGGGCTGCTCCTCGGACCGCCGCTCGTCCCAGACTCCAGGAGGCGCCACCAAGCCTCGCCAACCCCGCTCCATATCTCCGGGAGTCCTCAGCGGGTCCGCCGCGGCGACCGGAAGCTCCGGGCAGAGGTGCTGGTTCCGCCCGCCGCTCTTCCAGACAAGACTCGGCCGCGGCGGTCGGAGCGGCTGCCACGCCGCACCTGCCCGCGAGGGGGCGCGCTGGGCCCAGGCCGCAGCCGACTGCCGCGCTCTGTGCCCCCGCCCTCCGCCGTCCCCAGACTGCGCTCACCTGTCTGGGCCGCTGGCCCAGGAGGCGGGGGCCGGCGGGAGCCAAGCCGAGGAAAGGGCGGAGCGGCTCTCCGGGCGCGTCATCGGAGCACCATGGCGGAGCTAGGAGCTGGTGGCGACGGCCACAGGGGCGGCGACGGCGCAGTACGGAGCGAAACAGGTGACCGCGCAGCGGGGATAGTGGGGGTCCCGTGCGCGCGGGCAGGGGACGGCGAGCGGGGCCAGCGGGCTGGCACCGAAATCACCCGGCGCCGGTAGCCCCCTCCCCGCCCGCGCGGCCGCAGCCCGGAACAACCGGCCCTGCGCGCCGCGCACCCGGGCTCCGAGCGCGCGTTCCCCCGCCCTTCGCCGCCGCGCCTCGGCCGTCCGGCTCTCCCCCGCCGGGGTTCCGGCCGCCCTCGGGCGCTCCACCGCGACTTCCCGCAACAGGTGGAGGCGAGCCGGGGTTCGCGGGCGTGGTGGGGAAACGGAGAGACCCCGGCCGCTGCCCTCCCCGCCGCGGGCTCTGGTCTAATTCAGTTGAATGGGAAATCGTATCCCGCAGACCAAACCAGCGGCCAGAGAGTCGTCGGCCAGGTGCGATTGGCAGGACGAGCAGTTTCTGGGCACCTCCTCCCGCCTTGCCTGGTCGCCCCCGGTGCCGGGGGCTCCTCGGCGGGGTCGGTGTGGGGCAGGACCGCGGGGTGAGCGGCCCGCCCCCCAACCCGGTGCTCGCAGTGGCGACGACCCTCGTCCGAGGGGACCGAGCTCGGGAGGGCCGGGGCCCAGTGCAGCATGGTGGGGGGTTGCGAGTGTGGGCTTGACGGGATCAGACATTCGTTGACTTGTCAGAGTTCTTAGAGAGTTTTTTGTTTTCAGTCTGTTCAGGAGCCCAAAGGAGGATTGTTGGCTCTGCAGCCCAGGATTTGGTGGTCAGGCCTCTGTGTTGAGGATATTCTTCCCCCACAACCTCCAGGGGCACACTTGGGGACAGGGGATCACGTCCCCAAGACCAGCAGCAAGGCTTCCCACCCCCGCCCATCTCTCCATAGTATGAAGCCGATTTTTCTCCCTCGTGGTTTTTTTTCTCCAGAGGCTATCTTGCAAATCCGTCCCTCCCCACTGGTTCCCTCTTCTATTCTTGGCCAGTAAGCTGTTTCTGTATCCTCCTACACTTGGGGATGGGGACGGTGAGGCAGTTTCTTAGTTTAAAAAGAAATTCAATTCTTAGGCTCTCCAATTGCAAGCTGTTTTCCACTTCCGTACACTCCCAATCGGAAGCAATTGTTTCCTAAATGTAAGAATCACTGTCTCCCCACCGTCGAGGATGCTTATTTTAACGTGGAAGGTCCAGAGAGCTCTGAAACAGTATTTGCAAATTATGTATCTGCTATTGCTAGGAAGAGGTTGGGTACCCAACGTCTTATGATTTAATCCCTTCAGCCAAGATACATGAGGTTAAGACTGACAAAGTACCTTGAACTTGTTTATTTTTAAGTCATGCTCCTTCCTGTAGGGAGTTTGTCTTAATGTGTTTGCAAGATTGGTAGATCGTTATTTTGGTTTGGGGTGGAGAAGAGATGCTTTTGTAATTGCTTTCGGGAATTTGATGAGCTAGACGCTGGGACGGGGCTTCCCCAAGTGAGGGCCTCGGGAGAGCAGCGTCCTCTTTTGTAAATATACGTCATGATTTGGTGCCTAACCCTGACCCAGTAACTGCGTGTGAAACAACATTGTTCTAGCGAGCTAAGTGTCAATTTGTGCTCAAAAATACTTTCTAGAATCTGCACATGAACAACTTGTTCAGACGTAAGTGAACTAACTACAAACTGTAGCATATTCAGTGCCTGAACATGTTAAGGAATAGGCCGTGCTTCCAACAATTAATATACAGATCAACCATGTGCCTGTCAGTGTAATATTTTCTTTTATTATAAAGGGAATTAAATTGGTTGTTATCTCCTTCATAGAAAACATTTCTTCCACACTTTTGCCTAAGAACTTAAATTTCCAAAGGACACATTTTATATATGGTCTTGAATAATTATACTTTATAATTTCACTGAAAACTTAATTCTGGCCTCACATCTCTTTCCTATTTTTCTACCCCAAGATTACTATTAATGTTTTTAGTGTTCAGAAGCATTTGTGTCAGCAGGTGCCAAAGAAAGAAGGAAGGTGTAAATGTATTTTTTTGAATCTAGGTGATAGTTATTTTGAGAGAACAAGGGGGATTGTTTGAATTTCAACAACTTAAGTTATTCCATGTATTTAAAACACACGACCTATGTCTGAATATGAGACTTTAATTTAGCACTTTATTCTGGTGAACATATTTCACATTATACACATCCAAATACTGCAAGTCTCATTTTTTTAAACGATCAGAAGCGTGTATGGAAATGGGGGGTGGGTGGGTGGCGGTGGACAGAGAAACCTGTATTACCATCAAGAGTTGAAAATTGCCACCTTAAATGGCAACGTTTCTTGAGGGATTAATTTTAATTTTTTTAGATCTCATTATTATGAGGTAGAGTCCACTCTTTTTTTTTCTTTTTTTTTGAGACAGGGTCTCGCTTTGTCGCCCAGGCTGGAGTGCAGTGGCGCGATTTCGGCTCACTGCAAGCTCCGCTTCCCAGGTTCACGCCATTCTCCTGCCTCATCCTCCCGAGTAGCTGGGACTACAGGCGCCCGCCACCACGCTCGGCTAATTTTTTTGTATTTTTTTTAGTGGAGACGGGGTTTCACCGTGTTAGCCAGGATGGTCTCGATCTCCTGACCTCGTGATCCGCCCGTCTCGGCCTCCCAAAGTGCTGGGATTACAGGCGTGAGCCACCGTGCCTGGCGAGTCCACTCTTAAATAGCTCTTAGGTTTTGTGTCTCTGTACAAAGACTGGTGTAATTTTAGGGCACTTTAGGTTAGAATATCAGGTTATTATAAAAATGATACCTGTAATGTGTTCAGAATTATGTGTGTGTTTGTGTGTGTGTGTGTGTGTGTGTGTGTGTGTGTGTGTGTATCAAAGATGAATTGACAGTGGTGGCATGCAGCCTATGAAATGAGACTGTTCTTAAGCGTATCAAAAGCTATTATATAAATCCAACATTTAAAAACTATATTTCTGTGGGTATATATTTATCTTCTTCTCAGAGTTAGTCAAATCACATTCCTTGCGGTGAAAACGTTTATTTTTTTTAAGGATGAAAAGTTCTTCCAATAGATTTTTCTTGCCAACAGCCAAAGTTAAGCAAGAGCTGGGGAAAAAAAATTGCCTTGGAAACAAGTTTAAGACATCACCACTAGAGGATGTCAAGTCCTTTTTCAGGCTTTTTTGAGTAGTCGACCTACCTCGTGTGATATTCACAAAACTGCCTCAATCCAAGCTTTGTGTATTTAATTTTATGTTCATGTTCAAGAGCTGTGGAAAGCGAGTGTACAGCACTAATTCCTAGTCTGATAGCCTGTTTTAAAAACCTCCTGAACTAAAAGCAAATTTAAAGCTGCTTTTGATTAATTCAGGAAACTCTGATGCACAAAGGAATAAGTTAATACCAATAACCTGTCAATTCTGTTGATATTTTGGGAAGTGGGTCATGACTTAGAATCTGGAACTGGGCTTTTTGTCCACTTTAGCAACGTGTGTGATGAACATGGCCTCTTTTGTGACCATCCTTTCATGAACTTTTCCATATGAAAAAGTGACCCTGTAGGTGTCACTTAACTCTAAGGGTCTACATTAAATATCTACCAATAGGGGCTCAGATGACAATTTGGTATTAAGCTTGTCCCGTTTGAAAGAGATGCTTCATTTGCGTAGCTAGATAGCTTTTCTCCCATCCTATATGGCTGTTACCTTTACATCTTGCTAAGTAGGGGGAAACATTATTAGACTAGGCAGTTGTGCTCAGGAGCATGCATTTATGTGATATTGATAGGCATGTGTGAAATATTTTTACACAGTTTATTTACACTGGCATTTTCTCTAAAAAAAATTCTAACATCTTTGCTTCCCAATGCATGAGAAATAATCATTTGGAAGAATTGTTTTTAAAAACTCAGGCCTCATATTGATGTAAGAATTGAAAATATTGAGGCTTAGAATAAGAAATGTGTGCCTTCTGTATATTCAGCATTATGGTGGTTAGAAGGCTGTTGAACAAATGATCCTTGAATTTAGTAAGGAAGATAAAATTCACCAACAAACAGTTGTAGATTATGAGAGTTCAGTGAAGGAGAAATCACTTCCGGCTATGGTCAGCAGGAAGAACATACCGGATACAGCACTGAAGTTAAATTTTAAAAAGTGGTAGAACTGGAGATCTTTATGTTAAGTGAAATAAGCCAGGCACAGAAAGACAAACATTGTATCTTCTCACTCATTTGTCGGGTCTAAAAATAAAAACAATTGAACTCATGGACATAGAGAGTAAAAGGATGGTTACCAGAGACTGAGAAGGGTAGAGGGGGTGGGGAGTGAGAGGTGGCAGGAAGGTGGGCATGGTTAATGGGTTTTTTTGTTTTGTTTTGTTTTTTAAAAAAGGCCAGAAGCAGTTGCTCACGCCTATAATCCCAGCACTTTGGGAGGCTGAGGCAGGCGGATCACATGAGGCCAGGAGTTTGAGACCAGCCTGGGCAATGTGGTAAAACCCCATCTCTACTAAAAATAAAAAAATTAGCCTGTGGTGGCGCACGCCTATAGTTCCAGCTCTTTGGGAGGCTGAGGCAGAAGAATCACTTGAACCCGGGAGGTGGAGGTTGCAGTGAGCCGAGATTGCACCACTGTACTCCAGCCTGGGCGACAGAGCGAGACCGCGTCTCAAAAAAACAAAAAGAAGGAGTAAGACCTACAATTTGATAGCACAGCAGGGTGATTATAGTCAGTGACTTAATTGTACTTTTAAAAATAACTAAGAGTGTAACTGGATTGTTTGTAACACAAAGGATAAATGCTTGAGGGGATGGATACCCCATTCTCCATGATGTAATTATTTCACATTGCATGCCTGTATCAAAACATTTCATGTACCACATAAATATACCTACTATTTACTCACAAAAATAAAATTTAAAAAATTTGTTTTAAAAAATAAAAAAATAAACTTTTAAAAGTGGGTAAGTGGGATATAAAATTGGATGGAGGAAAGGGAGAAAAACAAAGGTGCAGATGTGAAAAAGAGCAAAGTTTTGGTCATATTGACACGTGTAAAGCTCAAAGAAAGTCCTAGATCAGTTAGGAATGACTGTTCACTGAAGCCAAATTGTGGAAGGGCTGGAGGCCAAACTGAGAGGTTATTACATTTTTCTGGGGTGGGGTAGTGGGGGGAAGTGAGGATTCTTGAGAATAAAGAATATTGATTAAAGAAGGCATAGTCAGGTAGTTATGTACCCATGAATCTTGAAATCTTGATTGCAAGTTCTAACAAGAGCTCAGCTGTGCCTTTAGCTGATGAAAGCAAAATTCCTGCCTCTGGGAAAGTCATTCTCTTCCATTGATTTTTTTTTTTTTCTTTTACTGCTTTAGGAAAGGTGCATCTGCAGGGATGAGAATGCATGAGAAACATCTGCCTAGCCAGATTAGCCAGATCTCTGGAGATCAATGAAGGGCTAGGTCTACTCAGCCGGTCCTCATTTCAAAGTAGCAATGTAGACTTGAGGATGGACTGAAGAAGAGTTCAGTGACATACACACCAACTTTGAGATTCCAGCAGAAATCCAGGCAGTCGTTAGCATGGCAATAGGAAGAGACGATTAAGGTTCTGCAGGGGCATGTGTCAAAGGATTGCATGTAAAAAGGTGACATATGAGACTTCCAAGTTTGAGTTTGGTTTATTGACTTATTGGAAAATATGAGGAGGACCTGTTTTGTTTTTTATCCCAAAGAGGTGGGGGAGGGGGGCAGGTCTTGCTATGTTGCCCAGGCTGGACTTGAACTCCTGAGCTCAAGTGATCTTCCTGGCTCAACTGCCCGAATAGCTGAGACTACAGGCATGTGCCACTGTGTCCAGCAGAATCAGGTTTTGGTGGGAGAAACAGGAAGAAAAACCCTCTGCTTTAGATATGAAAATGTGTGGTATAAGAGAGATCTGTAAGTGGAAATGTTCAAAAGGCAACTGGAAGTATAGGACTAAAAGAGAAAAATAGAGGTCAGCACTCTGGGATTCACTCCATAAAGGAATAATGACTGAAGGTTTGGGAGTGAGGAGAGCTCAGAAAAACCACGGAAGGGTGAGATGACGTGTAAAGCGTGGGAGGAGGAAGAACCAGCAAAGCAGACAGATGGAAAAGCACAGCTGAGCAATGTCACACCTGCTGAGAAGGATGGAGAGGTAAGGGATTCAAAGACTGATGAAGACATTTTATAAAAAGCTGTGCATTTGGTTACTAGTAGTCACTGACCAACCCCAGAAGAAGATTTTCAGTTGTTGGTGGAAGAGTTGGGGCTACATCAGATTATAAGTGATTATTAGATAAACAGTTTGGGAAGGAAAGGTAGCCAATTTAATAGACCCTCCCATAAAGCTTGCTGGTGAAAGGAAAAATTACAAATCCTTGAATAGGCAGAGGGATTTTTAAAAATTTATTTAAAAATTTGCATACAGTCCAGGTGCGGTGGCTTACACCTGTAATCCCAGCACTTTTGGGAGGCTGAGGCAGGTAGATCACTTGAGCTCAGGAGTTTAAGACCAGCCTGGGCAACATGGCAAAGCCCTGTCTCTACTGAAAATACAACAATTGGCCAGGTGTGGTGGCATATGCCTGTAATCCGAACTACTCAGGAGGCTGAGGCAGGAGAATTGCTTGAACCCGGGAGGCGAGGTTACAGTGAGCTGAGATAGTAGTACCACATTCCAGCCTGGGCGACAGAGCAAGACTCCGTCTCAGTAAATAAATAATAAATAAAAAATTTGTGTACAAAAATTACTCATTTTCTTTTGTTTTTTAGTTCTTATTGAATGTATAGAGTAATGTAAGCACCACTGTTAACATGATCCCAAAGAGTCCTCTGCCTCCAACCCAAATTCCCTAATGCTGCACCTTTGTAGTGAGATTCTCTTCCTACACCTAACCCCTGGCAACCACTGATCTGTTTACCATCTTCCTAGTTTTGCCTTTTCCAGAATGTCATAAAAGTGGAATCATACATTGTGTAACCTTTTTTTTTTTTTTTTTTTTTTTTTGAGACGGAGTTTTACTATTGTTGCCCAGGCTGGAGTGCAATGGCACGATCTCGGCTCACAGGAACCTCCTCTGCCTCCCGGGTTCAAGCGATTCTCCTGCCTCAGCCTCCCAAATAGCTGGGATTACAGGCATGCGCCACCACACCCGGCTAATTTTGTATTTTTGGTAGAGAAGGGGTTTCTATGAAACCCCGTCAGGCTGGTCTTGAACTCTCGATCAAAGGTGATCCACCAGCCTCGGTATCCCGAAGTGCTGGGATTAGAGGTGTGAGCCACCGTACCCGGCCCCACATTTCGTAACCTTTTGAGTCTGAATTTTTCACCTGGCATCATGGTTTTGAGATTCAGGCACACTGTTGTGCATATTAGTAGTCCCTTCCTTTTTCTTGATGAAGTAGTTTGCCATTGTATGGATGTATCATAGATGGTTTATCGAAGAACATTTGAGTTGTTCCCAGGTTTTGGCAATTATGAATAATGCTGCCATAAACAGTTACCTACAGGTTTTTGTGTGAGCGTAGTTTTCATTTATCCTCAGTAAATACCTAGGAATAGGATTACTGATTCATGTAACTGTATGTTTAACTTTATAAGAAATGGACAAACTTTTCCAGAGCGTCTCAATGGTTTTACATTCTTACAATCAGCGTATGTGAGTTCTGGTTGCCCTGCATCCTCACTCATACTTAGCATTGTTAGTTTTGTTTGTTTTTAAAACTTTAGCCATTCCACCAAGTTCTTTGAGTAAAGCAATGTAATCACCTCAAAGTAAAATAGTGCCTTTTTAATGCTAACCCATGCTCACATGAATTAAGAAAGCCTGGAGGTAGTGTTGATCCCAGAGCCCAGGTATAATATGGAGTTTGTATTTGGCTCTCATATCTTTATTCTCCCTCATTCTTTTTTCCCCATAGTATTTCTTTTATTTTTTATTTATTTATTTTTTTAATTTTAACACACCATTGCTGGCTTGAAGATCCATGGTATCTCTTATTTCCTGTGGAGTATACATTCTGAAGTTGATTATGGATGGAAGTGCCATTATATAGCACAGTCCCTGCCAATTCAAGTTCTCTCTTCCTCCTTAATAGTCTGTCTTCTAATCCCTTGAGATATGGCTTTCTGCAACTTGGAAATAACTTGTTTTGTTGTTAGAAAGCTAGACATGTTGGTCATATACCTTGTTTATTACCCTGATTAATTCCTTATTGGCACATTTTGTATTGTCAAACTGAATACTTACCAGTTCTCAGATACAGTGCTTTGTAAAGCCTTGATAGTCTATCATTGGACGTTTCATCACTTCCTCATGGTCTAAGGTTCCATAGGCTAAATGTTAATGGTATTTAGGCTTATTCTTTTTTTATAAAATTCAGTTTTAGTGTTTGTCTAGTTTTCTAGCAGTGATACTGTCTACCTCCTTACTATCTTAGCTCTTGTAAAACTCTTGAGTTATGGTTGACATATTTAAATGGCATTTGGATTTTCTCTTCAGTAATTATTTTCCTTAGTATCTTTTTAATTTGAGAAATAGCCTGTTGAAAAAGATCTATAAGATTTTCTTATTAGGAACCACTGTGAAATTTTTTTTGTAAATATATTTTTTGAGACAGAGTCTCGCTCTGTTGCCCAGGCTGGAGTGCAGTGGCACAATCTTGGCTCACAGCAATCTGCGCCTCCCAGGTTCAAATGATTCTCTTGCCTCAGCCTCCCGACTAGGTGGAACTACATGCGCCCACCACCATGCCTGGTTAATTTTTAGATTTTTAGTAGAGGCAGCGTTTTGCCATGTTGGCCAGGCTGGTCTCGAACTCCTGAACTCAAGTGATCTGCCCAACTCAGCCTCCTAAAGTGCTGGAATTACAGGTGTGAGCCACCACTCCCGGCCCCACTTTGAATTTTGATTTGAAGAGTAATATGTAGTATTTGACAGTAAGAATAACTGCATTCAACAGTTCTTCATCCTTGATGCTCCTTTAGGAATAGTTGTGGAAAAAAGAATCATGAGAAAGTGCCAAGGAGGATTGACACACCTGACCAGATGGTACAGATGAGCACAGGGTGTAAAACAATGCAGGGAGGAGGCTGGGAGCAGTGCACTTGGCATATGTGAGCTGCACCTCATAGGCACTGTTAATAAATGATATATCTTTAAGTTTAGCGTATTGAGATTTGGGGTATCTTAAAATTTCTCCTTCTGTAACTTTTAAAATTAAATCCTATGAAAGCTTTCTTTTTGGAGTTGGCTTTCTGGTAAAGAGAAATGTCCTTCACTATGGCATAACCTCTGAGTATAAAACTTATTTCTCCAACACTGTTGAATGTAGAAAAGAAGTTCTCTAGGATCAGTTTAACTGTCAAGATGAAATTCTAGAAAGGAGCCTTTCGTTTAGCACCTCCACCCCTCATCATGAAGCTTGCTTGGTTGCAATAATGTGCATAATAATTGACTGTAAGATGTGTTCCTGTAGCAAAACTTTTGGCTGCTTCTCAAGATTCAAATCTGGGCTTCTGGTTCTCAGAAGCTCCTGACCCAAGTCTTTGGGGTGGCAGGCACACCAGCCAGGACCTGGTTACTTACTTCTTGCATTCCAGCTGGACTGGTTTCTATTCATGCTCCAAATTAGTCCAGTGACAGCCTTCACCACAGGCCTGGTGGATTCATTTAAATATGGGTCACTCCTTGACCCTAAGGTTATGTTGTTGAAATGATCATTGGGCCCATGTGCTGGAGTATCACTGATTCACATCATTGGCTCTCAATCTTGGCAGTGATTTAAAATCACCTGGGGACCATTTAAATATCAGGATGCCCAGGTGGCATCCAAGGTAATTATCTGAGGATCTTGCAGGATGGGAGTCAGGTGGCAGTGTTTTTAAAACTCCCCAGATGGTCTGGTGTGCAGTCAGTGCTGAGAACTACTGATTCAGAGCCTTTCCTATTGTATTCCTTCCATTTGACCGTTGTGGTGGGTGGTGTCAAGTGTGCGCACCTTGCTTATGGAAACCACATGGAAAATCAGAATGGCAATTGCCCTAAATCTAGTGAGTTTACTCAAGTTATCTCTTATTTTTGCCCCAGGACTTTTTTTGAAGGAAATACAGATGTGAATACAGGTCTGAGTACAATTGAATAGCTAAATATGCACACATATATTCAGTGGCCACATGTATGCACATTTCTGTATGAATATGTGCAGTGAGACAAAAGACCATTCAATTTTCTTGTTTTCGACTTTGCTTAGCTCTCACACTGCTTTCCTCTCCATCCTGCCCCTTAAAACCAGGAAAGGTTAAATTGGGGTAGATATTTAAGTCTTTCGTAGAAAATTATACATTTTTCCCGGAGATCTTTCTAGTGACTCCTGACCTCTCATCACCAGGTCCCTGGCTCTGGAGGCTGGGGCTTGTTTCTTCTGTCTATAAATAGTTGACCCAAGTACGACCTTCTCCCTTCCATGTGACCAGATGCTAATACCCTTCAGGCTAATCTTTCTTTCTTTCACCTCTCTTCTTTCTCACCGCATGCCGCTGTGCCCAAGGCCCAGCTGGTAACCTCTGCGGTTTTTACTGTGCATTTTTTTCTTAGCAGGATTATTCAACTTGTGCTTTGATTATCACCTAAAATTATCATCTCTGGCACTACACACTGAAATGTGTACAGACATTTCTGGTTTTTGTTTTCGAGACAGGGCCTTGCTCTGTCGCCCAAGTTGGAATGCAGTGGCGCAGTCATGACTCACTACATCCTTGACCTCCTGGTCTCAAGCAATTCTCCTACATTAGCGTGCCAAGTACCTGAGACTATGGGTGCATGCCACCATGCCTGGCTAATTTTATTTTTTGTAGAGATGAGTTTTCTCTATGTTGCCCAGGCAGGTTTCAAACTCCTGGACACAAGCAATCCTCCTGCCTCAGCCTCCAAAAGTGCTGAAATTATAGGCATGAGCCACCACACCCAGCTTACAGGCACTTCTGAGTTGCGTTCATGCCTGCTCCTGAGGTTTTGTGCCATCTTTTGTGATTTGAAGCTTGTTCTGGGAGGGCTTACCTTTGGCAGTATGATTTCTTTTCATTTTCTCCTCTTTGCAGCTAGTGTGTTTCTAACTGTGAAGTCCAAGGCCAAAATGAAAAGGTCAGTAGGGGATGTTGGATGGGACTGATCCCTAGAAAAGAGTATCTTTGATTCCTCTTTAAGATTATTCGGAAACTGAGCATGTGTGAGGCTGTGAGGTTTGAAGCTCAAACCTAACACTAATTATTTAGGGGTAATTGTAACCTACTATTTTGTGCAAGGTCTCTGGAGTCTGGCTGCCTGGGTTCCAATCTCAGCTCCACCACTTGGTACCTGTGGGATCTTGGGCCTGTCATGTAAGCATTCTCTTCCTCAGTGTCTTCCTTTTTAAAATGGGATATTGGTAATACCGTCACAGGGCTTAAATGAGTTAATACTGAAGTTCTTAGAGCAGTGCTTGACACAGCATAAGCACCAAGTGTTTGTTATAATTCTTGTCATGATTAGTGAAGATTAGTATTGCATTACTGTGAAACGATGGGCATACCCTGGCATGCTAAGTTTCTTCCTTAAGCCATTTTTTATTTATCACAGTAGGCTCTCCATAATGAAGGCATCAGAATGTAATGATGATTCAGACCTCATTGTAGCTGTGTGATCACATTGTCATAGGCTTGGCGCTGGGATCAAAGGCATCATTAAAGCACTTTGGATGATAGTTTTTACCTGTCAAATGTTCCAGGAGGTTACTGTACACTGGCCTGTGAGACCCTTAGATTGTTATGTGATCATGCTAAACACCCGTAAAAGCCCTTCCTGGTTTTGTTTTTTGTTTTTTTTTGAGACGGAGTTTCACTCTTGTTGCCCAGGCTGGAGTGCAATGGTGCGATCTCGGCTCACTGCAACCTCCGCCTTCCAGGTTCAAGTGATTCTCCTGCCTCAGCCTCCTGAGTAGATGGAATTACAGGCATCCGCCACCATGCCCAGCTAATTTTTATATATTTAGTAGAGGCGGGGTTTCACTATGTTGCTCAAGTTGGTCCTGAATTCTTGACCTCAGGTGATCCACCCACCTTGGCCTCCCAAATTGTTAGGATTACAGATTTGAGTCACCGTGTCCGGCCTTGGCTTATTTTTATGGAATCCAAAAGTGTTTTTTTAATGGCTGTATCATAGTTCTAATTTTTTTTTCTTTTTTTTGAGACAGAGTTTTGCTCTGGTGACTCTGTCACCCAGGCTAGAGGGCAGAGGCACCATCATGGCTCACTGCATCTTTGACATCTGGGCTCCAACGACCCTCCTATCTCAGCCCCCTGAGGTAGCTGGGACTACAGGTACACGCCACTATGCCAGGCACCAGCTAATTTTTTTTCCTCTCTCTCTTTTTGTAGAGATTGGATTTTGCTATATTGCTCAGGCTGGTTTCGAACTCTTGGGCTCAAGCGATCCTCCTGCCTCGGCTTCTCAAAGTGCTGGGATTACAGGCGTGAGCCACAGCGCCTGGCCCATAGTTCTAAATTTTAAGTCCTTTGCTAAAACATTGCTACAGAGGTATGTTGCTTTAAGCCATAGAGAGATGGACCTCCTAACACCCATTCTGACTATAAACAAGGCACTAGCACCACGTTGACTATGCTTCTCTACCAGGAAAATAGAGGAAACATACAACTTGCCTTCCACGAGATGTTCATGAGAAGCAGGAGGCAGTTTGGGTTTCTTCAAGCAAAGTACATACATGAAATAGAAAATATCAGTAAGTTGTCTTATTAAAGTCACAAATTTTAGAAGAAACTTTCTTAAGTTGCAGAATACCATTTACAAGGTGTATCCTGGGTGTGGTGTGTGGGCATGTATGTGAGGCACATTTCTCGCTAAGAAAATGATATCTTGTTCAATTTGGAATTTAGATTTTTATATCTTTTAAAAATTTTGGCCAGGCATGGTGGCTCACACCTGTAATCGCAGCACTTTGGGAGGCCGAGGCGGGCGGATCACCTGAGGTTGGGAGTTTGAGACTAGCCTGACCAACGTGGAGAAACTCCCATCTCTACTAAAAATACAAAATTAGCTGGGTGTGGTGGCGCATGCCTGTAGTCCCAGCTACTCGGGAGGCTGAAGCAGGACAATCGCTTGAACCCAGGAGGCGGAGGGTGCGGTGAGCCGAGATCGTGCCATTGCACTCCAGCCTGGGCAACAAAAGTGAAACTCCGTCTCAAAAAAACCAAAAAAATAAAAGTTATTTAATTTCATAACTTCGTAAATCTGAAAATACGTCACTTCCTCAGATGGGTCCTGGGTTGAGATTCTTCCAACAATGCCCCCAAATTGTCTTTTTGTGTCCAGTAGCCACTGTGGAAATTGATTAAACAAGTGTTCCCGATGCCATCTTTGAAATATTAAAATGTGTTATTCAGTAAAAATAAACTGAATTATTATTGAAATAAGTTTTGTACGGATTTACTTAACACTAGGAATAAACCCATCCAGATATCCTGGTGAAGATGCCCTCCCTGTATATAGAAAAAGTTACATCCATATACTTTGTGCAGTGACTGTATAAGGCCCAGATAGAGTATAAATAGAAGAGATGTCTCAACAGCTGAAAGAAAGTATGGAAATAAATTGAGAAGTGGGAAGCTATTTTTAGTCTAGAAGACCTGTGAGACTCAAATGACTTTGGATAGAAAAACCCCATAATCTTATACTCCAGTGAAGCCTCACAGGGAAGAGCCCTAGGTTGGCATTTCAGATTCAGTCCTCGGTATCCCAGCTGTGTCTAAAATGGACTGATTTGAGAATGTCATTTCTTCAACTTATTTACAAACTGATCAGGCCCAACATCTATCTGCTGCTCGCTGAGAACAGCATCAAAGTTAAAAAAAAAAGAAAAAAGAAAAGGAGTTCCAATCATCAACCAACTGTGCAACACAAATCTAAACCATGTATGTGATGAGACCCACATGTCATTGTGAGAGTGTTGCAGGACTCATTAATGACACCCACAGTAGCAAGTAAGTCTTCAAGAAGCCTTTGGAGGAGAGAAGGCCTATGTATGAAATGCCAGAAGGTTCAGAATTAGGACTCTGGATATGGAGTTCAGACACCTGTGAATTGGGCATTCTGAACCCCTTGTACAATGTGCAAAGCTGATTTTTTCTTACACAGCACAGTGTTGCTTACTATTACAGATGTCCCTATCTGGAAACATGTTCATTCAACACTTTGCAGATTTGCAGTTATTTTCAAAACAGCTTTTGTTATACAAACCTCCCTCTTTTTGTTGTAAACATGGTCTTTTTCCAGTGCGCTGGATAAAGTCTGGCTCTGGGCAGTAAAGGGACATGGCTACTGCTTATTTCAGGAACTTAGGGGCAAGTGTCTTCATGCCTGTGGAAACAGGAGCCAGCTAGAAGTATTTCCAGCAAAAAATTTAAGAGAAAGGAGAGATTTTTTATTATGATTTTGATTTCTTTACTGCAACATTGCAGGTGTCTGGAGTATAGCCATTACACTTTATGAAAAAGGCAAAATGGTCATTTGGGGTGTTTTAGGAAGTTTGCCAAAAGGCTCCTTTGTCATTATAATCCTTCCTAAGCTGCCATCCATGGGTTTAGGTTATGGATATGAAAAGTGGAAGGGTTTGAGAAATGAAGTAGGTGTCTTCCGAGTGCTTACCAACCTGTTAATCTTTTTGAGATGTTAATATTTTCATATAGAGCCCCCTAAAAATCTTGATGGCTCTAGGTCAGTCAAGCCTAAGAGAAGATGTATTTGTCAAAAAAAAAAACAAAAAAAAACCTTACTGGATTGCTAGTAACATCTACTTCTTCGAAATTAATACTTCATATTTTTTTTAAAAAATATTGATGCATTAGGAACATTTTTTGCTTAGCAGTTACAAATTTTAAGAGCTTCTAAGCTTGTTACTCAATCCTAAATATACTTGTATCTTTATAATTTAGCTTAAAGGCTTTTGGTGTTCTGGTTGGTTACTGACAATTCTCAGTGTGACATTCACTGAAGGAAAATGTACCAAGCCTCTAACTTACTCACCACAATTATATAATTTGGCATTTCTTTTAGGTGCTTCCTTCCTCTAGATTGGTTTCAGAACTATGCTGGAGAATTGTATGTAATTTTTTTTCTTTTGTCAGAATTGGCGTGTTAGGCCTTTTTTGTGTCACTTAAACACCTGAGGCTAGGCAATTTATAAAGAAAAAAGGTTTAATTGGCTCAGGGATTTGCAGGCTGTACAAGCATGGCACTGACATCTGCTCGGCTTCTGCTGAGGGTCCCAGGAACCCTACAATCATTGTGGAAGGTGAAGCGGGAGCAGGCACGTTCACATGGCAAGAGAGTGGGGTAACGGGAGGTCCCAGACTTTTAAACAACCAGACCTTATGTAAACTAACTGAGGGAGAACTTACTCATCACCACGGGGATGGCGCTAAACCGTTCATGAAGGACGCACCCCCATGATCCAGTCATCTCCCACCAGGCCCCACCTCCAACATTGGGGGTTACATTTCAACATGAGATTTGGAGGACACAAACATCCAAACTGTAACAGTTAGTTTCAGTTAATAAATAAACCAAAAAATAAAGTTAGTGCCTCAAACCTTCATACGCTTTTCTCATGAAAAGCATTTTTATCCAACCCTCTCTCCTCCCCCCATGTACGTATCTATATACTTTAGTTTCTACTGATTGAGAAAGTGGGGTTACTTCATTATAATAGAGAAGGACTTTTTTGTAATCTATATATCTGTACTTCCTGAATCATTTAATGTTCAGATGAACAGACTGCTTAGTTCTCATCAAAAGGGTTTATTTGATAACGCTTTTAAGCTCACCAGTACTTGATTCTCAAAGGGTGATCATTAGTGAAAATAAAGAGGGATTTAATAAGTCTAAGATATCCTGACCCCAACTGTAGGAACATTATATTAATAGAGCGTTACGGTATTGGAAAATTATCTGAGTAAATAGTAGCCATCCTATTCAATGAAGATTGTGATCATTGATACATAAACCTTTGACTTTTGAATGCATGCTTTCATTCGCAGCATGTTGAGTTGAATGTGGGAATGTAGTATCTTAATCTGTCTGAGGTCACTGACTGATAGGTAATTTTAAGTGTCAACTGGGCTCAGCTGTGGTACCCAAACATCAGCTGTTGCTGGGAAGGTATTTTGTAACCATGATTAACATTTGCAATCAGTTGACTTTAAGTGAAGGGGATTATCCTGGCTATGGGTGGGCCAAACGCAATCAGGTGAAGACCTAGGAAAGAAGAAGGAGGGGGAAGTCTGCCTTAAAGCTGTGACATGGAAATCCTGCTTGAGTTTCGAGCCTGCCAGCCTGCTGCACACATTTCACACTTGTTAGCCCCCACAGTGGCAGCAGCCATTATTCCTTAAAATAAGTCTTTATATACAATATATTTCTCTCCAGAGAAATAGCCAAAAATACTATTGGTTCTATTTCCCTGGAAGAACCCTCACTGATACACCGACACTCAGGAAGAAAATTAACAGTTTTTACCTGGAATCATACAAATCATTTTAATTATTTAAGAGATAAAATTTAAAAATTAATCTTTCCTGATTTTTTTTAAGGTAAAAACAGGATATTAAACTCGCAGTGAAAAAAATGGATGTCTTTTAATTTCAGGTTTTAGGAGAAAGAAATGGAAAGAGTGGCAAAGTAGCAAAGGACGGTGATACAGTTTAGATACGGTTTCATGTTGAAATATGACATCCAATGTTGGAGGTGGACCTAGTGGGTTATGTTTGGGTCATGGGAGCCAATTTTATGAATGGCTTGGCACTCGTCTCATGGTAATGAGTGAGTTCGCATGTGAGAGCTGGTTGTTTAAAAGAGCCTGATGTCTCTCTTGTTCCCTGTCTTGCCATGGCTCCTTCTGTAAGCGTCCTGAGCCCTCAGCAGAAGCAAATACCAGCACTGTGCTCCTTGTACAGTCTGCAGAACTGTGAGCCAAAATAAAATTTTTCTTTATAAATTATCCAGTCTCAGGTATTTATAGCAACACAAAGCAGACTAACACAGATGGGACTGAGGAAAAGTCTTAAAACATTCTGAAATGAATGTTCTTCACCTGTCCAATGCTTTGCTGTCCTAAAGACTTAGTGTATCACTATCCTTAAAATGCCCATAAAGTCATACACTGAATTGGTTTGCTGTTCTTTAGTATCGTTCTTCATTCACAAACTTTTAGATTTCACCTCTCAAGTCACATAGCTATAGGGATCCACCTATAAAAAATTGGCTCATTGAGGGGAAAACTCTCTTGTTCATCTTTATCAGTAGGTTCTTTTTGTTGTTGTTGTTTTAGACGGAGTTTGGCTCTTGTTGCCCATGCTGGAGGGCAATGGCGCGATCTCGGCTCACTGCAACCTCCGCCTCCTGGGTTCAAGCGATTCTCCTGCCTCAGCCTCCCGAATAGCTGAGATTACAGGCATGCGCCACCATGCCCGGCTAATTTTGTATTTTTAGTAGAGATGGGGGTTCTCCATGTTGGTCAGGCTGGGCCTGAACTCCCGACCTCAGATGATCCACCCGCCTTGGCCTCCCAAAGTGCTGGGATTACAGGTGTGTGTATCAGTAGGTTTTCATTACATTGTGGGTGAGAGAATGTGGGAGGTCTGGAAGCTGCAGGTGCAGAGATCAGAGTGGTGTGGCCCTCTTCTTTTTTTTTTTTTTTTTTTTAATTGAGACGGAGTCTCGCACTGTCACCCAGGCTGGAGTGCAGTGATGCAATCTCGGCTCACTGCAAGCTCCGCCTCCTGGGTTCACGCCATTCTCCTGCCTCAGCCTCCCAAGTAGCTGGGACTACAGGCGCGTACCACCGCGCCCAGCTAATTTTTTAAAATATATTTTTAGTAGAGACAAGGTTTCACCATGTTAGCCAGGATGGTCTCGATCTCCTGATCTCGTGATTCGCCTGCCTAGGCCTCCCAAAGTGCTGGGATTACAGGTGTGAGCCACTGCGCCCGGCCAGTGTGGCCCTCTTCTAACCCAAACACCTGGTGAAGGTTCAGTTGTTTCTGTGATTTAGCATTTAAGGCTAAATCCTCTGGGCCATCAGTTGAATAAGTCAAATAATGAAACGCAGAGTTGCTTACAAAATGAAGCCATGTGAGTAAGTAAACGCACAGGTACAGCAAAGGAAAGCGCTTTTTCTCAGCCTTGCTTTTTCCCTCTGCCTGAGTGTTCTCTCTTGGCTATATAACTTGACTTTCCATTTACATCAAGTCATGGAGTCTCAGGATCAGAAGAAGCTCTAGAGATTAAAAAAAAAAAATTCCAACCTGTGAACAGTGCATTAATCCAACATCATCATCCCAGATCAGTGTTTGCGCACAGCTATCTTCAATGTCAAGAAACATAACTTTTTACATTCTGGTAACTTCCAGTCACTGTTATCAGTTTTCTCTTCCAGAACTAAATTTACACTTCCACTAAAAGTGTAAATTCTTCCATATGTTAACCTTTAATTCTAGTATTTTATTCCTCTGGAGTCTTGTCTTATTTTCTCCTATGTTATGTCTCCTATGTTATGGCCTAGAATATTTATGATAAGTCCTGGGTCACTCTCTTCTGAATGTGTTCTCATTTATCATCCTATTTCAAATATCTTGCGAGTACCATGTGGTATGAGGACCAGAAAACAGAGAACGCTTGTCTTCTATTAGGCACGCTGGTGTCTGCCGATTCCGCTGGGACACTGTTAGGGTTTTTACTTCCTCAGTGCGCTGATGATGTTTAGTGAGCTTGTTGTCCAAGTGCTCTCCTTGTTTCTGGTGCAGCTTGGGTAGGTCTTCATTTTATACCTGTCCAGTTGAACTTTTTTTAAATATAAAAAGAGATGTTCCTGTTTATTCCTACTGAATTAATAAGAATATAGCCTATTCAGTAGGAATAAACTGAATAGGCTGTATCCTGTCTAAGTATAGCTCATTATTTCATTCTTTGAGATCATTTTGGACCTTAGTCTATCCATCTCTTAGTTTTCTTTTATCTATGGATATAAAGCACTTGTTGTCATATTAATCTTTAATAAAAACGTTAACTACCTTTCTTTCCATTGCCCACTTCTCCATCTTTCATCTGGACTATTGCAGGAGCTTGGTATTCACGTTCAAGCCTATGGATAAGTTTTTCACACTGCTAGAGGGATGTCTGTTAAAAAACACAAACATGATTGATTCTCATATTCCTGTTTTTATGTCTATCCCTATGGCCACCATTTGATCCCTTTTCTCCACTTGGACGAAGTAGTTACATAACTAGTCTTTGTCCCGTCTCTCTTTCTCACTGCAAGTTCATCCTGGCCTGTCTGGATCACACATTTAGCTGTCAATACCCTTCAGTGGCTCCCCACTGCCTCTGTTTGGTGAAAACATTATGCCTTTGGCTCTGTATCCCCTCTGATGGCATGCCCCAAAGCACCCCATCTGGCATCTTTGACATGATTTTACTACTCCTAAAGCAAAGCAAGGCAAGGAACCATAGTTTCATTTTCTTATCTTTCTAATGGTGTGGCTCAACAATAAAACTAAACACTAAATTAAACTGCTCACAGACCCTCAGTGAATTAGGTAACTAACAGAAACACAGTCCAGGCATCTGTATGAATCTTCTGTTGAACTCAGAGATTGATTTCTTTGCCTCATTTGGAATCTATAAAACTGGATTTCTTAGCCTAATTATCGTGAGGGGAGAGGATATCTTTGCACCTTTAACTTTTATCAAGTAATTCAGAAGTTCATGTGGTGCACATTAATGAAGTAGTATCAATGAGAGTAATGAATACGAGGGCTGAGAGGCACTCTAATATGTGCTACTGGATTAAGGTTTAATGTGGCATTTCACACCTAATGTTTAGGAAAGGGTTTTAAAGCTTAGTATCCACACCTCACATTTGTATAAATGAATCCCTAGAGTTTGAAATTTGTTTATGATAGAGCAGACGTGGGAAAATGGACTCTGTAGGCTCCATGAAGTGTTTTGCAGTGAAGATTTATAGAAATGTTATAAAAAGGCACCACAGGGACCTTGTACTTCTGGCTGATGGCATCACCACTACTAGGGCAGTATTTACTGTTTTTCTTATATGCCCGTTAACAAAAAGTGGTCAAATAAAGAAGATTAAAGCAAATCTGCCTTTTCCTTTCAAAGGGCTGATACTTCTTTGTGCAGTATTTCTTTATCCAGCCTCTTTGACGCTATGCATGATGCTGCAAGATGGCAGAATGTTGTGCCTTTATCGTCACAAAAGCCATCAGTAAGTGGCGTAATTCTAGGAAACTCTGAGGCCGCCCTTTAACTTTAAGAATAGAGTGGCAAAGAACCAAATGGGAACCTTTGTTCCTTAGTGGTTGTTTGATTCCATGTCAACCTGTGTTGGCTTTGTCATTTTCAAAATCATGCATAGGTTTTAAGTTGCATAAAAATATTGTTAAAACTCCTGCTAGAAGTAAATTGCAGTTTATCTTGGGGAGATGCATTAAATACTTAAAAGATTACTGAAGTCTGGGAGTTTTGAAGAATTAACCATCTCCTCGAATGTAGGAATGTGGAAAAGAATTTTAGAACTTCTGGACCCTGATGAAAAGTAAATAACTTATACATACATGGAACTTGTAATTTACTGGTGACAGACCATTCAATCTGCAGTAATAATTTATGTTTTCAGCTCTAGCCCTTGAATAGTACAAATTAGGCTCTTTTTTCTTTCAATAATGTTTTCGTAAAGCTCACTGGGCTTTTAGAAAGGAAAATTTTAGATTTGTTTCTCACTGGTTAAGCAGATTTCTTGGATTCATTCATGGAGTGTGCTGTTTTCCAACTTTATGGTCACAGGAGTCTAGGAAGCATAAATGTGAACAGAAAGCTGATTCTATGTGTGTGTATGTGTATGCATGTGACTACATGTTAGTCTTTTATATAACGTTGTGACAGCTAGGCCCAACTCATGAGCTTACTTCCCCAACGATCAGCAGGTTTGACTCTGTTTCATATTCATCCAACTCACAGGTTGGACATAGGCCAGAGATGCCAACCAGCCAGGGTAGGAGGACAAAGAGACATAAATTTATTGTGGACTAAGCAGGTGGGGCCTGCAGTTGCTCAGGGGCCTGTGGGACTGTTTTAATTATAGTAGCTGAGTGGTAGTGTTTTTACCTATACATGTGAATACATTTTAAAATTATACCACAGAATATTTTTACGCAATGTAAAGCCAATCTAGTTGTAAAATCAACCCTGTTGCACGAGGCAATGTCTCATTTCTCTCAAATTTGTACAAAGTCTCTATTAATACAACATTTGTCACTTTAATGATTTAAACAAAGTAATTGCAAAACCTGACTGACTATTGGAGAGCTGCATGCCCATTTCCCGTGGGGACTGATTTAAAAGCCTCTATATCTGCATGTGACGTGCAAGGATACTTGTACCACATCTAATTGAAAATGCTCCTTAGTGCTGGAGAAGAGTTCAGGGGGCTGGGCGCGGTGGCTCATACCTATAATCCCAGCACTTTGAGAGGCCGAGGTGGGTGGATCACCTGAGGTCAGGAGTCAAAGACCAGCCTGGCCAACACAGTGAAACCCCATCTCTACTAAAAATACAAAAAAAATGTAGCCGGGCTTGGTGGTGGATGCCTGTAATCACAGCTACTCAGGAGGCTGAGGCAGGAGAATCACTTGAACCCAGGAGGCGGAGGTTGCAGGGAGCCGAGATTGTGCCACTGTACTCCAACCTGGCAACAGTGAGACTCCGTCTCAAAAGAGTTCAGGAATTCAGAGTAGTGTTTATTTTACTTTGGCAGATATTTAAATTTAAGGTCTCACCATACCCCTTTCCGTATTTGCCTTTGTTTTGGATCAGAACGTCAAAGGGAATTGGGAGAAGATGGTACTCACATCCCCACAGGGGCCAAGCCACAGTATTCCTGGAATTCCGCAAGAGCTAACCCTATATCCATTAAAGTTTGGGTGTGAACATTTAAGAAACTAATCTCAAATGAATTTAGTCTTAAGTGAAAAATGTGTCCTTTATAAGGGGAGGAAGAAAATCCTTTATTATTATTATTTGATCTGTGGTGTTTGCTTTTTTGTGACAGTGATGCAGCTAGTTGATGTTGGAGGCAGGATTTACAAGACAGCAGGATGGGAGCATCTTGACTCGGTGGAGATGATCTGTTAGTTATTGGAGCAGCAGCTAGCTTTATTTGGAAAGTGTAAGCTGTATTTGGGTGACAAACATTTCTAAATGAAATTAGTCATTTGCTTAAGACATAGATTTTCATTTTCTTTACCAAAAGGTAATTTCAAGTATGCTTATTTTATATGTGGGTTTTTTTGTTATTCTTTTGCTTTTTTGTTTTGTTATGCTTTTGCTATTGTACATACTGACCTGATTCTCTTGAAGTAGAGGAAAGAAGTTAATGTGGATTTGAAAATATTTTCATTTCACAAATAGTATGATATTGATGTGTATTACACCTATGTTTATTGATCATCTGATTAAAGAAAAATAATAGGAAATAACAAATGTCTCATTCAAGAATAAAAGTTTATAAATATAGAAAATTATGGAAGTATGTTACATTTACAATTTGTATTCATTTTTTTATTTCTTAATAAGATCTTGAATATTGGAGGCATGCCTCCTCCCTTTCCTTCCATCTCCACATAAGTTGGAGAGAGATCTAGGATTCAAAAACATCTGGGTCAAGCATTCGTCATCAGGAGAAGCACTGGACTAGGAGGAAGGTGGTCTAAATTTTAATTGTAGACTTGGCGCCAACTAACATTTGACCTAGGCAAGGAATTTCATTCACTTCATGAGATTTGGCTTCCTCGCATGTAAAATGATGCTAACTCCCTTGTTTTCTCAGGCCCATTCAGCTCCAAAACTCCATTCTCTTTTGTTCCAAAGACCCACTGCACAGATTGACACAATTTAAAATAAACTCTAAAACTGAAATTTCCTGCGTTTCTTCATGCCAGAGATCTAATAAATACATGTGAACTTAATTAAATCCACCAGCCTGTGGAGGGAAAAAGTTCTGAAGATTCATTTATTTTTTTCAGCATGTGTTTGCTCGCCATTTAGTACATCCCCCAGCACCATGCTGGACAGTAAGAGTAGATACGAAGAAGTACTTCCTGATAGCGTTGATAGTTGAACTGGAAACACCTTGAAAATAATTACAAAGCAAAAAATGGACTAGTTACAGCAAACTATTATAAAGTATAATAATAGTTGGTATTTATTAAGCACTTCACGTTGCTGGCACCACACTCATTTAATCCTCACCCTAATCCCATAAGGTAAATGATAGTCATCACCCCAATTTTACAGAGAAAATGGAGGCACCAAGAGAGTTAAGTGATTTGTCCAAAGTTACTGTTTCACACAAGAGATTTAGAGAGGATATTTTACTTGTCTTAGACTCCCTTGGGTCCTCTCTTGGATAAGTAGGTTTAAGTACTGAGAAAAAGTAAGGGAGTAATTTGGGAGTGGGAGGATTGCTTTTGACTTGCTAAGCAGACTTGATTTTTATTAAAACGCAAAAGCAACAAATTTTTTTTCTTAATTTGGGGGTTGGCGCATTTTAATGTCATTTATTGTAAATTCTTTTTGGAGACAGCATACATTTTAAGCAGTCTAGAAGTGAAGAGTCTTAAAGTGAGATAGCTTATTTCAGGAGAAAACAATAATCACATGATTCTGTGCTTTGAAGAAAACGATCCAGAAAGAACTAAAATTGGGTCAGGTGTTGAGCATCGCTCAGCACCGCTGGTAGTGACTGCCCAGAGTGGTGGGGACTGAGGGTGGGGGGTGTGCTGGGTGTAATAGAGGCAGGTTTTTCTCCTTTGGAGAATTCCCGAGTATAGGTTCTGTCCTTGAAACTTCAGTTGCAGAGGAGACACTCCACATTGTGATCTCTAGTGGGAGCCAGCATAATTCTTCCCTTGCCTGTCTTCCCTGGAGGGTTTCAGGGACATGGCACTGGTGGCCCTTGTGATCAGTGCTGCCAACCCTGTTTTTATACATGCTCTGGGGTGGTAAGAATGTCAGGAAAGTAAAGGGAGCTGCTCTGTGGGTACCAGCCATGCCTTCATTCATCCAGGGGCTTGCAAACGTTACGATAGACAACCTGGCCCAGAAAAGAAGAAAAAGCCTTTCTTCCTCAGGCCTCTCTCTCCATACTGAGGAGTCTACTGCTGCTTGTGCGAGCAAAACTCTTTCTCCTCCCATCCTGCTGCTCTGCCTCTGAGAGGAAGAGGGAGCTGCCCAGCGGCCTCACGCAGTAACCCTCTGCTGGTGAGTTCCCAGAACCCAGCATCCTGCAAGCTGCCGCTTCTCAGCTGGGGAGATGGAGCTGCTCTCCGCCCTCCTTGATTAGGATATGTCAGGGTTGTCAGGGCAACTGTTAACGGCAGCGTATCATATTTTCCCCTCTCTGCTGTGAGCTGAATATTTTACTGTGCGGTAGCAGGAAGAAGACTGGGAAAAGGTGCTGCAGCAGGAAGAAGCTGATTGAACAGGTTAGGCAGTGGTGGGAGGCACCAGACCCTGCGTGTCTTTAGTAGGGCTTTTCTGGAAAGTGTGTGTGTGTGTGTGTGTGTGTGTGTGTGTGTGTGTGTGTGTGTGTGTATGTGCGCGCGCGCGCGCGCGCGCATGCATGCGCCCGAGCAATCACCAGCGCATGTGCCTGTCGGGGAGTCAGTGGGAGGGGGCTGGTAGGGGAGGTGGGGAAGCTGCTGCTAGGTGAGGGGAACTGCAGGGCCTCAGTTGCCAAGTGGCTGGTACTATCTGTCAGCTGTTTGCAAACTGTTTACCCATAGGGGATCTATTACAAGTGCTCAAATGAACAGGCAGCTTAGGAACTAGCAGCTTCCTGGGAGCTGCAATTACATAAGCATATATTTTTAATATAATAATAATTAAAAAAAAAAAAAAAACAAGTAGCAGCGGTATGCCTGGATCAGCTACAGCTCTCCGACACGAGAGACTGAAGAAGACCAATGCAAGGCCAATTCCCCTTGGTTTATTCACCATTAATGAGGAAGACGAACAGCAAAAGAATGGAAATTCCAGAAGACCGAAAGGTATGCATTAGCTCCATCATTTGGTCGGAGCCGGATCCAGCCCTTGTCTCCCACACTGCCTAAAGAACGTTTTATAAACTGTGCTGCTCGTGCATGCTCCGGGGAGTGCTTGTGACCTCCTAGCACGGTTTGCTGGTAGTGTTTATACCCTCGGTAGGGCTGTGTATGCATGAAATGGGAAACAGTTTTTGTAGATTTGGTATATTTCAGATCAGTTGCCTTTTTTGACTTAAGCTACTTTCTTGGCCTAGAGATCTTTAATTTTTCCCATGCTCACTTCAACAGTGACCAGTCACTCTGTCCTCATCAAGAGGAGAAAATACTGAGTTATCAAGGTTTAAACGAACATCTCCCCACCTTCCTTAGGTGCCTCAGATAATTTTTGCTTACTTTAATGAAGTGAGTTTCTGCTTTAAAGGGATGAGTTAAAGTGACTCAAGAGTGCAACCTTTTCTAGGCAAAGGGTCAAAATGTCACTTCTCTTTCTATACTAAAATGCCTACTAAAATGCCGAGAGTAAAGAGGGGCACAGCAAACATTGAGGGCGAATGTGGAGGGTGAAGCTAGGGAGCAGGGAGCAGATCGTGAGGTTGTATAACTTCTGATGATAACTTTGTCACTGAATGCGTGTATGGCAGTTGAAACGCACAGGGTACAGAAAAGGGAAGTCTGACCCTTGTGTTGTTCTTTCACGGTGTGAAAGGTAGCAGCAGCTTGCCAGCTTCTTGAGGGCCTGTGTACTGCATCATCGTCAGCATTGTCTCACAGCTGCCCTCCCAGGGCTGTAATTATCAGCCAGAGACAGCAACATCAGGCATTTTTGAAAAAGGGGCTTTAAGGCCTTTGTTTTATGTTTTCCAGCATCCTAAGTCTTGCTTCCCCTTCCCCAAAATATATAAGCTGTTCTTAAACAGATGGGTTATGAGTTTTCTTGCTTTTATGTGCTGATTAAATTTTAGCATGCACTTAAATTATTCTGTCACTGAGATATCAAATTTTCTTCTGTGATGGCAGAGAGGTAGCGTCACAAAGTAGAAAGCAAATATTTAAGCAATGATAAAGTGAAGAGTGTTAAATGGAATCCAGTGTCTGAGGACTCCTGGTTTTCTTTTTCCTGGTTCTTGAATGAATCTTTCTTTGCTTTTCTTAAATGTAATTGAAACTGTCTACATCAGATCCAAAAGCATATTTCTTCCTTTTTATGAGACTGTACGCAGGAAAGTTCTAATAAGTAGAATCTTAGTACTGTAGTTGACTTTTATTTACTATCAGACCAGGCTCCTGTCTGAGAACCAAATGACCTCAGAATTCAAATGATGCTATGACTGGAAGGTGACTTAATGTGATTCTTTTATTTGCCTGTGAATTAGATCGTTGAACCAGAGTGTGTTGCTCTGGATGAAAACTAAGGACTTTAAATTTTTAGCGGCAAATCATTTTGCCTCTGAAAAGTTGGTAACTTTTAAAATTAATGTGGATTTGTTGAATTGTTCCCATGGGGTATTTTTGGAAACATTCTTGATTTGTGGTACTTTTCCTTGCATATCTTTTTGGCAGTAACTTAGGATAACCATCCATTTTATTCTTAATAATTTTCTTTTCTTTTCGAGGTGGAGTCTTGCTCTGTTGCCCAGGCTGGAGTGCAGTGGCGCAATCTGAGTTCACTGCAACCTCTGCCTTCCAGGTTCAAGCAATTCTCCTGCCTCAGCCTCCCGAGTAGCTGGGATTACAGGCACCCGCCACCACACCCAGCTAATTTGTTTTGTATTTTTAGTAGAGACGGGGTTTTGCCATTATTGGACAGGCTGGTCTCAAACTCCTGACCTTGTGATCCTCCCACCTCGGCCTCCCAAAGTGCTGGGATTACAGACGTGAGCCACCGCACCCTGTCCTCTTCTTAATAATTTTCTTGAATACCTCTTCCTGTCTCCTGTTGTTGTTTTGTTCAGTTGCCTTTTAGTATTTTTTTAAAAAGGAAGAGAAAGGGGAGGAAAGAAGATGCTTCTAAAAACCTATTTATTTTTGGCAATTTATGTAGGTTCTTGGATAAGAGAGACTTAATCAGGGAGTTTCTGACCCCCTACCATTTTTCTTTCTATCCCTGCCCACAGTGGTGGGGAGGGCAAAGGTGGGTATTGGAGGAAGACTGAGAAAAACAATCCTGTGCTGATAAGGATGTCCAAACTTTCTGTGGATCATCAGTTGTCTCTGTGACACATTCAATAAAATAACCAGATAACCCTGGGCATCTCTAATTATGCTCAGTGAATAAAATTATTGGCTTTGACTGAATTTTTCATTGGGTCCATCTTAACAATAGGAATATTCACTTTGTAGTCCAGCTTTGTTCCATGGAAAATGATGGAAATGTTCTGTATATGCACTGTCTAATACAATAGCCATTAGCCACAGCTGCAGAGCTTGAAATACAGCTAGTGCAACTGAGAAACAAAATTTTAGTTAAATAGCCACATGTGACTACCTTATTGGACAACACAGTTCTAGTCTGTAGAGCTGTTACGTTCTGAATTTGTGTCTTCTCTGGTTTGTTCGTCCTTACTGCTTCCTGGTATTGGATATGGTTGGGTCCTGAAATGAATGTGGTTATTAAGAAGAACATTGCCGGGCGCGGTGGCTCAAGCCTGTAATCCCAGCACTTTGGGAGGCCGAGATGGGCGGATCACGAGGTCAGGAGATCGAGACCATCCTGGCTAACACGGTGAAACCCCGTCTCTACTAAAAAATACAAAAAATTAGCCGGGCGAGGTGGCGGGTGCCTGTAGTCCCAGCTACTCGGGAGGCTGAGGCAGGAGAATGGCGTAAACTCGGGAGGCAGAGCTTGCAGTGAGCTGAGATCCGGCCACTGCACTCCAGCCTGGGCGACAGAGCGAGACTCCATCTAAAAAAACAAAAACAAACAAACAAACAAAAAGAACATCAAGGAGCAGACAGCCTCTTTACTGCATGAGAACACAGAAAACTGGATGTGTAGATAATTCCATTTTTCCTTTTCCACTTAAATGTTGTTGCACTGTTCTGATTATTATTATTATTACCAGTCACTAGTTGCCTGTATCATTTGTTGCACCTCTTAATGGACTCTTTTTTTTCCTCCTTTTTATTTTTATTTTTTCTTTAGAGACAGGGTCTTGCCCTGTTACCCAAGCTGGAGTCCAATGGCACGATCATAGCTCACTGTAGCCCCCAACTCCTGGGTTCAAGTGATCCTCCTGCCTCAACCTCCTTAATAGCTGGAATTACAGGCACATGCCACCACACCCAAGTAATTTTTTAAAAAGTTTTTTGTAGGGATGGGATCTTGCTGTGTTGCCCAGGTGATCCTGAACTCCTGTCTTCAAGTGATCCTCCCGTCTTGGCTTCCCAAAGGGCTGGGATTACAGGCGTGAGTCACTGTGCTTGGCCCTCTCTTATTTTCTAAATCAGTTATTCCCAAAGCATCATAGCAAGATGACATACAGATTATATTTTGTGTGTGACTATTATGATACACAATCAGAAACTTTTCCCACCCCATGGCCTAATCTGCCAACCATACCCAAACCTGGTATCCAAACCTGGTTTTCATGCTTAGTATCTTTTTTTTTAAACTGGTAGTAAAGAAGTTTACCATCTAAATTTGATGAGTTGAATGTTTCCGTTCAGGATTATCCTGGCTAATGATGAGTACCATCTTTTCAGGTACCATACTGTTGGGCAAACATCAAATAACTCAGTAAGAGTGAGCGTGGAGATTACCATCTGGGTTTCTGTGATGGCTTCATAGTTATCTGGTGGGGTGGCAATAGTTTGTTTAGGTGGTAGACTAGATAATTCTTGAAGAAGTGATTACTCTTCCATGTAATCAGTAGGAGTGTAATGTTTTACATACCTGACTGTTATTACCATAGTAATTAAATAGTCACTGGGAGCGAGCTGGGCTTATGCTGATGCTCTTATACCTCAGAACCTCAAGCCTCCTTGTAATGCTGACTTCAGGACTGGCTTAGGAGAGACTGTTTAGGTGCTGCAGTAACTAAATGCCCTTGGATAGGTCTCAAGGCAAACCTGCCTTATGGTGAATTTTGCTGAGCACAGTGATTATTAAGTAATAAGGCGTTTTCCTCCTAAACCAGCATTTGTTAAATGCTCACTCTGTGGCAGATTGCTCTGCTGGGGTTTTTTGGAAGTAATGCAAAGATAATTGACATGGTTTCTGCTCAGAAGTGCAGGAAGAAAAATATGTACAAATAATGCAAGAGTATAAATTGAAGTCAGGAAGGGAAGAGGATGAGAGTGGTGGAAATGTTAAGTATGTGCCAACTGTGAAGACATTGGCCTCAAGATTTTAATCTGAAACAGAGCGTTTAAGGGATATAGACTCCTCTCCCATCCCAAATGTCTGGCTGAGGTTGAAGACCTCAGACCTTAAAGGCGGGAGCAGAGAGAGTAATGGACAAAGCATCTTTTAAATGTCATTATAGAAGCTAGACATCCACACAATGTTTACCTGCAGATAGACACTTCTAGAGGCTTCATGACTATTACACAATATATTTTACAACTTCTGCTTTGTAATGGTCTCCTGACTCATTCTGTGAACTGCCTAAAGCAGTCATCTGATTGACTTTATACTCCTGTCTTGTTTTTATATAAAACCTGATTGATGTGCAGCTCTAATACTAAATTTACTCATGAGACTTGACTCTAAATGACTTTTACTTGATTTTATCAAAATTATCATCTCCCTCAAAAGACGAAAGACTCATCACTCTCTAGGTGGATCATGGTCTTCCTGCTTTCAATCTTTCCTCTTTCCAACCCATCCTCCATAGCATGCCTCTATGACATCTTTCCAATGGGAATATCTGCGTATTAGAAATAAACTTCTCAGTGAAACAGAGGTCTTGACTAGCAGTCTTTAAGCCATATTTAGTCTATAGCTATGTTTATTTGTCTCCTGCAGGTGTTTATGAGTCAACATTTAGAAACTGATTTTTTCCTAATCTGGATTTCAGCTTCCCTTGAAAAATTGGAAGACACAGCCACTCTTGTCGTCTTCCCAGCAGTCATCAGCTGGAGCGAAGTAGCAGGTGTCACCATAGCTAGAGACAGGTCATGCGTGCTGCAGTGCCCCTCTTCTAGAATATACATTACATGGCCTGCCTCAGTTATCTGCATTACCGTAGTCATTGCTTTTGTGACCCCTGACCTAAGGAATAGTCCAAGCCCCTTAGCATGGCACCTAGACTACCTGCCAGCTGGTCCCTTTTTCCCTCTTCATCCTCCTTCCTGCCACTCTTTGCACTTTGTGCTCCAGCAGCACCAAAATGCTTGTTGCATTTGCCTGCTCCATCATGTTCTTGCATGCCTCTGTGTCCTACTCATGCTCATCTGTCCATTTTCCTCATCTTTCTTCCTCATTTGGGTAACTCTGACTTACTCTGTAGAATCAGATCACATGGTATCTTCTCCAGACTTTCCTTTGGTGCCATGTCCAGGAAACCGCCTCTCTTGCTCCCAGCCTCCTCATTCCTGGCACAAAGGGCAGCCCCTCGCTGTGTTCCTTCGGCACTGTAAGTCCTGTACTGACTTCAGCCCTGACACTTACTTACTTCAGTGTAATGAAATCATCCATGCACGCATCCATGCCCTTCCTTCCTACAAACACTGTAAGCTTTGTAAGGGCCAGGACTCATCCTTTTTATACCCTGTACCTTCCAGAGTACATGGAACATTATGAAACAAAGGCAAACTTAACACTTAAAATAACTTTTACAGACTCTGAAGGTCTTCATAATATAGGAATTCTAAGAAATGTTGATAGCATTAGAATTGTCCTTTCAAGGTAACTACTTGGAAAGAGACAATTCTGTGTTTGATACATTAATCATATTATTCTCTATCCAACTGCATTTGTTTAATAGTATAACAGAGATTATCTCTTTGTCTTCTTCTCCTCCTTTTTTTTTTTTTTTTTTTTTTTTTTTTTTTTTGAGGGAGGCAAACTCTTGCTCTGTCTTTCAGGCTGACGTGCAGTGGTACGATTATGGCTCACTGCAACTTTGAACTCCTGGGCTCAAGTGATCCTCCTCAGCCTTCCAAGTAGCTTGCAACTAGAGGTGCACACCACCACACTTGGCTGTTTTTTTTCTTTTAATTTGTAGAGGTGGGGTCTCGCTTTGTTGCCTTGGCTGGTCTCCAACTCCTGGGCTCAGGTGATCCCCACACCTTGATGTCCCAAAGTGCTGGGATTGCAGGAGTGAGCCACTGCACCCAGCCCTGTTTTGTTGTTTTCTGTCATGCTATTCATTTTTCTTTGGTGGAAAAACAAAGGTATATAGTTATAAGGTGCTATTAATTGACCACTTTGTGAATATCAAGGTTAATAATGCTTTCTGTCCCTTTTGTTAGCTAATCGTAGATTAAATTGTAAAGAAATACAACTTCTCCTTGAGATCAGGACACAGTGGTTCTGAGAAACTGTACTCCCCCACCCCCACTTTGTTAAAATGTGTATTTCTGGAGCCTGCAGTGACTTCTTTTCTTTTGGCTTTTCCACCATAAAGGTAGAATTTCCTCCAGTTAAGGTTTCCAAATGAAATATAATCTAGTGTTTATCATTTATATTCCTATCGGATAGGTGATGATCTAGCAACTGTAATGTCCTTTTCTAAGTTATGAATCTTTTTGTTTTCCAAGAGGAGTCTTAGAATAAGAAATGTGAATGCCTCTATAGAATCATTCTCATACATTTACTTGTTTCTTTTTCTCTTTTGTTCTGTGAGGCTTGCACCATTGTCTTCCCAGTGTCCTTATGCGTGGCATTTTAGGGCTAGGCAAATGGTTTTAGCTGTAAAATTTAACAGCTAGGGAGGCAAAAATATATTTTAGAACAATGGTATCAAAGATCCTTATTTTGAGGAGGAAATCTTGAGGTCAAATTGATTGGCATAAAGTTTTATTTGCTGAAGAGATCTTAAATGTAATATTTATTCAAAATATTTATATAAAAATAATAGGGGATGGAGCAAGGATCACATCATCTAATGTATGTCTTGTACTTATTGGATTCTCTGTAACTATTGAGTAAAAGAATACAGCTGTTCCCTAGGCATTCTGTGTTATATAAGAAAGAATTACCACATACATTACTGTGTACAAGAGGAACATGATTTAACCTGTGTTTGGTTATCGAAAGTTTTTGTATAGTGAGGTACAATATAAAATGTAATTTGCTTGCTATATAAAACTAAAAGACTGAAAAATTGTGTGCCTGTTTCCAGAGCTATAATTGATGGAGCTAAAAGAGCTGACTCCTCCAATCACAGGAACCAAACACAATTAAGTATTTGCTTAGAGCCTCCTGGCTGATAACTCTTAGATATTATTTATTAAAAGATTATAGTCTGAGTTTGAATTGAATGTCCATTTCCATTAACATCCGTGTGTCTCCAAGAGCAACTTTAATTTGTTGTTACAGAAATTATCCAGGTGGCTCCAGGCACCTTGACTATGTTTTTCATTTAGCAGAAACTTAACAGCAATGAAAATGATTTTACCGAGAGACTCCATCTTAATTCTCAGATCATCTAGACATTTAGGAAAAACCCACTTTATGTTGCACCTTCCATATGTTATGTTAAGTTTATGTTCTAGATTTGCCAATTCAGAAGATAAGTCATGCCCCGTTATACCCCAGACTCAGATGCAGAGGCCCAAAATGTGTCACAGATGGACATAAGGCACTGTTTGAAATATTTACCAGAGCACCGTTTGACATTTATGCCAACTGTAAAATGCAGGGTTTTTTTGTTTTTTGTTTTGTTTTTCCAGGCTATCTGCCCAGCATTGGTTTGTTAGTAAGAAAATTCTCATAGAATCTTTCTGGATTCCAAAGAATTTATAATCCCAGGTCTAGTGTGGAGTGGGAATGACGTTCAGGAATATAGACCAAGAAAAATTATCTTAACAGTTTTGATCTTGAATATATATGGTTTGGGGGACTAGATTCATTCTAAGTTAAAGTTGCAGGCCTAATAAAGTAGTAAAAATATATTAAAATACCAAGATTCAGCAGAATCTGCCATTCTAAAATCATTATTGAGAACAACAGTATGGAGGCTCGAGCCACCTCTGTACTCCTAATAGGATTGCTTTCAAGGTCACTAGCTGAGTGCATGACCAAGAGGTGTCTTGGAGCTGGGCAGGAGGGAGGAGAGTTGGAATCTCTATTAGCCCCTTTTAAAAACTTCCCAAATAATGTAGCTTAAGATCTAAGTAAAAATGCAACTTTGAGAGAAGTTACCCCCTTATAAACCAGTTGTCGTCTCTGAGCCCCGATGTAGAACTATAGAAATTGAGAACCAGCCACTCTCAGGGATATCAGTTTACATAGTGGGAAAACAGGATACTAGGAAAGTTTCAGCATGTTCACTAGTAGTGAGTGGCCACAGGTCCAAGTTTGCCACAGTTATTAGAAATCCAGGCTATATTTGGTGTGAGAAACTGTGAAAAAAGTGCTTAGAAAAAAGTGATAGAAAAAGTGCTACATGTGGAAGTATGCACATTACTGTTATTAATATTTAAACTTTCTAAGCCTCAGATTCTCATCTGTGGAATGAGATGAATAAAATCATGCTCACAGGTGATGGCGAGTATTAGAGAGAATACATAGCACTTACCTTATTCTCTGGAAAATAATTGGAGCTCATTATATGACAATTATAACATTGGTAATTTATAACCAAATGTCTCACATTTTCTGATAACTTCTACTGACATGTTCTGTTGGGAGAATGGCCTGGTGGAAACACCATCGTGCTTGTCTGTGCCAGATCTTAACCAGTCTCTTTTTATAGAGATATTCTCCCTAATCTAATTTCTTTCCTTAACTTGCTTGTGAGTGAAAATTTCTAGGAAGGCTGCCCCCTTTCTTGTGTCGTTTTAGTCACTTTCCTGCCATAGGCGTATGTGACTGGTCCTTGTTCTGTGTTTGCTCATGTGGATCAGAAGTCCTAGCTGCCAGGTAGATTGCTCATGCAGTACCCTGTAATTTTGTTGTGTTAAATGAAGGAAATACATTGCCATTATGTCAAATCACCTCATTTGTTATTTTAAATATGATTAAGGGAGTGTACCTGTTATTCCTTGGGATTAATGGAAACCTCTGATCTGCCTTAATCAGGGAACAATAGCAGTGATCGTCTGCCATTTTAAAACCCAATTCAAAAGGATTTTTTTTTTTTGCAAGGGTTTTTTTTTCCTTCTGATGTGGGGTGTGCGTGTGCGCTCATGTGCATGTATGTGAGTTGCTTGATGGTAATGTCTTAGGCTAGTGGACAGGTTTCTGCCAGTGGTTGAGATTATGGATGCTTACACTGGGGATGCCAAATGTATCCAGGCTTATTTTATGCAGGCTTATTTTCACATACTTATTTTCAGCACCAAGACTTCTTATTCTAAGTATGATTAACCATCTTTTCTTTCAGTACTTCTTGTTTCTCTGTGCTAGTCTCGTTTTGTTCTCTAGTCACTCAGAAGTAAGTGCTATGAACACTTATGGTGGAGAAAGCCTCAAATTAAATGTTATTTGCTGCTATAATTGAACCTATATATGCCAGCGGATCTGTGTCCTGGTACGGTAGATTATGTCTCGCTTGGAGCTCTTCCCTCTACCTGGTATGTACTTCTGCTGCTTCTCCTCTTTCCACTTCACTCTACCTGGTCAACACCTACTTGTCCTTCAGTTTAAATGTCATTTCCTTTGCCAGGCATGGTGGCTTATGCCTCTAATTCCAGTGCTTTGGGAGGTCAGAGTGGGAGGATCATTTGAGCCTGGGAGTTCAAGAACGACCCTGGCAACAGAGACTCTACAAAAAATACAAAAATCAGCCAGGTGTGGTGGTGTGCGCCTGTGGTCTCAGCTACTCCAGAGACTGAGGTGGGAGAATCCCCTGAGCCCAAGGAGGTCGAGACTGCAGTGAGCCATGATCGTAGCACTATACTCTAGCCTGGACAGCAGAGTGAGACCGTGTCTCAAAAAAAAGAAAAAACAATTTGTCATTTCCCTAAGGATGTCCCCAGACCAAGCTAGTCTCAGATTCTAGGCCATTTCTTACTCCAGGCAAATTGTGTATTAAGTGTTTGCTGAGTTGTTGTTTATTGTCTGTCTTCTCAACTAGACAGAGCTTCCAGAAAGCAGTGAATATGTCTGTCAGATTCACACTGTGCCCCCAGCACCTAATACAGAGTCTAGTATGCACATACTTTCTTTTATTGTGCTTCACAGATACTGCATTTTTTTACAAATTGAAGGTTTGTGGCAACCCTATATCAAGCAAGTCAGTTGGCACTATTTTTCCAATAGCATGTGCCTACTTCTCATCTCTGCATCACATATTGGTAATTCTTGCAATATTTCAAACTTTTTCGTTGTTATCATGATACCATATTGGCCAGTCTGATCTCAAACTACTGACCTCAGGTGATCCTCCCACCTCGACTTCCCAAAGTGCTGGGATTACAGGCATGAGCCACTTAACAAATATTGTGTGTGTTCTGACTACTCCACCAACCAAGCCATTTCTGTCTGTCTCCCTCTCCTCAGGCCTCTCTATTCTTTGAGACACGACAATTTTGAAATGAAGTTAACTAATAACTTTACAATGGTCCCTAATCTAAGTGTTCAGGTGAAGAATTACATGCCTCTCACTTTAAATCAGAAGCTAGAAATGATTAAGCCTAGTGAGGGAAGGCATGTTGAAAGCCTAGATAGGCTGAGAGCTAGGCCTCTTGCGCCAAACAGCCAAGATGTGAATGCAGAGGAAAAGTTCTTAAAGGAAGCGAAAAGTGCTACCCTGGCAAACACACAAACGATAAGAAAGCGAAATATCCTGAATGCTGATACAGAGAAGGTTCGAGTGGTCTGGATAGAAGATCAAACCAGCCACATGTTCATTAAGCCAAAGCTTAATCCAGAACAAGGACCCTCACTCTCTTCAATTTGGTGAAGGCCGAGAGGTGAGGGAACTGCAGAAAAAAAGTTTGAAACTAGCAGAGGATGGTCATGAGGTTTAAGGAAAGAAACTTGTCTCTGTAACATAAAAGCACAAGGTGAAGCAGCAAGTGCTGATGGGGAAGCTGCAGCAAGTTATCCAGATCTTGCTAAGGTAATTGATGAAGGTGACACTAAACAACAGAGTTTCAATGGAGATGAAATAGCCTTCTGTTGGAAGAAGATGCCATCTAGGATGTTGATAACCAGAGAGTCAAAGTCAATGCCTGGCTTCAAAGGATAGGCTGAATCTCTTGTTAGGGGATAATACAGCTGGGTCATTGCAATCATTGACTTGGAGTTGAAGCCAATGCTTATTTGCCATTCTGAAAATTCTAAGACCCTTAAGAATTATGCTAAATCTACTCTATGTATGCTCTGTCAGTGGAAAAACAAAGCCTGGATGACAGCACGTCTGTTTATAGCATGGTGTACTGACTATTTTAAGCCCACTATTGAGACCCACTGCTTAGAAGAAAAAAATTCTTTCAAAATATTACTGCTCATTGACAATGTACCAGGTCACCCAAGAACTCTGATGGAGGTGGACAAAGAAGGTTAATGTTGTTTTCTTTTTCCTTTCTTTTTTTTTTTTTTTTTTTTGAGACAGAGTCTTGCTCTGTCACCCAGGCTGGAGTGCAGTGATCTCAGCTCACTGTAACCTCTGCCTCCTGTGTTCAAGTGATTCTCCTGCCTCAGCCTCCCAAGTAGCTGAGATTACAGGCGTACACCACCACACCTGGCCAACTTTTTGTATTTTTAGTGGAGACAGTGTCTCATGTTGGCCAGGCTAGTCTCGAACTCCTGACCTCAAATGATTCACTTGCCTTGGCTTCCCAACATGCTGGGATTACAGGCATGAGCCACTATACCCAGCCACAAGGAGCTTAATGTTGTTTTCATGCCTGCCATCACAGCATCCATTTTGTAGTCCATGGATCAAGGAATAATTTTGACTTCCAAGTCTTACCAATTAAATATATTTTGTAAGGTTATGGTTGCCATAGATAGTGATTCCTCTGATGGATCTGGGCAAAGAAAATTGAAAACCTTCTGGAAAGGATTCACCATGGCAGATGCCATTAAGAACATTTGTTCTTAATGTTCTCCCAGCACTTTGGGAGGCTGAGGCGGGCGGATCACGAAGTCAGGAGCTCGAGACCATCCTGGCTAACACGGTGAAACCCAGTCTCTACTAAAAATGCAAAAAATTAGCCGGGCGTGGTGGCAGGTGCCTATAGTCCCAGCTACTTGGGAGGCTGAGGCAGGAGAATGGCGTGAACCCGTGATATGTGGAGGCAGGTTGGTTGCCAAACCCCTGTTGACTCCAGTGGTGATGGCACCCGGTTCAAGAGGCTGAAGAAGAGACCCAGAGCCAGCGAATGAGACATGGGTGTTACTGGGGACTTACATACAGGTGAGAGAGTCCAGTGGTGGCAGACTGGGCGAAACCACCACCACCACTTGCAGAACACATACAGCTTATATAACATTTTCACTTAACACCCTCCCCCTAGCAACTTCCACCTGGCAAACCTCATTTAACCCAAAACAATGGGCTGTGATCCCCTGTATGGCCCATGTTCCACAGGATGCATCTGGGCCTCAGGTGTTACTCATAGACAAGGAATGGATCTCTGAGTTGGTCACTTCTGGATTCCTTAGCTCAGACTTCTGAATACACATTGAGGTGCCTCTGCCATACAGGGTCATTCTCAGGGTGTACTTAGGTCACATTATCACTGTCGGTGTGTCTACCATACAAAACTCAAAATATCAACATTAACAGGTGTTTGGAGGCAGTTGATTCCAACCTTCGTGAATGACTTTGAGAGGTTTAAGACTTCGGTAGAGGAAGTAAGTGCAGATGTGGTGGAAATGGCAAGAGAACTGGAATTAGAAGTAGAGCCTGAAGATGTGACTGACGTGCTGCAATTCCATGATAAAACTTGAACAGATTAGTTTCTTCTTATGGATGAACAAAGTAAGTGGTGTCTTGAGATGGAATATACTCATGGTGAAGATGCTGTGAACATTGTTGAAATGACAAAGGATTTAGAATATTACATAAGCTTAGTTGATAAAGCAGCAGCAGGGTTTGAGAGGATAGAGTCCATTTTTGAAAAAAGTTCTGTGGATGAAATGCTATCAAACAATATCGCATACAATAGAGAAATAAATCTTTCATGAAAGGAAGAGTTCATGGACTTGGCAAATTTCCTTGCTATCTTACTTTAAGATGCTGCAACTGGGTGCAGTGGCTCATGCCTATAATCCCAGTGCTTTGAGAGGCAGAGGCAGGAGGATCACTTGAACCCAGGGGTTTGAGACCAGACTGGGCAACACAGTGAGACCCTGCCTCTACCCAAAAAAAAAAAAAAAAAAAAAAAAACCTAGCTGGGTGTGGTATCACAAGCCTATAGTCCTAGCAAGTTGAGAGGCTGATGAAGAAGGATCGTTTGAACCTGAGAGGTCAAGACTGCAGTGACCTGTGGTTGTGTTACTGCACTGCAGCCTGGGCAACAGAGTGAGACCCTTTCAAAAAAAAAAAGAAAGTAAATTGCCACAGCACCCCAACCTTCAGTGACCACCATCCTTATCAGTCAGCAGCCATCAACATGGAAGCAAGACCCTCCACCAGCAGAAAGATTACAACTCACTAAAGGCTCCAATGATTCTTTGCATTTTTTAGCAAATCAAGTAGTTTTTAATGAAGTTATATACACTGTTTTAGGACATAATGTTGCACACTTAATAGACTACAGTGTAATGAAAACATAACTTTTGTATGCACTGTGAAACAAAAAAAATGTGTGTGACTTGCTTTATTGCAATATTTGCTTTATTGGGGTAGTCTGGAACTGAATCGGCAGTATACTGATGTATGCTTTGTTGAGGCTTCCTGAATCTTCATTACATGAACAGGTGTCACAACCTAGATAAAAAGTTGACAAGAATACATCCAACAATTTTTTACATCCATAATAGTCTTAGAAACTGTGTTATTTACTTTTCCCACGGAAACAGTTCTGTTTTTCTGTTGAGCTGTTCTGTGGAACTTGAAGGAAATTATTTCTAGGTGCTGATTCAAGACCTCTTAGTCCATGGGTGCTAAGCCAGATGGCAGAAGCCCAAATCTGGTTCCTCGTGAGATAACCGATTGGAGGCAGCACACTGTGGCCCTGCCGGCCAGAGAATGAGACAGCACAGCTGAAGAGGCAGTCTGTCTAGGCCTTCAAACATTCCAGGGTCCAGGACTTTGTTCTGAATCTAGCAAAGGCCTGGAGATATCAGATCAGTTGCCACCCTGCCTGGTGATAATGACAGTGACTTTTGTATTAATGACCTTTGTCCACTAGCCTTCATGCAGGGATGACTTGTTTGTTTTCGGCCAGGACATTGGCTTGGACAGTCTGCAGTGGCTTACTTGGATAAAATTCCAGTGCTAGACCATTCCAGAAGCACCTTCTACCATCATCTTTCCTTGAACTGCCAGAGCTTATTATAAAATGTTCATTTTGAGTTTGTGGCATATCCTCATTACAGCCATGTTTGAAGTATTATAAGTATTTTCTTTCCTTTTGCACAGTTGAAATTCACTTATCATGACCATATTAAGTGTAAGCCAGGGAGAACTTGCATACATAAATCCTTAGTGTTTTAAACTCCCACTGAGCTCTAGACTAATAGTGTCCCCCACTCCCACCTGCCGCTCTGTGGATTAGGAAATATCTTGGAAAGTGAACTGGAGCTGCTGCTAATTTAACAAAGTCCACTGTGTACCTAGCCACATTCCCTCTGGTTCTCCACCTATTCAGTGCATCTCATTAAGCCACCCTCACAAGTTTCCTTTTATGCTTCTCTTTTATAATACCATCTCTGCATCTGCCTTTGTTTTTTTTTTTTTTTAAGGCCCAGAAAAACAGGTTCTTTGTGGGTAGACAGTTCCTGGTGCACACCTTACATTCAGCGCTGTAAAGATGCAAAATGGCAACTGCGATATTAGGATTCAAAACCTCAGCACTCTGGGTTTTCACCCTGGGCTTGCTTGGGGAATCAAATTTTCTTTTTATGAATTTGCTACCTCTGATTCTTCTGTGACAGCACAGTAGAAAATCCTAATTCTTTATGGTATTGTTCAGAATCCTATAACTTCCCCTTACCCATCTAGTAGTTTAGAATACTATGACATTAAAATTAGTATGAATTTTGAATGGAACTTCAAACTGACCTCTTATATCAACATTTCTAATCATCAGCAAAATTTTCTCACAATCTAAGTAATTTCAAAATTATTCTTACTCCACTGCCATAAGTTTCAGGGACATACACATCTACTTTGATGCTGCATGACCTTCACTTGAACTTCATTCAGCCAGCTGTGTGGGTTTATGCTGGGACTTGTTTCCACACCACCTATGATATCATGAACTCAGAAATTCCCCTAGGTACCCACAGACTTCAGATTCAGCAAACAATGATTTGCTGCCTACCCTATGCTAGATGTTTCCATACGCAGTAGTCTCCCACTTACCCTTGTAAGAGCCCCAGTGGATGCCTGAAACCTCAGATGGTACTGATCCCTATATGTATATACTATGTTTTTTCTATGCATACCTCTGATACAGTTTAATTTATAAATTAGACACAGTAAGAGATTAACAACAATAATGAAATATAATATAGCAATGTACTGTAATAAAAGTTACGTGAGTATGGTCGCTCCCAAAATATCTTACTGTATTGTACTCACCTGTTTTCAGACTGTAGTTGAATGCAGGTAACTCAGAATGCAGAAAGCAAAACCAGCGATGAGGGTGGACTGCCGTGTGTGAGCTCATCCTCCTACTTGAAGAAAAGCCTCACACCTTCTGAACCTTCATCCTCTCCACCACCCCCAGGCTTCTGAACCCCCTGTGTTCTTACCGTTATGAGTCCTCCTTCCCACTCACTGGCGTTTTGTCAAGCCTGGAACTCATGGGTAGCCATTTCAAAGATGCACTTGCAATGATGCCTGGGCCTTCCTTGCAGGCTCGAGTGTCCCCTCATAGCCTCCTGTTTCTTCTTTAGGTCTGTTAAATGTTACTGTGAGACTCCTAAAAAACAGCTGCTTGGGTCGTTTCTCCTTTCTTATTCTCTCACCATCAGCTGAGCCCAATTTGCTGCTGGCCAGTTGTCAAATCGCATCACAGGGGTGTTCACCCCATCTTGTCTACCGTACCTTACTCTTTCGACCAGGCTGGAAGTACAGTGGAGCGATTTTGGCTCACTGCAACCTCCGCCTCCTGGGTTCAAGCAATTCTCTTGTCTCAGCTTCCCGAGTAGCTGGGACTACAGACACACGCCATCACACCCAGTTGGTTTTTGTATTCTTAGTAGAGACAGGGTTTCACCATGTTAGTCAGGCTGGTCTCGAACTCCTGACCTCAGGTGATCCACCTGCCTCGGCCTCCAAAGGGATTACAGGCATGAGCCACCGCACCAAGCCGGTACCTCACTCTTAACATCTAATATTTGCTGTGAATATTGAGGATGTTTTAAATTAGCTTCCAGGCAGGGCACTGTAGCTCATGCCTGTAATCCAGTGCTTTGGGAGGTAGAGGCAGGAGGATCTCTTGAGCCCAGAAGTTCAACACCAGCCTGGGCAACATAGCGGTATCCCACTTCTGCAAAATTAAAAAATAGCTCGGCATGGTGGTACACGTATGTATTCCCAGCTAACTCAGAATGCTGAGGTGAAAGGATTGCTTGAGTCTGGGAGATTGAGGCTGCAGTGAGCTGTAATCATGCCCCTGCACTCCAGCCTGTGCAACAGAATTGGACCCTGTCTCAAACAAAGCAAAACAAACAACAAACAACAAAACCAGACTGGGTGCAGTGACATATGCCTATAATCCTAGCACTTTGGGAGGCTCAGGTGGGAGGATTACTTGAGGCGAAGAGTTTGAAACCAGCCTGGGCAACATAGCAAGACACATCTTTACAAAAAAACTTAAAAAAAAAAAGTAACTTCTACATCATAATTTACTCTCTTGACTAGAAGGAGAAAATAGGTGGAAAGACATATAGCCTGTATTATTCTAATTTAAAATTCAACAGGAAATAGAAGAATGAGGAACTTTGTTTTCATTTGACATGATTTTGAAGAAGGAAGAGGTAAATGTTTAAAAAGGACTGTTGGCCACTGACACTGGATTTCACTAACTCCTGAGTGTCAAAGGTAATTGCAGTCATGTGGCTAGTGGCATAGTTTTTTGGTGAAGTGTTATCGAGAGGAGCAAATTGAATGCTCCGGCCCCATCTGAGGATTTCTTGGTTATTTATTGTGGGCCATTATAACTACAGATGCTTCATAAGAGAGTTAATATAATTGCTGGTCTATATAGTTTTACTTTAGGAGAACAAAGTTAAAGAATAAGTCCATTACTATTTCAGGTGATGTGTTTTGAAAGCAGAGCTTTAATTCAGGACTTAAATGGCATTAAATGGTGTTTCGTGAATTCCATTCTTCTGACAGTTACTGCCATAATCATTTGTAGTGAAACCTACATAGTCATTCCCAGTATCCTGGATTTGGTTTCTTCCAAGATTACATACACTTTAATGAGTAGGTACATTTCCTATTTCAGTTTTTCTTTAGTGTATTTTATCTTCAAACTTTACTGTAATATTTTAGTGTGAATGTTAAAACAAAAAATAAATAGGAAAACCATTCTGAGTTGCGACTGATGGTTCATCCTGGACCAGTCTACAGCATTTAGCATTTAGCATTATCTGTTCCTTTCTTGGGACCCTGAGACTTACAGTTCATGAGACTTAGAAGTTGAATGAAGAGAAGCAGGCATCCCTGTATGAAGCCATAGCAGGTATATCAACACAAAGCTTGGGATAATTAGGTTCACAAAAAGTGTTGGTGTCCAAATTCAGAATGCTTGATCTCTGATAAGTTAACATTTGATAAAAAATTAATTTCTTTATCCTGATGCTGATGAAGATCTCTTCTGAGAATCACAGTGATGCTTCAGGACTGATAATGATGTGACAAGTCTTTGTTACTGTGTTCTCTGATGAAAACCAAATTTTCTTTTCTTTCTTTCTTTTTTTTTTTTTTTTTTTTGAGACAAGGTCTCACTCTGTTGTCCACGTTGGAGAGCAGTTGTGCGATCTTGGCTCACTGCAGTCTCCACCTCCCCAGGCTCAGGTGATCCTCCCACCTCAACCTCCCATGTAGCTGAGAGTACAGGCGTGCGCCACCATGCCCAGCTAATTTTCGTATCTTTGTAGAGATGGAGTTTCACCATGTTGCCCAGGCTGCTCTCAAACTCCTGAGGTGAAGCGATTCATCCGCCTCAGCCTCCCAAAGTGCTGGCATTACAAGCATTCACCACTGCACCCAGCCTGAAAACCAAATTTTCTAACAGGCAAATTGGGCAAGTTAGGTTTTAATGTACTAGGAGTAGCTCTGAAATTTTAAACTTGGATGTGTGTCAAAGAATATGTAGAATTGAGGGAGCTCGCAGTGTGTCGTGGTGTCTTGGAGACCATATGATGTAGGAGTTAAAACTTGGACTGCGGAGCCAGTCCAGAGCCCATTTTTGCCTTCTCCTACATGTATGCTTCAGGCAGAGTACTTACAATTTCTGTGCCTCGCCTGCTTTATCCATAAATCAGGGCTAGTAGTGACACCTATTTCATAGGGTTTTTAAAGATTAGGTAGAATAATATCTAAAACGTGCTTGTAATTGTGCCTAATCGGGCACTAATCAAGCAGCCTGTAAATGGTAGCGAATGTTATTAGTATTTGGAAAACTTTCTTAGTTCAATGACTTTATCTTAGTAGTTTTAAGAAACCAACATTTCTGCTAGGATGTCTAAATTTTGTGTTTTTTTAAATGTCTTTTCTTAAATTTAAAAAGAAAAGAATTATTTAAAAAATAAAATTTGTTTTTTCTTTTTTTTTTTTGAGAATCTTCTGGAAGGATGTCTAAATTTTGGAAGACTTGAAACAAGTTAAAAGAAATTTGTATCTGGTCTATGAGAAAATTGAAATCAGTAATTCTGGCTCTAGGCAGGTTACTACCGCCTTCCTGTCCTTCTCTCCTGTTTTCTGGATCTTCTGCTCAGCCTCCAGGAGTCCAGAGAGAGAACTGTGGGATGCGAAGACTCATTAGATTCACATGAGGTATCCTTTAAGCCCTGCATTGAGGTTGACCTCTGCTTAAGTACATTTCAGCTCAAAATGCTGCCTTCCCCCACTTTTCTGGGGGGCAAGGATTACTTTTCTTGTAGCCCCTGTTAAAAGAAAACTTCAGAAAAGTTAAATTTGATGGAGTTTAATTGAGCAAAGAAAGAGAAACGATTCACGAATCAGGCAGCCTCCAGAATCAGCAGATTTGGAGACTCCAGGGGTGCCTCGTTGTCAGAACAAATTTATAGACAAAAAGGGTAAAGTGATTTACAGGAATCGGAAGTGAGGCTCAGAAACAGTGAGATTGGTTACAGCTTGATGTTTGCCTTATTTGAATGCAGTTTGAACACTCAGCAGTCTATGAGTGGTTGAAGTATGGCCACTGGGATTGGCCAACACTCAGCTGTTGTTACAGGTGCATACTACTAAGTTCGGTTTTCAATTTTGTCTGCCTATTAAGCTACGTTACGGTTCATCTGCAAGGACTCAAATATAGAAGTATGAGTCTTCAGGCCATATTTAATTTGCTTTAACACCCGCCTCAAGCTTCATTCCTTTTTGAAGGTGAAAGGAATATATCTAGTGTTCTTGCACGTCAGTGAAGGAAACCTTTCCAATCAAAAGGAGTCTGTTGACCTGCCTAGGCTGGACCAGTTCCAGTATCAACCTGGGCCAACTCCCAGTACTGAGGCTGGAAGGGCAGATGCCCCCTGCTAAATAATCTTTTATTGTTTCCAGAAATTTCCCAAAACTTATAAACCTTAAAATATTCTGAATTATCTAAAATTGTGGATTCTGCCCTCTAAAAACTCCTACCAATGCCCTTCCCTCCCCACATTTATCTTCCCTTCCCTACAGGTGACCCTCAAGTGTGATATGTGTAAAGTATTATTAATTCCAGCTATTTAGTGACCTCTTCTTTCTCAGTGAAACCTAATACCATCCACAGTAATGATTATGCATGTCTTTAGGTGGGGTTTAACTTGTTATAAGTTTTCTTCGATTACCACAGTCATCTTACATATATTCAATTCTCCCTATTCGATGTTCTGTTATTTACTTACATTCAGTATATCAGTGGCAAGATGTGTTGAATTGAGGTGATGCTGTTAAAAAAAGGTTTTCTAGGAAAACATAAACTGGCATTTACTTATAAGAATTTTCTTTAACATTACATTCAATTAAAAACACAGTTCTTTTTGTTGTTGATTTGACGAAGAAATTTCTCAAGGCTTAAATACATTATTAAATCTTCTTTACCAATCACTTTAGTTTTGCTACATCAGCATGTTTATAAAGGTTTTCTGAAGGAAAAGTTTGTATCAGCATACACTTCACAGGCAATGTCTAATGGTAGTTTTTCCCACAGTGGAAAAGATACTGTAGTTACATGAACTACATTTAAAATTCCTTATTTTTCCTACTTGCCAGTAATAAGTCCTATATATAAATTATTAGATTTTTATTTTTTTCAAACTCTTAAGTTCAGGAATACATTTGCAGGTTTGCTATAGAGGTAAACTTGTGTCATGGGTGTTTGCACAGATTATTTCATCAGCCAGGTATTAAGCCTGGTGCTCATGTTTCCGGATCCTCTCCCTCCTCTGGTAGGCCCCGGGGTCTGCTGTTCCTTGTGTCCATGTGTTCTCATCATTTTTCTTTTACTTCTGACTTTTTATAACTTGAAAATAATCTCAGATGCCTAGTGATTGTCGAGCTATAGCAAATATTTTTATTGGAACTTATTATCCTTGACAATCACTTTTATAATAGCATTGTGAGGCAAACTACTTTTACATCAGACACACAAAAATGGGGACACTAAAATGAGGACATTATAACTAATGTTCATCTTTCTCTCCCTTCCTTTCCCTATTTCCCTTCCAAGGGAGATAATATGTACCCTTGCAGTCAATTCCTCTAATTTTACTGCATATATCTGCCTATCTATCAATAATATATACATTATATAGAAATGTAATGTGTAATTGAGTTCTTAAAACAGTGTTCAGGAAGATACTATTTTATTTCACCTTAAACTTGTTGTAAGATTATATACCTTTTTCAGTCTTTCATTTTATCATCTGTTTGGCCCTAAAAAAGGGAGTTATAATGTTTACAAAATTACTTTAAAAACCAAAAGAAGCAGAGGGCTAACATAATAAATACTCATGGACCCCAGAACCCAGAACTTTTAAACACATTTTAAATATTTTGGCTGGGCACTGTGGCTCATGCCTGTAATCCCAGCACTTTGGGAAACCGAGGTGGGAGGATCACCTGAGGTCAGTAGTTTGAGACCAGACTGGCCAACCTGGCAAAATGCTGTCTCTTCGGAAAATACACAAATTAGCCAGGCATTGTGGTACATGCCTATAATCTCAGCTCTTTAGGAGGCTGGGCACAAGAATCGCTCGAATCAGGGAGGCAGAGGTTGCATTGAGCCAAAATTGCGCCGCTGCACTCCAGCTTGGGCGACAGAGCAAGACTGTGTCTACAAAATTTTTTTGAAGGGTAAATATTTTATATTAAAAGATATATTTATGGGAAATGGGCTGGACACGGTGGCTCAGACCTGTAATCCCAGCACATTGGGAGGCCAAGGCAGGTGAATCGCTTGAGGCCAGGAGTTCGAGATGAGCCTGGCCAACATGGTGAAACCCTGTCTCTACTAAAAATACAAACATTTGCCATGGTGGCACGCACCTGTAGTCCCAGCTACTTGGGAGGCTGAGGCAAGAGAATTGCCAGAACCCAGGACGTGGAGGTTGTAGTGAGCTGAGATTGCGCCACTGCACTCCAGCCTGGGTGAACAGAGTAAGGCTCTGTCTCAAAAACAAAAAAGATATATTTATGGGAAATACAAATTATTATGGCTAGTTTTGTCATTTCCTGTGTATCCTTCCGTAGTCTCACCTCCTTCCATCTTTCTTCCTGTTTCCCTATTTCCCTATTTCCCTTCCCAGGGAGATAATATGTACCCTTGCAGCCCTGTAATTTTACCACATGTATATATCTATAAATAATACATCATTTGTGTGTTTAAATTGACATAAATTATGTCACATTAACATATCAGTTTGCCACTTGTACTTCCCCTACTCAAGTTTTGAAATACCCATCCCAAGTGATAAATACAGTTTAAGTGCTGCCTAGAATTCTGTAGTGTGACTTTACTGCAGTTTATTTACTATTCCCCAATTGATGAATGGAGAAGTTGATTATAGTTTTGTTTTTTCACTTTGTTGTGACTACAAATCGGTGCTGCAGTAACTTTTTATAGTTCTCTTTTTTAGCATATGTGCAAATGTATATTCCTAGAAGTGGTATGTGCTGTGCGTTTTCACATGCCAAATTGCCTTCTGAAATAGTTTTATCAGCATACTTCTGCCTGCAGCTCATGTCAATCCCTGTTTCCCCATATTCACTTCCACTTGATTTAGTAAGACACTTTGATTTTTGAGAATTGGATGGCTATAAAATGGTATTTAGTTTTAATTAGCAAAATTAAACATCGGTTAATGTAGATTTTTTAACATTATGGAAAGGACAGCGCCGTTTAGGTGGTTTTCTTTTCCCTTAGAGGAAGACAAGAGAAATTGCTGCATCAATAATCTGGTATAAAGATAATTGTTTTCATGGCCGGGCGCGGTGGCTCAAGCCTGTAATCCCAGCACTTTGGGAGGCCGAGACGGGCGGATCACGAGGTCAGGAGATCAAGACCATCCTGGCTAACACAATGAAACCCCGTCTCTACTAAAAATACAAAAAAAAAATTAGCCGGGCGAGGTGGCGGCGCCTGTAGTCCCAGCTACTCGGGAGGCTGAGGCAGGAGAATGGCGTGAACCCGGGAGGCGGAGCTTGCAGTGAGCTGAGATCCGGCCAATGCACTCCAGCCTGGGTGACAGAGCAAGACTCCGTCTCAAAAAAAAAAAAAAAAAAAAAAAAAAAAAAGATAATTGTTTTCATAAGGTATGCTGAGTCACTGGGGGAAAGAAACAGATGGTACCAGCACTGTGCGGATCCGTGGGAAGGGCAATTATCATCTCCATTGACATGGCGGGTCAGGGTTAGAGTCAGGTTTCAGATTCTCCTTCTTCCTCCCACCCCCCGCCTTTTATTTTTCCTCAGAAATCTTTGTTCGTACAGATTCTTCTTTTGGATCCGCATGGAGTTTACAGACCTGAGCCTTTGGTTTTCTCTTCTTCTTGCTTCACTTCCTTTTGGTCATTCAGCGTCAATACTATTAGGTGGGCAGAGAAAAAGCAAAGTACATCAAAAGTTAAGTTGGCCGCCTTCTTTCAGAATAAAGGAAGGAAAGGGAGACGGCACCATTTGGGGAAGATTTCTGAGGAGAGCATGTATTGAAAACATTGCTTAAGATTAGATTTGATAATTATTTGTGGGTTTCCATTATTCATGTAGTCATTGGGCCTGATTAGCACTTGTAAAGTATAAACTCTACACATGCAAGGCATTAGCATGAATAATTAAAAGGTAGAGAGTTAGCTATCCATGACTGTGGGTTTTCTTTTTATTATTGTAGAGGCTATTTTAGTTAACAAGAGGAAGCTTAGACTTGCAGACTGCTGGTCTGGCAACCTCAATTTTGCTTTCAGCTCAGCCACATATCATGATGCATTGTATGGCCACCTTATTTTCCTGGAAAAAAGAAAGTTACTTTGCTGGAGGGAAAAAAAAAAAATCAGTATTCTGTGTACTCGATCCATATCAATTATAAGGGCACAACCTGAATTCCTGGGAGGAGAGCTCTGCTTAGAGTAATCATATCAAACTAAGTGTAATTATTATAGTACTTATAGTTTAAAATTACCTTGGTCATCATTATAACCCATTGATTCAGGACCCATCAGCCCCTACAAAATATCCCTCCCCAAATTTTGGACATTTCCCAGGGGTATCTGATGTATTCACAAACCAGTCCTCTGCAGGACTGCCACATTCATCCTGGAAGCATCTTCCCGCCGGTGCAATGTGTGCCGCTCCGCTACTTATGCTGTGCAGTTGTGTTTCCCATACTGGGGTTCCACAGGGCACTCCTAGTGCAGGCCCTTAATGACTGTGCCAACAAGAGTGTTTCTAATTCAGGTAAGTCTGGAAAATACATTTCATTACTTTTGAACTTGTAAAAGCATTTAGTATTTTATTATGAATCACCAGGAAAGGAATGTAGTATACTTATCTGACCAGGGAATAATTCTGTGTGGGATATCTATGTGTATATACCACTTTAGGAAATTATGTAGCATATGTATGCGTTTGTGTGTGCACACACAGAGCACTTCTTAAGAGATTCTTCATTTGCTTCTCCTTGGTACCAAAGCCATGAGCTGGCTCTGTTGCTGCAAATGAATGAATTACACTTTTAAAAATGGCTTTTGGTAGACTCCTTGACAAGCCGTGGTGTATTTCATTGTCTCTTAAAGTCAAAATTGGACCCATGCTACATAACAAATCTACAAATCTAGCTTGGCTGTTGGTGAAAAATGCACAAAATGGCATCGTAGTATTTTCTGGTTCTTGGTTTGGAATCTAGTGGCAAATACTACCACCTCTGTGAATGCCAGACTCTGGTCCATGAAGCCATGGCTGCCTGTGGCCCTCTGAATTCACAGGAGGAATCTTTCCTTATTCTGCAGCCTCACACCCAGACTGTGATCCTCCCCTCCAGATGTTCCAGTGAGTAGAGGAGAGGAGAAAATTTGTGATGGGAACTTAACTGCTTCATCTGGAGCTTAATCTGAGAGGTGCATGTGAGCAAACCATGGTGGATCTCTTTATTTTCTCTGTTCTGGAAGGATGGGTGCGATGAAAGTTGTCATGCTGTGGTCTGATCATTGTGTAACTTAAGTTTGACATGTGCAATATATAATAAAAGCCATCTGGGCATAAAAATTGGATAAACAACTAGGGTAAAATGAATGATAAATAAGATTAATGAGATAGGAGTGGAAAGGAAGATCTGAAAAATTTTCCATTTCCAGCTTTATAATATTTAGTAAGAGAAATGAGAACCACCATCATGAATGGAGCACTTACCATGTGGGAGCCTTGAGGGTGTTCTCTTAAGGGAGGTATTTACCCCATTTTACACAAGGTAATACCTAAACCCCAGGGTGAAGTAACTAGCAAGAAATACACATAGCTAGCAAATGGTGGAGCAGCACTCAGGCCCCTCTGACTCCAGGCCACCTGCTGGCCTTGTGATAATATAAGAACTGGAGGGGAAGGGAGTGCTTTTCATTCACAACCTTCAGTTCACAGTGAAGGAACAGACCTGCAGTGGTCTGTTGCCCGAAGTTTCATAGTGACTGGTCACTATTCTGCTTCTCTGGCTACTGAATTAGTGTCTATTAAAATAAATAGATGTGGCCAACTGTTTCAACATGGAAGAGAACAAGGAAAAAATTTCAGGTTTTTAGTTCTACTTTGGAAATAATATTCTTTATTTTTCTTTTCTCAAAAGGAGCATGAGATTGTGTTTAGAAAGTTTGTAAAACATAAAATATACATTGCAATAGGGTAATCACAAGAATAAGATTCTTGGAAAACTGTTGACATGTGGATGTATTTTTTTTTTCGTCTTTTTCTGTGTATATTTCCAATGATTTGGAAATTAGAGGCTCTGCCTTAAAATCTAATGGTTATACTGTCAAAGATTTTTCTACAAATAATCTTACATTATCTGACAGTGACAAAAATATTTGTATTCTGCTTTGTAAAAGATGAGCTTTTTTTCTTCTTAAAAGAAAAAATTAGAGAAAGAGTTAAAACCTGGAATATGGGATTACTCATAAATCAAAGCAGATGTTGAAACACCTGATTTTTAAGAATCTGTTAGAAGTTTGCTTTTTCCCATTCAAATCCCTTTGGGAGTCAGGTAGAAGCACTTAGGGTAACCACAAGTACACTTTGCTACTTTAGCATTCCTATGTTTAGAGAAAGATAGTGTGTCTAACATTACTACAAAACCTGTAAAGAATTTGATTTATTTAGAGTTACTTTCAAAGTGATTCAAGATCAGTGAAAATATTTTTACTAAACTTAAGGCAATTCTATGCAACAGCTAGACAGATCCTCCATAAGTATACAGACGCACTAGATGTTGAGAGATTAATTGAAAAACAAGTGAAATATTAGTATGTTCCATAAAGAAGGAATTGAGAAGGAAAATTCCATTTGAAGAATCAATGTAGAGATTGTGAGCCACAGTTTTCCTGGCCTGGGATGCCAATGAAAACTGTAGAATTTGGAATTTTTATTGGGACAATTGTTTAAAATAATTGCCAGTATTTATTGAACACTTGCTATGTTTCAGGTACTTTGTATAGATAATTTAATCTTACTCCTCACAATAATCAGATGATAAAGGCAGCTACTATAATTTCCTTTATATATGACTAAATTGAGACTCAGAGAGGTTAAAAGTAACTTGCTCAGGATCACACAGCTAGGAAGTGCTGGAGTCTGAACTAGAATACAGGTCTGTCTGACTCAAAAGTCCACTCTACTGTTTTTGTTTGTTGGTTGGTTGTTTTGTTTTGAGAAAGGGTCTCCCTCTGTCACTCAGGCTAGAGTGCAGTGGTGTGATCATGGTTCACTGCCACCTTGACCTTCCAGGCTCAAGGAGTTCTCCCACTTCAGCCTCCTGAATAGCTAGGACTATAGGCACGTGCCACCACGCCCAGCTCATTTTAATTTTTGTAGAAATGAGATCTCCCTATGTCGGCCAGGCTGGTCTTGAACTCCTGGACTCAAGCAATCCTCCTGCCTAGGCCTCCCAAAGTCCTGGGATTACAGCTGTGAGCCACTGCACCTGGCCATTCAGGGTTTTTTAAAACTGTGAAAGGTTTGTAAAAACAAAACACAGAGAATGTACGACATACTTGTGGCCCAGAAGCCTAAAGTATTTACTGTCTGGCACTTTATAGATTAGGCTTGTTAACCCCTGTCTTAGTTCTTTCTCTGCCTGGGGAGATAAGTAGTGGAGTGATCAAGGGCATCAGCTGTGGAATTGGAGGCTCTGCATTGGCTTCAGGCTGTTACTGTCATCAGCTGTGTAACTAGGCACAGTTACATAACCTCTGAGCCTTGTTTTTCTCAAACTCTGTAAAATGGTGATAACTGTGATAACAGTACTTACCTTGGGGTTATCGCATGAAGCCCTATATTAGTTAGGATTATAAACAATAAAGGAAACTATTGGCACATGTAAATCATGTGTCCAGAGGCTGTGGGTGGGTTCTTTTTCTCTTTGAAAGTGAAGAAGTCACAGAGCCTCAGGGCTGCTGGCCCAAAGAGGAGGCCAGAGCTAAGAAATCTCAGAGAGGCCGGGCAGCATGGCTCATGCCTGTAATCCCAGCACTTTGGGAGGGCGAGGCAGGCAGGTCACCTGAGGTCAGGAGTTCAGGACCAGACTGGCCAACATGGTGAAACCCCATCTCTACTAATAATACAAAAATTAGCAGGGCGCGGTGTTGCATACTTGTAATCCTAGCTACCTGGAGTAGCTAAGGCACGAGAATCTCTTGAATCTGGAAGGCAGAAGTTGCAGTGAGCAGAAATCATGCTGCTGCACTCCAGCCTGGGTGACAGAGTGAAACTGTGTCTCAACAAAACCCAAAAAATCTCACAGAAATGGAACCAGTATCCTAATGACTTCCTGAATTTTCAGATCAAACTGAAGCCTTTTCTACTTTTGGGCCTGCCAGTTGTGAATGCCTATAAATTTCTTTATTATTTAAGTCAACTTCGTTGGGTTTTCCATATACACACACACATACACACACACACATACACACACACACACACACACACATTGCCATATAGGTACAACTGCCCAAGCCAGCTGTGACCGAATGGCTTGTGGGATCTCTTGGCTCACAGTCTTTCATATCCTCCATCTTCCATCTGTTCCCTCTTAGCTAATGTTTGGGACTCTGTCTTTCATCTCCCTCTAACCACCCAACATTCTCAATCCATTTCCTCTGCACAGATAAGCATGTTCATTTAGACACAGGTGCATGCAAAGACCTGAGTCTCAACTCACAGAGACTTCTGGTTTTCGTTTCATTTTAGAACCAGCGTCTGTACTGTGTTGTCCAAAGTCAGTTGGGAAGAAAAGTACATTAATTTGTGACTGTTTCTCCTTTCATCTCCCTTCCTATCCATGAATCAGGCAGGTCCTGGTGTTCCCAGTGTCCTCAGTTACTTGTGCTACTCTATGTACGGGCCTTATTCCCTCTACTCCCATCCTATCTTCATGCTGATGATGAACAGTTTTTAAGTGTTCCTCTAAAAGGCAGATGGATTTAACTTTACAGTATGCAAATCTAAATGTAGGATTCTTTCTTTGTGAGTATCTGAAGAGAGATCCCTAAAACTTTTGGGGTCCACAAATTATATATTAAGTATATGTGTATGTCGTAATGTGCATTTTTCTGGGGAAAAGTTCTATAGCTTTCATCATCTTCTCAAAAGGACACATGACCCAAGGAAAGGATAAAGTCTTTCACCTTTCGATTGAGAAAAATAACAAATCTCCATCATTTTAGGAGGTTTATTTGTCAAAGTTAAGGATATGTGGTTGGGAGTCAGTTCTAATGCCTTTCTCCAAAGATTATTTTGAGGGCTCCAAATTTAAAGGGGAAAGGGTGGTATATTGAGAAGTACACAATTTTCATGTAAGAGAGAGGCTAGGGAAAAAGAGTCTGGCTTGGTGGCTTGGTGAATCTGCCTTTTTTTTTTTTTTTTTTTTTTTTTTTGAGACAGAGTCTGGCTCTGTCACCCAGGCTGGAGTGCAGTGGTGCGATCTTGGCTCACTGCAATATCCACCTCCTAGGTTCAAGTGATTCTCCCTTCTCAGCCTCCTGAGTAGCTGGGATTACAGGTGCCCGCCACCACACCCAGATAATCTTTGTATTTTTAGTAGAGATGGGGTTTCATCATGTTGGTCAGGCTGGTCTCGAACTACTGACCTTGTGGTCCACCCGCCTCAGTCTCCCAAAGTGCTGGGATTTGCATTTTTTTTTTTTTTAAGTAAGATGACATAGACATGGGGCAGAGGAAACATGCAGGGAATCTGCATTTTACATAAGAAAACAAAGATAACAAGACAAAATGGGGTAGGGGAACAATCCGATTGCATGTGTGTCTGGTGGGTGGTGCGGGGAGGTGGCTGCACCTGCAGAGATAAGCTATCAGTTTACATTGCTATGGTGAAATTTTAACAAAAACACCCGAGAGTAAAGATCTTGCAGCTCACTAGGAATTTTCTTGTGGGCAAAAATATTGGGGAGGGCTGTAGCTTTTCATCTTGTAGCCATCTTATTTAGGAACCAAAAAAGGGGAGGCAGGTTTGCATGACCCAGTTCCCAGTTTGTCTTTTCGCTTTGGCTTAATGAGTTTGGGGTCCCAAGATTTAATTTCCTTTCACACCTTACAGGGCTTTGGTGAAAAAAGTGAAAGGGTGAAAGGATGTAGGAGAAAAAAAGTGTATAACCTATTTCACTATATTACCTAGCAGGGTCCGCCGTCTCAGATATTTAGTACAGGGCATGAAGCTAGAGAAGAGGCCAGGAAGAGAAGAAACTGTTGTTCAGATGAAACCAGTGGTACCAGTAGAGAGTGAATGAAGTCAGTCCCCAAGAGAATGAAATGAAGGTCAACATTAGTAAGTACCTTCTATGTGCCAGAACTTGGGCACATAATTGTAATTTTTTATTTAATTCTTTCCAGCATTTATCGATGTGATGGTAAGCACTCAGGCTTTGTAACTAGTCAGAAATAGAGCTAGACCCAGATTTGAATTCTGGTTCATTATTTTCCTCTGAGATCCAACTTGCCTATAATATCTGAAACCCAGTTTTTTTCCATTTGAAAATGAGGCTAAGACCACTTACTAAATTTGCATGAAGATTGGGGATTATTTATGGAAATTTTAGGCATGCAGCAAATAATATCAAATATAATATTATTATCATATTTCAGAGAAGGTACGGTTGACACTTGGGGGCTGGTTAGAAAACCAGAAATGGGGGCTGGCCCTGAGATGGGTTTCCAGGAGCTGCTTAGCCAAGAGTTTAGCCCCAGTAGTTCCACAATCCCTTCCTTTTGGGAGTTGGCCTTCTCTTCTTACCCCCAAGGTTCTGACAGCCATCACTATTGCTTTGGAGTTAGGGGAAGCTCTGTCCTCATACAGCAAGAGACAGACATGTTCCTGGCAGCTCAGGTTGAAACTCTTGCCCAGGGAAATATCACTACATGATAGCACAGAAAGCAGTACTTTATGTTATAGGTTAGGTTATGGATCAAATGGGCTTTATTTTATTCATTTATTTATTTTTGAGATGGAGTCTTGCCCTGTCGCCCAGGTTGGAGTGCAGTGGTGCGATCTCCGCTCACTGCAGCCTCCACCTCCTGGGCTCAAACAATTCTCCTGCCTCAGCCTCCCGAATAGCTGGAATTACAGGCATGTGCCACCACTCCTGGCTAATTTTTTTTTTTTGTATTTTTAGTAGAGACGGGGTTTCGCCATGTTGGCCAGGCTGGTCTCAAACTGCTGACCTCAAGAGATTCACCCACCTCAGCCTCCCACAGTTCTGGGATTACAGGTGTGAGCCACTGCGCCTGGCCTCAAATGGACTTTGGTCAGCCTAGGAGCCAAGTTACCATATGTAATATTGTTTCTGTTGGGGAAATATTTTTAAATGCCGGTTAAATGCCACGTTCACATGTAGGGGACTACCAATACTGGTATGTATATACGTATAATGGTATATGAAAATTGATAGGATCTTGAGGAATAGTATCTTAAGTAAAAAGAGAACCAGAGAAACATGACATTGACAAATGTTTACACTTTTTCCCATTGTTTGTTGAGTGTTAACTCCATGTAGTTTTCATATGAAGCTCATCCTATCCATTTATTAGTTGCATGACATAAAGGAATGAGGGACATGAGAGGATGCTTAATTGTCTGTCCTTTTGTGACAACTAAGGCTTCTCTTCTTTTCCAATCGCAGGTAATTAGAAACTGCTACTAAGAGGAAGCTTAAACAATGTCTCCCAGTGGATATCTTTTCTTCCCCTGGGGGAAAATACCTAAATTTTTTTTGCAAATAATTTCCCTTTGCCCCTACCCTGGGGTAGGGAGAGATGGGTACAGTATATTCATATGACAGAAGAAGTATATCTGTCAACAATATAACATATGGTTTGGGGATGTAAGTTATGCCCTTTATAATTTGTAGCTTAAGGAACATCCTGTTATAACTTATTATTTTGATTGTTCCACAGACTGAAACATTCCTTACCAATTAAGCCTTCCTTGAGCCTTTATTTTGAGATGACTTTCAGCTTTCTTATCAATACTTTCTTTTTCCAGTATTTAATTTTTCTTTGTTTTGATATGTATAAATAAAATTAAAGAGAAAAATTCAAGAGTTGTGATCCTTAAAGATAACTGTAATGTAAACTTGAAAATGTTATTTTCCTAGCAAAATCTATAGATTCTGTTTGTATCTATAGACTCTATCCAAATGCATATCCTTTTTCACATTGGGGACATGTGGACCTATGGAAACCCCAGTAGAGAAAACCTTTCCAAAAAAGGTTAATATACCTATCAGGAATACATTTTTTAAAAATACTTATACAGGTTGAGTAACCCTAATCTGAAAAATCTGAAATCCAAAATGCTCCAAAATCTGAAACCTTTTGGGCACCAACGTGACTTTCAAAGGGAATGCTCATTGGAGCAGTTTGGATTTTTGGATTAGATATGCTCTACGTGTGTGTGTGTGTATTCTCACACTTCTCACTTGTCATGAAAATAAACCTATGTATTTAAACCCAGAATCTGGAAGATGAGAGTTCAAGAATGGACTAAAGTAAGCTATGACCAAATCGGAATGGTCCGCACACAATCACCTGGGTATGCACTTTTCAGAGCTCCTGGTCTTCTCTTGGAGAAAGTTTTAACACCATTTAGAAAACAGTTTTCTGGAGTAAGTTAGATAATGGACTTAAATAAGGTCTTTCTCCTCTCCTTGTAAGAACCATGAATTTTCTACGTGTTCAAGCTTTCAGGGTCTTAGAGATTCAACGGGGATAGAAGGTACTGGCTATAGGTAGAAGACAGTAATGGTAAAGATAAAGAGGGTCAATGCAATTCCAGAGGCCAAGCAGAGCTTCTGCTAGGCTTCATTTTGTGTTTTGAGCAGGTTGGTTCTGCTGTATAAGAAGTTTTAGTGATGACCTTAACATTATAAAATGAGGTGTCGTGCTGTCTCTCATTTCTCTCTGTTTATGTGTATGTGTGTACCTGAGATGATCTTTCATCTGTGGTCTGTATGGACACCCATGCTCTGTATTGTTGGATCCAGAGGCTCTCAAGGAAATATTCTGTCCACTGTTTTGATGCATAGGGTTTGACACAGTGTGAAACTGTCATCTCAAGTTTTGTTTTTAGGCCCCTTCTTAAGGAGAAAGACATCTTTTGAGGACTAGTTTTTTTCTAGTTTGTCTATATCCTGTCAATATAATCTTTCATCTCGTGTAGACATGACTTAATAATGAGAGATCCCTGTGGATTAGTTGTAGCCTCAGTGTCCATGAAATGAGAGAGGATAATGGTTATTTTAGGATTTTTTTTAAATCGTGGTAAAAGACATAACAGAAAATTTATCATTTTAACCATTTTTAAATGTATAGTTCAGTTGCATTAAGTACATTTACATGGTTATGCAACCAGAGGATTTTTTAAAAGTAAATTTTTCTGCACAAGTGTTTCTATCTTGCCTAGTGAGAAATTTCTCCCCGGAAAACCATATATCTTACCCCAAGGACAATATAAGTAAAATGTGTTTGCTAAAATAACTGAGCACATCAATTTAAGTTTTTGCAATAAATAAAAGACTCAATGTTACAACTGCCACCAAATCTGTTACTAAATCTGTCAGAATTCTAATTTAGCTACTGCATATCACACCCTATGAATGCAGCCTTTCTTGTGGCACATCTTCACGTTTCCCATTTCTGTTTCCTAAGTAACAGTCTATTTCTAGGTAGGCTGCAAGACTGAAGGCACTCAACTCAGCATGCTTGGTTCTACTAATTCACTGCAATGATAATGATTGCCTGTTCCACTAAGATAGGCTACTTCCAGTTATCTTCCGTGTCATAGATTTCAGCTTCTAAAAAAGAAAAGTGGTTTTATGTGGTACAAATAAAAATGGTAAGGTATTAAGAACTCTAAAGGTTTTAATTACTTATAACCTGAGAGGTAGGTAGGTTGTGCCTTCCCCATTTTACAGACATGAAACCTGAAGCTCAAAGCTTAAATAATAGTCTCACATTACAGCTGGATTTCATCTAATGTTGCCTCGCTATAGAGTACTATAGGGTGTTAGAGTCGAATGCCATTCTTAGACTTATAGGAAGATAAAACTGCAGATGGGAAGCCTTTATCACATATGTCTGAGAGTTTTGAAAAATAATTGAATCCCAATGAGAATGATACAATGCTCTTGGTATGGGTTTTCCAACATGTTTCATAGGAATCACTTTGCAAAACTTTGAGATAATCATTGTAGAATTGTGACTTCTCAGGGGAGGGTTTAACTGACAGATGGTGTCTTAGTCTCCCTTCTTCAAAAGTTGAAGATAGAAGCCAGGTGTGGCAAGTGTGCCCCTGTAACCCCACCTAATCTAGAGTCTGAGGCAGGATCCCTTGAGCCCAGGAAGTCCAGGCTGTAGTGAACAATGTTCAAGCCACTGCATTCCAGCCTAGGGGACAGAGTGAGACCTCTTTAAAAAAGGAAAGAAGAGGCTGGCATGGTGGCTCACACCTGTAATCACAGCACTTTGGGAGGCCGAGGCTGGCGGATCACCTAAGGTCAGGAGGTAGAGACCAGACTGACCAACATGGAGAAACCCCTTCTCTACTAAAAATACAAAAATTAGCTGGGTGTGGTGGTGCATGCCTGTAATCCCAGCTACTTGGGAGGCTGAGGCAGGAGAATCGCTTGAACCTAAGAGTCAGAGGTTGCCTTGAGCTGGATTGTGCCATTGCACTCTAGCCTGAGCAACAAGAGTGAGACTCCATCTCAAAAAAAAAAAAAAAAAAAGAGCACCAAAAAAAAATTGTGAAGAGACATGAGACATTCCTTTCACATTGTTCTTGGCACTACTAAGTATAACAGTTTTATGATTTATATTATTTTATTCAAAAGAAGTTTTCCAATCTTATTTTCTTCCCAAAAACAATTTTTAGTTCTAGGACAAAGGATTTATTAATTTTACATAATAAAATTATACAAATATATGTACAGTGTTTCTGTCCAGTGGTGTTTCTTCCTTCCAAGTAGACAGACATTAAGTACTTTATTTAATAATACTCTTAACAGGCTTTGGTGTAAGCCACTGCCTTTGCTCCTGGGAATACTTTGAATGAATATATCATTCGCCATTTCTTTATCTCTTGGTTTTCAGGAAAATTTCTTGGGTTCATCTAGCTAAGTTAAGATACATAATTTTATTTTCATTACTTTTCTGTATTTTATTCTTTTATGGAAATATTGCCCTTTATACTGTAATTTCAAAATCAGTTAAACCCTACTGATTTAGCTCAGTAATCAGAATGAATCTTCCAATTTTCAAATGATAAAAACCAGACAACAGAGAAATGTAACTGCTTTTTCCCAAACTCCCAAAGGAAAACATTAGAGCTAGGATTATATTTACATGTATTTTTAAATCACGTACTTTTGCAACAGATGACACATATTTGAAAAAAAGTTTTCCTTTTCTCTTAATTCATCAGAAAATTACATGGGAGAGTTCATGGTTCCAGGAGTTTAAGATGAATATACACTTTGAGTTCAAAAATACTTAATAGTCACTGTAAAGATACTAGGTGCACTTCCTGGCTTAGAGATAACTGTGTTCATATTACTGAATCCAAAGACTGTAAAGGAAGTGATTGCAAGTGTGTTGTATTTACTACCTATAGTATATATATTCCATAATGTCTGCTCACGCAAGGGATCAAGGTTGTGCACTCCTTATGAGAATCTAACTAATGTCTGATGATCTAAGGTATGACAGTTTCATCCTGAAACCATCTCTCTCCGGACCCAATGCCCCTGGCCCAGAGAGGGGACCTCTCTCTTGCACTATAGCTCTTTGTTTACGTTGTCCTAATCACCTTCTTTTGGAATGTAAACTCATGGGTTTGGGAGCAGAACAGAGAAGATGTCTTCTCCCCCCTAGTTTCCCTAGTAACTTAGCTGAATGTTGAGATACAGGTGATTAATTATGGAGAAGCTCTGGGAGACTATTTATTATGTAGACTTAATGCATTTTTAACATGTTTATTCTGCTGTTTTCCTGTAAATGCCATTCTTTCAGATCAGAATCTGAAACCAAAGAGAGCCAGCCAATCACGTGGGCAGGATTACAAGGGCATCATTTTAATGTATTGACTTTTTGGTCTATTTCTGTATTTAAATCTAGGATTTCCATTCAATCAATATAACCCACTAATTGAATGTTAGACTCACATTATAAAAATGATTTTGAAAAGAAAATAGGAGAGATTATAGTAAAGCTCTACTTTTCTTATGTTTTATTCCTCAGTTTTGTTCCTCACACAGGGATACAGGTTTGCCCACAGGGTGGTGGTTCTTCATTTCTGCTGCTGTGAGTAATGACTGTCCACCGTCTGAAGCAGTTGTCATGATAAACCGGGTGATGCCATTGAATAGACTGGGTTTGGGCACCACAGGGTGAGAAGTCTAGGTCACTAGTCATAAACAGCTTTGTCTTAGGAACAAGAGGCTTGCTGGTTGTCATCTGTCTTTGCACAAACAGCTCATCCTGGCACTTAAAATGATTGGCATAAATTGGGTCAGGTATTAGATTGAATTATATGAAATTGCCCTACTTGTCCATTTTTGACCTAACATGACAATTTCATGTTTTTCCGTGTAACACAAAGCACAATGAAGAAAACCTGTTCAAATGTTAGTCTCTTGTGTAATTTTTACATTTTGTAATTAAAAAATATTACCAGTTAAAAACAGGTTCAATAGTCTGTGAGAATTTATACCATTCACACCTTTCCCTTTCAGAAGCATCATTATTCTAGGCAAAAATGACATAGAGTAGAGATGGATTCTAGGATTTCATAAAAAAGTTAAAGTTCAAAGACATCACAAAGTCCTAACAACAGTAATGCCAAAGTCTTTGCAGCATGAAGTCTGCATCTGAAAGAGGAGTGATTATGGGGAGAAGGGAAAGGGATTTTTGGGGATAAGATAAACTCTGGAGGGGATGTAGGATGAGAGTCTACAGGCAAGGGCCTGTCAGGCAGACCTATAGGTGTGAGAGAGCGCGACTCAGGCCCACAGAAGCAGTGATGATGGAAATATACCTTAGTGCTGAGCTTGGCTCATCTTCCAAGCAGCACAAGTAGGTATCTGGGGAGACAGGCACATATGTTTTTCCACTTCCACTTATCCCAAAAGGATGAATTCAGACTCACACCCTGAAAGATCATGCTATGTGCTGACGTCTGAAATCAGGTACCTGAGGGATTCAATTTTTGCTTTGCTACTAGAGAAGTAAAATTCAAATGTCCTAAAAAAGCAGTTCATGCCTTGGTTGATAGTATTGAATTGTAATCAACTTAATAATTAGAGTGAGAAACACTCATCAGATCCTTTGATGGCTTGAATTATTGAGAAAAGGGCGTAGGAGTGTACTGAATCAAAAAACAGGTGATGAGGTGTGAGACCATGATAACCAGCTAAGTTTAATTAACTGAGATCATACAGTATCTTAATGACATCATTTGGCATATTTGTGTCATTGAAACAATATAATAAGTATAATAGAAGTAGCTTTTCCTTGGATCTTGTATTTCTCATAACTAAATTATATTATTAGAATTTTATCCAGCTACTTAAGAAAATCTTCCTGATGGCTTTTAAGTGTGATGTTCCTGAATCTTATAATAATGATTTTCTATTCTTGGCTCTTTGGGTTGCTTCTGCCACTTCTATTTTGAAAGAACTTAATAATAACCACAGGGTTAATAACAACATCTAATTGTTGAAGGCTTAATGGCTAGAGTATTTCATTGTGACTTTTCGTGTAGACATAGAAGGATTTTTTACTTTTTACAAACTCACAGGTTATCTTGTGCCAGCTTATATATATCTGGAAGAGGAATTGTATGTATTTGGCTGACTCCATTTCACAAGTGTCTTATGAATCTCTGTGGCAAATTGATATATCCATCCATGGTAGAAGGCAGGAGACTGCCATGGGGATTTGTCTCAAGGATCATCAGGGTCCTCAGTATAAGAAACCTGATGTTACAGGCCAGGTGCGGTGACTCATGCCTGTAATCCCAGCACTTTAGGAGGCCGAAGTGGGTGTATCACCTGAGGTCAGGAGTTCAAGACCAGCCTGGCCAACATGGTGAAACTCTGTCTCTACTGAAAATTACAAAAATTAGTTCGGTGTGGTGGCATGCGCCTGTAGTCCCAGCTACTCAGGAGACTGAGACACAAGACTCACTTGAACCCAGAAAGCAAAGGTTGCAGTGAGCTCAGATTGCGCCACTGCACTCCAGCCTGGGTGACAGAGCAAGATTCTGTCAGAAAGAAAGAAAGAAAGAGAGAGAGAGAGAGAGAAAGAGAGAGAGAGAGAGAGAGAGAGAGAGAGAGAAACCTGATGTTGCAGAGCATTGTAATGAAGTAAGAATTTCCTAGAGTATATTGTTGCCAAATAAACTAAATAGTATGAAGAGGTAAGACAAAGTTATAGGCCTAGGCAAGAATGGAAAAGAAAAAAGGAATCATTAATGTTGGGGATAAAAGGACAGATATTTATCAAGTATTTACTGCTTAATAGCAAAAGAAACATACTTTTTTTCTAGTTGAGGATTTTCATGAGTTGTTTTTCAGGATATAATTGAATGTATACAATTCCTTACCTGTCGGTACAACATGCGTTGGTTCCCCTTCACCCCACAGATGGCAAGGTGAATTATGAAACTTATTTAAAAACATATAGCTAGTCTTGGAAGGTAGAGATATGTCCTTATTTGAAATGGCTTGCAGTGTTTTTCAAGGAGATTAGCACCTACTGGACTCTTTCTGTGCCTATTAAAACCGGAAATCGGAGCTGGATGTGGTGGGGCACTGCTGAAGTCTCAGCTACTTGGGAGGGTTACTTGAGCTCAGGAATTTGAGGCCAGCCTAGGCAACATAGTGAAACCACTGTCCCTAAAAAACACATTTTTAAAATAATAAAAATCAGAAATTGGTAAAAACATTGCAAAAAAGAGGGATGGTGAAGGTAAGCATTGTCTATTTGGGGATTGACAGATTATGCCTAAAATTTTAAGATTCCTAATGATGACTTGCATGTATTTCCTATAATGTGCTATTAGTTATTTCTCATTGCATCTAAGAACTTTATTAAGAAGTACCTAGTGGCCGGGCGTGGTGGCTCACGCCTGTAATCCCAACATTTTGGGAGACCAAGGCGGGTGGATCATGAGGTCAAGAGATCAATACCATCCTGGCCAACATGGTGAAACCCCATCTCTACTAAAAATTAGCTGGGCATGGTGGTGCACACCTGTAGTCCCAGCTACTCAGGAGGCTGAGGCAGGAGAATCACTTGCACCTGGGAGGCGGAGGTTGCAGTGAGCAGAGATCGTACCACCGCACTCCAGCCTGGTGACAGAGCAAGGCTCTGTCTCAAAAAAAAAAAAAAAAAAAAAAAGTACCTAGCATGGCAAATAGCAAGAATCAATATTTTGCTGCTTTAGTGGAGGAGACACTATTATTTTTTATTTTATAAACAAAAGTAGAATTTTGTGTGATAAGTTTTTTCTTGGAGCATATTCTCTTCAAAAATAAATGTGGAAAACATATTGTTTTCTTCTGCTACAATTGATACCCAAAAAAAGCTCTGTGAAAAGAATGCCAAGATAGTGTCACTACTATCGTAAAACTTTAAAAAGTGAATAACAATGTGAGAGAAGTTAATACTTAGCAAATGGTTTTTCCCCAAACTGGAAAAGCTTGTACAAGAATATTATCTGGAAACTATTTAAAACTTTAAAAAGTGACTTTGGAAAGAAAATTGTTATAGAAATTTGCCTTTTGTAAGATGTTACAGTTAGTTAAATATGAACATAATGTGAAAGTAAATGAAACACAAGCTGCCCTTTTGCAATAATACTGTCCTTTCGAAATTTTTTGAGAGGCCTTTTTCCCAGAATAAGCATGACTCTTAACAGAGGACTTTCCGCTCTATATTGCGTATGAAGTGCGTGCCCATGTTAATGGTCCAACTTCAGGCATCTTTTGTGCCATCATTAACAACTGGAACACAGAAAATTGTGAACAGAAATCGCCTCTAGGCATCTCTCACTTGTTATTGCCTAAATATTGTGAATGTAACATGCATTTTTCTGATGAGAAAAGAAATACAATTTTTTTTTTTTTTTCTGGAGATCGAGTCATGTTCTATCGCCCAGATGGGAGCACAGTCGCACACTCATAGCTCACTGCAGCCTTGAACTCCTGGGCTCAAGCAATCCTCCCTGCTTAGCCTCTTGAATATCTGGGACTACAGGCACACACCACTATGCCTGGCTAATTTTTTTTTTTTTTCTTTTAAATTTTTGTAGAAACGGGATCTCGCTATGTTACCCAGGTTGGTCTCAAATTCCTGGCCTCAAGCAATCCTTCCACCTTGGTCTCCCAAAGTGCTGGGATTACAGGTGTGAGCCACTGCACCTGGCCATATTTATTTAGAAATTAAAACAATTTAAATTGTTTCTAAATCATCTATAATCCCTACCATCTCTGTATAACTATGTTAACATTTTGGTATTTATTATTCTGGTCTTTATAAACCCTAACGTGTGTGTGTGTTTACAAATGTGGCATTTCATTACATATGCGATTTTACAATCTGATTTACAGTTTAAATCAGAAGCATTTTTGAAACATTCTTCTGCAATAGTTAAGATGGGTATCCGTTATTTAGGATTTCTTCATTAAGGATTCAAACATACTTTTCCACCTCTCCCCACCACTTGTCAATGTCATGGGCAAAGAAATCATGGTTTATTTTATGTTTTTGATTTTTCTATCCTGCCCCTTCCATAGGTGGTTTATGTTTTAGTTTGCATTTCTTTGATTACTGGTGATGTTACACATTTTTATATACTTGTTAGCATTTTCCTTTCTTTTGTCAATTACATATTCTGACATTTTCACTGGGATGTTTCAGTTTTTATAAATAAAGTGTACTTACCTTTTTCTTGTCAAATATGTTATAGATACTTTTCCATTTTGACATTTGCCATTTGATATCATTATCGGCTTTGTTTATTTAAATTGTTGTTTTGAGAATGATGGGTTCAGAAATCTTCCTATTACAGAGAGTTGATTTTGGGATAGCCTTAGGTGGTTCCGTCAGATCCGCACCAAAATGGTTTCAAATACCCAAGTGACCTATAAACTGTAAATTCACAAGACCCAGTGAACCCTAAGGTCTGAGCTCTGGGGCATAACCACAGCCTCAAAGCTAGGGCAGGATTAAGCCAGCTCAGATGCACTCAGCCTGTAGAATCTAACTAGGTCAGTCTGCTGTGACTCTCAGATTGTGGGGCTATTTTTGTCAGTGTCTCTTCTGCCTATGAAAATTAGAATTGAGGAAAGTTACAGATGCGTCCTATATGGTTGCTATTAGTGAAATTATATACAGAGAATGTAATTTGAAAACAGTTGATACACTGACATTATTTAGAGACTTAAAGGACTGTGAAAGATACTTCTAGCTATCACACCTGCAACTCTCCTGTTTGCAGGGAGCCTTCATCTGATATGTGGTAGCCTTCTGTCCTGTTCTTGCTTTTGCCAAGGAAGGAGGCTTCTTTCTGGTGTTCATGATTTTGCCAGGCACATAAAGTAGTTCTTCATTAAGGATTTTTCGCCTTTCTTTCCCCTCCCCACGTCACTTTTATTCAAATATATAGCTCCTAGATTTTTGCATTGACTTTAGTGAACTGAGCAGATAGCTGCTCTAGTTCTTCCTATATCTAGGATTTAGAGAATTTTCATTTGCAATCAGTTGCACTTGTTCTTATAACAGTTTGTGTAGATACAGCAGCAAGCAGGCTGTGAAGGTTTATTACTCTAATTGGTCCATTAGATGTACTTGATGTTTCACAAGCTTAGGAAGAGAAAAAAATGTTTATCCACATCAGACTTGTGGAGCCTACTAATGGAGTTTAATATCTATTTTTGCCATCTGTGAAAATGCATTATGGGTTCTATTTAAAGCATTAAAAAATCTGAAGTGGAATTGATCATTAAGTCATCAAACTTAGTTACCTTCTACTAAGGCAATCAGGTGACCCTCTAAATTTGATTTCCCCTAAATTTCCAATTAATGTGTTTATCCTGGTACATTTGATTTACAAAGAGAATTTACTACCACATGGTATTCATTTTATGGGAATGTCGTGTCGAAACAATATCATGTAACTATATCTTTTAAAGACAATCCTGCAATAATAAAACTAACAAACATAATGTAATGACATTTGTAAAGTGTATCCCAGAACTACCCCTAGATTAATAAATATTGAGGAAAAGGAACATCCTCAGTCAAGTAAATTTAGAGACCTTATTGAGTTGTTTGCTTTACTGTAAGATTCCTCAAGACATTTAATATATGTGTTTTAATTCTCTAAAAGAAGAGACACAATTCATACCATTTTTCAAATACATTTAATATCAGAACCTTCCATTTTGGAAGAAAGTACCACCTAGAGGACACACTTGGTAAATCCTGTGCTACAGTAGAAGCTTTGGAATAAGTGATTAAGAATATTAATATTATGATTCACAGTTTAAGAATCATTGAATATGGGTCTGGGCACAGTGGCTCATGCCTGTAATCCCAGCACTTTAGGAGGCTGAGGCTGGAGATCACTTGAGGCCAGGAGTTCAAGACCAGGTTGGGAAACGTAGTGAGACCCTTGCTCTACAAATAAAATAAAAATTACCTAGCTGGGTACTCTCCTGTAATCCTAACTGGGAGGCTGAGACAGGAAGATCACTTGAGCCTGGGAGTTTGAGGCTGCCATGAGCTATGATAACACCCCTCCATTCCAACCTGGGTGGCAGAGTGAGGACCTTGTCTAAAAAGAAAAAAAAAAGTCAGTATTGTGATTGACAGTTTAAAGAATCATTGAACAAATATCCATATTCAAGTACAGAAAAAAACCCTCAGTTGATTAAGAAAATGACCTTGCAACCCCAAATTCTGTTGTGCAAGATATTGGTGAAGAAAGCTGAAGAATTCTACTTATTGTCTAAGAGTTTAATAATTTAGGTGGCAAAGAAAGCATTAAATAAATACATCTACATCATACCAGAATGACCATAGGCAAAGAGAAATGAGACTCTTTTCTTCCATTGCAAATGGCCCTCACAACAATAATGATGCTGTTATGCCAGGATCCAACTAAAGAAGCCTTTACTCCATGATTCAAAATTATTATACTTTACTCTTTAATAAAAGAATGTTTAGTTAGCTTTTATTTTACTTTAGGAGAAAAAGTATGAGAAATATTTCTTTTTGCTTTCGTGTTTAAGAATAGTGCCAGTTTTTAATTGGGCTCAAGCTGCTCAATGTGAGGTCTGTCCTGGCCCTAGAAGGGGAATCCTGGACTCACTTGAGATTGATATTTCAGGGCTTCACTTGAGCCAAGAATAAGAATCTCAAGTCAATTGATGCATGGTCTCATGAAATTGCTCCCAGAAATTCCCCCAGCTCAGCACCCGCTGCTCTAGATAAGAGATTCTATTACCCTTTGCCACACAGAGCCAGCAAGTTTCACCTTCAAATTGCTCTTTGCTCAATTTTCATATTTATTTCTGACCAGTTTTTTTTTTTTTTTTTTTGAGACGGAATCTCGCTCTGTCGCCCAGGCTGGAGTACAGTGGCCGGATCTCGGCTCACTGCAGGCTCTGCTCTGGCCAGTTTTAAATTAGGCATCTGACAGTTTATTCCATCTGATCAAATCAAATTGATTTTTTTTTTTCTGTTGAAAAAAGGTTTAAAATATCTGAAGGTAGGCTACTATGTAAAAGAATCCATTTTCATATTTCCTCCGAAGTTTAGAGCAATACAGTTGTAATAGAAATGGAGAAGGGAGTAGGTAAGAAGTTTACTTTCTTTTTGTATCTTTTGCTTTGGAGAAAATGTTAGTGTATTTTTAGAAAAACTTGTTGTTGTTGTTGTTTTGATGTGTTTTACGTTCAGTTTTTTTCCATTTTAACTAATGTTCCTGTGAGTATAAAGGAGCCAAATGTTGCATTCATTTTTTTGACTATCAATAATAGGGATTCGGTGGCCTTGGTTTAAATATTTTTAAATTTAATTTAATTTTTAAAATACTTTTATATCAGGGGTACATGTGCAGGTTTGTTATATAGGTAAATAATGTGTTGCCAGGGTTTGGTTTATAGATTATTTTGTCACCAGGTAATAAAGCACGGTACCCAACAGGTAGTTTTTTTAGTCCTCACCCCCCTCCTGCCCTTCACCCTCAAGGAGGCCCTGGTGTCTGTTGGTCCCTTCTTGGTGTTCATGTGTACTCAATGTGAGTGAGAACATGAATTATTTGGTTTTCTGTTCCTGCGTTAGTTCACTTAGGATAACTGCCTCCATCTTCACCCATGTTGCTGCAGAGGACATGATGCTGTTCTTTTTTATGGCTGCGTAGTATTCCATGGTATATATGTACCACATTTTCTTTATCTTGCCTACCATTGATGGGCATCTAGGTTGATTCTATATCTTTGCTATTATGAATAGTGCTGTGATGAACATGTGCATGTGTCTTTTTTGAGATGGAGCCTCCTTCTGTTACCCAGGCTGAAGTATGGTGGCACGATCTCGGCTCACTGCAGCACCCTGCCTCCCAGGTTCAAGTGATTCTCCTGCCTCAGCCTCCTAAGTAGCTGGAATTACAGGCATGTGCCACCACACCCAGCTAATATTTTTGTATTTTTAGTAGAGACGGGGTTTCACCATGTTGTCCAGGCTGGTCTCGAACTGCTGACCTCAGGTGATCTACCCACCTCAGCCTCCCAGAGTGCTGGGATTACAGGCATGAGCCACCACACCCAGCTGTATGTGTCTTTATGGTAGAATGATTTATATTTCTTTGGGTATATACCCAATAATGGGATTGTTGGGTCAAATGATACTGCTATTTCAAGTTCTTTGATAAATCACCAAACTGCTTTCCACTGTGACTAATTTACATTCTCACCAGCAATGTATAAGTGTTGCCTTTTCTCTGCAACCTAACCAGATCTGTTATTTTTTGACGTTTTAATAAGAGCCTTTCTAACTGGTGTGAGGTAGTATCTCATTGCGGTTTTAATTTACATTTCTCTAATGTAAATCTTTAAAAAATTTTTCACATACATAATGTCAGACCTACAGAAAAACTGAAAAGTTGCAAGAATAGTACAAAGAATTCCCATGTACCCTTCACTTGGATTTTTCAAATGTTAATAATTTAAAACGATTTTTGTTGTGGGTCCCTAGTAGCTCTATGTATTTATGGGGCATGTGAAATATTTTGATACAGGCATATAATACATAATCACATCAGAGTAAATGGGGTATTCATCACCACAAGCATTTATTCTTTCTTTGTGTTACAGACAGTCCAATTATACTCTTGGTTATTTTTAAATGTACAATAAATTGTTGACTGTAGTCAACCTGTTATGCTATCAAATACTAGATCTTATTCTAGTTATTTTTTTGTACCGTTAACCATCCCTACTCCCTCCATCCCTACCACTACCCACACTACTTTTCCCAGCTGCTGATAACCATCATTCTACCATTTATCTCTGTGAGTTCAGTTGTTTTAATGTTTAGCTCCCACAAATGAGAACACACAAAGTCTATCTCTTTGTCCCTGGCTTATTTCACTTAATTTCTTTCATTTCCATCCATGTTGTTGCAAATAGCAAGATCTCATTCTTTTTTATGGCTGAATCGTTCTCCGTTGTGCATTTATACCACATTTTCTTTATTCATTTGTCTGTTGTTTGACACTGAGGTTGCTTCCAAATCTTGACTGTTGTAACTAGTGCTGTAATAAATATAATAGTGCAGATATCTCTGATACATTTGATTTCCTTTCTTTTGAGTATATACCTAACAGTGGTATTCCTGGATCATATGGTAGTTCTATTTTCAGGTTTTTATAGAACCTTCATACTATTCTCCATAGTGGTTGTACTAATTAACATTCCCACCAGCATTGTACAAGGGTTTCCTTTTCTCCACATCCTCACCAGCATTTGTTATTGCCTGACTTTTGGATAAAAGCCATTTTAACTGGGGTGAGGGGATATTTCATTGTAGTTTTGATTTGCATTTCTCTGATAATCAATGATGGTGAGCACCTTTTCATATACCTATTTGACATTTGTATGTATTCTTTTGAGAACTGTTTATTTAGACCTTTTGCCCATTTCAAAATCAGATCATTAGATAGTTTCCTATAGAGCTGTTTGAGCTCCTTGTATATTCATTATTATTCCCTTGTCAAATGGATAGTTTACAAATATTTTCTTCCACTCTGTGGGTTGTCTCTTCACTTTGTTGATTGTTTCCTTTCCTGTGAAAAGCTTTTTAACATGAAGTGATCCCATTTGTCCATTTTTGCTTTGGTTGCCTGTGCCTGTGGGTATTACTCAAGAAATCTTTGCCCAGACTAATATTCTGCAGAGTTTCCCCAATGTTTTCTTTTAGCAGTTTCATAGTTTGAAGTATTAGATGTAAGTATTTAATCCATTTTGATTTGATTTTTGTACATGGCAAGAGATAGAGGTCTAGTTTCATTCTTCTGCATATGTATATCCAGCTTTTCCAGCACCATTTATTGAAGACACTGTCCTTTTGCCAGTTTATGTTCTTGGCACCTTTGTTGAAAATGCATTTACTGTAGATGTATGGATTTATTATTGGGATATCTATTCTGTTCCATTGTTCTGTGTGTCAGAATAATTTTTATGCCAGTACCATGATATTTTGGTTACTATGACTCTGCAGTATAATTTGAAGTCGAGTAATGTGATTCCTCCAATTTTGTTGTTTTTGCTTAGGATAGCTTTGGTTATTGGGGTCTTTTGTGGTTCCAAATAAATTTTAGGATTGTTTCTATGAAGAATGTCATTGGTATTTTGATAGGGATTGCATTGAATCTGGGTACTATGGACATTCTAACATTTTAACAATATTGATTTTTCACATCTATGAATATCTTTCCAATCTTTCTTGTTTTGTGTGTCCCCTTCAATTTCTTGCATTGGTGTTTCACAGTTTTACTTGAAGATATCTTTCACTTTTTTGATTAAGTGTATTTCTGGGTATTTTATTTGTAGCTATTGTAAATGGGATTACTTTCTTGATTTTGACTGTTTGCTGTTGGCATATAGAAATGTTACTGATTTTTGTATGTTGATTTTGTATCCTGCAACTTTACTAAATTTGTTTATCAGTTATAATAGTATTTTGGTGACATCTTTAGGCATCTCCAAATATAAGGTCATATCATCTGCAAACAAAAATAATTTGACTTATTCCTTTTCAATTTGGATGCACTTTATTTCTTTCTCTTGTCTGATTACTCTAGCTAAGATTGCCAGTACTCTGTTGAATGACAGTGGTGAAAGTGGACATTCTTGTCTTGTTCCAGATCTTAAAGGAAAGGCTTTCAGTTTTTCCTCATTCAATATGATACTAGCTGTGGATCTGTCTTACATGGCTTTTATTATGTTGAGGTATGTTTCTTCTATTCCCAGTTTTTGAGGATTTTTATCATGAAGGGATGTTGACCTTTATCAAATGCTTTTTCAGCATCACTTGAAATAATTATATGTTTTTTTATTCCATTGATATGATGTATCACACTGATTTTTTCATATGTTGAACCATCCTTGCATTCCTGGGATAAATCCCACTGGGTCATGATGAATGATCTTTTTAATGTGTTGTTGAATTTGGTTTGCTAGTATTTTGTTGAGGATTTTTGTGTCAATGCTTATCAGGAATCTTGGCCTGTAGTTTGTTTTCTTTTTTTTTTTTTTTTTTTTTTCCTCTTTCTTCCTTTCTTCATTTCCTCCTTTTTCTTTTTCTTTTTTTTTTTTTTTTTGTTTGTTTGTTTGTTTGATTGATTTTGGTATCATGCCTCTTAGAATGACTTTGGAAGTACTCCCTCCTCCACTTTTTTTTTCTGGAATAATTTGAGTAGGATTAGCATTAGTTCTTCTTTAAATATTTAGTAAAATTCAGCAGTGAAGCCATGGAGTCCTTGGCTTTTCTTTGCTGGGAAACTTTTTACTGTTGCTTTGATCTCATTACTTGTTATTGGTCTGTTCAGGTTTTGGATTTCTTCATGGTTCAAGTTTGGTAGGTTTGTGTGTCTAGGAATTTATCCATTTCTTCTAGGTATATTATTGGTGTATAGTTGCTCATAGTAGCCTCTAATGATCCTTTGAATTTCTGGAATATTGGTTGTAATGCTTCCTTTTTCATTTTTATTTGGATTATGTCTCTTTTTTTCTTACTTGTTCTGGCAAATGTTTTGTTGATTTTGTTTATCTTTTCAAAAAACCTGTGCTTCATTTTGTTAATCATTTGTATTTTTAAAAATATGTTATGTTTCTGTTTTTGTTTGGTTTGGTTTTTTTGTTTGTTTTTGTTTTTGGTACAGACACGGTCTTGCTGTCTTGGCCAAGCTGGTCTTGAACTCTTGACCTCAATCCATCTTCCCACCTTGGCCTCCAAAATGGTGGGATTATAGACCTGAGCCACCATACCTGGCTGCTTTTATTTATTTATGCCCTAATTTCTTTTCTTCTACTAATCTTGTGTTTGGTTTGCTCTTGCTATTCTTGTTCTGTACGATGTCGTTAGGTTACTTGTTTGACGTTTTCAACTTTTTTGATGTAGGTACTTAGTGCTATGAACTTTCCTTTTAGTACTGTTTTCACTGTATTCCATAGGTTTTGGTATAATGTGTTTGCATTTTCATTTGTTACAAGAAATTTGTTACTTCATTGACCCACTGGTTATTCAAGAGCATATTGTTTAATTTCCATGCATTTGTGTAATTCTCAAAATTCTTCTTGTTGATTTCTAGTTTTATTCTATTGTGATCAGAGAAGGTCCTTGATATTATTTAATTATTTTTGAATTTTAAAATACTTGTTTTGTGGCCTAACATATGTTCTAGCCTTGAGAATGATCCATGTGCTGAGGAGAAAAATGTGTATTCTACAGCTGTTGGATGAAATGTCCTATAAATACCTATTAGATCAATTTGATCTATAGTGCAGATTGAGTGTGATGTTTGTTGATTTTCTGTGTGAATGATCTATCCAGTGCTGAAAGTGTGGTGTTGAAGTTTCCAGCTATTATTGTAATGGTGTCATTCTCTCTCTTTAGCTCTAACATTTGCTTTATATTTCTGAGTGCTCCAGTGTTGGGTGCCTATATATTTGCAGTTGTTATATCCTCTTAATGAATTGACTCCTTTGTCATTAAATAATGACCTTCTTTGTCTCTTTTTATAGTTTTTGACTTGAAATCTATTTTTGTCCGATATAAGTTTAGTTACTCCTCTTTTGGGGGTTTCCATTGTCTAATCTATAGACCTTATAAATATGTCATCATTTGTCCCAATAATATATTTTCTAACAAATGAAAATCAAGATTATGTATTGTGCTGTTATGTCTCTTTAATCTTTATCACTTCCTCTGTGTCTGTCTTTGTAGTTCATAATATTACATTTCTGAAACATTCAAGGGCAGTTATTTTGTAGGACGTCTCTCAATTTGGATTTGCCTGATATTTCCTTATGATTAGACTGAGGTAATATATTTTTTGCCTGAATGCCACAGAAATGATTTTTTGTTCTCCATATATCACATCAAGAGGCACATGTTGATTTGTTCCAGCTTTAACCTCCATCATGTGTTTGAGGTGGTATCTGCTAGGTTTCTCCACTATCAAGTTACCAATTTTTCCTTTTCAATTAGTAAGTATCTTGTGAGGAGTTATTTTGAGACCATATAAATATTCTGTTCTTTCTTATATATTCATCTGTTAATTTTAGCCTTGATGATTCTTGCCTGAATCAATTAGTATTTATATTGGTTGCCAAATAGTGATTTTAAAAAATTAATTTCTTTTACATTTATTAGTTCACTTTCTACCATAAAGAAGAGGTCTAATTTCTCTCTTGTTTATATCAGTGTAGACTTGTGAATATTTATTCTATGGGTTATAAATCTTTTTGCTAATTACATATTTTGATGCTCAAATTGTCTCAGACTTGTATGTATATATATACACACACACACACACACATACTACACATACACAGCTAAAATGTACACATACACTAACTGGTCTTTGCTTTTAATATAACTGATTCCTTTTCTCTGTTACACAGTAGAAATCCTGGAGCAGGTGTCATAGATTAAGAATTATATGTTCTAGTTCTGCTTATCCATTCACTAGTCATATGAAGTTGAACAAATCTCTTATATCCTCTATTTCAACTTTTTCTATGTAAAAAAAATTAGGAAATAAATGAAGGTGATCTTAAAGAAACTTTCATTTTTGAAATTCTATTATTTAATGAGTTAAAATGTTTGTAGTTATATTTTTGTAAAGTTTTCAGAGAAAGCACCTTAAAAAGAACTTCAAAGCCACAAAAATCATTAGAATTTAATTCTAGAAGGTACTTTAGAAATTATCTAAACTGTGGCTACTGCAACTAAGAAACTGAATTTTTAATTAGTTTAAATTTAAATAGGCACATGTGACTGGAGGCTACCCTACTGGACAGCACAGCTGTTGAGAATAAATGACATGCCCCATGTTACATGGGTCCTAGTGTCAAAAGCAAAGCAGGATCCCTTTGCATAGTGCGCACTCAAGTAAATTAAACCAGGCTAGGGAGGAGACAAGGGCACTGTGCAGGACACCTTACATTTATTTGATGTGCAGAAAAGACTGGACCATAACAAAGATCACTGGAAAACAGTCCATCCTGACTTGCCCCACAAGCTTTCTGCTCAATGCTATGCTTTCAAAAAAGAATGTACATGTGGAATTGGTAGTATCTAGGCAGAGAAAGAATACAAGATACAATTTGATGGTTTCATAGAATGTATGTTTCAGCAGAAAATGATGAAACATAAGTACCATCAAGAAGCAGCAGACTGGCCGGGCGCGGTGGCTCACGCCTGTAATCCTAGCGCTGTGGGAGGCCGAGGCGGGCGGATCACGAGGTCAGGAGATCGAGACCATCCTGGCGAACACGGTGAAATCCTGTCTCTACTAAAAATACAAAATAAATTAGCCGGGCGTGGTGGCGGGCGCCTGTAGTCCCAGCTTCTCCTGAGGCTGAGGCAGGAGAATGGCGTGAACCCGGGAGGCGGAGCTTGCAGTGAGCCGAGATCGCGCCACTGCCCTCCAGCCTGGGCGACAGAGCGAGACTGCGTCTCAAAAAAAAAAGGAAACAGCAGATTGCGCTCATAAAGGAAGGGACGTATACCCGCTTCACTGCCACGTGGGCAAGGAGGATCCTGCCCCGAGTAGAGCTGCTGATGATGGCTAAAGGCTGATTTTCATGTTCTCTCTTCTCCTTTGGGAAGATTGTGTATTGAAAACCTCTTTGTCAAAGCATATAAAAATAAAGGATTCCTCCATCCTGAAAAAATAAAAATAAAAATTAACTAAACCAACTTTCTCATATACCTTTCATAACTGATTATAATTTTTGATACTAAAACTCTGGCATATTAACTTTGTAGCAGATTATTTAAATCACAGGAGGTTGAACACGATGTTGTTTAGCAGTATGTTTATTACATTTAAAAGAAAGTTTAAAGATCAACACATCAAGAAGGCTGATCTGCTCTCAGTAGTTAATAGTAAGAGCTCTAATCTGAGAGTTTATATAACTTGTTTTCAGTAGAGATGCTTTTGTTAGAGAATCTACAGTACTACTGGCAACATTTATATTAAAATGATAATATATTCTCCAAAAATGTTAATTCTCTTGTATGTTCAATTATATAATTTATGTTTACAACCTTTTTATAAATGCTATACCAAGATTTGTGTTTGCTTTTAATAAGAATATGCAATACATTTAGATAGTAACTCACCTACAGTGTTGGTAAGAGAGTAAACTGGTAAAAACTGTCAGGAAATTATTTTGGGTGCTAGGTATTAAAGCCCTAAAGCTATTCCTACTTTTGACTTACTGATTCCCCTTGCAATCTAATCTGCAGTTAAAGATTTATGTATAAAGTCATAGCAAAAATTGAAATAACTTGAATGTACAGAAGGTGAACATACCTAGTATATTTGGTACATCTATGAAGAGTTTTTATTGACATGGAAAGTAATTATAAAAATTTTAGATTGGCCGGGTATGATGGCTCATGCATGTAATCCCAGACTTCGGGAAACTGAGGCGGGCAGGTTGCTTGAGGTCAGGAGTTCAAGACAAGCCTGGCAACATAGCAAAACCCCATCTCTACCCAAAATACAAAAATTAGCCAAGCATAGTGGTGTGCACCCGTGGTCCCAGCTACCTGGGAGGCTGAGGTGGGAGGATCACTTGAGCCCAGGGGGAGATTGCCATGAGCTGAGATCGTGCCACTGCACTCCAGCCTGGGTGACAGAACAAGATGCTGTCTCACACACACACACGTTTTAGACTGACATGCAGCATAGAAGACAATATTTATATAATAAACTATGTAAAATATAGAGAGACAGTGTGATTACATCTTTGTCACACTGTCACAGATTTTACCTTTTTGATGCGTCTTCTTTTCTTTCTTGATTCTTTTCCTCACACTTGTTTGGTGCTCAGGCCGCTCTGTTGCAGTAGTACTCAGCCAACTGCCAGGTGTCATCCAGTCCATTAACAAGCGCTGTTGGCTCTACCTCCAAAGTATCACAGTTGTCTACTTATGTCCATTTCTGGTCCAAACCACATCTGCTGTCTCCCCAGATTATGACGTCAGTGACTGAACTGGGCTCACTGCTCTACACTCGCCCCTGCCATGTGCAGCCTGACCTCCAGTCAGTCTCTACACAGCAACAAGTCACCTTTTAGACTAATAGGACAGATTTTGGCACTCTTCTCCTTAAAGCCTTTTATCTGCCAAAGGTTGCCCATTGGTGTTAATATAAAATCTTTAATATGAACTACAATTCCCTGCATTTGTTCTTTCTCACCACTTTTTAACCCAGAGTGACTTTCTTTCCACCCTCTGAATATTCATTTTCACTCTAGCCTCAGGGTCTTTGACCTTACTCATCCCTCTGTCTGAAGCACTAATTTCTTACTGGGTCCTCTTTAACCTGTACTGCTACTTCCTCAGAGAGGCCCTCCCTGACCACCCCCACAAACATCTCCCACCCCCAATATTGTTTTTTTCATAATATTGATCTGATTTATTAACCTGTTCTCTCATATATTATCTGTCTCCATCCAGTGGATGTAAGAGTCTTGAAGAACAGCTCCTGGAACACAGCAGGCATTTGATAAATGAGAGACACTAGTAAATGAATCACTGCCATCAATCAGGATGAAGCAATAAGGGTTCTCTTTGGCAAAATATATCACAATTCTTTTTAAATGTTCCTAACCAAAGATTTAGCAATTCCTCTTGAGGAATTTACCCTTCAGACATTGATAAAGTTTGCACAGCTCTGTAGGCAGCCTTGCTTTATAACATTGAAAAACTGGAAACAGTCTAATTTTGGGAATCTGCTACATAAGTTAGTGCTTCCCTACAATTCAATATTATACAGCCATTAATAAAGGCATTTTAGAAACATACTTTTTACATGGAAGATGTCAGATATCAAACAGATTCTAAAATAGTTTTACATGGAAGATCCCATTTTTATATTATATACATGTACATATTTATACTTTAAAAAATCTACAAGAACAGATACTAAAATATTTAAAGCAGTTATGTCTGAACTTTGAGATTGCAGCTTGTTATTATATACCAGTGCCACTGGAATTGACTCATACTGGAAGGTAGGCCGTTGCAGTTCAGGCGTTTCTTGAGCTATACACAAAGCCTTTCAGGGACTAAACAGATGAGTGTGATAACCCTCTCCTCCTGTGGTAATGCTGTTAGTGTTAGCCACAATGTGTTTGTGGCTTCTATAGAGAGAAGACAAGCACTTCTGTTTGGGAGAACTGAGATGTACTTTAGGGAGGGTGAGGGCATGTACCTTGGCTCTTGATGTGTTTGGAAGATTTAACAGAGATGATTGAAGAGACATTTCAGGTGGAAAGAAGAGCCAGCATGAAAGAAGGAAATAGACAAGGAAATCATGAGGCATGTTAAAGGAATAGCAAGTACACACATTCTGTAAAACCATGGGATATCTGGGAATGGGAAATAATTCTTGAAAAGTAGAAGGAAAGACATTGCAGTGACCTTGATTTAGTGGGCACTTGGAAGATATGATTTGAGCAGGGGAATGATGAGCTACTTGAGCTGTTTTTGTTTTGTTTTGTTTTGTTTGTTTTGTTTTTTAAGGGAGACTAATCTGACAAGTTATAGGAATGAGTTGGTAGGCTAAAGCTGGAAGCAAAGTGGTAATGCTGGTTTGAGCCTAGGCTGTCAAGTAGGCTGCATGCAAATTAGGTTATAAGGAAGAATTTCTTCTTTTGGGTATATTAGACTTGACTTTTTTCTTCCCTCTATTCCCCAGTTTCATTGTGGCATTACTGGCTGCTACTCACTAAGGAGAGTGTATTATCTAGGGCTAGTGGTTGGGAGCAATGAGTGAAGTTCATAGCCTGGGATATACCTAAAAGGAAACATCAAATTATGTGTGTTTTTTAAAGTCAAAGATATTTTGTCCAAGAGTTTCTTATACATACGGATAATGTATTTTTGTTCCCTGTGATGACACAGGTATTTTAGCCCCGTATTCTGAAGGCAAATAACTGAAAGATTACATTGGTTTGGTTTAAGGAAATTAACAAATGTCCCTTCTGAAAGTAGGTCAAGTTCCTTATTTTAATTTCTAATCTAACATAGGACTCCAGCTGTCAGGCTCTCCCATTAATCCTCTGTATCAGTGAAATCCTCTCTGAAATACTTTGTAATTAATTTGTAGAAATTAACAGGAAAAGGTAGCGAGTTCAGATAATATTTGACTACAAGTTTCCCATGTGAAAGGGGACAATTAAATCTTTGAGCTGTTGTAAAAAAAAAATGGTTGAGAAATAGTATTTTGGCAGAAATTCTTTCCGTTGAAAGAAGCAATTGACTGTTGCTAGAAAGAGTCTAGCGTTTGACTCTTCCCGGGTTTCAGCCCCAATAATCCAGACTGGGCAACCTGATTTTGCTGCAATGTTCCATAAGAACTTTTGCTTCAATCATAAACATTTAAAAGTGGCTTCATTGTAATTATCCCTAAACCAGTATGAGTCTCACAAGTGCCACAGGAAAGCCAGTCATAGCTAGTGATATGCCTGTAGTAAGGGTAGGAAGAAGAGTGGGAAGGCTTGATTACAGGCAGAGTAGAAAAGTATTAATATAGAAAATAAAAGTATCTCTTGTTATAGTTTTGTCTGCTTTTGTGAGGTTTAGATGTTTCTGCAATTTGAGGATTGCGTGCAAGATTCCAGGGTAATGTAAATGCAGATTTTGAGAAACAATCACATGCAGGGTACGTTGGTAACTGAATCAAGTGAATGTCTCCTAAATAAACAGCATGGGTAGCTTTTGTCACTGTCCAAGGTACTATAAATCTTGGGCTTAAAAAAAAAAACCCAGCAACTTCCTTTTCCAGCATCTTGAAGAGTGTGTCCTCTAGAGACTCTCTAAAGGAAAAAGGAAAGAGAATAAGATAACTGTTGAGAAGGAAAGTAAAACCTGAGTGCCAGATTACATTGTAAATGTTGAAAGCAAACAAAAACCCTCCAAAAGCTCCACTTACTACTTTTCAAACACAAAAGCAATGGCAAATAAAGAACTACGATTAAGAAGGGAGTCCAGAGCAAGTGATGTGCTGCAGTACTCCTGGGCTGCCATTGGAATTTGAGACAATTCAGATGTGTTCAAGTAAGACCTCCCGTGATCATAATCAGCTTGGAGCAAATGATAGCCTGGGTGAACAGGGTCCTTTAATAACGTATATTATATGTGTGCTTTTAGCTTTTCAATTTTTCAGCAAAAAAAGCACCATCTTCTTTATAAAATGAATCTCTGCTTTTACTTTTCTATAACCATAAATAAAACATAAGTGAAATCTGTTTCTCAGAATTTGCCTCTTAAAATAACAATAGCCAAGTTCCCTGGCATTTATGTTAGATAAACACAATTCTACCAAACACCAAGAGTTTAAACTGTACCATTTTGATAATGATGATAACGACATTTAGTATATGTGATTCTAGTGTAAAATATGTGAAACTCTGCAAGGAAAAAAATTTTAAATTCTTGTAAATAATGAGAATACACTGTAAGTGCATTTTTTTTTTTTCCAGAGGAAGTGCTTAGCCTATCCATATGCTTTCAGTTATCTGGTAGAACAACTAGATCTTCATCTTTTCATTTTTACGTTCACTATCACACACACACAAAAACGCACACACACACACCTTCTACTCCTGCCGCCTCTGATGTATTCTAAGGAATACAAAAGAATGCAGGAGGACACAATTCTTTGTGGAATAAAGCTTTGTTGAAAGCAAGCAGAGGAGGGTGGGGAAAATGAGATGTTGGCCAAAGGGTACAAAATCTCAGGCAGGATGACTAAATTCTGGAAACCTAATGTGCAGCATGGTGACTATAATTAACAATACTATATTGTATACCTTGAATTTGCTAAGAGAGTAGATCTTGTGTTCTTACCACACACACAAAATGAGAACTATGGGAGGTGATGGAAGCGTTAATTAACTTGATTGTGGTAATTGTTTCATAGTGTATATGTAGAGCACATCATTATGTTGTACACCCTAAACAGATACAATTGTTATTTGCCAATTATACCTCAGGAAAGCTGGGGAGGAGACAATAAGCAGGAATACTACTGCATATCTCATAACCTCATGGAATTCTTGCTGCAACTTCAGAGTTCCTGTTTTACAAAAACCAGTTTCTCTATTAGTAGCCAAAAGCTAAGAGGGAGAAACAGGAAAGAAGAAAGAACAAAAAAGAGCAAGGTGTCAGATTGCAGATTTGATGAGAGAGAATCGGAAAGGATGTGAACAGCCTCCACGTGTTACTAGGGCAAGACAAGGCTTTCTTCAGTTTCAAGGGTAGCAACATAGCCTTAAGAATGGAGGAAAGAGCTGTTGAATCATGAACTTGACTAGAGAGCAGGGTTAGAACGACTCTGAAGAAAGCAAGTAGGCAATGAATTCATGCACAAAAGGGGAGGATGTGGACCCGCAGAGTTCTCCCTGAACTCCTCTGTAGTCAAGTTTATAATTCGCCAACTCCCATTACAAAATGTTTATTGTATTTTATATTTGTTAGGGATTATTGTGTGATCTTGACTTGAACCAATTTTTATTTCCCCTTGATTTCCATTTCTTTACATTAAATTGTAAGCTATCACTTTGGGCTTCATCCATCTGCCAGTATCCAGCACTGATGTCGTTTTGCTATATAGTATATTGAAAATGAAACCAGGCCAGGCGCAGTGGCTCATGCCTGTAATCCCAGCACTTTGGGAGGCTAACACAGGAGGATTGCTTGAGCCAGGAGTTCAAGACCAGCCTGGGCAACATGGCAACATGGCAAAACCCTTTCTCTACCAAAAAAAAAAAAAAAAAAAAAAAAGCTGGGCATGGTGGCATGCTCCTGTGGTCCCAGCTACTCGACAGGCTGAGATGGGAGGATCACTTGAGCCCAGGAGGCAGAGGTTGCAGTGAGCCAAGATCACACCACTGCACTGCAGCCTCGGTGACAGAGTGGGACCTTCAAAGAAAGAGAGAGAGAGAGAGAGAGAGAGAGAGAGAGAGAAAGGAAAGAGAAAGCAAGCAAGAAAGAAAGGAGGGAGGGAGGAAGGAAGAAAAGGAAGCCAGGGAGGGAGGGAGGGAAAGAAAGAAAGAAAAGAAAAGAAAAGAGAATGAAACCAAAAGTGGGGTGATAAGCTGATACCTTAATCTTGAGAAAATACCAAGAATGATTTAGGATCATGCCTGTTTCTACGACAGTGACTGTGCAGTGTACAGTTTAAGATAATGCGTAATTGACAGTACCCACTGCTGCATGCACTGGGACCAAGAAATTGGCTTGAGCCGCTTGTCATATACAAAAACCTTTATTCTCTTTTCTCTCTTGTTGGCATTCAGCTGTTTTTCTGGATGAATTCACCACCATTTAGTTTAAAAAAAAAAACAAAACTGTTTTTCCTAAGGGAAGAGTGGTGCACTGTCTCCACACAATGTCCTCTGTCTTTCCCTGCCTTTCTTCTCTCCTTGTGGTACCAGTCATTTCCCATCAGCAGGCAGCACTGGCCTGAATGCCTTTGTTGCTCGGAAGTGAGAAGTCACCTCCTTACTTAGAGGGAGGGTAGATGCTACAGTGGAACATAGTGCAGCCAGTTCCCGACTTAGGAGTTTTCAGCTTTATGATGGTGTGAAAGCCATAGGCATGCAGTACAAAACACACTTTGAGTACCCATACAACAATTCTGTTTTTCACTTCGGGTACAGTGTTAAATAAATTACATGAGATACTCAACACTGTATTATAAAATAAGCTTTGTGTTAGATGGTTTTGCCAACTGTAGCCTAATGTCAGTGTTCTTAGCACATTTAAGGTAGGCTAGGCTAAGCTATGATATTCAGTAGGTTAGGTGTATTAAATGCTTTTTCAACTTACAATATTTTTAACTTATAATGGGCTTATCAGGACATAACCCCATTGTAAGTTGAGCAGCATCTGTATAGGGATTAAGAGTCTGCCACTTAACATCTTCAACAGTTCCTCTGTATCTCAGAGTTTCCTCATCTGTAAAACTGGCGTCATAATAGGGTTATTGTGAGAGTAGACTAGTTCATCTGTGCAAAAGCCCTTAGAATAATATCTGACACATAATAGATGATCAATAAGTTTCAGCTGCCACCCACAACAAAGAATTATTCAGTCTAAAATGTCAGTATCAGTACCATAAGAAGGATAAAAAGAAAAAAAAAGTCAGTAGTACCAAGGTGGAGAAGCCGTGCACACGAGGTGTTGCCCATGTCTATATAGACTACTTTTGAAAATGGAGTGGATGGGGAGTGGTGGTCATACCGTCTGATGCTGGGTCCCTGGGGCTGTAGGGGTGGTGCTGGGCTGGATCTGGCACTCCACTGGCTCCTCCTAAGGAGTCTGTAGTTCCAAGGGTATTAACAAGGTTAGTTGCCAAGTCCAGTGCCCGCGTTTGATCCTCACACGTCTTAGAAACCATGAGTGGCCAGTCTCTTTTTTGGGTCAGGTCCAGCTGCTCAAAGGGGCTAGTTCAGAGGGGTTTGGCAGGTTTTATTTTCTTCTAAAAATTGTGTTTTCCTTTTCACATTGGGCCCACTGCTCACCCAAACTCATTAGGTTAATTGGTTTTAATCAAAGTGTTTTGGCCCCCAGGTCACATGTTTTTAAATGCTATGAGGGCAGGGCAAGGATTTAACCTGATCCTTTCTCCTCGGTTCCCACTCTATGACCCTAAACAAAAAGCCCTTTTAAAGATAATCCCAAGTCAAAAGTGTGGTAGTCATGTTGAGTTCACAGTTTACAATGCAATATATCACTGACTAAAAAAAAGATAAACTCCGAGGACCAATATTTAACGTATATAGAAATAACTTCTAAAACTTTAGCATTTAAATTCACTACTTCTTCCTCTCCCCTGTGAAAGCCTTCAGAATTATTCAGAACTTGCTAAAAGCAAGTCAAGTTTTTGGACCTTCTGAACAGGGCACCTAAACGTCATTCCATACACTTTCTCAGTGACTGCGTGTCTGTTCTCAGCACTGAAGGGAGAACAGAGGCCACTCTGCCTGACTGATCTTAAATGATCGCCTTTTTCAGATGCTTTTAGTATGGGAACAAAATCAGCCATAACCCTCAGGGTTTTAAATGACATTGTTAATGCATCAGGAAGCCCAAAGACAGAAAGTCTGGAGAAGTAGTATGTAATATTTAGATGATTTTGGTAAACAATTAAGTTTTTAATGTATGTTTAATGTGCATTCTGTTTGGGGTCTCTGAGTTTGAATCCCTGAGACTGAGCTGATGTTTAGCAACCATTTCTTAACCAGGAAAAGCCTCCCCTACTCCCAGCCCATAGCCATTTGAGCTTCACTGGCTTTTTTGAACAGACGCCTTTCCCAGTTTTTGCTTGGTTCAGTGAACACGGTTACTGTTTAAAAACAGTGGCTGTCGAGTCGTATGTCTCACCACCCTTTGCTCTCCTCCTGAGCTACCTCACGCTGTGTGAGAGATAATACTTAGCATGATTAAACGGCCCCTTCACTGATATTTGGTCTTTGCCTGGCTGAGGGACGCAAAGCAAGAAGAGGGAGACATGCAGATATGTTGCAGGATATTCAAGAAAGAAGGATTTTAGCATGGAAGGCACTAAACTGGACTGTAAGTTCTTGGGCTCAAAATGTGTCTTGAAAACCTTAATAAGGACATTCAGTAATCAGGCAATCTTTACATCCGTTTTGACAAATTAATACTTGTAACAAGTGGAAGTACAGAGTAGGAAATCTAATAGAACTTTTTTTTTTTTTAATCATTGTTTTCATGTCCTTAGAAAAAGGAGTGGGAATTTAATTAAATAAAATGATATTTGCTATATAAACTATGGATTTATACTTCTGCCTTCATGTCCTAGAGCCGTGTGATAGTTTCCTTGAAAATTAAAGGCAAACCATCATCATTCTCTATTTTCCATATTTCTTTCTTTTTTTGACAAAAACAAAGTGAGAAGCTGAACAGTAGCAAACTAGACAAACATAGACAATTATGCTGCTGTCCAAAAAAAATTTTCAGTATATAATTTATTGATAATTTCTTAGCCCTCTTAATATTTGTGTCTAGATCAGATCGGGGTTTTTGAAAAAATACACCTCTATTTAGAGAGGTGTATTTGGGGAGTGCTGTTGTTTGCTTATTAAAAAGAAAGATCACATCTTGCCTACTTATTGCTTTTTTTATTTTGTTTTGTTTTTTATCAGAAACATTATTTGTGCTGCCCAGTTATGTCTTCCCTTACCAGAATGCTCTCATTTTCATGTTATGTAAACAGTGAGTCACACATAGGCTTTACAGAGAAAATACAGGCATTGGAACTTTATAAACTACATTTCAGGGAGTAACTTTTATCACTTTATTTTCTTTTCTAGAAGTTTCTTTATGTAGATGTTCTATCAAGTTTAAATTTTAGAATAATAAAGCTGCCTTAATCACTAAATTATTTGCCTTTTAAAAGCATAAATCTTCATTTTCACAGATAACATTTGCAAATTTGTGTTATAAAAACATACCTCCTACATCTGATGTAGGAAAGATATGTAAGATATATAGTTGCCAGTATCCAGTAACTGTTAGAAGATGGGTTAGTGTGAATTAAGTGGTTTGCTTTTGGTCCGGGCAACATATTAGAAATACCTTTGGGGTTGGATCTGAATTTGTCTTTTAGCTGTGACATTTACTAGTTCTGTGATTTCAGACAGGTTATTTATATTCTGTAACTGTGTCAATATCATTAAACAATGGAATAATCTCAAATGTTCAGGGTTGTATATACATTCAAGAAGAGTAAAAATGCCTTGCCTAGTATTTGATCGGCTAACTGACTTTCCTTTTTTTTTTTTCTTTTTTTGCACTTAATGATTCTGTTTTATGGAGACGTATCTTTCTTTGCAGAAAGCATGTTTACATATGTTTTCAAGCATTAGTATAAGACATAGTTGATGCATAAGCACTGAATTTCATTATCATTTGAATGTGATAAAATAGGATTGCTTCTATCAGATGAAATAGAGGTTACTCAGTAAGAAAACTGGATAAATGTCCAATAGAGAAATTTAAAATTGAAAGGAGAATTTTTTAAAAATCCAGATAATTGGTCAAAAACTCCTAGATAAGTGGCTTTAAAATACTCAATTTTTGTATGATTGATTTGGGTCCTAGTTTTCCAATTTCCTGCAAAAGTAGAGAACATAGAAGCTGCATGTTTCCATAAATTCAAATTTCAGTGGAGGTGCGGGGGGAGCTGTCCTCTGCACACTTCGCAGCTGTGTGTGTACTCGACATACGGCAGCCCTGCTGCTCATTCATGAAAGTCCACATGGTTGTGGGAGCAGAACCTGTTTTCACCATCAAGCTGCTGTGGAATAATGAACAGTAAGGTACATGTGACCTCCTCTAGACAAAAAATTGCTCTCCGTCATTGTTTGGTCTGACTTCAGCACTTTTCACTACCTGATGCTTTAATGTTTGTCTTTCCTCACACTAGAATATATGCTCACTGGGGGCAGGGAATGTTACCTGTTTTGTTCATTGCTGTATCCCAAGCACCCAAAACAGTGCCTGGCAACCAGTAGGCACTTAATTATCAAATTAATGAATTCATCCCTAGTTTTCAATAGGACAGCAATGTAGGAGAGACCACACCTACTCTCTTTGTTAAAAGACAAACAAAATGACCAAAAAGATACAGTTTTATATAAAATCAGGAGTCTCACTGCAGTGAAACATGCTAATTGTTTTTGTACAGTAGTCCTTCTATCCACGGTTCCAGGATCCCCAGTGCATGTCAGAAATGGTGGATAGTACCGAACCCTATATGTACTATGTCTTTTCCTAGGCATATACACCTATGATAAAGTTTAATTTATAAATTAGGCACAGTAAGAGATTAACAACAATAGCTAATGATAAAATAGAGCAATTATAACAATATGGTGTAATAGGAGTTACATGAATGTGGTCTCGCTCTCCCTCAAAAATATCTTATTTTACTGTACTCACCAATTTTCAGACTGTGGTTGAGCACAGTTAACAGGAACCTCAGAAAGTGAAACCATGGATAAGTATAACTACTGTAGTTAACAGACCACTACTGGTTTGTTCTAACTTTTGGAAGAAGAAAAGAAAGTCAGCATGCAATGTTAATATCTTCTGTTATCATAGATGATTCAAACAATGTTTCAAGCAGAAAAGAAAAAATCAGGAAGTTTACTTCCTTCTTGGAAGATAGTTAAATTGAATACTCCAGAAAGATAATTTCATGGTGAAATGCCAGGTCACAGACTGAATAACATCTCTCTTTGTCTGAAGCCTGGGTGAGGCCAGCGTTCTGCTCAGCCACCGCGGGAGGGGCAGCCCCTTCCACATACACAATGATGGTCGTGCGGTATGGCCAACTCAGGCTCCTTTACCAGGAATTTTATGGTTGGCATATTTTTTTAGAAGCTACAAATCTTGTTAAGCAAGGCACTCGAACACTAGCTGTTCTCAAACTTACATTGCCTCTGTACCTTTACCAAGAAGACAAAATATTGTACTTGAAAGTCAGAAAACTAGATTTCAAAACTCAGCTCCAACACTTCGTGTTTGCCTGACCACAGGCAAATCACATTTAACCTCCCTGAGCCTCAGTCTCCTCCTTTATAAAATGGTTCTAATTTAAGATGATCAAGTAAGTTATGCACAAGAAAAGGATCTGTAACCCATAAAGCAAATTATACAGTGTTACTCAAATATAAACTAAACACAATGCAAGTTCTTTCCTTAATAAGATTCTAAATTTTGACTTTATATTCTGTATTTGCCAAAAATACTAGTTAAGGGTGAAAAACCACCCCAGCAAAACAGTGAAAACACTAAAGTACATTTTGAAAAAAAAATTCTTTAGAAAACATTGTAGCCTAGTGATTAGGATAATAGATTTTAAAGTCAATTTGATGTGGATTTTATTCACAATTTAGCCATTTATGTTGACAAATTGCTTCTTTGAGCCTCAGTTTCCATTTCTGTAGAGTATGGAGAATGTTTCCTAACATGCAGTCTTTATGCATTCTTACTGTGAGCAATAAATTGAATGAGACAAGGTATTTAAACATTTAATACATTCTGAAACACAGTAGATATTCAATAAATGAAAATTGTATTTCTGGTTAGTATTTTAATTCTTCATAAATATCATTATGTATACGGTATGCCTTTTAAATGATATGGGATCAAACTCTTAAGATGTATTAATTGACTACAATTATGCTGCATAAAAATCTGGTGGAAATTTCCTCAAAGAGAATAATTCTTTGATTTTCAAAACTTTTTACTCTTCTGAGCCTTATGATATTTAGAATAGGTGGTCTTTGAAACATGCATCAATAAAATTAAAGGGTTTTTTGTTTTTTGTGTGTGTGGTGTTCTTTTTTTTTTTTTTTTTTTTTGAGATAGGCTCTCACTCTGTCGCCCAGGCTGGAGTGCAATGGCACGATCTTGACTCACTGCAGCCTCTGCCTCCCAGGCTCAAGTGATCCTCCCACCTCAGCCTCCCAAGTAGCTGGGACTACAGGCATGCACCACCATGTCCAGCTAAGTTTTGTATTTTTAGTAGAGACAGGGTTTCACCATGTTGCCCAGGCTTGTCTCACACTCCTGAGCTCAGGTGATCCACCTACCTCAGCCTCCTAAAGTGCTGGGATTACAGGTGTGAGCCACCAAACCCAGCCTATAAAATTAAAGTTTTAAATACCATCATCCACTCACCTAAACCTCCTGAGACCTCAAAGTATATTCAGTTAAATGGAATTTAACTTGCCCTCCACCTAGGTATTCACAGGCAAAGAGCACCGGCAGGGGCATATCAAGGACAGAAGTTAGAGATTCTTTTTCTAGGAAATGTGTTGCTCATGAATCTGCAATGCTGTCCAGGCAAAGAGTTGTTAAGTTTAAACATAAAAATCTGCTGTGTCTGTTCTAGAAATGAGATAAAATGAAAGAACTGGCAGAAACTTAAATCAGGAAGAATACTGAGATGGTAATACACACTGTCACACAACCTAAAAATGCCCAAGTTCTAAGATTTACCGTTTATAGTTTAAGATATAAATGATACATTAAAAGCCCCCAATCCTTTCTCATAGCATTTCACTGAGTCATTCTTTAGTGACTAGTCTCTGAACTGAAATTTTTGTACTAAATTGCAACCAGTGGTATACCATCTTTTTTCTTTTTTCTTTCTTTTTTTTTTTTTTTTTGAGAGAAGGGTCTTACTATGCTGCCCAGGCTAGACTGGAACCCCTGGGCTCAAGTAAGCGATCCTCCTACCTCAGCCTCCTGAGTAGCTGGGACTACAAGTATGTGACACTATGCCTGGCTTGATATACCATCCTAACAATGTAATTTATTTATTTTTAATCAGAGCCTTAAGGTGACATAAGCAAATACATTTTAAGTGAACTACAAGGCAATTGGCCTTTTAAAACTTAAAGTTTTTAAATATGTGAGAATACGGATTTGAACCAATAGCATATGACTACTTAGCATAAATAAGAGTTTTTCTACTTTTTAAAACCCAAGGCAGTTTGTTCACCAAAGTCTAAAACTCCTAATAGTGTTTAGAGAGAAAACCCTAAAAGCGTATAAGTAAATTCCACTATATTTCCAGTTATATGTGTTGACACGTAGTTTTCTTCAGAATACCCCAAACAATCCTTAAAGGCATCAGTATTCTCAATCAGAGGATACTTTGCTGCAAGGCATATTCTATTTTAAAAGATATTGCGTTAATCCATTTCTGGATCATAACCCATTAGGTTACATAAGTGCGTATCTAATATCACAGACAATAAACTCATGTGGCCTGAATAGCAAGTAACATGCGATGAAGGACCAAGGAAGGTAAATGTTAATATTTAAGCTTTCCACTTACTTGAACCAATATTAACAATGCCAAGGTTTCATGTTTCTCTTTAACGTAACAGTTATAGTCAAAGATCAACATTTTTATATTAACGTTTTATTGAACCTTCTTGCTTTGAGAACTTGAAATTTGTATTTTTATTTTTCTCATAAGTGAAATACACAATTTAAATATGTAAGTATTCAGTAATAACGTTTCAGTCATGCAAGGTAAAAATTAAATATGTCATTCAGGATTTTTGGTTGGATTCAAATTAGGTGAAATCATCAATAAGCAAAAGCTGTTTCTCTACATGAATGTAGCTATATGTAAGTGAGAATTCTCTTAGTTATAAAACATGGAGTTTGGAGTTTTCTTAAATACTTCTTAATTATATTCTTGACTGTGTATTTTCTTAAATATTTTTAAGGTGTACAGTGGGTGTTAGGAATCAAATGGAGCTGTTAGGAATAAGACAGAGAAATTCTTAATTGTGTCAGCTGTGTAGAGAGTTTTAGACTTTTTGTATAAGTTACACTCGCTATACCCAATAGCAACTGAGTTGATTGAAATCCTGTTATTGGAACCTAAGAGGTCCATATACCTTAGGACATGTGTAATGAAAATCATGTGTTATCATTGGGTCTAGTGGAGGGCTGTATTCCTCAGGAACTATTAAATTAAGTGTGCTATGGATTTAAAGCAGTTAATTTAAAAAAAAAATCTTCAGATGAACCTTAGATGTGGCTTCACTCTGGTGTTTATTATGACAGCAACTCCACAGCTACCTCAGCCCACAGGAAAAGTCTAGTCCCAGGATGGCAGGTGAGGCTGCATTCTACAAGTCACAGCCCAGGAAATTGTAAATTTGCTTGTATTGAAGGATGGGGCATGACAGAGGACCCTTCTAACCTAGAAGAAATCAGTCTTTCCACATGAAAAACTACAGGGCTGACTTGTTTCCTTTTGTTTTCTATGATATGTAAACTGTTTTTTACGAATTAGGAAGATAAACCAGTTTCAACTAAGAAAAATGTCTGTTTTCGAAGCATTTTTTTATAAACAGTGCTTCATGTGTATAATAAGTAAATGTATTTATTTTAATGATCCAAATATAACATAGCATTACAGAAATTTTGGCAAAAACAAAAAAGGAACACCGTCCATAATCTCTTCACCCTAATGCAGCTTTAGCAATTTTCATGTATTCCCTCTCAGCATCAATGTGCATATTGATAATCAAATAATTATTATTAAATATTGTATGAGCAATTATCTGTGGTACTGACTTACTTTAAAATACATTTATTTTCACTGGTTAGATAAAAATCCATGGAAGGAACAGTCCCCCATTGACTATTACTGCTTTTGCTTTTTTTACAATTACATGTATTACTTTAATGGATGTCTTTAGGTATAAGACTTGTTCCACATCTTACAACTTTTCATTCAGTTGGTCCCTCAAAAGTGGGATTCAAAAGTGGGTGCCTCAAAAGTGGGATTGTGGAGTCAACAATTTTGAACTTTTTCATGACAATAGATAAATATTGCTAAATTACTTTCCTTGAGTTATGCCAATATAATAATATACTATAACTCTGTTTTGTTCATTGTGGTAAGAATACTTAACATGAGATCTGCCCTCTTAAATATTAAGGTGTATGATACAGGATCATTAACCATGGGCACAATGTTGTACATCCTATACTAACCCCTCATCAGATAATATGGTTTGCAGTTATTTTCTCCCCATTTTGTAGGTTCCTTTTTTACTCTCTTGATTTCTTTGCTGTGCAGAAGCCTTATAGTTTATGTCCTAGTGATCTATTTTTGCTTTTATTGCATGTGTTTTTGATGTCATGTTCAAGAAATCATTACCAAGACCACTGTCATGAACCTTCTCCCTATCTTTTTTTCTATAAGTTTTACACTTTTAGGCTTCACATTTAGGTGTTTAATACATTTTGAACTGATTTTTGTTTATGGGTCTAATTTCTTCCTTAAGCATATGGATATCTAGTTTTCCCAGCATTATTTGTTAAAGAGACTATCCTTTCCCCATTGTGTATTTTTGGCATTCTTGTTAAAGATCAGTTGACAATATATTTGTGGGCTTATTTCTGGGCTCCCTGTTCTGTTCCATTTGTCTGTATGTCTTTATTCCATTACCATACTGTTGGGATTACTATAGCTTTGTAATCTATTTTGAAATAGAAAAGTGTGATGCCTACAATTTTGTTCCTTCTCCTGATCATTTGACTATTCAGAATCTTTGGGGTTCCATATGAATTATAGGACTGTTTTTCCTATTTCTGTAACAAATGCTATTGGGATTTTGATATGGATTCCATTGAATCTATGTATTCCTTTGGGTAGTGTGGACATGTTGACAATATTAAGTTTTCTAATCCATAACCATGAGATATCTTTCCATTTATTTGTGTCTTTTAAAATTTCTTTAATCAATGTTTTATAATTTTTCAGCGTACAAGTCTTTCATCACCTTGCCAAGTTTATTCCTAAGTAATTTTTGATGTTATTGTAGATGGGATTGTTTTCTTAGTTTCCCTTTTGGATAGTTTGTTGTTAGTATGTAGAAATGCAACTAGTTTTTGTATGTTGATTTTGTATCCTTTAACTTTACTGAATTCCTTTATTAGTCCTAGTTTTTCTGTGGATTCTTAAAGTTTTTTACAAATAAGATCATGTCATCTACAAACACAGTTTTACTTTATCCTTTTCAGTGCTTATTTCTTTTTCTTGCCTAATTGCTCTGGTGAGGACTTCTAGGTCTGTGTTGAATAGAAGTGGTGAGAGTGGGCATCCTTGCCTTGTTCCTTGCCTTAAAGGTATTAGTTTTTCACTACTGAGTTGATATCAGCTATGAGATTTCATATATGGCCCTTATTATCTTGAGGAAATTTTATTCTGTTCCTAGTTCATTGAGAGCCTTTGTCATGAAAGGGTATCAAATTTTGTCAGGTTTTTTTTCTGTAACTGTTGAGATGGTCATGTGGTTTTTTTGTTTTTTGTTTTTTTTTTTAATCCTTCATTCTATTACTGTGGTGTGTCACATCTATTAACTTGTGTATGTTGAACCATTCTTGCATCCCAGGGATAAATCTCATTTGTTCCCTTAATATACTGTTGAATTCAGATAGCTAGTATTTTGTTGAGTATTTTTGCATCTGTCTTCATCAGGGTTGTTGGCCTATAATTTGCTTGTCTTGCAGTGTCTTAGGCTATGGGGTAAGGGTGACACTGCTTCATAATTTGAGTTCGAGAGTGTTCCCTCTTCTCCGATTTCCTGGAAGAGTTTGAGAAGGATTGACATTAATTCTTTAAATGTTTGGTGGAATTCACCAGTGAAGCCATCTTGTCCTGGGCTTTTTTAGTGGGGGGGTGGTAGGGAGTGGGGGATTTTTTTTTTTTTATTCTTGATTCAATCTTTTTTCTATTTAAATGTGTGTTCAGATATTTTATTTCTTCATGATTCAATGTTAGTAGGTTCTGTATTTCTACAAATTTATCTCCTCCTTTTAGGTTATCCAGCTTGTTAGCATATAATTATTTAATTGTTCATAGTAACCTTTTATGATCCCCTTTATTTCTGTAGCATCAGTTATAATATCTCCTGTTTCATCACCGATTTTTTTTTGAGTTTTTCTTTTTTAGTTAGTCTGGCTGAAGGTTTGTCGATTTTGTCTTTTTTTTTTTTTTTTTTTACACTGTTTCATTGAGTTTTTTTACCCAGTATTTTTATATTCTCCTTTTTTTCCTGCTCTGATCATTATTACTTCCTTGCACTAACTTTACACCCTGTTCTTCTTTTTCTTGCTCTTTGGAAGTATAATGTTTTGTTTTTATTTGAAATATTTCTTCTTCTTCTTTCTTCTTTTTGATACAGGGTATCACTCTGTTGCCCAGGCTGGAGTGCCGTAGCATAATCATGGACCACTGCAGCTTTGACCTCCTGGGCTCAGGTGATCTTCCACCTCAGCCTCCCAAGTAGCTGGGACCACAGACGCATACCACGCCCATCTAATTTTGTTATTATTATTTGTAGAGACAGGGTCTCCCTATGTTTCCTAGGCTGGTCTTGAACTACTGGGCTCAAGCAATTCTCCCACTTTGGCCTTCTAAAGTGCTGGGATTACAGTCATGAGCAACCTTGACTGGCCTTTTTCTTTCTTTTTAATGTAGGCATTTATAGCTATAAATTTTCCTCTTAGCACTGCTTTTGCTGCATCTCATAAGTTTTGGTATGTTGTGTTTTTGTTTTCATGTGTCTCAAGGTATTTTATAATTTCCCTATAGGGAATGTAAAAAGTATTTTTCTCTACTCATTTCAGGTTTTCCAGCTTAATTTTTCCAAAGGCAGATTAACAGGAGAAAAACAAACAGAAGGTTACTAGCATGTGCATCATGCATGTACACTTGGGAGCACATAGCTATGAGTAACCTAAATGGGTGTTTAGAATTTGAGCTTAAATACTGTATTTAACAAAACAAAGGAATAGAGGCTTGGGGCTTTGTGGCTGGGTAAACAAGTTATGGGAAATGGACCAGGAAAAGTATAATAAATAAGGGTTATTTAGTAAGGTTTTTTATGCACATTTACGTTGACGTCTTCTCCATTGATATGAGTTAGGAGTCATCATATCCCTACTGAATTAGAGGGGGATATCTCTACAAATGAAAATTTTCTATTTAAATATAAATTTCCTTTACAAGAAGAAAATTTGTGCCTTGATTTTAGAGCTTCATATTGAGTCTGCTGATTCTTGGTGGCATTTGGCTCAAAAATCCATAAAATAAAGATTATTTGGGGTAACATATTCAGACCCATTTGTTGGTTGTTAAAGACCCATTCATTGGTTAAGAGTATATTGTTTAATTTCCACATATTTGTGAATTATCTTGTATTCTCTCTGCTATTGATTTCTACTTTAATCCTATGGTGGTCAGAAAAAATACCTGCTGTCATTTCAGTCTTCTTAATTTCATTAAGACTTGTTTTGGCACATATCCTGGAACATAGCACTTCTGCTGCTATGAGGTGAAATGTTCTATATATGTCTGTTAGGTCCATTGGGTCTATCGTGTTTTTCTTTTCTTTTTTTTTTTTTTTTTTTTTGAGATGGAGTCTGGCTGTGTGGCCCAGGCTGGAGTGCAGTGGCGCGATCTCGGCTCACTGCAAGCTCCACCTCCCAGGTTCACGCCATTCTCCCGCCTCAGCCTCCGAGTAGCTGGGACTACAGGCGCCCGCCACCACGCCCGGCTAGTTTTTTGTATTTTTAGTAGAGACGGGGTTTCACCATGTTAGCCAGGATGGTCTCGATCTCCTGACCTCGTGATCCACCCGCCTCGGCCTCCCAAAGTGCCGGGATTACAGGCGTGAGCCACCGCGCCCAGCCATGGGTCTATCGTGTTTTTCAAGTCCCCTGTTCCTTATTGATTTTCTGTCTGGTTGTTATAGCCATTATGGAAAGTGGGAAAATTAGATTTCCTCCTACTATTGTATTGTGCTTATTGCTCTCTCCAGTTCTGTTGTATGCTTTAATATATTTAGATGCTCAGATATTGAGTGCATATATATTTATAATTATTATATCTTCCTGGTGAAATGACCCTTTTATCATTATATAATGTTGTTCTTTATAACTCTTTTAATATTCACATATTGCTGTTTTTACCCGTCTATTCCTCATATTTCTAGAGTTTTCGTTGCTGCATTTGGAAGCACATGTCCAATATTCCTATTCAGAGTACACACTAGATGAAAGATGAGAGACTGTCTGACCAAGGATCCAGAAAGGAATAGTTCAACTATAGGTGAAGGTAGTTCTAAACTCATGACTATGTACTATATAGTCTTTAAGGAGTAGCATAAGTTTAAGGCAATTTTTGTCTCCTGGTGTCTCTTCTCTTGGCCAAATTTAACATCTCAAGTAGACCTTTAGATGAAAGGTAACGAGATGTTTTTTATTTTCATTTTTTAGACAGAGTCTTGGCCTGTCACCCAAGCAGGTGGCGTGATCATAGCTCTCTGTAGTCCTGAACTCCTGAGCTTAAGCTATCCTCCTGTATCAGCCTCCCAAGTAGCTGTGACTACAGGTGAGGGTCACCTCACTTGGCTAACTTTTTTTTTAAGAGATGGGGTCTTGCTGTGTTGCCCAGGTGTGGTGGCTCATGCCTGAAATCCCAGCAATTTGGGAGGCTAAGGCATGAGGATTACTTGAGCCCAGGAGTTTGAGACCAGCCTGGGTAACATAGTAAGACCCATCTCTACCAAAAATTAGCTGGGCATAGTGTCACGTGCCTGTAGTCCCAGTTACTCAGAAGGCTGGGGTGGGAGGATTGCTTGAGCCCAGGCAGTCAAGGCTACAGAGAGTTGTGATTGCACCACTGGACTGCAGCCTGGAAGACAGTGCAAGAACTTGTCTTAGGTAGGTAGGTAGGTAGGTAGGTAGATAGGTAGATAGACAGACAGACAGAGAGCAACTAGCTAGATAGATTGATCATTTAGGTAGGGTTAAGTCTTCATGAGCATTTAAATCCAAATTAACATTTTATTCTGATGGACTTAATAGATCAAATGATGAATGAATTCTGATGGGTGGCAGCTGGCTCATCATTTGTGGGACTGGGTAAACCCTACTAAATACCTGTTTTGGGAGCCTTTGGCAGTTTTGGAAGAGCCTCTGAGCTCCATGTTCCTGGGTAGACAAGGTACCAAGAGGTTGAAATGCAAATATGGAGATGAGACATTGAAAAGGAACAACTTTACTGATGTCTTGCATAATTGCAAAACTAGCAAAAAAAGGAAAAAAAAAAGCCCACCTCAGAAAGACTAATTTCTCTTAATGAACACTTACAGTTAAAATTAAGTGATCTGTATTTGTTTATATAAGTATCAGTCATAAACAGCTTTGGCTAAATACTATGAGCTATTTCTTCAGTGTCCAAGCAAGCACTCAGTTGCTTTTTTAATAAAAGTTCATGTCATTTTACCAAATTATAGCAGTAATATTTACCAAATTAAATCAATATTTTATCCAGTACCTCCATATCGACATAAGGAAGAAAACCAAATTATCAAAATTTGTTGGGAATCCTCATGGTAAAAATAATCATAATTACAAAATTTTCTACCTATTCGTGTCTAATGCAGGAAGTCTCTTTATTCTGACATGTATTCTAATGATGAGAAAAGCTCTTCACTCATTAGGGAAGATAATCAGATAGCCTGACCACTGCCACAACCCTTAGAGTCACTCACTGAACATTCACTAGATTGTCCGGAAAGTGTATTATGACAAATGCAAATAAAGGAATTTAAAGACTGTCACTGTTAGCTAATTACCACTGGGACAGAATCTTAAGCAGTGCATTTGAAAATTCTGAAACAGATTGGATTTATTATAAATTAATGACATAGGATGTTCATTAATTATTAAGCTTTGTTAAAATACACTGAATGTTGTACACAGGTTTTATAGCCAATGGCTGCCATCAGAATGTTTTGAAATTATACCCACGAGAAAAACAAAAAGGTTTTTATCTGCATTCATTTCCAGTGGCTTGTTAGTTTTAGCATGGGAGAAAATATAACTTTTCCCAAGTTCTCAGTTGGCAAGAACACCTGTGGCAAACGTTAGATTAATAAGAGAAGACTAACAGAAATTTATTAACGTATATACTTCATGTATACATGAGTGATGCCTAGGGAATACCAACTGAATCTCCAGAGTACAGGCATACCTTGTAGATACTTCAGGTTCAGTTCCAGACCACTGCAATGAAGTGAATTTCACAAGGCAGTCACACTAATTTTTTGGGTTCCTAGTGCACATAAAAATTATATTTACACTATACTGTAGTCTCTTAAGTGTGCATTATGTCTGAAAAAAAAAAAAAGCATACATATTTTCATTAAAATTAGTGGCCAGGCATGGTGGCTCACGCCTGTAATGCCAGCAGTTTGGAAAGCCGAAGAGGGCAGATCACTTGAGGTCAGCAGTTTGAGACCAGCCTGGCCAACATGGTGAAACCCTGTCTTTAATAAAAATACAAAAATTAGCTGAGCATGATGGTATGCACCTGTAATCATAGCTACTCGGGAGGCTGAGGCATGACAGTCACTTGAACCTAGGAGGTGGAGGTTGCAGTGAGCTGAGATCGTGCCACTGCACTCCAACCTGGGCGACAGAGCGAGACTCTGTCTCAAAAAAAAAAAAAATACTTTATTGCTAAAAACTGCTGATGATCATTTGAGCCTTTAGAGAATCATAAACATTAAGGTGGCAGTGAAGCTGATTGCATCAATGGACCCTTCCTTTCATTTCTCTGCAGCATGCAATGCTGTTTGATAGCTTTTTACCCACAGTACAACTTTCAAAATTGGGGTCAGTTCCTCTCTAAGTTTGTGTAATATTCTAAGTCCCTTTTCATTTAAACAACATTCGTAGTATCTTCACCAGGAGTAGCTTTCGTCTTAAGAAACCGTTTTCTTTGTTCATCCATAAGAAGCAACTCCTCATCCATTCAAGTTTTGTTTTGTTTTGTTTGAGATGGAGTCTCACTGTCTCCCAGGCTGGAGTTCAGTGGCTCAATCTTGGCTCACTGCATACTCTGCCTCCTGAGTTCCAGCGATTCTCCTGCCTCAGCCTCCTGAGTAGCTGGGATTACAGGCATGTGCCACCATGCCCAGCTAATTTTTGTATTTTTGTAGAGATGGGGTTTTGCCATGTTGGCCAGGCTGGTCTTGAACTCCTGATCTTGTGATCTGCCCACCTCAGCCTCCCAAAGTGCTGGGATTACAGGCGTGAGCCACCACACCTGGCCCCATTCAAGTTTTATCATGAGATTGCAGCAATTCAGTATTCAGATTTCCCTTCTAATTCTAGTTCTCGTGCTGTTTCTGCAACAGCTGCAGTTACTAACTTCCATTGAAGTCTTGATCCCTCAGTCATCCATGAGGTTTGGAATCATCTTCTCAACTCCTGTAAATGTTGACATTTTTGACCTCCTCCCATGCATCAAAAGTATTCTTAATGGCATCTAGAATGGAGAATTCTTTCCAGAAGGTTTTTAATTTACTTTGCTCAGCTCCATCAGGGGAATCACTATTTATGGCAGCTATAACCTTAAGAAATTTATTTCTTAAATAAGACTTGAGAGTCAGAATTACTTCTTTATCCATGGTTTGCAGGATGGGATGTTGTGATAGCAGGCATGGAAACAACATTCATCTCCTGGTCCATCTCCATCAGAGATCTTGGATGACCTGATGCATTGTCAATGAACAGTAATATTTTGAAAAGAATCTTTTCTTCTGAACAGCAGCTCTCAACACCGGACTTAAACTATCGAGTGAACCATGCTGTCAACAGATGTGCTGTCATCCAGACTTTCTTGTTCCTTTTATAGAGCACAGAGAGAGTAGATTTAGCAAAATGCCATAAAGGGAAGTGCAATTAAAGAGATGCCTGTAAATATCTAGGAAGTGGCTTTAATACATGTCTACAGAAACAGAGGAGGTGTAGAGAAAACCTGTTATGGGGAGGTGATCAGGAAATGTCTACACAAGGGTAAAGTCTGTTGCACAGATTTAAGTAGGTGCCTTCCCCATTGAGAAGAGTTTCTAGTTTAGATTTAGAGCCATCCCTTTCTTTCTGGTACAGAGATGGAGACACCTTTACAAATGGAGATTCCCTTTATGGGTGTAAATTTCTCTTACAAAAGGGTAACTTATTTTCTGTTTTCAGAGCTTTTCCAGTTTCTGCTGTTTCTCAAAATAATCCTTATGCAAAAAGGCATATTGGGGGTACAAATTTTTATCTCTTACAGTCATGTTTTGAGGTGGAATTCCCTGAGCCCCACCAGCAGTAAACTTCAAAAAACAGAACATTGACTTTTATGGTATTTAATGTCTCCTCTTCCCAGAAATGTATCCACTTTTTTTTTTTTTTTTGAGATGGAGTTTCACTCTTGTTGCCCAGGCTGGAGTGCAATGGGGCGATCTCAGCTCACCACAACCTCCGCCTCCTGGGTTCAAGCGATTCTCCTGCCTCAGCCTTCCAAGTAGCTGGGATTACAGGCATGGCATGCCCGGCTAATTTTGTATTTTTAATATAGAGGGGGTTTCTCCATGTTGGTCAGGCTGGTCTCGAACTCCTGACCTCAGGTGATCAGCCCACCTTTCTATAAAAAGTGTGGTATATTTCAAAAAGTCCTTTTAAAGAAATGATAGTTTAATATTTGAGATACTTGTTTTATTTGGAAGTACTAGATTATTTGCATTTTAATATTTTAATATTAAAATTTAAATATTTAATCAGGTAGAAATATTCCATGCTAGGAATTCTGTTTAATAATTCAGTTTAAAAAAAATCTACATTTATGATATTGTTAGTGGGAAAGTGCTATTTAAAAACAAGTGAAGAAATCTTGGAAATAATGTGGATTCTAATTTGTTTTAGTTTACTTTTTCTACTTAGAATTGTGTTGGTGAAAAGCATAAAAGGCTTAAACAGAAGCCAAATGGAATTTTTATGTTTATTTTTGTGACAGAGTTTTGCTCTTGTCACCCAAGCTGGCGTGCAGTGACACAGTCTCGGCTCACTGCAGCCTCTGCCTCCCGGGTTCAAGCTACTGCCTCAGCCTCCTGAGTAGCTGGGATTACAGGCATGCACTTCCATGCTCAGCTAATTTTGTATGTTTAGTAGAGACAGGGTTTCACCATGTTGGCCTCGGTTGGTCTCGAACTCCTGACCTCAGGTGATCCCACTCACTTTGGCATCCCGAAGTGCTGGGATTACAGGCGTGAGCCACGGTGCCTGGCCTCCAAATGGAATTTTAAGTAGTTGCATTTATTCAGGTTCCTTTGTTGTATTCCTTCAAGAACTGTGTTCTTCCCTCTCAGAGCCCTTTTCCCAGTTGCTCATGTGAGTTCATCAGTGCAATCGTTGGCTAATGCCCATGTCCCTATGGTCGGAGCCCCTGCGTACTTCTGCCCCCCTTTAAGTTTAACCTAAAGCTGGCTCCTTACATATTTTTTGTTTTTCCTAAAGGTCTCCTGATACATAGTGAACTTACACATCCTAACTGGATGTGTAAACAGACATTAGGGAGACATAATCTCTCAGCAATCACCGAGTATCAGCCAGTCACAGCAGCCAGCTGTTCAAACCATGTTGAAATAAGGCAAATGCCAGGCTGTAACCAATGGGCTGTTTCTGCACCTCATTCCCATTTTCTGTGCATCACTTTCCTTTTTATTAACATAAACCTCCAACCATATGGCAGCATGGAGTCATTCTGAACTTATTCTGGTTTGGGGAGCTGCACGATTCTCAAATTGTTCTTTGCTCAGTTAAACTCTGTAAATTGCCTTACATTTTTATTTTGTTTGTTTGTTTGAAGGAATCTCGCTGTGTGGCCCAGGCTGGAGTGCAGTGGCGAGATCTCGGCTCACTGCAAGCCCCGCCTCCCAGGTTCACCCCATTCTCCTGCCTCGGCCTCCCGAGTAGCTGGGACTACAGGCGCCCGCTACCACACCCGGCTAATTTTTTGAATTTTTAGTAGAGACGGAGTTTCACCATGTTAGCCAGGATGGTCTTGATTTCCTGACCTTGTGATCCACCCGCCTCGGCCTCCCAAAGTGCTGGGATTACAGGCTTGAGCTACCATGCCCAGCCTGCTTTTTTTTTTTTTTTTTTTTTAAACACCACTGCTGTGTCCCCAGTACTTAGAACATTGTATGTAGGCGTGCTTTACGTGGGGAACAGATGCACTGATGGATGGGGGAAGGATTCTTCTAGTCATTCTAACAGTACATGAAGCTTTTTCAAAGCTAATAAAATATTAATTTTTTTGCTCGTTTCTTAGCAACTGATAGAAAAGATTGCTTTATTATTTTCTCCTCTTTTTCATTCTGTATCTTGTATCTCTCAGACATTGTTATAATACCATTTTGTAGAATGGGAGTCTTTGTAAGAATTCATAGTGATTGCTGGCACAGTGGCTCACACCTGTAATCCCAGCACTTTGGGAGACCAAGGCGGGCAGATCATGAGGTCAGGAGATCGAGACCATCCTGCCTAACATGGTGAAACCCCGTCTCTAGTACAATTTCTAATACAAAAATTAGCCAGGCATGGTGGAGGGCGCCTGTAGTCCCAGCTACTCAGGAGGCTGAGGCAGGAGAATCTCTCGAACCCAGGAGGTGGAGGTTGCAGTGAGCCGAGATTGCACCACTGCACTCTAGCATGGATGATAAGAGCAAAAACTCCATCTTTAAAAAAAAAAAAAAAATTCATAGTCATTAACCATAGCCTTTTAAAAGGCAAGACTCATGATAGAAGGGTTTTTTGTTTGTTTGTTTGTTTGTTTTAATAATCGTGTTGCCAAAAGGACCTTATTGCAAGTTAGGTTCATATGTAGTGTTTTTCCTGCACAGACACCAGAGCATTGTTGCCTAATTCCCAGGACTGACTTATTCCTTCAGAGTCTTTAAACAGCTCAGCTGATTATATTTATTTATTTATTTTTTTGAGACAGAGTCTCACTGTGTCGCCCAGTCTGAAGTGCAGTGATGCGATCTCAGCTCACTGCAACCTCCACCTCCGGGATTCAAGCGATTCTTCTGCCTCCTAAATAGCTGGGATTACAGGCAGGTGCCACCACACCCTGCTAATTTTTTTGTATTTTTAGCAGAGATGGGGTTTCACCTTGTTGGTCAGGCTGGTATCAAACTCCTGACCTCGTGATCTACCTGCCTCAGCCTCCCAAAGTGCTGGGATTACAGGCGTGAGCCACCGTGCCCAGCCTTCATTTTAAATTTTGAACTCGTTTGGCCAAAGTGCTTCTTTTTTCTAACTGCTTGTTTATGCTTGCTTTTTGGGAAAAGACAGCATTTTAATATTATGGTATGTTAGCAGCACAGTGTCATATGAAAGTCATTGCTTAAGAAAAGTTTTAGGTGATGACTTTCAGGATAAGTTGATGTTGATACAAGAGGTTTCTTTTCACTTTACCAGGCACTTGACATTATTTTGAAAAAAACACCCACTTATTCAGACAATCGTTGAGACTTTAAATTTTTCCTTAAGTATTACAGTTTAACATCTATTTTCATAAAGTATAAATATTCAAATAATATTAAAACATTTCCTGTTTAAATTTTTAAAAAATGTATGATACTCTCCATTGTTCTAAAAGTGTTTACAAGAACAGTTAAAGGATAATGCAGTAATATAAATTAGAAATGTTCAAGAAAGAAAAAAGATAAACCAAAAGTTGGAAGATAAAATGGAACAGGAAATAATGCCCTTCCAAAGGCGAGTCCTGTGAGTGGATCACAATCTGTCCCTAAGCTTTCAAACTGCAGTTACGAATGAGAAGCCTTGCCCAGATGTTCAACTCACTTTGCTGAAAGAGAAAGGAAATCAGTTATTTGGAAGAAATACAATTATTCTCAATACTAACACTGAAAAGTAATTTCTCTGTAATGTTTAGATGTGACCTCAGCAATATCCAGGCAAGAGACATAACAACAAGTTTCAGGGGGGATGAGTTTCGTGTTTCTCAGATTAAACCTCCGTAGAGGTTGGTGTTGTTAACACCATGATACAGATTGTAAAGGATAGACTCATTGCATATGGAACACATTCCAGTGGCTGCTCATGAAGTTGTATAACTTACCCATGGACTTATGATATCAGGGGAGAGAAATTTTATACCCAGAAATGTTTGTGGGGGAGATGTTTTTGTTGAAAATAATTTGGTCGTTACAGTATAAATGCTTAATTTTTTTTGTTGTTTTTGTCCTTGACTGTTACTCTGTGTAGAAATGACTAATAAAACATTGAAACAGACTGAGCATTCAATGTATACAACACTAAGTTTTTCGAATATGGTGTCTAATGTGCCAAAGTTGGTGATTAGCCTTAAAAGCAGATTATGATATTGTGAAATATATATTTGTTCTTTGTTCCCATTTTCTGGCATGCAACTCCTGAAATCCTTGGAATCTCCAAAGTGATGTGTCTTTCTGCATGTGAATGAGATTCCTAGTGGCCAGCAGCCCCTCAGTAGCCTCAGGTTGGAGCTGGTCATAGGAAAGACTAAGGCAGAATTAGAGGATTGGGGCTTTTCAGCCCCACCCCCATCCCCAACTTCCCAACTTCTGGGGAGGAGAGAGGGGATGAAGGTTATCACCAATGGCCAATGATTTAATGAATGATGCCTTAGCAATGAGGCTTCCATAAAAGCTCAGAAGGACTGGGTTGGGGAGCTTCCAGAAAGTTGAACATGTGGAAATTCCTGAATGGTGGTATGTCCGTTCTCCCATGCTGTGCCCTAGCCACCTCTGATGATGTTCTTCTCCCATGCTGTGCCCTGTCCACCTCTGATGATCATCAGTATCCTTTGTAATGTGCTTTATAATGAATCAGTAAATGTGTTTCCCTGAGTTCTGTGAGCTGCACTAGCAAATTAACCGAACGATGAGGAGGGATTGTGGGAACCCCAATTTATAGCAGGTAGTATCAGAATTGAATTGAATTAGAAGATACCCAGCTGGTGTCTGCTGCAGAATTCATTGATGGTAAGGAAAAATCCCCACACATTTTGGCAACTAGAGGTCACAGTAAGTGTTGTGTGTTGATTGTGTTGTGAGAGTACAGGAGAAACTCAGTTTTTGTTATATCTTTATACAGATTTTACATAGACAATGTTATTCATTATGCAGCTGTTAGTATGACTTAATACAGGGATAGATTTTGGAAAATATAGATGAGTGTGCCTCCTGTGTGTCCTCCAGGAATATGGCTTCTTGGAACTGAGCTTTTGCTGGCTATTGAGTGACAACAAGTTCAAGATCTCTCACTCTTTGCAAGTTCATGGAAAACTAGTAGGTGGCTGTAAGGCTAAAAGTCACCTCTACCTATGTTGGTTCTTAAGTGGGATCTTTGGCTGGTTCTAGGAATCAAATTAACACAAGACAGATTAACAGGAGAAAAGGATACAGGTTTTATAAATTTTTACACATACATAGGGAGTACAAGAGAGTAAGGATGCAAATAAATGGCCAATGCAGATAGCTTTTGTACTTTTTGGACAAGGAATAATAAATTTGTGAAGAAATGACAGGACAAGGGGATCTGGGCTAGGGACAGTAAATTCTAGAGGTCACTAGGAGATCTATGGTGGGGGTGTGCGAAGCTAGTGGAAGATAAGGGTTTCTTCAGTAAGTTTATCTGTACAGGTTCATTGCAGCAGCAATTTCCAATCTCTGGTGATAAGGGTTATTTTCTCTCCCTACTGGAGGGAAGGCATCCTCAAAGGAATTTTTATGGCCTACCATCTGTAAGAAAGGACAGATCAGAAAGGCCTTTCTGCAACTAGTTTCTCAAGTACTTTCAGCTTGAAATAATAAATATGCCAAATTGGCATAGTGTGGGGTGGATCGTCCTTAACTCCTTCATCGTCAACAGTGGAATCACATGCTTTAACCCACAGTTGAACTCTTTTCATTATATGAAAATGGAGAGACCTAACAAAGATGTCAGCTTGAGCAGTTAGTCTGCACATCTCGCCTCTACAGAGTAGAGAGTAGCAGGGTCAAACCTCTTTAAGAATAATTTTAAACTGAGACATTTGCTGAAGTTTTATTCATGAAAGGTCCAAAACTGGAGTTTCAAGTAGCATGATTAATGTAATTTTAGCCTAGGACATTTTTTAAAAAGCTTGAAGCACCCATGGAATACCAAATGCTTTGAACTTTAACACTTCTTTCTGACAATAATTACATAGCAGAGCCATAGTTTAAATTATTAGTTCATATGGTGGGGCCATATTTTTTTAAAAGGGAATATTTGCCTCCCTGTTCTATTGTGGGCTTGTTTACAGCTTATCCAAAAATTGCATCAAATTATAAGGAGCAGGTTAAGGAAAACATCACTATTCTGTACCACTGAAAATTATTAAGTGATGCACAAAGAGATGGTT